>NC_047086.1:267961872-268561872 GCF_902459505.1 Geotrypetes seraphini | reverse complement strand
TCTCCGTAAAGAAGAATTTCCTTACATTGCTCTTACATTCTTTCTTCTACTGGTTATACCTCTTTTTATATAGCCCAGCATCCTTTTGGCAGCAGCCACCGCTTTGTCACACTGTTTTTTCACCTTTAAATATTTGGACACTATCACCCCAAGGTCCCAGCATATACAGTTCCTTCCGATTATTAATCACCATATGCATTACTCTGCTTTTCTTTGCATTGAATTTTAGTTGTCAGATATTAGACCATTCAGACAACTATGAAAATATTGAATGTAACACTAGATCAGTGCCTAACCATGAAAGACCAAGTGGACTCCTTGATCAGCAAGGGTTTCTTCACCTTATGGAAACTTCGATCCATTAGAGCATATTTTGACATGTCAGCATTCAGAATTCTAGTACAATCCCTTGTACTGAGTCAACTTGATTACTGTAACATCGCCTATTTAGCAATCTCCCAAAAGAATATGCAACAATTACAACTAATACAGAATGTAGCAGTCAAACGGATTTTCGGACTGAGGAAGTTTGACCACGTGACACCTAACTACCAACAGTTACATTGGCTACCGATCGAGGCATGCGTAAAGTTTAAGTTTGCCTGTTTCTGTTTTAAAGCACTATATGGCCTAGTCCTCAATTACATAACTGACCTTTTTTCCTTCTCAGCCAACAGACACAAGAGAAGCACATACCTGACCTTTGTTTCCCCCCCAGTTAGAGGATGTAAGCTCAAAAGACACCACCAATACCTTCTCTCCAACCAAGCAGCACTATGGGGTAAAGATCTAGAACAATTGCTCATGCCTTCCACTTATGGGGAATTTAGGACACGCCTGAAAACACAACTGTTCCTGATGTATCTTAACAACTGACCCTTATAATTCTTTCTCTTCAGTATTGGTTACCTTGAACTGTTAACTCAATCTCTCTTCTCTGCTAAGTTCATTCAACCTGTACCATCTTTTAATCTTTGTAAACCGCATAGAACTTCATGGTCCTGCAGTATATGAGCTATTATTATTATTATTCCTCTAAGTTTTATAGATCCTTTTTCATGTTTTCCACTTCCTCCTCGGTGTCTACTCTGTTACAAATCTTGGTATCAACTGCAAAAGGCAAACCTTTCCTTCTATCCCTTCAGCAATGTCACTCACAAACATATTGAACAGGATTGTCCCCAGCAATGAACCCTGAAGGACTCCGCTACTCACCTTCTTCCGAGTTACTTCCATTAACCACCACCCTAAGGCCAGTTTCTAATCCAGTTCACCACTTTGGGTCCTAACTTCAACTTTTCAAGTTTGTTCAAGAGTCTCCTATGAGGAACTGTGTCAAGTAAATGACATCTAGCATTTGTCCTTAATCCAGTTCTCTGGTCATCCAATCAAAAAACTTCAATCAGGTTCTTTTGGCATGATTTACCTTTAGTAAAGCCATGTTGCCTAGAATCCTGTAACCAATTAGATTCTAGGAAGGTCACTATCCTTTTTTCAGCAAACTTCCATTATTTTTCCAACAACCAAAATGAGGCTTACCGGCCTGTAGTTTTCCACTTCATCTCTGTGACCACATTTTTGAATAGGGACAACATCCACTCTTCTCCAATCCCCAGGAACCACTCCCATCCCCATCGCTTTAACCACCCTCAGTTTTTCAAGTTGTTCATAAACACTTTCGTCCGTGAACGGAGCAGAATCTACTCCATTTTTTGTGTAACTTTGCCAGACTACCTCGGTCCTTCTCCAGGATTTTCTTCCGTGAACACAGAGCAGAAGTATTTGTTTAGTACGTTTGCTTTTTCCTCATCATTCTCCACATATCAGTTCATAGCATCTTTTAGTTCATCTTCCTCCGTTCAATAATATATCTGAAAATTTTTTTATTGCTCCTTTCAGCTTAGACCACTGTTTTTCAACTTCTCTTATGTCCTCCCATCTTAATAACTCTTTCTTCAGGTACTCTTCCAAACTCAACTCTCCAGTTGAAGCCCAGCCTACTGGGAACTGTCCTCATATTCCAAATTACTGGAGTTTCTATCAAAACCTTCTCCAGTGCACCCTAAAACATATTGCCATATATAGGATACAGACCATACAAGTCTGTCCGATACCAGCCTTAGTTCTTCATAGCCAGAGTTACCCGCGCATGCGCAGTTAACACGGTGTGATCCCTGCTGCCGTGATTTCTGCTTCCGTGCTGTGTTCCTTTTGTGGCGTGTGGCAGCTTGTGGTGCGTGCGGCATGCGGCAGCTTACGGCATGTGCGGCAATGGCAGGAGGGTGTCTGAGGTGCTGCGAGGTGTCCGGCTGCTACTGCTGCACAGGGAAGTGGAGGGGGATAGGGAAAAGGGACTGCTTTGGGGGAGGGGTGTGTTGGGGGGCAGGCAGCAATCTTGGTTTGCTCTAGGGGCCAGAGAGAGATAGGCAGGGGGCCAGGGAGAGAGACAGAGAGACAGACAGAAAGAAGTGGAGGGGGAGAGGAAAAATGGGCTGCCTTGGGGGTGTGTGCTGGGGGCCAGGCAGCAATCTTGGTTTGCTTGGGGGGGGGGCCAGAGAGAGATAGGCAGGGGGCCAGGAAGACAGACAGAGAGACAGACAGAAAGAAGTGGAAGGGGAGAGGGAAAAGGGGCTGCTTTGGGGGTAGGGGTGTGCTGGGGGGCAAGCAAAAATCTTGGTTTGCTCGGGGGACCAGAGACAGTTTGGCAGGGGGACAGGGAGAGAGACAGACAGAAAGAAAAACAGACAGACAGACAAGGGGCCAGGGAGAGACACAGACAGAAAGAATGACATACAGACAGGGGCCCAGAGAGATAAACAGACAGATAGCGGCCAAGTAGCAAGAAAGAAAGACAGACAGACAGGAGGCCAGGGAGAGACACAGACAGAAAGAATTACAGACAGACAGGGGGCCAGAGACAGACAGAAATTCAGACAGACAGTGGCCAGAGAGAGAGAAAAAAAAAGATAGACAGACAGCGGCTAAGGAGATAGAGAGAGAGACAGAAAGCAAGACAGACAGACACATCTATTCTAGCATCCGTTAATGTAATGGGCTTAAAGACTAGTTTCTAAATATTACTATTGAATTTTGTATTTCCTTTCTGTATGGATCTTGTTTCAGAATTGTACATCACTTTGATCTTTGACAACTAAAAGTGGTATAGTAAGTTTTCAATAAATAAATAGATAAAAATTCTGTTCTAATACAGTGAGGGGACTTCCAGTGGGACTAGTTATGACATTTAGGGCATCTGTGTTTGGATAGAATGTTTGGAATGGCAGTCTCATCTTATTTGAAGATAAGTTTGAGGTACTACCTGAATTCCATTTTAGCATAACATTCTGCTTTGTCTATTTTTTTCTCCATATTAGGAATCGTGGGATGCACAGCACATACCAGCCCTGTTCTCAGCTTTCTGTGGTCTTTTAGTTGCCCTTTCTTATCATCTGAGCCGACAAAGCAGTGACCCATCCATTCTAATGTGAGTATGACTTGTAAAATTACTATGGGAAATTTTCAATTTTCTACAAGGTAAAAAATATTTTACCCTTATAGGTCAGCTGTCTGAGAGAGAAAACATTTCCATGGGTGTGTTTAAGTCAGATAAAGAAAGGTGCATATATAAATTACATTTTCAAAATCCAGACATGTACATTTCCAGCAAAATTCTACCTACATTATGATCAGATACAGTTGTCTATGTTTAAAAAGACCATGGTTGGAAAATACATGAGGACTTTATGAATTTGCAGGCATAGATTATAGAACAATAGCAGTAATACACATAAGTTAATTACTTAATTAGACATGAATTCACACTAATTAATAATTGGTTATTATTGGAGTTAATTGGCACTAATTTGCAGTCCAAACACATTGGAGAGGTAAGATGCAAGACCTAAAGAAATACTATTCTTTATAGGCTAGATTCACAAAGCAAACCAATCGTGTACCGATCGGTTTGCAACCCTTTAACAACCAAATTCCCCTCCGGCCCGATTCATTTACCTCTCTGCTGACCATCCTCCGATCCGCGCATACAAATGAGGGGAGGGACATTCAAAAGTAGGGAAGGCAGTGATTCACTACACAAAATTCTCGATCTGACTGGGCTAGCCGATCAACTCCTAAAGGGGACTAGTCGCCAGTGGCATACCTAGGGTATGTGGCACCCGGGGCCCATCATTTTTTGACACCCCCCCATGTAAAAAATATTTTTTGTAATAACCATGAAAAATAAATGGTCATAATAGAAACAGGCACTGAAGATTTTCTTTTATTGAATGAACCTCATATATGTAACCATTAATCCAAACATAACATAAATTATGTCTGAATTGTCATGACATCAGAAGTACATATGGAGTAGTTGCAGGTGATGCTTGGGACAGTTCTGATTGTGTTAGTTTGGTTTTATGTGTTTTTTGAATAGTAGGGTTTTTATTTCTTTTTTGAAGGTTTTGTAGTTTGTGGTCGAGGTCAATAGGTTGTAGAGTTGGGGGTCGAGTGTTAGGAGGTTGTCGAACAGTTTTTTTTCTTTTGACTATTTTGGTTGGAGGGTGTGTGAATGGTGCGTGAGTTCTCCTATGTCTAGTTGAAGTGGATTTAATTATTTAGCTGAAGAAATTAGTAAACCCCCCCATTCCACACACATTAATTCTCTTCCATTTTTGTTCCCATTCTAAAAAACACTGATAAGTTCCCAGAAAAAAAATACATTAAAATAAGAAGTGAAAACAAAGGCCCCTACAGATGAGAACATAACATAAGAATAGCCTAATTGGGTCAGACCAATGGTCCATCATGCCCAGTAGCCCATTCTCATGGTAACCAATCCAGGTCACTAGTACCTGGTCAAAACCCAAAGAGTAGCAACATTCCATGCCACCAATCCAGGGCAAGCAGACACTTCCCCCATGTCTTAATAACAGATTATGGACTTTTCCTCCAGGAATTTGTCCAAACCTTTCTTAAAATCAGCAATGCTATCTGCTTTTAACATAATTTCTGGCCACTTCATTTTTAAGCTTAGATCTTTCCTTCCAAACAGAGACCTTGCTAGATGTCAAATACAGAAAGAACAAGGTAACTTCACAAGGACTTAGCTGTGTAGGAAATGTGAATCTCCTCATACACCCACCATATAGTGGTGCAAAGGTCTGTTTTTTTATTTCGATCACTACATAGCCTAATGCCACACAAGCAGCGCTGTTACAAACATATTCTGAAGGTCAATGCTAAAGTTAACAAAGTTTCCTTCCTTGGACCACAAGGAGATACTAACAAACCACTGGAAGAGATCGCAAAACAACTACCCAGGCACAACACCCAAAGACCCACTCAGTGTGTGAACCAGTTGAGTGGAGTGGACTAACTGGGGGGTGGAAATGGGCCCGGAATTTGCTCAGCTGAATTTCCCAGACCACTTCTTCCTCTCAACACATTGATACGCTGCCGTCACCACCACCACCATTAGGAACACCTCACCGGGTAGGCCAGCAATGCTTTTAAACTTTATAAAACACATTATTATATTTTCTTATAAAGCACATATTTTAATTGAACTCTCTGACATCCTCAGCCTTGCCATTCACAAAAATAGAAGGAAGAAAAGTTCCCGTTTCCTGTTGTCTCATGTCCCCGTCCTATACAATATTTTTCTTCTGCAGACCCTTCAAAAGTCTGACCAAATCCTCGTTTCACTTGCATTATAAAGTACTGAGGATGCCATCTCTCTCCAATCCCAGGTCCTAAAGTCTAAGACAGTAGCGCAAACTAGTGCTGTCCAATTCAAGAAAGAAAAAAAAATTTTCGATTCGATCAGCCTATTGAATTGGTTTTTCGATTCAACTTTCCTGCCCAATTGGGTATTTGTTTTTTTCAAACATCCTGGAGGGTTTATTTTATAGCTTTTTCACCCCCCTTTCGCTTCTCCTAACCACACTGGCGCTGTGGTGTAAATAAAATAAAGAAACAAAAAGGACTTTTCCTCTCTCTGTTAAATCCTAGCTCACGTTTGCGGTCTAACACCAGCTCTGGCAGGATACACATTTCAAATCTGACATATTGTAATCACAAAACAGAAAATAAAATTAGTTTTTCTACCTTTTGTTGTCTGGTTATTTTTCAAATCTTGTTGGTCCAAGGTTCTGGTTGTCTTCTGATAACTTGCTTGCCAGGGTCTCCTTCTTCCTTCTTTCTGCATGCTAACCATCCATCTGCCATCTCTGTCCTCCCCGTTTCCCTTCCCTCCCCAGGAGGTCTGGCATCTTTCCTTTTTTCGTCTCCCTCCACAGATCCATCTTTTCTTAACTACCCTTTCATCCAGCATCTCTCCCTCCTTCCCTACCACCCCAGGGTCCACCATCTCTCCCTTTCTTTTCCCAACTACCCTCCTATCCAGTATCTCTATCCCCCCCTCCACACCATCCCTTGTGTCCAACTTCTCTCCCTTTCTGTTCCTTCCCTCTCTAAAAACCATGGTCCATCATCTCTCTCCCTCTTCTCTATTTTCAGACCCATTATTTCTTCCCACCCAAAGTCCGGCATATGCGCGTCTCTTTGAACCCCCCCCCCCATTCCCTCCATGTATTTCTACACCAGGGCCCTTCTCCCTGAAGGCCTGTCCCCCCTTAAAGGTCTGCATCCCACCCCTGAAGGCCTGTACCCCCCTTGAAGGCCTGCCTGCCTGCCTGTCCCCCCCTTGAAGGCCTGCCTGCCTGCCTGCCTGATCTCCTTAAAGGTCTATCCCCCCCTTGAAGGCCTGTCTCCCCTTGAAGGTTTGCACCCACCGAAGGCCTATCCCCCCCCTTGAAGGCCTGCCTGTCCCCCCCTTGAAGGCCTGTCCCTCCCTTGAAAGCCTGCCTGCCTGCCTGTCCCCCCCCTTGAAGGCCTGTCCCTCCATTGAAAGCCTGCCTGCCTGTCCCCCCCCTTGAAGGCCTGTTCCCCCTTTGAAGGCCTGCCTGCCTGTCTCCCCTTTGAAGGCCTGCCTGTCCCCCCCCTTGAAGGCCTGCCTGCCTGCCTGTCTGTCACCCCCCCTTGAAGGTCTGCCTGCCTTCCCGCCCCACCCCGAAGGACCGCTCATCCCCCTGGCCTCCCTGCACCACCTATGAAGCAGCCCGCACCGGGATCGTGATGTCAGCAATCCTTGCGTTGCTTCGGAGCTGCTTCCTCCACCGCGGTTCCGCCCCTCCTCTGATGTCAGAGGAAGGGCGGGTCCGCGGTGCAGGAAGCAGCGCCGAAGCAGCGCATGGATCGCTGACATCGCGATCCCGCTGCGGGCTGCTTCATAGGTGGTGCAGGGAGGTCTGGGGGGCGAGCGGTCCTTCGGGGGTGGGGAGGACTGAACGGCAAGGCCGGGAGCACCCCCTCGGGGGTGGGGTGGGGACCAGAAGCCACTGTCATTGCGGGATCTTGCCGCAACTAACTGCATCTGCTGGCCCAGCCCCCTTCGACGTCACTTACCTCTTCCATCCGAATAGAATCAGTCATCGCGGGACCTTTGGGATGCAGAAAGAAAGGAGGTCAGAGTGATATGGAATCATGCTGAAGGGTGACAAAGGGGGGTCAGGGTGGTAGGGAATCATCCTGAAGGGTGACAAAAGGGGGTCAGGGTGGTAGGGAATCATGCTGAAGGGTGACAAAGGGGGGTCAGGATGGTAGGGAATCATGTTGAAGGGTGACAAAGGGGGGGTCAGGGTGGTAGGGAATCATGCTGTAGGGTGACAAAGGGGGTCAGGGTGGTAGGGAATCATGCTGAAGGGTGACAAAGGGGGGTCAGGGTCGTATGAAATCATGGTGAAGGGTGACAAAGGGGGTTAGGCTGGTATGGAATCGTGAAGGGTGAGAAAGGGGGTCAGGGTGGTATGGATGCATGGTGGAGGGAGAGAAAGGGGCAGATGCAGGAAAAGAGACATAAGGGGGAACGATACTGCATAGAATTGGGTTGTAGGGAGCGAAAGGGGGCAGATGCTGATGGAAGTGGGGGAAAAGAGAGAGAAGGGGCAGATGATGGAAGTGGGGAGAGAGAAGAGGGCAGATGATAGAAGGAGGGGATAAATAAAAGGAGGACACATGATGGGGGAAAAGGATTGAGTTAGGGAAATACTGGAGGGGCTAAGGGAAAGAGGTGGCGAGCTGTAGGTAGACAGTAAAAAAGGAAATTGATGAGAGGGTAGTAAGAACGTAATCTAGATGGATGCAGAAAATAAATTGAAAAGGAAAATGAAGGAAGAAAGGGATTGCAGGAGAGAGGTGTGGGAGAGAAAAGGAGAGGAGAGAGATGCCGGACCAATGGGGGTGAAAGGAGAGATGGAAGGGGGAGGCATACAGTTTCTGGAAGGGGCATCGAAGGAGAGAACATGCCATATAGGGGCAGAGAGATGGCAGACAGTGGATGGAAGGAAGAGAGTAACAAGAAGATGAGGAAAGCAGAAACCAGAGAAAACAAAGGTAGAAAAAAATTTTCTATTTATTTATTGCTTTAGGAGACATAGAAACATAGAAAGATGATGGCAGATAAGGGCTATATAGCCCATCAAGTCTGCCCACACTATTTACCCACCCTCTTATGTCTTCTGACCCCTTAAGTATAATTGTAATTATACTGTCACTCTACTGACCCGCTCATTCAAGTCCTAGTGACCCTATCCCTTGGCATGACCTCGTAGGGATCCCACATGGGTATCCCATTTGTTCTTGAAGTCTGGGATGCTGCGTGCCTCGACCACCTGCACTGGAAGCTTGTTCCAATGCTCGATCACTCTCTCCGTGAAGAAGTACTTCCTGGCGTCTCCACGAAACTTCCCTCCCCTGAGTTTGAGCGGATGTCCTCTTGTGGTCGAGGGTCCCCTGAGAAGAAAGATATCATCTTCCACCTCGACCCGTCCCGTGATGTACTTAAATGTCTCAATCATGTCTCCCCTCTCCCTACGCTCTTCAAGAGTGTAGAGCTGCAATTTGCTCAGTCTTTCCTCGTACGGGAGACCCTTTAGCCCCGAGACCATCCTGGTGGCCATCCGCTGAACCGACTCAATTCTGAGCACATCCTTACGGTAATGTGGCCTCCAGAATTGCACACAGTACTCCAGATGAGGTCTCACCATGGCTCTGTACAATGGCATCATGACTTCAGGTTTCCTGTTGACGAAGCTTCTCTTGATACAACCTATCATCTGCCGTGCTTTAGATGAAGCCTTCTCCACTTGAGTGGCTGCTTTCATGTCAGCACTGATGATTACTCCTAAGTCTCGTTCTGCCGTAGTCCTGGTTAAAGTTTCTCCATTCAGGGTGTAAGTTCTGCAAGGATTTCCGTTACCGAGATGCATGACCTTACATTTCTTGGCGTTGAAGCCCAGATGCCTTATCAAGGACCAACTTTCTAAAGTACGCAGGTCTTGCTCCATAGCATCCTGTAGATTATAGCCGTTTACTATATTGCATAGTTTGGCGTCATCAGTTAATAAGGTTACCTTGCCTTGAAGCCCTTGAGTCAGATCCCCAATGAATATGTTGAAGAGGAGTGGGCCCAGGACCGAACCCTGTGGCACTCCGCTAGTCACCTCCGACATTTTAGAGAGGGTACCGTTAACTACCACCCTCTGAAGTCTGCCATTAAGCCAATCTTTAACCCATGCAGTTAGAGTCTCTCCTAATCCCATCGATTTCATCTTGTTCAGCAGCCTGCGGTGTGGGACGCTGTCGAACGCTTTGCTGAAGTCCAGGTACACGACGTCCAAGGACTCTCCTGAGTCCAGTCTTCTTGTTACCCAGTCAAAGAAGCTGATTAGATTTGACTGGCATGACCTACCCTTGGTGAATCCATGTTGGCTGGGATCCCGGAGATTTCCCTCGTTCAGGATCGTATCTAATTTATACTTAATTAGTGTTTCCATGAGTTTACACACTATTGAGGTGAGGCTTACCGGTCTATAGTTTGCAGCCTCAGCCTTGCAACCCTTTTTATGTAGAGGATCGACGTTGGCTGTTTTCCAGTCTAACGGAACTTTCCCCGTACTTAGTGAGAGATTGAAGAGCACTGCCAACGGTTCTGCCAGAACGTCTCTCAATTCTCTGAGCACTCTTGGGTGTAAATTGTCCGGTCCCATGGCCTTGTTTACCTTTAGCCTTGCCAGTTCATTGTAAACGTCCCCAGGTGTGAACTCAAAATTCTGAAACGGGTCATCCACGTCTTGTTTTATCATCAACTGTGGTCCGTGTCCCGGTGCTTCGCAGGTGAAGACTGAGCAGAAATATTCATTTAGTAGTTCTGCTTTTTCTGAATCCGCCACTGTGTAGTTTCCGTCCGGTTGTCTAAGGCGTACTATACCGTCTGTGTTCCTTTTCCTATCACTGATATACCTAAAGAAGGATTTGTCCCCTTTTTTAATGTTTTTTACCAGAGTTTCTTCCACTCGAAGTTTGGCCTCCCTAACTGCTGTTTTGACCACTGCAGATCTGGTCTTATATTCTACTTTAGTTTCTCTTCTCTGCGTACGTTTGTAGGAAAGAAATGCTTTTTTCTTCTCCTTAATGAGGTGCGAGATCTCTTCAGTGAACCATTGGGGTTTGTTGTTTCTTTGTCGTTTATCTACTGATTTTATGTAGCGATTAGTTGCTTCGTGTATGGATGATTTCAGGTACGACCACATAGTTTCCACATTGCCGGTCTCTGCTTGGTCATGCAGCGTCTGATGAACGAAATCTCCCATGCGTGCGAAGTCGGTGCCCCGGAATTGGAGCACCTTTGTTTTTGTAATTGATTTAGGGGATCCTTTCCCAAGGTTGAACCATACCATGTTATGGTCGCTGGAGGCTAGCATATCTCCTACCGAGACCTCTGAGACGCTTTCCCCGTTGGTGAGTACCAGGTCTAGGATCGCCTGGGCTCTAGTGGGCTCCGTTACCATCTGTCTGAGATGTACTCCTTTTATGGAGGTCAAAAGCCTCCTGCTGCTGCTGGTTGTTGCTGAAAATGTGTTCCAGTCTGCATCAGGTATGTTGAAGTTCCCTAGCAGTACAGTGTCGCCCCGTAGAGTTATATTCTCTATGTCTTCAATTAATTCTGTGTCCATGTCTTCCGGTTGTCTTGGAGGTCTGTATACCACACCAAGATACAGGCATTTTTTGCCACCTCTTGCCAGGTTTACCCAGAGGGATTCCCCGGTATACTTGACATCAGTGATCCTGGTGGTTTTGATGTCCTCTTTAATGTATAGTGCTACCCCTCCACCTAACCTGCCCTCTCTGTCCTGACGAAGTAAATTGTACCCCGGTATAGCCATATCCCACCCATGTGCGTCCGTGAACCAAGTCTCGGATATTGTCACCACGTCCAGGTTGGCATCCCTTATTTCAGTTTCCAGTTCTAGAATTTTATTGCCTAAACTGTGTGCATTAACATACATGGCCCTCCACACTTTGTGTTTACTGAGTCCCTGTAAGGCTATTCCTGACTGAGTCTGTGTGGCTCCTAGAGAACTGTTTGCATATTGGGTCCTTACCTCGGAAACAGAGTGTCGACTCGTCCCATCAGGATAGTTCCTTTCCACACCAGTATATGAGTAGGTCCCCTCCCCCAACTTACCTAGTTTAAAGCCCTGCGAAGCAGGCGGGCTAGTCGGTGTCCGAAGACGTTCTTACCTCTGCTGGTCAAATGGAGTCCGTCTGGTCCCTGTAGTCCCTGCAGCGCCTCTCTATGATCCAGGAATCCGAAGTTCATATCTCGACACCATCCTTGTAGCCATTCGTTCGTTCTCAGGATGAATTCATCTCTGGCTCTTCCCTTGCCTCTAACTGGGAGGATTGATGAGAAGACTACCTGTGCACTTGTCTGCTTCAGCCTCTCACCCAAGGCTCCGAAGTCTCTGGTGATGGTCTCTGGGGTGTTCCTGGCAGTGTCATTCGTACCTATATGGATAAGAAGCATAGGAAAATGGTCATGAGGTGTAAGTAGTTTACCCAGGCTGGTGGTGACGTCCCGTATTTTGGCTCCAGGCAGACAGCAAACCTCTCTTGAGTGAGCATCCGGTCTGCAGATTGGTCCCTCGGTGCCCCTCAGCATGGAGTCCCCAATGACTATAACTCTGCACTTCTTCCGTTGTGGAGGGGGAAGTCGGTCAGCAGATGGGGTTGCGTGTTGGGCCTGCTCCTGTTCTTCGAGTTCTTCGTGCTGGGCCTGCTCCTGTACCTTGTCGGCGGCTTCTTCCTGAAGAATCTGGAATATATTCTTCAGGACGAGTTGAGGGGTTGATGTAGGGTTGGCCTGTTGGGAAGAAAAAGAAGAGGATGAAGAGATTGAAAAAAGGGGGGGGGGATCTTCTATGTTTACCTGTGGAAGAGGTCACCAACTGCCAGGTGTCATTGCCGCCAGCCATTTCCTATATCCCAAATGTTGGCTTCAAAGCTGATGATTTGGGTGTCTCAAGAATGGACATGTGTCACTGTTTCTGTGGTGTTGCATTGTATGCAGAGTCCAGCTTCTTACTGGTTCAATTTAACCTTTGTCTATGTATTTCTATTTTATCCCCCCTTTTACAAAACTGTGGAGCGTTTTTTAGCATCAGCCGTGGTGGTAGCAGCTCTGATGCCCAGAATTATATTAGCGTCAGAGCTGTTACCACCGTGGCTAAAATCCACACTACAGTTTTGTAAAAGGGGGAGGGGTTAGTTTGTGATGACATATTCCATACTAGGCAAAGGTGTTTTCTGTGTTCTGTGTGGTTTTCTGTTAGAATTGATGGTGTAGGATTGATCTGTATTAGTCTGGCTTGTTTAGTTTTACAATTGGTGTATTAATGTTGTACTGCTCACTGCATATGTAAGATGCTGTCTTTTCCTAGGTACTCATGTGTGACTTGTGGATTGTTACTAAAAATCATGTTTTTCGTACAGATGGGGGGCTGCCAAAAAATGATGGGCCCCGGGTGTCACATATGCTAGGTACGCCACTGGGGCCACCCAGACTGATCTCTGCTGCTTTCCCTGCAGTGCGAGCCCGTGGGTTTAAAGCGCGAAGAGGCTGCCACCGGCAGAGATAGGAGCAGGAGAGTCGGGCCCGAAAAAACCCCAGTAAAAAAAAAAAAGACACAAAACGCATGTGCAGGGAAAGCAGAAAGTCTGCGCATGTGCAGGCAGATGGGGGTGTTCCTCCGATCGCCCCCATCTGCATATTTCACTTTCCTGAATTTGTCAGACCTGCCCGGATCGGGCCCAATCAGACAGGTTAGTGAATCTGGCCCTATGTTAGTTCATTATGACTTGACATGGGCCATGCTTTGACTATCAAGCCTGTATCAGGAGTCTTGAAGTACTGGAAAAACAGCAATAGACCTTGCAAAGTCCAAAGTTCTATATGCTACAACTTCAAAGTATGCCATATCATTAAAGATGTAGAAGGCTTTGGTAAAAGCCCTTTGTTAGTTCTTTTGTGGTGTTTTCCTGGTTCTTGAATAATTTGTGTAACTGCATGTCGGCACTATTTTTTAGTTATTATCTAATTTCTATTGTGCATAACTGTGAGAGGCATGTGGAAGTAGGAGGGGTATGTGCAGGGGTATACTGAACACTTACACACTTATTCCTGGATTCTATATAGGCCAATCAAATTTGCACACCAAAATTTAGTTCAATTCTAAGATTGCACACACAATTTAATGCATAATGAGCTATTAAAAGTTAATTGGATGCTAACAATCAGTTAATGATGTTAATTTACACCAATTGAGATTTGCATGTGCATCTGCCTGTGCACTATTCTATAACACTTTGTGACCAAGGGCTCCTTTTACAAAGGTGCGCTAGCGTTTTTAGTGCACGCTACCAAAAAAAACTACCGCCTGCTCAAGAGGAGGCAGTAATGGCTAGCGCGTGCGGAATTTTAGCGTGCGCTATTCCACGTGTTAAGGTCCTAACGCACCTTTGTAAAAGGAGCCCCAAATCTCAAAGTGTGCAAACCAAAGGAGGTGTGGCAGTATTATAGAATCCTGGGGATGCACACTCAACTAATGCACCAGGATTTATGCCAAGTTCCAGTTGATATAAGTTGACTCATCAAACACACATACAAACAATTAAGCGTAGTTTTTAAGAATGGTATAAAAAACAAAACTTAAATGGTTGTATGTGTGTTTGATGAGTCAAGTGGTGCTTAGATGGCAACTCTGGCTATGAAGAACTAAGGCTGGAATCGGACAGACTTGTATGGTCTGTATTCTATATATGGCAATATGTTTTAGGTGCACTGGAGAAGGTTTTGATAGAAACTCCAGTAATTTGGAATATGAGGACAGTTCCCAGTAGGCTGGGCTTCAACTGGAGAGTCCAGTCACAGCCTATAAAGTTAGAGCTATGGCAGCTTCAATAGCTTTCCTCTCTTCTACTCCAATTGATTAAATCTACAAAGCTGCTACTTGGTCCTTGGTTCATACAATCATCTCACATTATTGTCTGGAATCTTTTTCCAGACGGGATGGGCACTTCGGCCAGTCAATATTACAAAATTTATTTTCCTAAAAGGCCAAGACTCCCACCATCCCATTCTGGTTAGTTTGGAGGTTACCCACATGTGAGAATATGCTCTCTGCTTGCCCTGGGATAAAATGCAGTTACTTACCTTAACAGATGTTATCCAGGGACAACAGGCAGATATTCTCACAACCCACCCACCTTCTCTAGTTGGCTTCTTATCTGGCTTACTGTACTGAGGAGCTGCACACCTACGTTAGACGAGAAGGCACTCACACATGCGCGGTGTGGGCTATCGCAAACTTTCTAAGTTTCTTAAAGTGGCGATGTACTTTTAAAGTGTCCATACCAGGGCTTCATGGATGATGTCACCCACATGTGAGAATATCTGGCTGCTGTCCCTGGATAACACCTGTTAAAGTAAATAACTGTGCTTTTTGTAATCAAAGACCTAACTGGAAGTGTCAATTAGAGCAATCAAGTTAGGATATTTTTAAAGTTAAACTACATAATAAACCTTCCCTGAAAATAAATAACAATTTACCAAAATCTACTCTTTATTCATATGTTATTGTATGGGGAGAGGGAACAGTAGAACATTCATGGCTGTGTCATTAATGAATGACTTGGAGGATGGAGAGGACGATCAGTTACACTTACATTCAAAGTTGTTAAAACACATTCAGAGTATGAAAAATGCAGAATGACCTTAGGAAATTGGAAGATTGGACATCTAAATGGCAGATGAAATTTAATGTGGACAAATGCTAAGTAACAAAAAAGAGGAATGGAGGGAAAATAAACAATATATTAGAAAACAAATAACTCCATTAGGTCAGTACACACCAATGCCAGAAAAAGTATTTTAAGGCGAAAGAAAAGCCTCAGACATGGAGAGGTGTTCCCACTCTCTTCCACCCAAGTATCACTGGCAAGCAGGAGTTTTACTCTGTGAACTGATAGTCTGGAGCGCTGGTGTCACGGCCCTGAAGCAGTGGCTTAAAAGCCACGAAATGATCGTCGACCTGGCTCTTTTCTAACTTGATTGTTTTTTCTAATTAGTTTTGACGATTTTCAGGCTCTCATCTGCCAGTAATAAGTTATATGCGAAAGTTTTTTGCCAGTGATGCTTGGGTGGAAGAGAGTGGGAACACCTCTCCGGGTCTGAGGCTTTACTTTCACCTTAAAATGTTTTTTTCTGGCGTTGGTGTGTACCGACCTAATGGAGTCGAATGCTAAGTAAAGCACATTACCAGACGCTAAGTAGGGTTACCAGATGTTACCAGGAAGGTTCCGAAGCATTCAGCCATTCAAGGTTTGGTTGTGAACAGCAGAAGTAAATGTTGTCCAGAAGGGTTCTCATATGGTCTGAAAGTGCACTCCCCGATGGTACAAAAAGTCGGATATATCTCTCTATTCCCAAGCCAAAATATGAAGCATTTAAGTGCACCACAGTTGTCTGGATGGAGCCTCAGAGTCCAAGGGTCCATACTCTCCCCACTTCTGTTTAATATTTTCCTGGCTCCCATGATCACGCTAGGACAATCAATTGGTTTTACCGTTTATGCTTATGCAGACGATAACCAACTAATACATCCCATCAACTTGGATAATCCAACTGACATTCTTACCATCAATAAAAAGCTTGACAAGATCCACGATTGGTTAAATTCAAACAAGTTATTACTCAACATCACCAAAACTATGGTTTTTCCATTTAAGAAAGGTAGTTTTCTTCTCTCTCCTATTAAATTCAAATCTATACCAATACAGACAGTTTGCAGTTTTAAACTCTTAGGTATCACTTTTGATGATACTCTCACTTTCCACGAACATATAAGTACAGTTGTAAGAAAATGCTGTTATCGTCTACGAATGATTTGCTCACTAACTAAATTTCTGCTCTAAATACTTGAATTCATTCATTGGTTATATCTTGTCTGGATTACGGTAATGCCTTATACCATGGAATTACCAAAAAAGAGTTAAGACGTCTACAGATAGTGCAGAACACCGCAGTAAAAGTTATCTACAAGGCCAAAAAATTTGAACCATGTAACTCCTCTCCTGATAAAAGCCCATTGGCATCCCATCCAACACTTATAAAACAGTATTACTGACTTTTAAAACAAGAAACACTGGCCAGCCGGAATTTATTAATAAACTCTTGATACCGTATACTTCATTGCGTCTTCTTTGTTCCTCGGATCAAAATCTATTAGCAATCCCATCCCTAAACCATATAAACACTAGAAGTTACCCCTTCCCTCTGGAACTCAGCACTGAACTCATTAAGAGAGATAACTAACCTCGAGAAATTTAAGTATTTTCTTAAGACGTTCCTTTTTAAAGATGCTTTTCAAGTTTGAGTGTCCTTTTAAGGATTTTTAAACTTTTTCTTTAATTAGTCCACTTGTTTTTAACCCCATCCTTTTGTTTTTCCCTTTGTACCTCACTTTCCTTTAACTATTGTAGTTCTTTCTTTCTTTCCATTCATACCTGTTTGTCCAGTAGTGTACCTTATCTTTTGTTAAGTTATGTTAATTGTATTACCTGTTTTACCCTATTTTTTATTGAAACAAATGATAAGATGGTATATCAAATCAATAATAAACTTGAAAATTACCCCCTCTTCTACAAAGCCACGCTAGCGGCTGCCACACAGTAATGGCCCCGAAGCCCATAGAAGCTTTGTAGAAGAGGGGGTTAATCATTATACAATTAAGGGCCACCTGAAATGCACCCGCTTTTTTGTCCTATGGATTATAAGAAAGCAGCAGGCCAAACAAGATAGGAGGGCCTGGACAAATTGTGACACTCCAAAGGGTCCGAATATAATCAAAGACACATTTCCAAAAGACAACTATGAGGGGGCAATTCCACAGCATATGTCCCAAGCTGGCCTCCACCTGCCCACACTTATGGCAAGTAGCATCTGCTTTTAACTTCATGAGAGGTGCTCTCCTGTGGGAGATATACATCCTTAACAAGATCTTATATTGTAGTTCCCAATAGTACAAATAAGTGATTAACAAACATCTGCAGAAAGCAGAGGGTAGGAGTGAAGGGCCACTACTCGGACTGGAGGAAGGTCACGAGTGGTGTTCCGCAGGGGTCGGTGCTTGGACCACTGCTATGCAATGTATTTATAAATGATCTAGAAACGGGGACGAAGAGCGAAGTAATAAAATTCTCAGATGACACCAAGCTATTTAATGGGGCTAGGACTAATGAGGACTGCAAAGATTTACAAAGGGACCTGAACAAACTAGGGGAGTGGGTGATGAGCTGGCAGATAAAGTTCAATGTAGAGAAATGTAAAGTCTTACACATAGGAAACAGAAACCCGAGGTACAGCTACACGATGGGAGGGCTGTTATTGAGTGAGAGTTCCCAAGAAAGGACTTGGGGTAATAGTGGACATGACAATGAAGCCGTCAGCACAATGCACAGCGGCTTCTAAGAAAGCGAATAGAATGCTAGGAATAATCAAGAAGGTTATTACAAGCAGAATGAAAGAAGTTATCCTGCCGTTGTATCGGGCTATGGTGCGCCCGCCTCTGGAGTACTGCATCCAATATTGGTCGCCGTACCTAAAGAAGGATATGGCGATACTCGAGAGGGTTCAGAAGAGAGTGACACATTTGATAAAAGGTATGCAAAACCTTTCATATGCTGAAAGATTAGAGAGACTGGGGCTTTTTTCGCTGGAGAAGTGGAGACTTAGAGGGGATATGATAGAGACTTATAAGATCACGAAGGGCATAGAGAAAGTGGATGCGATGTTATCACCCCTGTACCCGAACTGCCCTGACCCATGGCAGGAGAGATGCCAAATCTCTCCTGCTGCGGGTTGTGGCAGTTCAGGTAGAGAGGTGATCGCATTGTATCCACTTTCTCTATGCCCTTCGTGATCTTATAAGTCTCTATCATATCCCCTCTAAGTCTCCACTTCTCCAGCGAAAAAAGCCCGTCTCTCTAATCTTTCAGCTTATGAAAGGTTTGCCATACAGGCAGGAGGGATCCCAGGCCCTCCTGCCCTTGACGCAACCCCCCCACAACCAAACCCCCGATCGCCCCCCCCCCCACCCCGTACCTGAAAATCGTTGGTCGGACAGACGGGTGCCAAGCCCGTCCATCTGACAGACCAACCATCCCCGGAATGGCTGGCCTTAAGGCCTGATTGATCCAGGCGGCTCAAACCCCGCCCACAGGTGGGGCCTGAGGCGCCTGGACCAACTGGAATAGGCCCAGTAGCCTTAGGCCCCTACTGTGGGCGGGGCCTTAGGCACATGGGCCCAACTTATAACATGAATTCATTTATACTTTATCCTTTAATCAACTATGCTATAATTTCCTTACATTTATTTGTGATAGCTTTTTAAATTTAATTTTCTTACTCTCCTCCATTGGTATGCCGTCCTATTGAATGAGATGACTGCCATGTCTTTTATTCTACCAATGTGAGCAATGTTTTATATACAATATATTACAATAGAGGAGCAGAATTTTAAAAAACATCTCAGTCCTCTTTTGGCCTAAGGCCTTAAACATTGAAAGGAGAAGCAGGGAAAATGTCCATTATCAAAAAAAAACGTCCAAAAGGAGGGTTTTTTAAAAATAATTTCCTGCCTCTACGTTCAGCTGTTTAAATACCCAGACCACCACTACATCTAAACTTACACCATATAATCAACCTAAAAAAAGCCTAATTCCCAAATGCCCAAAACAAGGGCTTTTAGGCGAAGGAGAAGTCAATCCTAGGCCTAAAAGCTGGATTCTATAACCGGTGTCTGTCAAAAACAACACTGGTAACAGAATCCACTCCCCCCACAACAATCGGGGCAGGAGACCCACGACCCCCGCCGACAACATCGGGCCAGGAGAGAGCCCAAACCCTCCTGGCCCTGCCGATTATGATCCTGTGAGCGGGGTTTGAGGCGCCCTAAGACCAGCCATTCGTGGGATGGCTGGCCTGCCGGTCAGACGGGCTTGGCACCCGTCCATCCGGACATTGTTTAAAGGTATGGGGAAGGGGATTGGGGGTGGAGGTGTCGAGGGGTCAGCAGGGGGGGGTTTCATGGGTCAGCAGGGGGCTGATCAGGTGTTCAGGGTGTGCATCGAGGGCAGGAGGGACTGGGATCCCTCCTGCTCGTATCTTAGTGGGAGTGGGGGGTAGGGGGTTCATTGGGCAGGAGGGCTTGGGCTCCCTCCTGCCCAATCGTAATCGGTGGGTGGGGGTGCTGCCGGGCAGGAGGGCTTGGCTCTCTCCTGCCCGCTCGTAGTCGAAGGGGAGGGCTAATCGCTGCAGGAGAGATGGTTTATCTCTCATGCCACGATGGTGATTGTCCACCCTCCTCCGAACCGTGGCACTTCGGGATGAGGATTGCCAGCAGGGGTGATACCCTGCTGTGATGCTCACCCTGAAGTGCCACGGTTCGGAGGGGGGTGGGCGATCACCATCGCGGCAGGAGAGATGAGCTATCTCTCCTGCAGCGAACGTTGCAGTAGGGGGTAGGCAGGTTGCTGGAGCCGCTGAGCTGCAGTGATCAGCTCAGCGGCCCCTTTTTTGGCACTTCTACCTTTTTGACTTGGTCTAAGTCAAAACGTATAAGTGCCAACTAGACAACCTGCCTAAACTTTTGGTTATACCTGCTGTACGCCTAGGTGTAGGTTGGCCCACCTCCTGCTCACCTCCCGCCCTTTCCCCTCTTCTAAAAATGCCTCTTTTCGCTCTATGTGTTTAGAGGCAGGGGAAAGGTCTAAGCTCATTTTAGATACGTCTAAAACCAGCTTAGATTATGAGTACTTGGACGATCAGGCTTTTTGATCGTCCAAGTACCCATTTAGGACATTTTTAAGATGTGTGTGTTTTTAAATTATGAGCCCCATAGTGTATTATTTTATATCATTACTTGACCTTAATTCATATGAAATAGTCTCTCTAGCTTTTGTATTTCTGTATCTTCTTTTCTGTGTTTCTTGCCTCTTATGATATTACTTCGAATACACTGTCCTATGAACTACTCAGATATCTTTCGTACATTGCTAGAATCAAACACTATGACCTTAATTTACCTTGCCCATCTTCCTTCCTTGATTCTTATTAGACTTCCGCTGGTTTCTAATGGATTTTATTCTTATGTATTTTTGCACTGTAGTCCTTTATCCTCTTTCTGGTTTCCATTTTGTTTGTTACACTTCACCCTGTACCTTGCATCTTTGAAAAGATGGATGTAGGGCAGAAAGTGAAGAAGGAGAGAAAAATAGCAAATGAATAAGGCGGCCTGCTACTACTACTACTACTACTACTATTAATCGTTTCTATAGCACTACCAGATGCACTCAGCGCTGCATAGAGTCACAAAGAGTAAGAAACAATCCCTGCTCGAAAGAGCTTACAATCTAAACAACAAGACAGACAAACAGGATGTCATGGATACAATTAAGGGGAACGGTTAATCAGCGGGCTGGGTTGGAGGGCAGAGGAGCGATATCAAAAAGGTGGATTTTCAGTCTGCTTTTAAACAAGGGAAGACAAACTCAGGTAATTTATTCTAGGCATAGGGAACAGCTAGATGAAAGGAACGAAGTCTGGAATTGGCAGTGGAGGAGAAGGGTAATGCTAAGATACACAAAGTTAACAGCACAGACATAAGGAAGTGCAGCCAGAGACTGGGAAAAGATGGTTAGAAAAATAAAATCACCAGAGAACAAAGGTAGGGTAAATGATTTTATTTTCAATTTAGTGATTGAAATGTGTCAGTTTTGCGAATTCACATCTGCTATCTATATTTTGCATTGTTCAGGAAGAAATGCATTTGTTTCTGTTTCTCTGGGGTTGTACTGAATGCAGTCTTGCATCTTAGGGTTTGTTTGTATGTATTAGTGCTTTTAGTTTGTGGTCCTGTATTTGCATAGGGGTTATCTGTATTCTGCATGTGTGAACAAGGCATGTGTTCTGGTAGGAATAAATATAGAGAAGCATACAGTGTGCCTTGTGTAGTTTAATTTTGTGGTTACCCATTATGTGTTGTTAATAAGATTATATTGTGTATATAAATGAAAATGAATGTAAAAAATGGTATCACAATTAGTACTATTATGGAGGCGGGGTCTGGGGTAGAACTTAGGAGGGGTCTGGGACGGAGCTTGGGTGGGATCTGGGGCGGGACTTAGGAGGGGTTGGACCCCCCCCAAACAAAAAGTGTTCCGCTGCCTATGGCTAGATGGACCATTGGGCTGAACCATTATAAGAACATAAGAATAGCCTTACTGAGTAACACCAATGGTCCATCAAGCCCAATAGCCCATTCTCATGGTGGCCAATCCAGGTCACTAGTACCTGGCCAAAACCCAAGGTGTAGCAACATTCCGTGCTACCAATACAGGGCAAGCAGTGGCTTCCCCCATGTCTTTCTCAATAACAAACTATGGACTTTTCCAGAAACTTGTCCAAACATTTCTTAAAACCAGCTACGCTATCCGCTCTTACCACATCCTCTGGCAATGCGTTCCATTGCTATTCTCTGAGTGAAAAAATATTTCCTCCTATTGGTTTTAAGAGCACTTCCCTGTAACTTCATCGAGTGTCCCCTAGTCTTTGTAATTTTTGGCGGAGTGAAAAATCGATCCACTTATCCTGTTCTACTCCACTCAGGATTTTGTATACTTCAATCATATCTCCCCTCAGCCATCTCTTTTCCAAGCTGAAGAGCCCTAACCATTTTAGTCTTTCCTCATATGAGAGGCATTCCATCCCCTTTACCATCTTGGTCGCTCTTCTTTGAACCTGTTCTAGTGCCTCTATATCTTTCTTGAGATAAGGAGACCAGAATTGAATGCAATACTCCAAATGAGGTCGCACCATGGAGCGATACAGGGGTATTATAACATTCTTAGTCTTAGTCTTTTTTAATAATTCCCAGCATTCTATTTGCTTTTTTGGCCACCGCCACACATTGGGTAGAAGGTTTCATCATATTGTCTACAATGATACCCAGATCCTTTTCTTGGGCGCTAACCCCCAAGGAGGACCCTAGCATCCAGTAACTGTGATTCAGGTTATTCTTCCCAATGTGCATCATTTTGCATTTGTCCACATAAAATTTCATCTGCTATTTGGATGCCCAGTCTTCCAATTTCCTAAGGTCCGCCTGCAATTTTTCACAATCCGCATGCGTTTTAACAACTTTGAACATTTTAGTGTTATCTGCAAATTTAATCACCTCATTTGTCGTTCCAATTTCCAGATCATCACTATTAATAAAACCCTAAGCGCACATGCGCACTCCCACCTCTGTGATCTGTGATTCGTAGCTCCGTGGCAGGTCGGAGTATGCATGCATGCTTAGGGTTTTATTAGCTTGAGAGGAAATGCCTGGGGCCTCCGGAGCGCAGAGGGGCGGCAGCAACAGAGGCGGCATGGGCTGGTGGGTGGCGGCGGAGGAGAAGCAGAGGTACTGGTGGCAGGAGCAGGACCGGGGAATTGTCACGAGGCGATGGGTGGCGGAGGAGGAGGAACAGCAGGATCAGGAACTCTGAGGGGAGGGGAATTGCCGCAAGGCAATGGGTGGTGGGGGAAGAGGAGCAGTAGCAGCAGCACTGGCGGCAGCAGCAGGAACTCTGAGGGGAGTCGGGGGAGGTAATAGGAAGGGAAGCCTACTGCTGGACAGGGGGAGGAAAGAAGAGGTGCTGCTGGACAGGGGGATTAACAGGAAGGGAGGCCCACTGCTGGACAGGGGGAGCAGGGAAGAGGTACTGCTAGACAGGAGGGGAGGTAAAAGGAAGGGAGAAGGCCTACTGCTGGACAGAGGGAGCATGGAAGAGGTGCTGCTGGACAGGAGGGAGTTAACAGGAAGGGAGACCTACTGCTGGACAGGGGGAGTAGGGAAGAGGTACTGCTAGACAGGAGGGGAGGTAAAATGAAGGGAGAAGGCCTACTGCTGGACAAGGGGAGCAGGGAAGAGGTGCTGCTGGACAGGGGGAGGTAAAATGAAGGGTGAAGGGCTACTGCTGGACAGGGGGAGCAGTGAAGGGGTGCTGCTGGACACAGGGGAGGTAAAAGGAAGGGAGAAGGGCTACTGCTGGACAGGGGGAGCAGGCAAGGGGTGGTGGTGGACAGCCGAGGAAAGAGAGAGAAAGAAAGAAAGAAAGTCAGACAGACAGCAACCATGGAGAGAGAGAGACAGAAAGACAGACACACACATCCATTCTAGCACCCGTTAATGTAACTGGCTTAAAGACTAGTTTATAAATAAGTTAAATAGCACCGGTCCCAGTACAGACTCCTGCGGCACTCCACTGTTTACTCTCCTCCATTGAGAAAAATGACCATTTAACCTTACCCTCTGTTAGCTAGTCAATATGTTACTGGATACGTGTTACTAGAATTTTCAGTGCCATATCAGTTTCTTCTTAATAGCTTTCCATGGGTTAATGTGTATAAGACTGAAAATTGATATATGGAAGTGTTTTGTGTCTTGTTTTATAGATCACTTGTTCAGCGTAAATTATTTCCGCATTTAAATCATTTGGAAGATTCATCAAGTGAGAATATGAATTTGTTCCCTGAGAAGATAAGGAATTCAGTGGTAAGATGTTCAGAGTTTTGAGTGTCATTCTTTGGTTAAATATGTAGAAAGGTGTCAGCTACTGTAAATATTAATCCCCCCTTTTACAAAACCATAGCATAGTTTTTAGCACCGGCTGCAGCGATAATAGTTCCGATGCTCATAAAATTCCTATGAGCGTTGGAGCTATTACCACCGCCGAAGTGCGCTACTGTTTTGTAAATGGGAGGGGGGGAGTACATGAACATTTGCAGTATATTTCACTCAACTCTTTCTGCAAATCTCAATACACTGCAAATGTTCTTCCAGCTCTGACCTCCTAAAATAAATCCCAACTGATTTCGAATAACTTTTAACAATTGAATCACACAAAATCAGGACTTAGAATAATTCCAGATAACTGAATATTTACTGGTTCTGTACATGAGTCTCATTTTTACTTATATGATTTTTGAGTCACTTTTACAATAGCAGAAGTATATAGCACACTGACTGAAAAAGATTAGAGACCCTTGATATCTGAATTAAAACGTGATATAATAACTGCTAGCTCACTAGCTCATCGGTTCTTATAATAAAGTGGTTTTTATTTTAAGTTTTATATTTGTAAAGTAAAGCTGCAATGCAAATAAGTGATTTGGTTTATTAACTTAGTGGCCCTATTACTAAGCGGCAATAAGCATTAATGTGTGATTACCATTAAAAATGACACTGGCTGACCATGCTCAGGAGTCGCATGCCAACTGTGAGCTCGGCACATATCATTCATGTGCTGAAAAATACATTTTATTTTTTAGCGCGGGGTGTCTTTAGGAATTGGTGCATGCTGACCAATTCGTTTAAGATTAGCACGGGAGCTCTTACCACCTACAAAATAAGTGACAGTAAAGGCTCATGTGGTCATTAATAGGGAAAGCAAAATTAGGGCCATTTTTCCCCCTTTTTTTTAGTTAGCATTACAGGAGGGTAAACAAAAATACAATGCAAAAAAAGACAAAATTGGCACTGAAATATACTCAAAATAGAGAATGGACAATTTCTGTGAGACATCAAATGTAGATGAATATCAATAACACCAGTTATTAAACATCATGAAATGAAAGATGTAATATTTTGTCTTTCGTCTAGTTCTTTGATCCTTTGTTCTTTCTTGGTCCTGGGTCTACTTCTCATAGGCAGTGGGATTGTAGCAAAAAAAGACAACAGACAGATGTGGCTTGGAAAAGGGCATTTTATATAGAAATAGGCTTATTACAAATGTATATCACTTAGCACAGAAATGTGTCTGTCCTTCTGTAAGTAGCTGAGGTGGGGTGTCTGAATGTGTATCTTGTTTTCTGTATAAGTGATGGCTCTGTGTGGGTTCTGCTTGTCTGGCCTGTTGCTTGAATATCTGAGTCTGGTGTTTATATACCTGAATTCTCTTGTTCAGTATTTTCCTGTTGTTATAATTTGGTTTATTTGATCTGATGTCTTCTTACCAAAGAGTTGTGAATTCTTTTGAAGATCTAGCTCTTGGAGACAAGCTGTCTGGTTCCTTTTGTTGCTCTTAAGTACTGGTCCTAAAACATGTAAACTAAGCTCAAAAGGTAGGAGACATCCACTCTTCTTGCACTGATATCACCAAGGATCAGACTTATAATATCTCCCAGAGCAGGGATACCATATGGCTCCAGAAAAAGAAAAGAGAACAGATTGAGGCAACCCGGATGTCTCAATCTGTCCTCCTTTTTCTGGAGTTATATTGTAACCCTATCCCAGAGGCCTTTGGCTACCTCTGTGGGTAGGCTCTGAAGTGTCAGTTAGGCTAATTTTCAGGTAGGCTTTGAATAACATAATGTCATGCTGACAAAATAAATAAGCACAACCCTTCAAGATTTCCCCACAGCAATACATTATTTCAATTCCTTGCATTCTTTGAAACTCAGTATCATCATCAAAGTCCCATACAATCAACCTTTACTCATCCAAACATACAACTCCTCATTCATACTCTCCCCCTCTCCCTGAATCTCTACTATCCAGAGCTTGGTGTTGAGTTGAAGGGTCACATATCGGATTTTCTCGTTTCATTACTCCAGTTTCAAATTTTGGCACCTCCTGCATCTTTTGCTCCCAGCAAGCAAGTGGAATTTTTCCCCTCCTTAGTCTAAAATTGCAATATTAGATTCCGGAACTTGGAGACATTAAAAATGGCTGTGCAGCTGTTGAGTTCCCATCCCTGGGCACCCTTTTGTTGGTTTTCAGCTTTATAACTTTTCTCCCTAAACGAAGAAAGCCTGGAAATTGTTCAACTAATGGTTTCTAATAAACAATCTAAGACTGAAACAGCTTCAAAATCAGGTGGGAAGGCAAAAAGACTAAAAGAAGATCCACCCACTCCTACCAAGACTCCCCTGCCTGTGGATGCTCTAGACATGATTGAGCTTTTAGAGGAGCTGAGAAATATTAGATCAGCTTTGAAGGATGTCACAGAGCAAATGGTAGCGGTGAAGGAAGAAGTGGCAAATCTGGGTCAGTAAATGGAAATGGTCCATACCAGAATGGATCAGATTGAGACCAGAATAGAGAAAGTGGAGTCTGTGCAGCAGCACTGTAAAAAGGATCATAAGGTCATTCAAAAAATGGAAAAACAGATGACAGATTATGAAACAGGGCGAGAAGAAATAATGTGAGGATCCTGGATTTAAAGGAAGGGGTGGAAGGGAAAAATATGTTGTCTTTCCTGTAAGAAGTTATTCTAAAAATACTCCCCCTAAACTTAAAGGTGCAATTGAAAATAGAGAGGGCACATAGGATTCTGGGAAGGAGACCTCACGACCAGTAGAGACCTAACCAATAATTTTTCCCCTGCTGCATTTTCTGCACATTTTGGAAATTGTAAGGGTGGCAAAGGAGACTAAAAATTTGTCTTATAAGGATTCCAAGATTATTTTTGTCCCAGACTTTGCAAGTGCAACAGTACATCTTCACAAATAATTTCTACAAATTAGGCAAAAATTAAAGGAGATTGGGGCAAAATATGGGCTTTACTATCCTTCTCTAATGAGAGTTACTTATAAAGATAAATTTTACCAGTTTGAAGACCCTGAAAAGCTAAAGGAACATAAGAGATGCCGCTGCTGGGTCAGACCAGTGGTCCATCATGCCCAGCAGTCCCAACAAGAAACACTGATGAACTGAATGGATAATCCTGTCAGCAGTAATTTAATCTTATTTATTAATTTTCTCTGGACTTTGGAGATTTAAAGAGGATTTTTAATGTTTTTAAACTATTTATTTAACTATATGGAATTGGATGTTTCAACTGTCTCCGAATTTTTAACTGTCATGGAACCACAGGTTTGTTTTGGGGGGTTTTTCCTTCTCATTCAAATGAGCCTTCTGATAGGAAAATTTGATATCTAAGAAGGAAGTTCCAGCCCACTAGATGTGTATCTGACATCAGAGGAAGATTGATGATGGTGGGGGAGGTGGGCAGAGCTGGCATAAGAACATAACATAAGAACATAAGAAATGCCTTCACCGGATCAGACTGAAGTCCATCTTGTCCGGCGATCCGCGAACGCGGTGGCCCATTTAAGTACACCTTTTGGGAAACCCGGATTTCCCGTATCCCTCAATATGGTTTTCAAGAAGATGTGCATCCAACTTGCGCTTGAAACCCAGAACAGTAGTCTCCGCCACAACCTCCTCCGGGAGAGCATTCCAAGCTCTAACCACTCGCTGTGAGAAACAGAACTTTCTGACGTTTGTCCTGAACCTGCTGCCACTCAGCTTCAGGCTGTGACCCCGTGTCCGTGTGACTTCCGAAAATGTTAATGCTTCTTCCTGGTCTATTTTATCAAATCCTTTTAATATTTTAAAAGTCTCTATCAAATCCCCTTGCAGTCTTCTCTTCTCTAGGGTGAACAGACCCAGTTTTCTGAGACGTTCCTCGTAGCTCAAATTCTCCATACCTTTGACTAGTTTCGTGGCTCCTCTCTGCACCCTCTCCAGCAGAGTTATATCCTTCTTGAGGTATGGAGGCCAGTGTTGGACACAGTATTCCAAGTGAGGTCTGACCATTGCTCTGTAAAGTGGCATTATGACCTCCTCCGATCTACTCGTGATCCCTTTCTTAATCATGCCCAACATCCTATTTGCTTTCTTCGCCGCCGCCGCACATTGAGCTGAAGGCCTTAGGGTTCTGTCTATCAGTACCCCCAAATCCCTTTCTTGTTCGCATTTGGCTAATGTCACCCCCAACATCTTATACTCATGTTCTTTGTTTTTCTTTCCTAGATGCATCACCTTGCATTTGTCTATGTTAAATCTCATCTGCCACTTTTTCGCCCAAGTTTCCAGCTGGTTTAGATCCTTCTGGAGCTCCTCGCAGTCCCCTAGAGAGCCAACCACCCGACATAGTTTTGTATCATCTGCAAACTTCGTTATATTGCATGTTGTTTCCTCTTCAAGGTCATTTATAAAAATAAATGCGGCCTCCGGTAAGGAGAGAATGCTCCTTGAGTGCTTCAGGGAACGGAGCTGTGCTTAAGGAACAGAAGGTGTTAAGAATAATCGTCGCTCAGTCTGCACATGTAACCAGGATGTGGTTGCTGCCCCTTTTACCCACCTTCGTTCCATGTGGTTCCGTGGTGATGCCACGGGTCTTAAATTCTGCTGGCTTGGGCCTCTGCCGCTGCTGTTTTTTTCCATTGTACCTTTGTTGCTGCCTCTGCATGGTGCAAGGCAAATTATGAGTGGCTTGGCCCAGGGATGCGGAGAAGGTGGAAGTGGCTGGCTGTTTCTGGCAGAGCCAGACTACAGCATCTGAAAAGTGTTGCGTAGCTTCATGGCAGTCTGTGTCTTCTTTGAAAATAATAATGAGAGAGTCTCCGGGGGATGCATAATGCTGTGGGACTTCCTGTCTATGTTCCTGCTGCATCACCGCTGATACTGGATCAGGGGTGAGGATCTCTATGTGAAGCTAGGTAGTGGAGAAGGGTCTGTTCACTGTGATAGAGTTCCCAATATGGAAACTGGCTGACGCTTTGCTGGATAAGCATTCGGGTAACTCCCGGGGAAGGCTGTACTTGTTTGTTTGTTTTTGTTTTGAGGTTTTTTTTAATTGCCTGGAGGAACTGACGCTGGTGTTTTGAAGTGCAGCGACTTGGATTCTGGCAGGAGATGAAATGTGTCCTACACGGGTTCCTGGGCTAGTCGGCATCGCACCAGGTCCTGATATGCAAAGCTGTAACCAGAGAAAGTATGGGATTAGATCACTTGGTCATGGCGGATCGCCCTCCCGATATTTTCCAGTGTCAGCTGTTCCAGTGGTTCTAAGGCTAGACTAAAGCTGAATGCAACATTTTTCTTTACTGTTTGGTGGAGGCTGACCCTAGCTTTGTGGCTAACAATATCTTAAATCAGGTTTAGGAGAACATGCCAGTCTATGCTTAAAGGCTAGTTTGTCACACAGGAGCAACTGTGATGTTGTCTTTCTCTCTGCTTCTGATCTCTGCTTCTGATCTCTGATCTCTGGTTGTTTAGTGAGTTTAATGCTCCTATGCTACCTTATCTATGTAATATGGTGTTGTATCATGCTGTTAATTGTCATCCAGTAGTGTCAGGAGGAAGATAAAATTGGAAAGAGTCAATGGATGCAAACTTCATCTTTTGGGATTCCCCAAGGATCTATACTATTGCCTCTTCTGTTCAACATCTTCCTCTCTCCATTACTGAGTCTCTGTCAGTCAATTGGTTTTACTTCCTTCTCTTATGCCGACGATATCCAACTTATTCATCCTCTTGACCCAGGAAACAATAATGATATTCTCTCTATAAATAAAAAACTTGAAACAATACAAAGCTGGCTTAACTCAAACAATTAGCATTAAATATAAATAAAACAAAATCCATGATCTTTACTTGGAAAAAAGACATAAGCTTGAAGACCCCATTTGTCCTAAATAACATCTCACTAGAGTCTGTTTCCACCTTAAAAATTCTTGGGGTCATAATCGATGATAAACTACTGTTCCACGAACATATCAATAATATAGTCAAAATATGTTTTTATAAATTGCGTTTAATACGATCAATCGCCAAATTTCTTGAGCCCAAATCGATTAATATTCTGATACATTCACTGATTATAGCTAAAATGGATTACTGCAACTCACTACTACTTAACATCTCCCAAAAAGAAAAAAGAAGACTTCAACTTATCCAAAATACAGCTATTAAACTAATATATAACGCTAAGAAATATGACCACGTCACACCATTATTGATCGATTCTCACTGGCTCCCTATCAATCATCGCATCCTTTTTAAGCTCATGCTGCTAATATTTAAAACCCTAACCTATAATGAACCTCAATTCATAGCCAGAATGTTAATACCCCATAAGACAATACGTCCACTCAGGTCATCCTTCCAAAATCTCTTATCTATACCCTCTTTGAAAATAGTAGGCATGAGAAGATCCGATATGTTCTCTGTAATGGGCCCCCAATGGTGGAATTCATTATCACATTATATTAAAAATGAAAAAGACCTCTCCTCCTTTAAAAAATCGTTAAAATCTTATCTTTTTAAAGATGATTATACTTGAACTTTAGATTTGCTTAATATTTTTAAATTTTAACTATCCCATTTCCTTTTGTTCTTTTCCTTTTTTGTTTTTCTTCTAAATAGAATTGTAACTTTCCACCCCCTTCCTCCCAACTCAAGTTTGTCTTGTCTCTAAGAATTTTGTTATTTGGTTTGTCCTTTTTGTAATTCACACTTTTCTTTTAATAATTTTGTACATCGCTTAGCAAACCGATTAAGCGATCCATCAAATTCTAATAAACTTGTAACTTGTAGTACAAGAAGGGGAAGGAGAGGGGGAAAGAGGGAGGAGAAAAAAGGAAAACAAACTAAGACAAAAATGTAATAATAACTTAATAGAGGGGGTTATTTGGATTGATTTGAGGTAATATAAAGGGCATATTGGTTTTATTAAATACATTTGTTTATGTAATTTTATTACTTTAATAAATTTCCACATATGTAGAGAATGTACTTTATTTTGTTACTATATTCTAGTATTTATTTGTTCATTCTTTTTGAGTATTTATTCATGTATTTATGAAATAGTTTAGTCTTTAGGGATGGATTAATTTTAATTTCATAGGGGAAAAAAGGGTCTTTAAGGTATTGATGTATTCACTTTATGAATTTTAAAAGTTTATTATTATAGATTAATTTACTTTAGTACCCTGGGACCTTATATTTATTTCCTGATATATGTTTTTAAAATTTTAGGTGTCAGGTCTCATTGCTGTATGTTTGTTTAACAGTTTAATAGAGGGGTTTTTGGTATGATTTTGGGGAACTTAAAGGGTATTTATTGGTTATATTATTTAAATATATTTGTTTGAGTAATTTCATTAATGAATTTCCACATAGGTAAGGAATGAATTTATTTTGCTGTTATATTCTATTAATTATTTATCCACTTCTTAGAAAATACAGTGGTACCTTGGATTACGAGCATAATCCATTCCAGGAGCATGCTCGTAGTCCAAAATGCTCGTTTATCAAAGCTAGTTTCCCCATAGGAAATAATGGAAACTCGCTTTGATACGTTCCCACCCCCCGAGGCCAGCAACACTGCTCTATCCCCCCCACGAGAACCGGCATTGCTCCCCCCAAAGGCCCCCCTGCGATCCGGCACCCTCTCCCCCGTGATCCGGCACCCCCCAAGATTCAGCACCCCCCCGCCGCGATTGGGCACCCCCTCCGCTTCTTACTGTCATCTGGGCACTGGCACCGGCATGTCCTGTGCGTTGGTGCCGGTGCCCGAAGATCGGCCTCCTCTTCTTGCTGGGCCTTGAGCATCTGCGCATGCTCAAGACCTGGGAGTTCACGCTCTCTCCGGAGATCTCGGAGAGAACGTGAACTCATAGGCCTTGAGCATGCGCAAATGCTCAAAGCCCAGCAAGAAGAGGAGGCCGATCTTCGGGCACCGGCACCAACGCACAGGATATGCTGGTGCTGGTGCCCAGATGACAGTAAGAAATGGCGGGGGAGTGCTCAATTGCAGCAGGTGGAGGGTGCTGGATCGCGGAGGGAGGGTGCCGGATCGCGGGGGAGGGTGCCGAATCGTGGGGGAGGGTGCCGGATCGCGGGGGGCGCCGCTCGCAAATCGAGGCATGCTCGGTTTCCAAGGCGCCGATTTTGCGAATGTTTTGCTCGTCTTGCAAAACACTCGCAAACCGGTGCACTCGTAAACGAGGTACCACTGTATGTATCTATTTATTTCGGTATTCATGAAAATTTTTTTAATTTATAGGGGTTGATTAATTGTAATTGTATAAGGGGAAATAACTAATTAGGTTGCGTGGGGGAGGGATATGGCTTCTAATCTAAATGTATGTCTTCAAGCAATCATATGATAAGGGGGAAGGGAATTGGGGGAGAAAGAGGGGGGTTTAAGGGGTTTAGGATGTGTATTGAACAATGGGTGTATTTGTGTGGTGTATTTGGTATACTATTATGAATTTTCTTCTTTAAAATTTTGCAATTAATTTTAAAATGTTTTCTTTAAATGTTAATGGCCTCAATCATCCTATTAAGAGGAAGAAAATGCTCAATTTTTTTAAAGCAGCAACATATGGATATATATATGATACAGGAAACTCATTTGTCCACTGGGGAATCTATGAAATTAGAAGGGTGGGTCAAACAGTGTTTCTTTGCGCTGGCTGTGGGAAAGAAAGTGGGATGGCTATTTCAGTACATAAGAAATGTTCAGCTGTATTTAATTTTGTTTCTGCAGATCCTTCAGGAAGGTGGGTTCAGGTAAATATGACCTTGGGGAAACATGCTCTGACGCTGTTTAATATCTATGCCCCTAATTCAAATCAAAGAACTAGAATACTCCCAAGCCCCGAGACGAAAAACTGTGATCAGGGGTAGAGACCGCCCACGAGGAGAAAGAAGGAACTAAAGTGTTCCACTATAAATAACCTAAAAGACAGTAACTTAGAATTGTGTAGAGAGCCCTCAGTCACACAGCCACCTCCGAATGGAGGCAAAGGCTGTCACTGGCATACACCAAAAGGTGTCAACTGTGAAACATCCTTGGGCTCTCAGTGAGTATAGTGCAAAATAACACAAACAGTGCTTAAAGTGCTTACTTAATCTTCACTCGTAGTGAGTAGTCTCTACCCCTGATCCAGGGGGGCTAGCAAGAAAAACACAAGTGTCCAAATTCAACCAGCAAAGTTTAAAGAAGGTACTTAGCTTCTTCAAAAAGGCGATCAGCGTATCACCACACGTCCTACGGGACTCCGTTTCGGGGGAGTACTCCCCCTTCCTCAGGAACAGCTGACACTGGGCAGGAGCCGATCAATCTTACGGCTGCAGCTTTCAAGCAGCAGCCGTAAGATTGATCGGCTCCTGCCCAGCATCAGCTGTTCCTGAGGAAGGGGGAGTACTCCCCCGAAACGGAGTCCCGTAGGACGTGTGGTGATACGCTGATCGCCTTTTTGAAGAAGCTAAGTACCTTCTTTAAACTTTGCTGGTTGAATTTGGACACTTGTGTTTTTCTTGCTAGCCCCCCTGGATCAGGGGTAGAGACTACTCACTACGAGTGAAGATTAAGTAAGCACTTTAAGCACTGTTTGTGTTATTTTGCACTATACTCACTGAGAGCCCAAGGATGTTTCACAGTTGACACCTTTTGGTGTATGCCAGTGACAGCCTTTGCCTCCATTCGGAGGTGGCTGTGTGACTGAGGGCTCTCTACACAATTCTAAGTTACTGTCTTTTAGGTTATTTATAGTGGAACACTTTAGTTCCTTCTTTCTCCTCGTGGGCGGTCTCTACCCCTGATCACAGTTTTTCGTCTCGGGGCTTGGGAGTATTCTAGTTCTTTGATTGTTGTAGCTCCCATCTTTTTCGGGTTTTTTCAGTTTCACCTAATTCAAATCAAGCAGAATTTTTCAAAACTCTTCAACAGGTACTTCTGCCATTGGCTGCCTCTAATCTAGTGGTAGCTGGGGACTTCAGTGCTGTTATGGACCCATTGTTGGATAAACAACCCAGTAAGATTTTGAAATCAATGGGATTGGATAATTTAGTTCAGTCCTGTGGATTAAAAGATATCTGGCGAATTCTCCATTTTAATGCTCAGGAGTTTTCCTTTTGCTCCCATGTTCATAAATCATTTTCAAGAATAGACTATGTATTTGTATCAGATCAATTAGTTCAACAGGTAACCAAAGCTGGCATAGATTCAATTGTTTTATCAGATCATGCTGGAGTTTGGATTGAATTAAAATTTGAGGAACAAGATTGTAATAAACCTGTGTGGAGGTTCAATAATACATTGCTTATAGATTCTAACTTTATTGAAGAATTTCAATTAAAAATGAATGAGTATTTTCAAATCAATGCCTCAGAGGAAATCTCTTTGGAAATACTATGGGATGCTTTCAAAGCTACCATGAGAGGGCAAATTATCTCATATTCGGCACATGTTAGGAAACGACTTAAATTGGAATTCTCTAATTTGGAACAAAATATTAAGGACTTAGGCTCCTTTTACAAAGCCGCGCTAGAGCTTTAACGTGCTAAATTGCCGTGCGCTAGCCGCTACTGCCTCCTTTTAAGCAGGTGGTAGATTATCAGCTAGCACGTGCATTAAAAACGCTAGCGCATCTTTGTTAAAGGAGCCCTTAGAGTCACAATTGGCCTTGAAATGGGAACAAAATACTTTGCAGACTCTCTTAAAAGCTAAATAAAAATATAATGAGATTTCTCAAATGGCTAGGAAAGAGTTGTTTTCTCAACAGGCTGTGTATTATGGAAACTCGAATAAAGTGGGAAGAATATTAGTTAATTACCTTAAAGCTAAAAAAAGGAGAGTAAAAATTGCGGCAATCACAGATGAGAATGGGGAAACTCATTCTCAAATTGGAAATATTTTAGAGCAATTTTTGAAATATTATAAAGCTTTATATTCTTCAGAGCTTTATTCAAATAAAGAACTTGAGGGCTTAGAGTTCTTGAAGTTAATTAAGGGACCTAAAGTTCCCGAGCATATAAAAGGAACTCTTGATGCGCCTATATTAATGAAAGAACTACAAGCAGCGTTGAAGTCCCTTAGAGTTGGATCCACTCCAGGGTTCACTGTAGAGTTTTACAAATCATTTCAAATTACCCTATTACCTCATTTATTAAATTTATATGAGGCTCAACTGATTAAAGGTTCTATTACTGGTACTATGGCAGAATCTTTAACTATAGTTTTACCAAAGCCAAATAAAGATCCTACGTTGGTTTCAAATTACAGGCCTATTTGTAGATGGAAAACTTCTGGCCTATTTGTAGATAGAAAACTTCTAGCTAAGTTATTGGCTTTACGCTTGGCCAAGGCTCTCCCTTATATTATTGGTATGCACCAAATGGGGTTCGTTGCTCAAAGATATTCTTCAAATAACACCAGACTGGCTTTTCACATGTTAAATTTAACAAAAGCCATGGAAGATCCGGCCTTCTCTGTATCCTAGGATGCAGAGAAGGCCTTTGATCATGTGGAGTGGGCCTTCATGTTTCAAGCAATGGATTGGTTTGGTATTGGTTCCGTATTTATACAAATGATTCAAACCTCATATAGTTCCCCTTCTGCCAGATTATATATTAATAATAATTTTTCTGAACATTTTTGTTTGAGAAGGGGAGTTAGACAAGGGTGTCCATTATCTCCTTTGCTTTTTGACATTGTATTAGAACCCTTGTTATTGGCTATTCAGCAGGCAGAGGAGATACAGGGTATTCCTTATGCAGGTCGGGAATATAAAATCTCTGCTTATGCAGATGATATTTTGCTTCATTTGAGGAATCCTGTAACTACCATTCTACATTTACTGGATCTGATTGATAGATTTGGAAAATTCTCTGGTTACAAAATAAACTGGAGCAAATCAGAGGTTCTTCCACTAAATGTATATGTTCCCTTTTCTTTGGAAGGAAGAGGGTATAAAATATTTAGGTATTTGGATACAAAAAACATTGGAAGAAACAATGACAGTAAATGAAAAATCTTTATTGCTGAAGGTCACAGAAATGTGTGAGCATTGGAACCCATTACGTTGGTCTTGGTGGGGGAGAGTCCAAACAGTTAAGATGATGATTCTGCCTGTGGTTTGTTACCAAATGGGTATGTTACCAGTGTTTTTTCAGGGGTCCTTTTGCAAGAAGTTAAATAGTATTCTGACAAAATTTATTTGGCTGGGGAAAGCAGCAAGAATTGCCTTAGTATCTTTACAAAAGCCAATTGTGGAGGGTGGGATAAATATTCCAAATTTTTATAGGTACCATCAAGCCTATATAATGCGTCAGGGTATGTATTGGATCCTCCCTGAGCTCATGGAAAATCTTCCAGACTGGTTATGGTTGGAATGGCAACTCATGTCTCCACAGCGATTAGGTCACGTTCTAAGTATCAAGTTACCTAGATTGTATAAGGCCAATAGAATTTTACGAGACATGTGGCAAACTTTAAAATTTATCAATAATTTGACACCTATTCCAATCCATAAATCCATGCGTCAGTCCCTCTGGCTGAACTCTAAGATTCAAATTGGTGGGTTTAAGGTCATCTGGAAACACTGGATTAAGGCAGATATACATACCTTGGATGATGTTATATTTGATGGTAAGCCGCTTGACTTTTTACGACTGCCCAGATACATCCCCCAACTCTTTCCTGCCAAAAAGTCTTATAATCGCACTCCATCTTCCTATGTAACACACACTCCACCAGCTGCAAGGAGTGGCTCCAAATGGTTAAATTAGAACAGTCAAAGAAAGAGTGTAAGAAAGTACCATCAGTCCACTTATAATTATGGAAGGTGCTATCCTCCCAGATCCCCATTTAGGCTCTCACATAATATAAACTCTATAAAATATCTTAAATTAGGTTTCTTATAACTCTGATGATTTGACTGTGTCATAAAGAATAGAACTTAAAGGAAACTACCGTATTTTCACGCATATAACGCGCACCCTTGTAAAACGTGCACACGGGTATAGCGCGCGGGAAAACAACATTTATGTAAATAAATTGACATATAGCGTGCACACGCATATACCGCGCATGCTACTTGCCGCCCCAACTCTCCTCTCGCCACCCTGCCGTTGAAGTCCTGTCCCCTCCCTTGAAGGCCCGCCTCACCATGAAAGCCTGATGCCCCACCCCGAAGGACCGCTGGCCCCCCCACCCTGAAGGACCGCTTGTCCCCCCACCCTGAAGGACCGCTCGCACCCACCCCCCGACGTCCGATTCATCCCCCAGCCCCCCTGCACCGTTTGCGGTGGAGAAGCAGCCTACCGTGGGTTCGCGATGCCAGTGAGCCCTGCGCTGCTTCCTCTGCCACGGTCCCGCCCCTTCTCTGGGCTGCTTCCTCTGCCGCGGTCCCGCCCCTTCTCTGACGTCAGCTCCTCCTTTCACCAACCGCTTCTTCAAGGGAAGGTTGTGTATTATTCTAAAATGCAAAAAGAATAAAAATATACGAGAACAAGTTTCCTTAAAAAATACTGTTGGAGTAAAAAAAATCTGAACTGTCAAGTCAAAAACAATCCAGGCATGATTGCTTAATGAATTACTGCTGTGAAGAACTCCAAGCATGTAATCCCCAAACTAAATTTTTTCTTTTTTGTTATTTTAATTCTGTATAATTTTCCAACATTTGACAATAATATCAGTCAGAAAGCAAAAATACAGTGAACTGAAAACATTTTCATTATAAATGGTCAAAAATACGTGGAGGGGCATAATAAAAAAACGTCTAAGTCTTTTTTTGGCCTAAGGCCCTAAACGCTGAAAGTGGCAGCAGGGATAATGTCCATTCTCAAAAAAAAAAGTCAAAAATGAGGTTTTTTTGACAATGGCCTACCTCTGCGTTCAGCAGTTTAAACGCCCAGACCACCACTACGTCTAAACTTACAACATATTATCAACCAAAAAATAGCCTAAGTCCCAAATGCCCAAAACAAGATCTTTTAGGCGAAGGAGTGGCCGGTCCTTCGCCTAAAAGCTGGAGTCTGTAACCAGTGTCTGTCAAAAATAACACCGGTTACAGAATCCACCCCCTCCACAACGATCGTGGCAGGAGAGATCACCCCCCCCCTCCCGAACTGCCGCGACCCGCAGCAGAAGAGATGCCCAATCTCTCCTGTCATGGTTCATGGCAGTTCGGGGGAGGGGTGATTGCGATCGCGTCAGGAGATGCCCAATCTCTCCTGTTGAGATGCAACCCCCCACCCGCGAAACAATACAAGCAGGAGGGAGCCCAACCCCTCTTACCCACGGTGAACCCCCCCTACCCATGAACCAATATGGGCAGGAGGGAGCCCAACCTCTCTTTCCCACAGCGAACCCCCCCACCCGTGAACCAATACGGGCAGGAGGGAGCCCAACCTCTCCTGCCCATGACGCCTCCCCCCATGACTGCGCCCCCAAATCCCTGATCACCCCCCTAAACCCCGCAACCTCCCCCCTCACCCCTGACAACCCCTATTGACTTACATTAATTGGCCAGGTAGACGGGTCCCAAGCCCATCCACCCAGCAGGCCTACCATCTTCTGAATGGCAGACCTTAGGGCCTGATTGGGCCAGGTGCCTAAGGCCCCGCCTACAGGAGGGGATTTAGGTGCCTGGGCCAACTGGAATTGGCCCAGTTGCCTTAGGCCCCTACTGTGGTTGGGCCTTAGGCACATGGGGCCAACCCAGCCCGTGTGCCTAAGGCCCTGCACACAGGAGGGGTCTAAGGCAACTGGGCCAATTCTGGTTGGGAGCATGTGTTGGGGGTGGGGGGTGGTCACGGTGTGAGAGGAGGCGATCGGGATTCAGGGGGGTGATCAGGGGTTCAGCAGGGGCAGTCGTGGGGGGTGTCGTGGGCAGGAGGGGTTGGGCTCCCTCCTAACCGTATTGGTTTGTGGGGGGGTCGCCATGGGTAGGAGGGGTTGGGGTACCCATATTGATTCACGGGTGGGGGGTTGCGTCTCGACAGGAGAGATTGGGCATCTCTCCTGCCGCGACAATGATCCCCCTAACTGCCGCGAACCACGGCACTTCGGGGGGAGGATCGCGGCAGGGGAGATGAGGCATCTCTCCTGCCGCGATCTTTGCGATGAGGGGTGGGCAAGTTTCTGGGGCTTTTGAGCTGATCGCGGCAGCCACGATCAGCTCAGTAGCCCCTTTTCAGTACTTATACCTGTTTTGACTTGGTCTAAGTCAAAACGTATAAGTTCCGACTAGGCAACCTGCTCACGTTTTTGGTTATACTTGCTGTATGACTAAGTCTAGGTTGGCCCACCTTTCCCCTCTAAAAATGCCTCTTTTTGCTCTAGGCATTTAGAGGCAGGGGAAATGCCTAAGCTGGTTTTAGATACGTCTAAAACCAGCTTTGATTATCGGTACTTAGATGATCTGTCTTTTTGATCGTCCAAGTACCGATTTAGGCCCCTTTTTGGATGGTGTTTAAAAAATAAAAATTATGAGCCCCTTGATCCCTACCTTTAGGATAATAAACATTATCAAAGTATGGTTAGTTCACAATTATGGAGAACGGAGCAGGAGACTAGACTGAGAAACATCATAAGGATAACTAAGTAAGAAGAAAAAAAGATTAATCTTGATAACCCCAAAACCATTAATCATTGAGCAGATCTATTGGATTCAATCCTCATGGTGAGGAAGTTAATTAACTTTTAGTAGCAATAAATTTGAATAACTGCTGTGGCTCATAAAAAACATATCTATTCTGTTGAAACACTTGTACACATTTACAAGGGTATCGCAGAGCGAAAGTTGCTCCTAATTGCAAAACCTGCGGTCTCAAAAGTAAAAACTGTTTTCTCCTTTTTTAAATAGGCCTAGATACATCTGGGTACATCCTTACTTTATATGTCATAAAGGAAACATCTCTGTATCTAAAAAAAAGTTTTAACAACCATTCCCTATCTGTGTCAATAGCGAGAGAAATTAGTAATGTTGCAGGGACCTGAGCATCCATCTCCGACCTATCCAGGAAATTAGTCAAGTCCAAACAGTCAGCAGAAAGATTCTGCTGCTAAGTCCATTCCCAAATCCAGCTGATTTTTAAACTTCCATCTTCTCTATTGAACCTATTATCCGTAGCTTCTGCCTAATTCCCACTTAAAATATCTCTTATAATCAGGTATAATTCATAGTACATCTTTCCTGAACACGTCTCACAAACTTTCTTCCAAATTCCTGTACGTTCTACTTCCTGCTTTAAACAGCCAGAAACACATACTTTTCTCCTTCTGCACAATTAACAATTTAGTGTTAAACCATCTAACTGTTCAAACTTTTCCCTTTCATTCACTTACTACAAAAAAATCCACCACACTTACTATCCAACTCTGGTGCCTTGCTCATTTGACAAATATTAAATCACCAATCTCATCTCAAACTTTTATTTATCTGAAAAACACTTTCATCATTCTTCCTAGACCTGCATTCTCTCTTTCCTTTCCTATAAAACTTTTACAAAACTCAACCAGATGTTTGCTGTCCCTTCTTATAACTTTTAAAAATAAAGGACAAGTGAAATGTACTCCAAGCATACTTTCAATAAACCTGCAGCCAGTTCTAACCAATTTCCTGGCTTCTAGTTTCTCCATACTTTTCCTATAACACTAGCAATTCCACATATTCAAGCTATATAACCTTTTTTGTGCACCCAAAATAACAAACAATTCTTGTGCTCCAAGCAAAGCCATTTAGCATACAAATAGCCCTGCACTTTACTGATGAGCTCCTCTGAGTCCAACAGATCGCCAGCCTATTATTTTCACACAGGCAAACAAAATTAAAAGTTTATTCAGAGGGCTATCGTTCCCGCTAGCTCCTTCCATTCTCAAATTCACTCTGTAATTTAATTGCAGGCTAGTACATTTTAAAATTCTTCAACTGACTAATATATAAAACATAATTTAACCACGATATCTGTGCTGAAAAGTCTTGGAACCCAAAACAAAGGAACTTCATGTTCTCTCCATTCCCCCCTCTCTTCTTCCTCCTAGAGGAAGGAGGGGGGCTTCCAAAGCCCACCTTCCAACCCAAGTGTGGAAGACAGAAGAAAGGGGCTGAAATCCCTCACTACTGCAAAGATCACAGAGCGGGAAACTTTTATCTTTTTTTCTTTCTCACATTAACATACATATTTTACATATTATAACCTCAAAACCCCTCTCATTACACATTTACACTCTAATTACATATTTACACACCCTGGTAATCTCTCTAGAGATATACTTACACACTAGTATATATTTTTTTCTTTTTTTTTCTACTGTTTGCTGGATATACAACAGGCATGCCAATAACAACACAAATGCATACTTACAACTATGCTTTGCAACCCTCCAATTGGGATATCTTCCAATCAATAAATGAAGTGGCAGATTAACACCTAAGACGATTTTCGAAACAAAAAAAATTTTGGACGTATTTTTCGAAAATGTGTCCTATGCTGTTTTTTACTTTGGATGACTTGTGACTTAGACACAAATGGACTTAGACATCCCTTTTGATTATGCCCCTCCACGCTTCGGCATATTCTGGCACTTTACTAGAAAATGTTTGATATAGGTCACAAGAAAGGAACTGAAACCACACTTTTGCAACTTTGGACACTTTTGGGACTTTCCAAATAAGAAGTGTATCTTTTGGTCACCAAACCACAGGACCTCAGGTCAAGATGGCATACCATAAGTCTTATCGGAAAGTGCTGACAGATCTAAATCAAGCCCTGAGGGGAGGAGGGACCACTCTCAAGAATTATTGACCTCAGTATTAAAAATATATTGTCATGGAAAATAGGGAAGTCACATTTGACACTTAGGGCTCCTTTTACTAAGGTGCGCTAACGCTAACGCCTCCATAGAGCTTGCATTAGTATTTTCCATTTAGTGCAGGGTTTGCATGCGCTAATCTCCATTAAAACCTACTCCATCCCATCTAAACCCTCCCAGCCATTGAAGCCCTCTCCAGCTCATCCTTCCCCAAATGGCCATATGCAGACACAGACCGTGCAAGTCTGCCCAGTACTGGCCTTAGTTCAATATTTAATATTATTTTCTGATTCTAGATCCTGTGTGTTCACCCCATGCTTCTTTGAACTCAGTCACCATTTTCCTCTCCACCACCTCTCTCGGGAGCGCATTCCAGGCATCCACCACCCTCTCTGTAAGGTAGAATTTCCTAACATTGCTCTTGAATCACCCCTCAACCTCAAATTATGTCCTCTGGTTTTCCTTTCTCTGGAAAAGATTTTGTTCTACGTTAATACCCTTCAAGTATTTGAACGTCTGAATCATATCTCCCCTGTCCCTCCTTTCCTCTAGGGTATACAAATTCAGGGCTTCCATCTCTCCTCATACGTCTTCTTGCGCAAGCCTTCTATCATTTTCGTTGCCCTGCTCTGAACCGCTTCAAGTCTTCTTACGTCCTTCGCCAGATACAGTCTCCAAAACTGAACACAATACTCCAAGTGGGGCCTTACCAATACAGGGGCATCAACATCTTCTTCCTTCTATTGGCTACGCCTCTCTTTATACAGCCCAGCATCCTTCTGGCAGCAGCCATCGCCTTGTCACACTGTTTTTTTGTCTTTAGATCTTCGGACACTATCACCCCAAGGTCCCTCTCTCTGTCCATGAATATTAGCTTCTCACCTCCCAGCATATACGGTTCCTTCCAATTATTAATCACCAAATGCACTACTCTGCATTACAAGTGTGGCTTTACTCCTACCCAAGAGCAGGCAGCGGGGGCAGGACTGGGGCAGCACTGGGGCATAACTGGATGGGGTTGGGTAGAACTGGGGGGCCTGGGGGGCGGGTCTAGGGGTTTGGATTTTACTATAGTAAAATCTGGCAACTCTAGGGACAGGTATTCTGTTCTTCTCTGCCATAACCTCTCTGTTCTGCCCTGTCTGATCTTAGCACTGGGAACAGAGTTAATGGGCAAGTTCCTTGGCTTAGGAATAGGCATATATTCTTTAGTGCCAGGATTTAAAGCAGGCTTTGAGGCTTTAGTCACCAACTTCCCTCCATCTCACTCGCAATAGCTAGGGAGTCCCATCTGTGAGAATATGCTACCTGCTTGTCCTGGGATCAACACAGTTACTTACCTTTAATAGATGTTAACCAGGGACTGCAGGCAGATATTCTTACAACCCTCCCACCTCCTCTAGTTGGCTTCTTAGTTTGTTTACTGAACTGAGCGGGAAGGAACTCGCGAATTCGTGGTACGGGCAGTTTTGAAACTTCTTGGAACTTAAAGTGACATTACGCTTTTACACTGTCCGTACTGCGTCTGTGGATGATGTCACCCATCTGTAAGAATATCTGCCTGCTGTCCCTCGTTAACCCCTGTTACAAATACTTTACTGCTATACATTCAGACAAACATAAAACACATACTGCAGGCTATCTGGATGGCTATACAGACATAAAAACATAGGAATAGCCTCTTTGGATCAGTCCATTAAGCCAGTAGCCCATTCCCATGGTGGCCAATCCAGGTCACCAGTACCTGGCCAAAACCCAAGGTGTAGCAATATTCCATGCTACCGATACAAGGCAAGCAGTGGTTCCCCTGTGTCTTTCTCAATAACAGACTATGGATTTTTCCTCCAGGAACTTGTACAAACCTTTCTTAAAACCAGGTATGCTATCCGCACTTACCACATCCTCTGGCAATGTGTTCCAGAGCTTAACTATTCTCTGAGTGAAAAAAATTTCCTTCAATTGGTTTTAAAAGTATCTGTAACTTCGAGTGTCCCCTAGTCTCTGTAATTTTTGATGGAGTGCAAAATCGATCCACTTGTACCCATTCTACTCCACTCAGGATTTTATAGACTTCAATCATATCTCCCCTCAGCTGTCTGTTTTCCAAGCTGAAGAGCTCTAACCGTTTTAGTCTTTCCTTATATGAGAGGCATTCCATTCCCTTTACCAACTTGGTCGCTCTTCTTTGAACCTTTTCTAGCGCCACTATATCTTGAGATAAGGAGACCAGAATTCAATGCAATACTCTAGATGAGGTCACACCATGGAGTGATATAGGGGTGATACAGCAGACTTAATATTGCCACTACCCGTACAATTTTCTAGAAAGCCTTTGCTCTATCTTGGCACTATCCGGACAGTGCTGAGGTGCCCTGTAATGATATTCAGCACCACTGTTCTCATACATCCAAATTCTATAACTGGATGCCTACAATTACACACTTCTTTTCACAGCTAAATATACACTAACAATGAATAAGTGCTAGCAGAGTATCTAAATGCTATTCTGTAAGGGTGTACTTAAATGGCATAGTACCGTATTTTCACATAGATAACGCGCACCCATGTAAAACGCGCACACGGGTATAGCGCGCAAAAAACACATATTTATGTACATAAATTTTTATATACTGCGCACACCCGTATACCGCGCATACTGCCCGACTCTCCTTTCGCCCGCCCCGACTCTCCTCTGGAGACCCTGACTCTGTTTTCGCCCGCCCCGACTCTCCTTTCCTCCTTGAAGTCCTGTCCCTACCCTGAAAGCCTGATGCCCCCCCACGACGTCCGATTCACCCCCCCCGCAGGACCGCTCGCACCCCCACCCCGAAGGACTGCTCACACGCACCCGCACCCCCACCCTGAAGGACCGCTCGCACCCCCACCCCGAAGGAGCGCTCGCACTCCCACCCCGAAGGAGCGCTCGCACTCCCACCCCGAAGGACCACTCGCACCCCCACCCGAAGAACCGCTCGCACCCCTACAGCCTCACCCCCCTCCCCCATGGAGAAGCTGTCTACCTTGTTTCCGGATGCCAGCGAGCCCAGCTGTTTCCTCTGCCGGCGGTCCCGCCCCTTCTCTGAGCCCTGCTGTGCTGCTTTTTCTTCCGGCGGTCCCGCCCTTTCTCTGACATCAGAGAAAGGGCGGGACCGCCTGAAGAGGAAGCAGCGCAGCACAGGGCTCTGAGAAGGGGCAGGACCGCCGGCAGAGGAAGCAGCTGGGCTGGCATCCGGAAACAAGGTAGACAGCTTCTCCATGGGGGAGGGGGGGAGGCTGTGGGGGTGCGAGTGGTCCTTCGGGTGGGGGTGCGAGCGGTCCTTCGGGGTGGGAGTGCGAGCGCTCCTTCTGGGTGATGAATCGGGCGTCGGGGGGGGGAAACTATGTAAAAAAATTTTTGTACAACGCGCTCACGCGTATAACGCGCAAGGGTATGCACGGTTTGTAAAAACCACGTATAACGTGCGCGTTATATGCGAGAAAATACGGTATATAACTGCTAGAGAACATCTGCATGGGATGAGTGTGAGCAGGGCTTCCACATAAGGGTAGAATTGTACTATAACGTATATGCGCTCATGTCCCATTTAGCTACCAATAGTTAATCCAAATAATAATAATAATAATATCTTTATTTATATCCCGTCATACCTTTCAGTTCAGTACAGTTATGACAGGGGTGGGCAGCGTGCTCAGGAGAAGGATTGCACAGACGGACAGACAGACCACACTCTGGGCATTCAAAGAAAAAAACTTTTTAATTAAACAGTAGTGCAGAGCCTGTTTCTTCACAGGCTCTTATAAGTTTGTGTTCTTCAAAGAAAGCAAGTAGGCTTTTCCCCAGTCTTTTCCCAAACACAAGTCCTGTTCTCCGTAGGTCGTGACATACCCCCAAACAGTCTTTATTCTAGGTGCAGGAAACAGTTAGGCAGCATTTGGTCCCAGGTTTTAGCAAGCACTAGAACAAAGGTAGGTTTTTATATTCAAAACTGTTTATTAGTGAAAAGCACAATCAAGAACTACAATGACAACAAAGCAGCACAGAACAAATTTTTATAAACCAAAGAAATTGCCCGCTCCCCCACCCAAAAGGAAAAAAAAGGGCATGGAGCAGCATGAGAGCAAGTACTACATATACTACAAGGAAGTAACATAAGAACATAAGAATTGCCACTGTTGGGTTAGACCAGTGGTCCATCGTGCCCAGCAGTCCGCTCCCGCAGCAGCCCCCAGGTCAAAGACCAGTGCTCTAAATGAACCCAGCCTCACCTGCGTACTTTCCAGTTGAGCAGGAACTTGTCCAACTTGTCCAACTTTGTCTTGCAAGGGAATTGAAGCCCAAGACTGCTTAAGACTTCAATGTAACTAGTAGCAATTATACAGAAATAGGGGTCCCCAAATAAACAGACCACTGCTCACTCAAAGAAGCAAAATCATAACCAGGGGCCTCTTCCAACAAAAATATGTGATGGATGTGCAGAGGAATCATAGACTGCGCCTCCAAACAACACCGCTTCTTTCAATGAATCAAAAACGGTCTTAGGTTTCAGGTGTTAAGGTGCGTACATAATGTTGCAACTGCAGATAAGGAAAATCATCATTAGGCGTGAGCCCATACTTCTGAACTAAATTTTGGTATGAACGCATCTGTCCAGCTGAGGTAAGCACATGGTGTAAATACACCAGTCCTTTATCTGACCAAGAGTCAAACAAGGACGTCTCCATCCCAGGACAGAACTGAGGATTATCTCTTATCATTAATAAAGGGGAGCTAACTGAAGAAAGATTCAAATATGCACAAGTCCATTGCCAAGCCTTATGAACTGAATAATAAACAGGGTGTCGAGATAACACAAATTGCAAACACTGTTCTGGAGCATGCAAAAGAGTACTGACAGTATAAGACACAAGAAATTCCAACTCCACATTAGTATAAGAAAAATTGGACGTCCCTCAATACCAATCATTTAAGTGACATAATTGACAGGCAATAGCAAAATTATGAATATTAAGTAATAATAAAATAATAATAATAATTTTATTTTTGTATACCGCTATACCTGAAAGTTCTAGGCAGTTTACAGCAATCGAATACAATTACATACTATGCAATAAACAGTACAAATGTATGCATCAGATTAGAAGTTCTGAAGGAACAACACAATAAATTGACTATGTTGAGACATATAGACAATTTGTAAGGGTAAAAATGAATTAAGAAAAGAACGACATTAAGATCCTGGCTTGTTAAATAGATAGGTTTTTATCTGTTTTCTAAAGTCTAGATAGGAGAAAGCGTCTAGAGCGATTTTTGCAAGCCATGTGTTCATTTTGGCTGACTGAAAAGAAAAGTTTCTATCTAAGAACCTTTTGTAGTGACAGAGTTTTATTGAAGGATATGTGAACAAGTGCGCTGTTTGGGAGCTCTTATTGAAGTGACTTAAGGTAAAATGAGGGGTGAGATATTTTGGAAGCATACCAAACACTGCTTTGTAGCAGATACAGGGAAACTTGAATAATACTCTGGATTTGAATGGCAGCCAGTGAAGCTTTTGGTAAAAAGGGGAGATATGCTCCCATTTTTTTTAGACCGAAAATATGGCGGACAGCCGTATTTTGGAGGATTCTCAATTTATTAATGGTTTTCTTAAAAGCACCCAGAATACATACATACATACATAAAATACATAGAATAGAAGACTGGACTAATAAACAAAAAGCAGCTTCGTCAAAGTACTTCTTGATGGTGCAGAGCTTCCAGAGCACTGCGATACCTTTCTTAAATATTAAATTGGAGTGTTTTTCCAGTGTAATAAGTTTGTCTAAAGTTACTCCTAGTATTTTTAAGGATTGTTCAATATTGTAATCCAGCCCGTTTACATGTATCTTTGAATCTTTAATTTTGTCATTGGGAGTGACTAGGAGGAATTTTGTTTTTTCTGGGTTCAATTTCAGTTTAAAGGCAGCCATCTATATTTCAATCTGCTTTAAAATAGTTGATAGTAAGTTTGTGAACTCATGATAAATAAGTTAGCGGGATGGCAATTGTAATGTCGTCTGCGTAAATGTAAAATTTGAGGTTTAAGCTCTGTAACAGATTTCCCAGGGAAATGAGGTAGACGTTAAACAACATGGGAGACAGAGGGGAACTCTGAGGAACATTGCAGATGTTGTCCCAACGATAGGACAGAGTATCACCCTTGAATACTTGGTAGGATCTATTCCCTAGGAACCCATGGAACCAGTTCAGGACTTTGCCCGAGATCCCAATGGATTCCAGGCAATCCAACAGAATGGTGTGGTCCACCAGGTCAAAGGTGCTACTCAAGTTGAGTTGCACGATCATGGCACTTGAGCCTTGGCAGAATAGTGAGTGCAAGTAATCAACTAAGGAGGCCATAACTGTTTTGGTACTATATCCTGACCGAAAACCTGATTGGTTATTGTGTAAAATATTGTGCTTCTCTAAATATATAGTTAGTTCAGCATTGACTACCCCCTCCATTAGTTAGTGACCAAGGGGATGCTAGCAATAGGTCTAAAGCTAGAAGCAATATTAGATGGTTCTTTAGAATTTTTTCTAATTGGAGTGATCTCAATTTGGCCATGTTCCTCTGGGAATTTTCCTAAGGATAGTAGGGAGTTGACTCAAATTAGTAGTTTAGCCTTAAAATTGACCGGGGCAATTTTCATGATGTTGGGCGGGCAGTGGTCTAGTCTACAATAAGATTTGGCATATTTTCTGTATAATTTGGTAAAAGCTTGCCAATCAATAGTTGTAAATTTATTCCAACTCAAATCTGTTATGATGGCATCTGGTTCCTGTAGAATGGGGAAGCACCAGTGGGAATCAGTAGAGTTGGCTACAGTGGATCTTAATTTTTGTATTTTGGTGTTAAAGAAATCGGCCAAACTGTTAGCAGATAGGGAGGATTCTTCTGAAGTATTAGTAAATGTCTTTACATTGTATAAGTCATTGACTAGTTTGAATAAACTACTACTGTTGATTGTCACATTGCCGATTTTTTGGCCATAAAATTTTTTGCATTTTTCCTTTATCAGGTTTTTGTAGATTTTCAATTTGTGCCTCCATGCATCTCTATGATTTTGGGTTCCTGACTTTAACCATTGTCTTTCCAGTTTTCTTAAGTCCCTCTTTACCGTTAGTAACTCCGAATTGAACCATCAATCTAGATTTCTGGATCTTTTCCTGCAAATTTTAATAGGTTCCATCTCGTTTAGAATGGATGCTAGTATTATTCCAGGAATCCATAAATTGATCTGTCTCCTCATTTTGTTTAGAGATTAACAATCCTGCCTCTACTGGCATGGAATTTTTTGTTTATTTTATTCTTGGTTGTCAAGATTGTTGACTGTAATTGACAGTCAAATTCAAATTTACAGAACTTGTGGTCAGACCATGGAGAATTTATCCAATCTTCTAGAACCCAATGGATTTTGGGATTAAGCTTTTCTCTGGAGGAGAACATAGTTAAGTCCAGTTGGTGACCTCTTTGATGGGTTGTAATTGGAGGAGGTTTATAATAACCTAGTTCAGAAATGAGAGACCAGAATTCTATGATTTCTGGTTGGTCTGTTCGAGATGAATATTTGTATCCCCGCACAATAAGTTATATGGACCTAATATCGAATTAGTTAGTAGGAATTCAAAGAAGTCCTCATTAGCTAAGTTCCATTTTTTGGGAGGGACATAAAATAAAATAGTTGTCAATGCTTCTGCTAGTGATTTGGACTTTAAAGTGAAGGATAAAATTTCTAAATTAGAGGAAGATTTGGAGTTTAAAATAGAACAATTTAGATGATCTCTAAAGATTATTTATAATCCCCCTCCCCTTCCCCAAGCTCTTGCTAGTGATAGAATTTTGTAGCCTGGGGGGAGACATTCTTGAATAATAATGTCTTTATCAGATAGCAACCAAGTTTATGTGAGTAGGATTTAAATCTGGGTTGGTGCCTTTCAGCCAGTCGTTAATCAGTGTAGACTTGTTTCTCATTGATCTAATATTTAAATAGAAACCCCGTATGTTTTGATGACTGGCAGGGTCAGTTGGGATATAATGAAAATAAGTTAAGTTTTTCAGTATTCATTGTTTTTTTTGTATAGGGCTTATTGGGTCTATGCAAAGGTGGTAAAACTGATATTGGGAATGGTCCGGATTCTGTGAAATAATAAACACGGTGGGAAGTCGTTGGAATTTTTGTCTTTGCCGCACAATTGATAGAGTAATGTACCGGAATTGGGGCTGAGTTCAATACATTGGCAACACTACTTCTGGAGCAAATTAGGTAAAATAACAAAACCCATAAATATGCACAGTGATTTAACAGAGCCATGATACTGACCTGAAATTGAAAGAGTTAAAAGATAGGATAAGTTGCCAGTTGATGTAAAAATTGGATTAGTATCTCTAAATTTAGAGTTAAGATTATAATGATCTAAATATATGAAATTAGAGTTAAGATTATAATGATCTAAATATATGAAATTCAAAGTACATGTTTGACTGTGACAATGCTTTTCACCAGGCAGTGCGTAATGTTCAATGGAACGTTACGGTGGCCCAGCTTCGATCATGTTCCCACTGGCAGTGTCAAAATTGCACTCTAAGCTAAACGAATGGCAAATTATTAAAGGATGTATCTCCTTTGAGGCTCTTTTTAAAGAGTTGAAGAACAGATCAGGACTCAGGCTAAACTAATGACAGCTAAATAAATGTAGCGGAAAGGCCGGGTTTCTGTTGGGGCAGCTTCCGGTATCAGTGGAACTGCCCTGAAGAGGCTGGGGAGAGTCAGTCCAGGGCCACAGGAGGCCCAATCCTCCCTTATCCCAAGGCATAGTAAGAATTGCATAAGAAATACGAGCACGTTTGCCCGCCCACAGAAAATGCTGTACAGCCCTACGGAGTCAAAGATGATAATCAGAAGAGCACAGTAATGGCAGCATTTGAAAGAAAAATATAACCATTGGGGTACTACAATCATATTATATAAAGCTATACGCCCCATCAAAGTGAGGGGGAAAAACTGCCACACACGTAATTTAGATTCTGTAGTCTGGAGTAATGGCTCCAAATTAAGTGAAGACAAATCAGATAAGTCCCTGGAGAGCCAAATTCCCAAATGCTTAAGTTTACCATCAGCCCATTTAAGAGGAAAAGGGCCCTCCCAATCAGTTTGCACCGACAAAGGAATCGCTAAGACTATAGACTTATGGGCATTTAAACGATATCCCGAGAAATAACTAAATTCCCCCAAAGTCCCTAACGCATGATTTAACGAAGATTGTACATTTGTTAATACCAAGAGGATATTATCAGCAAAGGCCAAAGATTTTACATGTCCTGATCGAAACTGGACCCCCACCATATCAGGATCCTTCTGAATAGTTCTCAACAAGGGTTTGAGATATAACAAGAACAGGGGTGAAAGAGGGTACCCCTGTCTTGTGCCCCTAGAGATTAGAAAGGGGTCAGTATCACAACCATTAACTAGAAGAGCCGCCGATGGTGATGAATGAAGGGCACACAGGACCTGACGATACCACCCCTGAAAACCCATATAATCTAAGACACGGAAAAGGTAAGACCAACTAACTTGGTCAAAAGCCTTTTCTGCGTCCAGCCTTACTAAAATTAAAAGTTCCTTGATGTGCAAGCAATGGGCTACAGACAGCAGAACCTTCCTGCCTGCCCCACACAAATCCCACCTGCTCCGAACAGATATAATTTGCCAAGATAAGAGCCAACCTAGTGGCCAAAATCCAGGCTAATATTTTTAGATCAACATTAATAAGTGAGATTGGATGATAGGAATCAGGACAATGTGCAGGCTTGCCAGGCTTGAGAAGCAATGTAACGAAAGCTTGATTGGTATGTGATGGAAAGCACCTGAAGTAAGACCCGCTTCATAATATTCTACCAATGGAGCAGGCACTAAATGTGAAACAAGTTTATAAAAAATCAGATGAATAACCATCAAGACCAGGCGCCGTGCCGTGCTTCATCGCCATTATCGCTTTCTGTACCTCCAAACCAGATAGAACTATTCAATGCAGTCAAATGAAGATCACTAAGTCGAGGTAACCCCGCATCCATCAAATAATCTACCAGAGGTGGGCCAGAGTCCAAGGACTCCTCAGCATAAAACTTACTAAAATAGTCATAAAAAATCGCTGCAATATCAGAAGTTGACGTCACTCTGGCGCCCCCCACAGACTCCAAAACCTGAATAAAACTAGTCCTCTGGGAAATACTCAAAATTTGAACCAAAAGGCGGCATATTTGTGATAAGTATGAGCCCGATGATTAAAAAAAACAATTTCACTCTATCATGCAGAAAGGCACTAAGAGCCGCCCGAGCTGACAAATAATTTTCCTTATTTTGTTCCATAGGAGAGGAAATAAAAACTGATTTAAAGCACCAACATTAACGCTCCACAGTGATAATTCCCTGTGTTATTCTTTTTTTACGAGCTACCGTATAGGAAATAATATCTCCCCTTAAAACTGCTTTTAGTGTTCCCAATATAGTATTGGATAATTACGGTGTTGAGCATTGAAATGCTCAAAATCTTCCCATTTATTGTAGATAGGCTTGAAATTGGGTATCAAAGGCCAAATACGTGGGAAAACGCCAAGGACGATGCAAAGTCGGACCTCCCGGAAACTTCAAGTCCGTCCAGATCAATGAGTGATCTGAACAAACCATAGAGCCAATAACAGCCTCCGAAACAATGAAACAGATCAGGTGTAAGAAAAATATAATCAATCCGAAACCACATTCCGTGCGCACGGGATAAGTGAGTGTAATTTAAGTCAAAAGGGTGTAAAAGACACCATGGATCTAACAATTGTAAAGCCATAGTAAAAAATGGTAGACCCTTTTTACAACCCAAAGCAGGTTTTCTATGTCCCTGTGTATGATCCAAGCGAGGGTCCAACAAAGATTAAAATCCCCTGTCACAACAAGGGATTGCCCCAAATAAGGGGACACCAAGCTTTTGAAAAAAGGCATGCTCATACATATTTGGGGCATAGACAACCAAAAGATACTAAGTCCTATTATGACACGTTATGTGTAACAATAAATATCTTCCATAGGAATCAGAGGCAAGGCAATGAACCTGGCATGCGAGTTGCTTTCGAATCAGGACCACCACACCACTGCCTTTTTTATATTAATTAGAGGCAAAAAAACCACTTGTCCTACCTAAACTCTACATAATTTGGCGTGCTCCAAAGCAGACAATTTAGTTTCTTCTAAACAGGCATTGTGGTTCAGGTAGGTCAAAATTTTTGATCGTTTGATAGGGGAATTAATTCCTGAGACATTCCAAGATGCTAGCCTGAGAGTATTATTAGACTTTGTCCAAGGCAATTAAAACAAAGTACAATAAGAGATAATACAAATAGGAAAGAAAAAAGAAGACCCCAGCCCCTATCTGAAAGACCCAACTTATAACTAAAGAAGGACCTCCAAGAAAGGATGCACAGCACCCACTCTAATACCACATTCATGCCAAAACAAATCACAAAAAGAAACCCAATAAACACAAAATCCCTACCAAAATAAACCATCCCAAACAAACTCCCACTCTCTCCCCAATAGCCTGCATACAACAGCAACCCCCCAATCCATACCTTCAGTTATACAAACCCCATACTGCACTCACCCCAATCAAATCTGGCAGAGATAAATGCGGAGTCATGCTAATGGTGCTACAGGGACCCCCGGCACCACCAACCCAAATATCCCCAGAACCATACTACAAAATAACCTGACAATAAACAGTCAAACAAAATCACAAAAATCAGTCAAAAAGAATAGATAATACATAGAACCACTAATGATATACCAATGATTGTTTATAAGTGATGTACTTATTGTTAATGTGAATGAATATATTTAACACTTAATGTAATTTTGAAAATGAATAAAGAATTTAGAAAAAAAAAAGAACCACGCTAAACATTATCAATGTCCAGTAGCCACCAAGCAACAGTCCCTAAACAGCACAGTCACGGAGTCTCCACTCTCTCCACCAGCAAAAAATTAAACCTTTAAGCAGGCTATGGCTTAAAGATGTCCACAGACAGCTGAACAAGATAACCATTAAGAAAAAATAATCACTGCAGCTCCTCTCTCAGTACTGGTAAAGAGTTAATGAAATCCTGTACCTTGGCAGGAGCATTAAAAACATGCCACTGTACCTCAGAGAATATCTTTAATAGAGCAGGATAAAGAAACAAAAATTTAATCTTGCGTTCAACCAACTTTGAACAAACCATATGGAATGGCCAGCGCTTGTCTAAGAGAGCTGCTGAATAATCTTCAAATAGGCAAACTGGCTGGTCTTCATATTTCACCTTTCCACGTTTGTATTTATACTGACATGTGAGCGGACTGCTGGGCACAATGGACCACTGGTCTGACCCAGCAGCCACAATTCTTATGTTCAGCTTTATGTAGGTAGTTGTGGAATTTCATCACCACCAACCAGGCACAAGACTCCCCATCTCAGCGCCGGCCCAAACGGTGCACCCGCTCCAAGTGCACTATTCCCAAGCCAGAAGAAAAAACAAAGGTATGCTGATTCCAGTGTTCAATTTCACCCAGTAGAGCAGCCTCTGAAATAGATTCTGGTAATCCTAAGATGCGCATATTTTCCTGGCAGGATCGATTTTCTAGTTCATCCAACTTATCAGCTTGAGCCTGCGCCAAAGCCTGCGTTCAGGCTGCGAGAATCATCTTCAATGGTCAAAACTCGGGTTTCCAGTTCCGTAGTACGATGGGTAGTATCAGTTAACAATTGCGCCAACTGAGCCATGGAACCCGAGAGCTGTTCAATGCATGGCTCCAAAGCTGTAACCATCACTGAGGTAAGATCAGCCAACGCTGATTCAGTAAATTGAGAAACCGCTCCACTAGGCCTCACCACCATTTTGTCCTCTGAGGGTTTTGCACAATCTTTTTTTGCCCCCTATGCCATCATCATAGGATCCGGCGAAGAGGTTAAATATTTGTCCATAGACCAGGTCATGTAAAAAATAATTCCAGGGGTCTGATAACAATTTTAGGCAAATTTAAGGCTGATGATGCTGGAGGAACCCCAAGCAGGGCTGAAGTGTGTCCGTCCCTGTTCACAGCATCACGTGACTCCCCTAGGCAGGTTTTTTTAAATATAGTAGAGTCTTAACTCCTACAAACTGTCAGTGCCAAGCCCTTCCAACCAGCTTCTCCAGCTCCTAGGTTCCCTCTAGCACACCTCTCCTCCTGGGTTTGGCTTGGCCTTTTAAGTTCCCCTGAGTCACTTCCTGGTTTCCTACTTTTCTCCCCTCCTCTGAGAAAAATTATTTCTCACTGCTGCTGTGATTGTGAGACAATTTAGCCAGGAGGGGGAGTGCCGGGTTTTCCTGAGGGGTATTCTGCATCTGAGAAGCAGTGTCAAGCAGGGGAAGTGGCAGGGTTTCATACCCTCTGTCATAATGGTATACAAGAGAGGTTGCCTGAATGCAGCAAGGTTACAACATGAGCATGAAGTATGAGGAAACAAATAGGCGTGTAATGTAGTTATATATAACAGGAGGTAGGAGCATGTTGGAAAACTTAGAGGAAATTGTTTAGACAAATTTGTCAAATAGAAGGATTTTTAGTGATCTTCTGAATGATTGGTATGACAGTGAGTTAAAGAGTCAGTCACTTAGTTTTGTTCCAGAATCCTGCTTGTTAGGAAAGTGTCTTGTCTTTTGAATTTTTCATCCTTTGGGAGTCGGAAAGACGAATAATATGGCTGGTGTAATTGTAGGTGTGTAAATGTATGGTGCATAAATACCAGATTATGCTAATGTAGTATTCTATAACAAAATCTGGGCACCCAGATGCTATTATAGAATATGCAGCATGAGGTGCAGCATGGTGGTGCCCAGTAATCAGATTGCATTAGACAGAGATGTCTAAGGTATTTATCAGGATTGTGGCAGTTGTTATCTTAAATGCCTTTGAATAGTGGGACATTACTGTTGTATCTGTGTCAATCATTTCATAATTTATTTTTGACACAGATTGTCACCTTTAAAAGAAAACCCTAATGTCCTGATTCCCAAACCTGTCCTTCTATATCCATAGAATGGACATGGCGCATCCCCTTATGTGGGTTCCAGCTGACACTTAGTCAGATGTCTTATGTGAGTCTCAACTGAATATCAGATGGGACCTGCAAAGGTCTTGTTGGCTAGGAGCAGTCCAGTCCAATTAAACCTGGATATTCAGTGCCAGTGCCTGGACATGGCTTAGCATTGAACGTCCAGGTCTAATTTAGCCAGCAATGTTCAGCTCATAAAAAAGCACTGACTGCCACTCGCTGAATATTCAACAGATTGTCTCTAAGAAGCACACTATGTTTTGATTGCTTTATATTTCATATATGAATTTTATACCCACAGAAGGAAATTGTAAAATCAGATCTCATCATATGCACATTATTCGCTATTCTGTCATTTGCAGTCAGTGCCAGCACAGTTTTTCTGTCTCTGAGGGTATGTATTGCACAGTTTCTTCTGCATTTTTATTTAATTGTTTATTAAATTTGTATTTCACATTTCTAATATTTCACAAAGTGAAAGCGAAAATGGGTGGATGCTCTTCACAAAAGATGAATTAAGAAAGACTGGTGAATAAATCAATAGAATCACCGCTAAAACAGAGTATAGTGGAAAATAGTTGAAGAATTCTGAAGTGTGGGGGGTGCTGCTGGACATTTCTGCTCATTTGATTTTTAAACTGAAAAAATTTGAGAACATTTCTTTTGCTTAACTAAACTGCATTGGCTTCCTGTTTGCGAGTGCATCTTTTTCAAATCAACATGTTTGGTTTACAAACATTTTATGGATTAACTTCTTCATTAATACATGATTTAATAAGGATACCATTTTATAAATGTTATTGTTTACAGAGTCAATTGCTACTTCATTCTCCAAGTTGTAATGTAGTCCATTATTTGTGGACTTTTAAAACTCTCCTTACCACACTTTTTTGGGCTTGCGAGCTACTTTTAAAATGACCAAGTCAAAATGATCTACCAACAATAAAATTAAAAAAAACACAAAGCACACTGTATGCAGAGAAAATGTTAATTATCATTTATATTCTGGGTTTTTTTTTTCAAAGAGATCAAGGCAGATGACTTTATGCAATGTCACTTCGGTAACAACTATTCACAAATAGACAAATATACCCCCTCCCTTTTTACTAAACCATGATAGCGCAGGGAGCTGCGCTGAATGCCCTGTGCTGCTCTCGATGCTCATAGGCTCCCTGCGCTAAAAACTGCTATTGCGGTTTAGTAAAAGGGGCCCAAAGTGCAAAATATAGACAGCAGATATAAATTCTCAAAACGGCCACATTTTGATCACTAAATTGAAAATAAAATCATTTTTCCTACCTTTGTTGTCTGGTCATTATTCAAATCTTGTTGGTCCCCGGCTCTGGTTGTCTTCTGATAACTTGCTTGCCAGGGTCTCCTTCTTTCTTCTTTCTCCGTGCTAACCATCCATCTAATCATCCATCTTCTATCTTTGTCTTCCCCTTCCGTTTCTTTTCCCTCACCTGGAAGTCTGGCATCTTTCCTTTTTTTCGTCTCCATCCACAGATCCACCTTTTCTCAACTACCCTTTCATCCAGCATCTCTCCCTCTTTCCCCACCACCCCAGGGTCCACCATCTCTCCCTTTCTTTTCCCAAGTACCCCCTATCCAGTATCTCTATCCCCCCTTCACACCATCTCTTGTGTCTGTTTCTTGCATCCCTAAATCCCATTGTCCACTATCTCTCTCCAACTCCTCTGTTTTTAGACCCATTATTTCTTCCCCCAAAGTCCAGCATATGCACGTCTCTTTGAACCCCCCTTCCCTCCCTCCCTTCTATACCAGGACCCTCTTCCCCCAAAGGCCTGTCCCATAACCCTAAAGGCCTGCCTATCCCCATGAAGTCCTGCACCCCCACCCCTGAAGGCCTGCACTACCCCCTGAAGGTCTGCACTCCACCCTGAAGGCCTGCCTGTCCCCCCTGAAAGGCCTGCGTGTTCCTCTCTGGCATCCCTTTACCTAATATTAGCAGGGAGCGATTGCGGGTACTTTAGGCCTCAGAAACTGTCTTCCCTCTGCCGCGATCCTACCTCTGACATCAGAGGAGGGGCGGGACCGCAACAGAGGGACGACAGCTCCTGAGGCCTATGGAAACCTGCAAGGATTGCTAAAGTACTGGTGATCTTCTCTGCAGGCTGCTCCCTGCTAAAATTAGGTAAAGGTATGTGCGGGAGGCCAGGGAGAAAGACAGACACCACAGCACTTCCAAACTGACCCTCCCCCCTCACCCTCTAAAGCAGGAGCGGTGGCTCTGCGATTGACTGGGGTTGCCTGAGCAATCGACTGGTCAGTCACGACAATGTATTGGGCACCCCTGCTCTTTACTATTCATGTGGTTCTCCCTACCATCATCTTCAAAGATGCATTTGATCTATAACATCTGACAATCTGTAACCATCCTATGCCATACGTTAATTCCCCTACCTATTTGTATTACCCTTCTACATCTTTCTATACCATTCAAAATGGTTTCTCCCCCCGCTCACCTCCTGTAATTCTTGTCAGTCCATAGTGTCCATGTAAATACATATGTTTTTGTATAATAACAAAACAAAACATAACATTGTGCTTGTTAACCACTTAACCATAAGTTCAATGCGATTTACAAAAGATTACTAATAATAAACTTAATACATGGAATAAAATGAGTTAGTCAAATGCTTAGAAAATAGATAGGTCTTCAATTGTATTCTAAAATTTATAAGAGTGAGCTGTGAGCAGTAAAGTTCGAAATTCTTTATCGTAAAGAGCTGCTTGAGACGCTAAAGTGTGATTAAGAAATTTTTTACTTTTACAACCCTGGACTGTAGGAAAGTTAACCCTGGACTGTAGGTTCTTCTACTGTGTCTGTAGGAAGCTAAAGAAAATCTGTTAACCAAATAAAAAGGGGCTGTACCATAAAGAGCCTTGTAACAGAAGCAGCCCAATTTAAACAATACCCGAGCCTCCACAGGCAGCCAGTGCAACTCACAATAAAAGGGTGTGACATGATCATATTTCTTCAAGCTACACATCATTCTAATTGCTGTGTTCTTTATTAATACAAGTCTCGCTAGTTCTTTCTTAGTAATTGTGAGATAAATAATATTACAATAGTCAAGAAGACTTAGTAAAAGCGATTGAACCAATAATCTGAAAGCAGAATTTTTATTGTAAAACCGCTTTGAAATTTGTGATAAATGGGATAACAAATTTTAATAAAACTTGGAAACTTGGACTTGGAAACTCTCATTTCAGAAAAAGATTTAAAACTTTCCTACAGTAGAATCTCAGTTAACCAGCACCCATGGGGATTGATAGATGCTGGTTACTATCGGTATTAAAAATAGGCCTGGCTAATACTATACCCCGTACTATGCCATATATAACCTGTTTCAGACAAACTACCGGACATGTGGTAGGCAAAGCATGGGCATACTTAAGTGTGAATTGCCATGTTTATACTTAAATTTCTGCAAGAAATTGATTTTATTTTCATTTTTATTTAAAATATTACAGTATTTCTTCGATTTTTTTGCTGGTTACTTGAGTTTCGGGTAAAAGAGAGTCTACTGTATTTGATAGAGGCATTTAAAATGTTGAAAACATGTAACTATCTGGCTGCTATTTGCCTATTTGCTTATATGTAAACTACATTGAACCCTGTTGGGATTTTGGAATAAATAAGAATTATTTTGATGGCTTTATTGTTACTAATGCTTGTCCACACCTGACAAGTTGCATGGACAGTCTTTTTGAAGCTATATCTTAAATGGAAAATGGTGTTTGAAATGTTCTGATTTTTGTATGATTTATTTTGGTTTGCTAGAGATTTCAGTAAGAGTATTGCAGTAAGTCCAGAATTTGGTACCATGATTAGTTAACAGATGTTTGTTTATTTATTATTTGTCATAGTGCCTTTTGAAGCATACAGCAAAACAGTAAGCACTTTAGGCCTGGATTCACTAAAGATAATGACTCAATTGCTGTTGGCTGATTCTCTGGCTGATTTGCAAATAGCAATTGATTCACTATCAAATGAATCAGAGCATGCAAACTCACCGACTCAGTCGCTCAGTGAGCAATTGAGTCAGTGCAGAGCCCTGACAGTAGTGATAGGAGAAGCAGCCTCCTGTCACTGCTGTCAGGGCTTCTGCACACCATCTGTCCCATTAAAAAAGCCCTCTCCACCGATCCACAGCACCACCGATCCACAGACTGTCCCCCTGCAAACCCCCAAAAATGGCAAGAGAGATGCCCACCCCCTCCTGCCACCAGATGTCCCCGCCCGCCTGCTTCTGCCAGCCGATGCCATCAAACTATTAAATATGGCAGGAGGGATGCCAACTCCCTTCTGCCACCCAACACCAATGAATGGCAGGAGGGATGCCCACTCCCTCCTGCTGGTGGAGTGCCCCCTCCCTCAGCCTCCCAACCCCCCTTGGCCCCCTCCTCCCTGTTACCTTTCTTTGGGAGCAGGAATCCCTCCTGCTCCTCCGCCAGCCACCGCTGTCTGCAATGCAAGCCTTAAGCCCTGGGGAAGGGCCTATGGCCCTGATTGGCTCAGATGCCTCAAGACCCTCCCCTTGGGCAGGGTCTTAGGCATCTGAGCCAATCGGGGACTCCTTCTGTATCCCGGATACAAGGGGGGGGGAAGCTAAGGCTAAGGTCTGTGGTTCGGAGGCGCTAGTGCGAATAGAGGGCTTTTTTAATAGGACAGATGGTGTGTGTTTAAGTCATGCAGAACATCTGTCCCATTTAAAAAAAAGCAGAAGTCCTGACAGCAATGACAAGAGGCTGCTTCTCCTGTCACTACTGTCAGGGCTCTGCACCGACTCAATCGACATGCTGCCATTCATCCTTTGCCCAGAAACTAACCCCTAAAGTTATGACAGAAGCTTCGAGGCAGCAACTTCTGAGAATTGTGGAGTCCAAGTGGGGGAAAAGGAGAAAAAGGAAAAAAAATTAAAATAAAAGTTTGTGGGGTTGTTTTTTTGTGTGTGTGATCTGCTAAAACTGTACTTGTAAATGGGGCGGCTGAGGGAGGACAAGGTGATCCCGGGCCTATGAGAATCCCAGTGGCAAACCGGGAATTTCAATGTATCTCGGCCAGTTGGTGAAGGTCTAAACAGGTAACCTTAGTGGCAGTGATGAGCAATTCATTGCATTTATGAGAATAGCATTGCTACCCCATCTGTTACCATGTTGATTATAATAGGGGATAATTAAATAAATATGAATGGCCTCTTCTGTGGATGTGGTATTTCTCTCCTCTGATTACTTTGATATTACATTACATTAGAGATTTCTATTCCGCCATTACCTTGCGGTTCAAGGCGGATTACAAAAGAGATAAAAATGGTGGGTTACAATGGAAGAACATTTGTCATTTCTAGAGAGGTAAAGAGTAGATTATGTAGTTTCTGTGTGGCGGGAAGAGGGAGGGAGGAAGGACGGTAAGTTTGAAGTTAGGGCTGTTTCATGAATTTCTTGAAGAGTATAGTTTTTATTTCTTTTCTGAAGTTAGGGCTGTTTCAGGAATTTCTTGAAGAGTATAGTTTTTATTTCTTTTCTGAACATCTTGTAGTCTGGTGTCGTTATCAGTAGATTGGAGATTTGGTTATTTAGTTTAGCTGCTTGAGTGGCCAGGAGGCCATCGTATAGTTTTTTCCATTTTACTTCTTTGATTGAGGGGTGTGTGAATGGGATGTGTGTTTTTTTTGTCTGATTGAGGTGGTTTGGATGAGGCAGTTGTTCAGGTAGGTTGGGCTGTCTCCGTTTAAGGTTTTAAATAACATACAGTAGAATTTAAATAGTATTCTTTCTTGGATTGGTAGCCAATGTGAGTTGATGTATGCTTCTGTAATATGGTCGTGTTTTCTCAATGAGTAGATGAGTCTCAGAGCTGTATTTTGGATTGTTTGTAGTTGTTTAGTCATTATAGCAGGGCAGGGGAGGTAGAGGATGTTGCAGTAGTCTAGTAGACTTAGGTTTAGGGATTTTACTATAAGCTGGAATTGTGTTCTTTCAAAGAATTTCCTGACTTGTCTTAGGTTTCTCATAACTGCGGAGGATTTCTGTATTGTTTTATTTATTTGTGGTTGCATGGTGCAGCATCGGTCTATAGTTATTCCTAGTAGTTTTATGGTAATTTGAATGGGATAGTTGATTGTATTAATTTCTATATTGGTTATGGTTGGGACTTTGTCATTTTCGAGGAGGATGAATTTAGTTTTGTCTGTGTTGAGTTTCAGTTTGTGATCTTTCATCCAGGTTGCTACTTTTTCTAGTGTTCGGCGTAGTGTGTTTGTCATGGCGGTCTTTGGTTGATCAAAAGGTATGAGAATGGTAATGTCATCTGCATAATTGTAGGTGGTTATGCCTAGATTATCCAGGTATGTTCCGAGAGATGCAGTGTATAGGTTGAAGAGAGTAGGGGATAGTGGGGATCCTTGTGGTACGCCGCAAGGGTTGGACCAAGGTTTAGATTTTTCTTTATCCGATTTTACTCTGTATGTTCTGGATTTTAGGAAGCCTTCAAACCAAGAGTATACTTTATCTGAGATACCTATTTCATCCAAAAATTGCATACCTATTACATCCACAATTTGCAGATGTTATGGTCTACCAGGTCAAATGCTGTGGTAAGGTCTAGTTGTATGAGAAGTATTTTTTTCCTGTGCTGAGGTGTTGTCTGGCTGTGTCAATGAGGGAGCCTAGTAATGTCTCTGTGCTGAAGTTGGATCTAAAGCCAGATTGCATGGGGTGAAGTATATTATGGTCATCTAGACAGTTGGTGAGGTGTTTGGCTACTAGTCCTTCCGTCAGTTTGACATATAGAGATATTGAGGCAATGCATCTGTAGTTGGATGGTTGGTCTGTTGGTCCTTTTGGATCTTTTTGGATTGGGGTGATGATGATTTTGTTGAGGTCAGTTGGGAAAAGGCCATCTGTGAGCATGGTTTGTATCCATTGCAGAAGTAGAGTACGGAATTTTGTGCTGGAGGTTGTAAGGAGATATGATGGGCAGTGTTTAAGGTCACAGGATGCGTGGCTGTACTTTTTGTAGAGTTTTTATTGAATTCAGACCATTGTATGTTGGGGAATTGAGACCATGTTCTGTCAGCTGCAGTTGATTCTTTATCTGTGGGATGAATTGTGAGTTTGTTTAGGTGGGATGGGGTACAATTGAGGTTGGCTCTAGCATTTGTAATTTTGTTGAATTCAGACCATTGTATGTTGGGGAATTGAGACCATGTTCTGTCAGCTGCAGTTGATTCTTTATCTGTGGGATGAATTGTGAGTTCATTTAGGTGGGATGGGGTACAATTGAGGGGAGCTCTGGCATTTATAATTTTGTTCTTGAAGTGTTCTGCTAAGAGGGTGGCTGAGGGGGGTGGGGTATTGTTAGTGGTCATGTAAGATTTGGTGTCTATTAGGTCTTTTCATATTTGGAATAGTTTTTTGGTATCTTGGGTTTCTGTGCCTATTAGATTGGTGTAGTTTGTTTTTCTCTTGTCCTTTAGTAGTATTTTGTATTGTTTGTTAGTATTTTTCCAGGCGGTTTTCATGTGACCTAGATTAGTTTTTTCCTATTTTCTTTCTAGTCGTCTGCATTGTCTTTTAAGTAAGAATAGTTCATTGTCAAACCATTGATCTGATCTTCTGCTGATTCTAGTTTTGGTTTGTAGTGGGGCTAGTTCATTAAGGATGTTGGTAGTCAGATTGTTCCACTGTGAGATGAAGTCCTTGGGGTCACAGCCCTGGATTGTTTCATCTATTTTTGTCCAGAATTTGGAGGGGTCGATGCGTTTGCGTGAGGTGTAAGTTATTTTTTTGGGTTTAGGTATGATTTCGTTCTTGGTCCAGTGGATGTTGAAGGTGTATGTGTAGTGGTCTGACCAGAGGGATGGGGACCAGGTTCCATTAGGTGTTTGAATTTCTGGGGAGGATAGTTGATAGGTCATGAAGGCTGCGATGTCAAGTTGGTGTCCTTTTTCATGCGTGGTTTGTGGGTTTAGGATTTGGAAGAATAAGGCATTGAGAAATGATAGACAGTTTTCTGCTGGTTTGGATGCTTGGTCTTCAAAGGTGTATGTTTAGGTCTCCTAGGATGAGGTTATATTCTGCTGTTAATGAGTTTTGGTATATGAAGTTTTCAAATTCAGGTCTTACTGTAGTCCAGTTTCCTGGTGTTATGTAGCAGAGCATGCAGTTTAGTGAGTTTTTTAGAGTGGTGCTTGAGAGATGGCAGGCAAGGAAGTCCATTTGTGGGGTGGATGTTTTTTGAGTATATTTAGGGTTAGGGAGTCCTTGATTAAGATTTCTAGTCCTCCTCCTCTTTTTTTCTCTCTGCAGGTCATTGTTATTTTGTATCCCTGAGGGCAAACTTCTGTTATTCTAGGATCTGTGTCTGAGGTTAACCAGGTTTCTGTGAGGAAAAGGCAGTCTAGGTTTTCAGTTTTTATCCAGTTTTTTATGTGTTCTGTTTTAGGTCCTAAGGCTCTGATGTTTAAGTAGGCACATGTTAGGGTGGTGATATCTGTTTGGAAATTGTGAGTCGTTTCAGGGTAGATGAGTGTTTTAGGAGGAGGTTGAGGTTTGGTCTTGGGAAGTGTTCTTCTTCTCCAGGCTAAGGTAATGGGATGTTGAGCACTGGTGTGGTGGTTTGAGCTTCTAACTATTGGGGTTCTCCTGTTGTGGTGTTGGATTTTGTTTGCAGTGGAGCATGTGGGTGGGGTTGGTAAGTTGTTTGCTACTGCTTTCCAACTGGTAATGAGGAGGATTATCAGTAGGGTGGCCAGGGTGTGTGTTTGTGGGATTAGCTTCATTTTGGTGGGAGGGCGGGTAGTGGGGACGAGTAGTTGGCTGTGAGAAAGTTGTTCTTCTTGTGTTGTACCTGGATGGGTAGGAGTAAGAATTACTTTAGTGTAGATGCTGTAGAGAGCCTTGATAGTGTGACAGTATATGTTGGGAATGAAAGCTGTGGTTGAGAGTAGCAGTTGAGCAAAGCCCGACTGTGCAACATCAAGGGGGAGGGGCGGAGCATGCTCCCACACCCTGAGTGCCTTCTGCTCTGCTCCCACTCTGCCTCTGCTGCTGTTCCCGATCCAAGTTGGGAGATGGAGATTAGAAGTTAACAGATTAAGCAAAACCCGATGGTGCAAAGTTGATGGGGAGGGGCGGAGCACGCTCCCACACCCTGAGTGCCTTCTGCACTGCTCCCGCTCTGCCTCTGCTGCTGCTTCCGGTCTAAGTCGGGAGGTGGAGAGCAGAAGTTAACAGATTAAGCAAAACCTGATGGTGCAAAGTTGAGGGGGAGGGCAGAGCACGCTCCCACACCCTGAGTGCCTTCTGCACTGCTCCCACTCTGCCTCTGCTGCTGCTCCCGGTCCAAGTTGGGAGGTATGATGAAAACTTTATGAATTGAATGAATTTTTTAGGAAATTAAGTTTATTAATTTATATGGTTAATATATTCTAGTAAATATTAAATTTTCCCATATGAATTGATAAAACTAAATATTTATGAAATACTAGTGTAGATGTCTGTGTCTGTTTTTTTTCTTTGTCTCTCTCTCTCGGACGCTGTCTGTTTGTCTTTCTTTCTATCTCTGTCTCCCTGGCCCCCCTGCCTGCCTGTATTTCTCTGTTGTGCCATGCCTGCCAGTCTCTCTATGGCCCCCTTCCTATGTCCTTAGTGCCCCCAGTGCCACCTTCCTATGTCCTTAGTGTCCCATCCTATGTCCTTAGTGCCCTAAGTGCCTCCTTCCTATGTCCTTAGTGCCCCCAGTGCCTCCTTCCTATGTCCTTAGTCCCCTCATTGCCTATGTCCTTAGTGCCCCTTCCTGTGTCCTTAGTGCCCCCAGTGCCTCCTATGTTCTTAGTGCCCCCAGTGCCTCCTTCCTATGTCCCACTCACTGTCTTTCAGACTTTGTCCCCCCACCCCCAAAGCCTGCCTGCCTGCCTACCTACTTCCATCCCATCTCCCTGTGCAGTAGAACCCTTGAGCAGCATCTTTCCATTTCTATCCCCCACCCATCCTCCCTTACAGTAGAACCTGGCATTTTTCTATCCCTCCCTCCCATCCCCCTGTGCAGTAGAACCCATGAGCAGCATCTTTCCATCTCCCCTCACCCCCGCCACTACTGCCGCTGTGCAGACAACCCCACTGACCCTCCCATCCAACCCTCCCACCGCGAGACGACCGACAAGCCTCCTGGCTCCAGCAGTGTCCGCAGCACTCTAAATACGCTGCTTGCCGCCCTTCTACTGCCCTGATTTCCTCTGATGCATCCCTGATGATGTCATCAGGGACGCAGCAGAGGAAATTAGGGCAGTAGAAGGCCACAAAGCAGCGTATTTAGAGTGCTGTGGACGCTGCTGGAGCCAGGAGGTTTGTCGGTCATCTCGCGGTGGGAGGGTCAGATGGGAGGGTCAGCGGGGGTTCGGATGTGGCAGGGAGGGGTACGCCAGGGGGCGATGACGACGATGAACAGTGGGCCTAAAATGAGTCAGGGCGGGAAGAGGGGAGTGGCCAGACTGTTCCCTGCCGCCGGGTTGTAAAATAGAATCCGGCCACGGATCAGAAAACACGGCTGCATGGATCACAAAACCCTAAGCGTGCATGCGCGCTTAGGGTTTTATTATATAGGATTTCTATTTAAGGGTGATTGATTATATGTCATGAATAGGGGAAAAATATATTTCTTAGATTTATGAATTATTCAATTTAGTAAAATTCAAAAATTGATAAATTGTCATATTTAAAGGGTATTTAAATAGTTATACTTCTTAAGTAAGATTATATGTCTAGTGATAAATTTCTTAATTATATAGGATGATCAATTTTTATAGTTTTGAGGATGCCTGGGGAGGGGAGGGGCTATCATTCTGATTTTATGTCTTCAAGTTATCGTAATATAAGAAGGGGGGTTACGGGAGGGAATAGGGAAGGGTTTTGGGGATCTTATCAATATAATATTTAATAAATTAAGAAAGGGAGGGGGATTTGAGAAGAGGATGTTTAACAGAAATAGGTATTATATTCCATATATTAAATTAAGGGAAATGAAATATATGCAGGAAAATCATAATAATATGACATATTTGATGAGAGTCATATGTCCTGTAAGTAAAGATCTTAATGGAGCTTAAATTATATTCGTTAAATGTTAATGGCCTCAACCATCCTATAAAAAGAAAGAAAACACTATTGTTTTTAAAACAACAGAATGTAGATATATGTTATATCCAGGAGACTCATTTATCGGCTTTAGAGTCCCAAAAACTAGGAGACTGGGTGAAACATTGTTTTTATGCCAGAGCTGTAAGGAAAAAGGCAGGTGTAGCAATATTGGTGAATAAAAAATGTAATGCTATGTTTAAGTTGATTGCTGCTGATCCTTTAGGAAGGTGGGTACATGTTGACATGAGTCTGGGAAATATTACGCTGGCGCTTTTCAATGTAAATGCACCTAATTCGAACCAAATTGCATTTTTTTATTCTCTACAACCATTGTTACTACCACTGGCTGCTTCTAATTTAGTTGTGGCGGGGGATTTAATGCTGTTATAGATCCTTTAATGGATAAAAAAAACCTAGCAGAATTATGAAATAATTAGGATTAGAGAATTTGGTACAAAATTGTGATTAAAAGATATATGGCATATATTTCATTTTAATGATCTGGAATTTTCTTTTTGCTCCCATGTTCACAAATATTTTTCAAGAATAGATTATATATTTGTTTCAAATATCTTAGTTCAACAAGTAACACAAGCCTCCATAGATCCAATTATTCTGTCTGATCATGGAGGAGTGTGGATTAAAATTAAAATAAGTGATCAAGATAATGGTAGGCCTGTTTTGATAATACATTGCTTGGAGAACCAAATTTCATTGAGGAATTTCAGTTAAGAATAAATGATTATTTTCAAATTAATAATACGGAATATTTCTCCATGGAAACTCTATGGGATGCTTTTAAGGCAACCATGAGAAGTCAAATTATTTCATTTTCGGCATATATTAAGAAGCAATTTAAAAGACAATTTTCCAGTTTGGAATCAAAATTGGTTGATAAATGGGAATATTCTACATTACAGGCTCTCTTTAAAGCTAAAGGCAAATATAATGAGATTTCTTCTAAATTGATAAGAAAAGACTTATTTTCTCAACAAGCTTTGTATTATGGAAATTCGAATAAGGTGGGAAGATTATTGGCAAACTATCTGAAAGCAAAAAAAACGAAAAACAAAAATAGTGGCAGTAAAAGATGAAAAAGGGAACACTCATTCTCAAATTGGACTGATTTTAAAACAATTTTTAAATTTTTATAAAGACCTGTATTCTTCTGAGCTTTATTTAGATAAAGAAAAGGATGGTTTAGAATTTTTTAAAATTAATTAAGGGACCAAAAATTCCCGAGCATATAAAAGAAAGCTTTGAAAAGCCAATATCACTAAAAGAGCTGCAAACAGCGTTGAAGTCCCTTAGAGTTGGATCTGCTCCAGGTGGTGATGGTTTCACAGTAGAGGTTTATATATCATTTCAAAATACCTTATTACCTTATTTGTTAAATTTATATCAGGTCCAACTAACTAATGGTTGCATCATAGGTACTATGGCAGAATCTGTTACTATAGTTTTGCCGAAGCCAAATAAAGATCCCGCATTTGTTTCAAATTACAGGCCTATTTCCTTAATTAATGTAGATGGCAAACTTCTAGCTAAAACATTGGCTTTATGCTTGGCCAAGGCTCTCCCTTTTATTATTGGTATGCACAAACAGGATTTGTTGCTCAGAAACATTCTTCTAATAACACCAGATTGGCTTTTCATATTTTAAATTTAACAAAAGTCATGAATGATCCAGCCTTTTCTGTATCCTTGGACGCAGAGAAGGCCTTTGATCGGATAGAATGGGCCTTCATGTATCAAGCAATGGAATAGTTTGGTATAGGTTCAGGATTTATACAAATGATCCAAACATTGTATAGCTCCCCTGCTGCTAGATTGTATATTAATAATAACTTCTTAGAGCGTTTTAGTTTGCAGAGGGGGATTAGACAAGGCTGTCCTTTGTCTCCTTTGCTTTTTGATATTGTATTAGAACCCTTGTTATTAGCTATTCATCAAACGAAGGAGATACAGGGTATTCCTTATTCAGATTGGAAATATAAAGTTTCTGCTTATGCAGATGATATATTGCTTCATTTGAGAAATCCAGAAACAACCATTCTAAGCTTACTAGAATTGATAGAAAAATTTGGAAAATTTTCAGGGTACAAGATAAATTGGAGTAAATCAGAAGTTCTTCCACTTAATGTCCATTGTACAAAAGGTTTATTTGAAACATTCCCCTTTCTATGGAAAGAGGACGGAATAAAATATTTAGGCATTTGAATAAAAAACACGTTGGAAGAAACAATGAAAGTGAATGAAAAAATTTTATTATAGAAGGTAACAGAAGTGTGTAAGCAATGGAATCCTTTACATCTTTCTTGGTGGGGGAGAGTTCAAACTATTAAAATGATGATTTTGCCTGTGATTTGTTATCAAATGGGTATGTTACCAGTTTTTTTTCAGGGGTCTTTTTATAAAAAGTTAAATAATGTTCTCATAAAATTTATTTGGCTGGGCAAAAAGGCTAGAATTGCTTTAGTATCTCTACAAAAACCGATTACAGAGGGAGGGGTAAATATTCCCAACTTTTAAAGGTATCATCAATCCTATATTATGTGCCATGGTATGTATTGGATCCTCCCAGAGCCTGTTGATAATATCCCAGATTGGTTATGGTTGGAATGGTGCCTCATGTTTCCTCTGCGATTATGCCATGTACTTAGTATCAGAATGCCTAGATTATATAAAGAAAATAGATTATTTGTAGACACATGGAAAACAATAAAATATGTGAGTAATTTGTCACCTATTCCAAGTCACAAATCAACAAATCAAACTATATGGCTGAACTCTAAGATTCAAATTGGCGGATTTAAGGTCATCTGGAAGCATTGGATGATTGCAGGAATACGTGTATTAGAAGATGTTATTTCTAATGGCCATACAGGCGGGGTTCCCTGAATGGAAAACTCTTTACAATCAATATAGTTTGGAGTTCTTATGCTTTCAGGTGGATTTCCTGGGACACCAGGCCACTCAGTGGTACAAATTAATATCTGGATTTATGAATAAAAAACCAAAGACTGTTCTTCGGGACATTTGGAGCATTGAGATTAAGCATCAAATTACTGTGTCTCAATGGCCACGAATTTGGTCTTGGAGGATGAGATGTACGATGTCTGCATCTATGAGACAAACACAACACAAGCCCCTCGAAAAACCAAACAATATAATCTCACTACACTTTCGACCTGGTTTACAGCACATCACAACTACTCATGAAAGATCAGCAGAGTCCACAAAGAGAGTACTAAACATTCCACAGGTATAGAGTTCCAGAACAAGGCAGAAAAACCCACAATTCGCACATCAGCAAAACTACTTCTATGAAAATTATTAAAAGGAGGAAAAAGCCTCAAATCCACCAAACCGAGAAACTCAGGTTGAAAACAGGTGAAGTTTTACAGGGTGTAATAAAGTCAATGGCATAAAAAACCTCCTCAATAATATTTCAATGGAGAAAAGCCTTGTGCAATACAAGTGGGATATACTCTGCCTTGTATCGGGACCCCTATAATCTGAAAATGATTTGAAAAGCCAAATTCTATTAAGTGGACAGAGAGACACCGCACATCGACGGTCGCCAACGTTTCGCTAATTACAAGCTGCCTCAGGATGTGAAGCCACAGTCAATCTCTCAAATCAACTCCTCAATCAAACATGGAGGTTCCCCATGTTTGATCGAGGAACCTCCATGTTTGATGGGGAACCTCCATGTTTGATCAAGGAGTTGATTTGAGAGATTGACTTTTTCCTCCTTTTAATAATTTTCATAGAAGAAGCTTTGCTGATGTGCGAATTGTGGGTTTTTCTGCCTTGTTCTGGAACTCTATACCTGTGGAATGTTTGTGGACTCTGCTGATCTTTCATGAGTAGTTGTGCTGTGCTGTAAACCAGGTCGAAAGTGTAATGAGATTATATTGCATCTATGAGACAAACATAATTTTTCCTGTTGCATAGAGCATTCTGGACCCCTGTTCGGTTACAAAAATTAGATTGCTCTAAGTTTGATAGATGTTGGCATTGTCATCTTGAAGCAGGGACTTTAGACCATTTATTGTTCTATTGTCCATTTATTATGGCTTTCTGGAAATCAGTTTGGGCCCAAATTAATAGTTTATTAGAAAATCACGTGGCATTATCGTATGATACAGTATTATTTGGCATGTCTAAGAGGGCTAAGAGCCAAATATCTTCCAAAAATAATAAACTCTTACTTATTTTAACAGGAGTCGCCAAACAACAAATAACATGTAATTGGAAAAATTGGAATAGATTAAACTACAGTTTTTGGTGGAATTCAGTATGTCATATTTATAAAATGGAAAGAACATTAGCTATTCAAAAAGGGAATTTTAATAAATTTCAAGATGTGTGGGGGCCATTAACAAATTATTGCAATGAATAGGTATTTTTTCCCTGATTTGTACAAATGAAAGAACGGGGAGGGGGGATTTTATTATATGATATATGCATTATGAGGTATTGAAAGGATGGGAGGTAAAGGGATAATTCTATCTAATATGAAGAATTGTAGATTTAAAGTGATGCATTTATGTTAAAATGTTACTTTTTGATGTACTTGATGTAAGTTATAAAAATGAATAAAGAAATGGAAAAAAAAAGGAATCCCACCAACATTCACAACCCCCTTCATGGCTCCAGCCATCCCTCCTCATCCGTAGGTCCGGCAGCTCCAGGCCTTCCTAACTCGCAGGATCAGCAGCTCCAGCCCCCCTCATGGGTCCAGTGCTCTAGTAAGCTTCCCTCTCGAAGGAGGGGTACACCAAAATCTTCCTCTCACAAGGATTTCCTAAAGGATGCGTTAACTGGGGGTTAATCAGGGAATAGCCAGGTCAACCTAGTTCCTATTGGGTTGGTTCTAGTCATAGTGGAAGATTAGGTGGGTAGTGTTAGGAACCAGCTACCCCTATTTCCCCAGAGTGTTGCTTTGCCCCATAGTAAAGAAGACCGGATGACATTGCCATTTGACTTGAACTAATTTGCATACAAGTGAATTGCAGAGAAAAGGTTTGATTTATTAAGAAAAGAGACTCCTAAAGCCTTAAGTTCGATTCCTGACAGGGAGGGAAGCTTTATTTTTGTGCCCCTCAGCCCTTAAGGGACATTTTGAGGGGGGTGAAGAGGGACCTCACCCTGAACTGAAAGGTGGGCTGATTAATGGACTCCCAGTAGAAAGGTGCATAGTTTGAGTTCTTGGAAATAAGAATGCCTGGACAACCCTTGAGGGGAGGAGTGCTGCTGGCCTAGTACTTAACCCTTGATAAGCCTACAACTTATTCTGAGCATTATCACACCTGTGCCCCCAAAGAGTGTGACAGGCAGCCAGTTAGTGATATGCTGCTTAAATCTGGTGTGGTCCCCCTGAAACAGGTTGTTTATCACTAGGCAACTGCCTAGAATTACTCTTCCAATTGGTCTTTCAAAGAGCACCACTAAGAATGGCTGTAAGAAAAATATGTAAACTTTATTTGGCCAATGGCCTCAAAATCATAGTCCTTATCATGAGCTGGTAATGCAACAAAAACATAAGCCCATTACAGGTTTTCATGAAAGCAAAATATATTCAATAGAAAAGATTTATATTTTAAATCCAAAATCAGGTTTAACCCAGTCGCTGGTTCTAGGCTTGGTAAAAGCCTCATTCTGGGAATGTTTGAAAGTTTTCACTAATGGTTCTAAAGGACAGTCTTAGTCATAAACCAGGATGGTGGTTAGCAGTGAAAATAAACTAGCATTCACTCACAGAGATTTTCACCATGTTTAAGAGAGAAATGCAGGCACTGTGCAATCAATGGGCTGCTATGGAAACAGCTAGCAGCTGGTATCTGAGCATCATAATAATTTTATTCTTATATACCGCCATACAGAAAAGTTCTAGGCGGTTCACAAGGTGAGCTAATACATGGGATACAGATAAAATACAAATTAGAATAATGGACTTAAAAACAGGTAGAGACAGAAAGCATTTACAATATAATGCAGAAAATACCGGCATGGCAGGGAAAGAAGTAATACATAGAACAGATAAAATACATCAAGTTGAATATAAGGAACTTGATTGAAAAAGTGAAGCAGAATGTATTAATTACCAGCCTATCAAAGAGTTGAGTCTTTAACAATTTTCTAAAATCAAGATAAGAGACCTCTAACATAATTTTTCCAAGCCATACATGGAACTTTGTCAGCAATGATTCATAAACACAAAACAGGCTGAGTTTCCTGCCCAACATTTAGCTTAGTTTAACCACTGCTCTGCTCAGGGAAAGAAACAGAGAAGAAAAATGCAGAAAACTGTACAGTTCCCAAAATACCTTGTCTTACAGTACCCACAGTCTGCATACTAGGAAAAAGCAGCAAAGGAAATCATCCAGCAAACTCACATTTATTTCAAGCCACTTCCATTTGCTCTAGCCAAACCTGAGCTGCAGCACTGTTGTCCTCAACAATCATAGCCTCACCCAGCTCTGAGGAAAACTACTCTGAAGGCAGGTTACCTTCAGCTTGCTCCTCTGTCATTTCCCAATCCGTGCTGTATACCTCAGCTGGCTGGTCTGTGGAAAGCCCAGTCCTCCAGTGAGCTTACTATCTCCCTCCCTGCTGAGCCTCGGCTTCTGAGGGGGAAGGGCTTTCCTTCCTCAGTTTGTGACGTTTCTCTGAAAGAAAACTTTTTCTGGTTTCTGCCTTACAGGAACTGGGTAATAGCAGGGCAAAGATTTCCTGCTTGGTTTAGGCACTGCCTCAGGTAAGGCAAACCTTTCCTGTTCTGTCTCAGTCTCATCTTTACTGTTCATAGGGTAGTCAGCTAAATTACTGTCATGGGCTCTGACCTCCTGCACCAGAGTTTATATGATTTTCTGAATTTTCCTTTGATAAACCTTGGGATTACAGTAGGTTTGTCACATTATCCAAGCTCAGACTGGCGAGGGTTCAGCACTGGTGATAGTATTGTGAACAGGACACTCAGCCTACAGACTCTGGTAGGCAGTGACAGGACACTTCATCTAGCCTTGTGTAGGCGGTGCCAGAAATGTGACACATGCTAAGTGAATGAAGGAAGAGAGAATGAAATACTGAACACAGCAGAGAGAGACACACACACAGGGTGATATCAGAAACAGAGGGGAAATAACGGGCATGGAGAAGAGAATAGGGCAGGGACACAAAGGGAGATGCTGCATGAGAATTGTACATGGACAGAGAGGGGCAATACCAGACATGGGAGGGGGTTATATGGACACAGAGGGAAAGTGCTAGATGTGGGAGAGAATAGTAACACAGAAGGGAGATAAATAATGCGGGACGTAGAGTAGTGCTGATAAATACATAGCGATGGATACAGGAACGGGGAAGTATAGGAGAGACAGAGAAGGGAAAGATAAGTACACAAAGATGGAAAATGGATGGTGAGCACGGAGAAGAAGACATGTCAAATGAGCAGGAACCAAGAATGGAACCAACATGATTTGAAAAATAAAACGACCAGATAACAAAAGGTAGAAAAATAATTTTATTTTCTATTTTGTGGTTAGAATATATGAGAATTGAAATGATTATCCTGCCAGTGCTGGTGTTAGACATGGGTACGGCCAAGGGCAGAAATTTGTAAGGGGACCCCAAAGAATATTACTAGGCCATGCCATCTTTAGCTTCCAGCAGGTTTAGGACTTTCTGTAGCCTGAGGGCAGTTGTCTTAATTGCACTCCTTGGATTAACAACATCCCTGGCATGTGTGATCTTTATATTTTTCACAGTATAGGAAGAAATGGATCTTTCTATTTTTGTGTGTGTTGTACTTCATGGAAGATGTGGCTTCTTGGGATTTTGGTTTAATTTATGTTTATCATTTTTGGCCAACTATTATATATCTGGCATTTGTGTTCTGTGTGTGTGACTGAGTGTGAAAGAGTAAGGGGTTATCTTCCACTAATTCTACCATTCCACCTCCATATAGCAGGGACTTCCAGCCCAAGATTGAATGGACTACATATCCCAGACCTCACTATTTCTTGGTTAATTTCATTGGTAAATTGTTTTCTAGATTCTGACTATTTTCCTACATCGATGGGTCATATAGGTCTTACCATTTTATTGAAAGGTCCATCCTTAGATCAATATGTTCTGACAAACTATCACCCAATTGTTAATATACCTTTATTTACCAAATTAATTGAGTCCATAATCCAGTGTATCTCAAACTGTGTGCTGAGGCAAACTGAGATTCCAAGTATGCTGCGGCACACTGAAGAATAAGAGGTTTCTTTAAGCTGCCTTCCCTACGAGAGCTGACATCGGCTATTCAGCAAGCGTGGGCAGGCTGGATGCTGAAGTGATTGCAGCTGCCTGCCCTGCACTGCTAGAGACACGAGCCATGTGCCGTCCACTGAGGAGGCTCTGACAAAGGTACAGGTGGATGGGGGATGATTGAAAAAGGCAGGGGGAGGTACCAGAAGATAAGATGCTGCTAATACCATGGAGCGGCTTATCTTCCAGTTTTTAAACATAGGCCACCCTTTCTGTGGCCTATACATGGGGGATGCCTATGGAGAGGTGCAGCCTATATGCAGGAAATACGGTATATTTGCTGTGTATATATGAAAAATGAATGGAAAAAATTGCTTTGCAATTAGTAAAGGGGATGAGATCAGGGGCAGAGCTTTGGGTAGGCCTAGGGAGATCTGTGGTTGGGGTACTTAGTTGATATTTGTTAGACTTAGGGGGTATTTAGCTTGAACTAGTTGAAAAACACTGCTGTAGGCAAACAGCTGGAGCCAGTGCCTCTCTTTCTCTCTGGCCCTCTTCCCTGCCGGCACCACCTTACTGGCATCTAAGGGCCCATCTGGAGGGCCTCTGTACATGCACGGACATCAACGTGATGTCATCACGCATATGTGTGATGTCATCATTGCGACATCTACACACTTCTGGGTGCCTCAAGCCGTAGCCACTATCTTTAGGGTGCTCTGGCTCAAAAAAGTTTGAGAGACACTGCCATAATCTCTAAACAATTATCAAGTTAAAACTGACAAGTTTTCCATACTATCTCCATTTCAATATGGCTTTCAAGGATGACTTCAGCAAAGGAAGATCTTGCTTGACGAACTTGCTGCACTTTTTCAGGGGAGTAAACAGGCAGATAGACAAGGGTGACCCGGTCGACATTGTATATCTGGATTTTCAAAAGGCGTTCAACAAGACCCCGCATGAAAGACTACTTCAAAAAATTGCGAGCCATGGAATCGAGGGTGAAATACTCACGTGGATTAAAAACTGGTTGGCAGATAGGAAACGGAGAGTGGGGGTAAATGGACAATACTCGGATTGGAAAAGCGTCACGAGTGGAGTGCCGCAGGGTTCGGTGCTTGGGCCCGTGCTCTTCAACATATTTATAAACGACCTGGAAATTGGTACGATGAGCGAAGTGATTAAATTTGCAGACGATACGAAGTTATTCAGAGTAGTGAAGACACAGGGGGATTGCAAAGACCTGCAATGTGACATAAACATGCTGAGAAATGGGCCATGACATGGCAAATGAGGTTTAATATGGATAAGTGTAAGGTGATGCATGTCGGTAACAAAAATCTTATACACGAATACAGGATGTCCGGTGAGACCCCTCAGGAAAGAGACTTGGGAGTACTGGTCAACAAGTCAATGAAGCCGTTCACACAATGTACGGTGGTGGCGAAAAGGGTGAACAAAATGCTAGGAATGATTAAAAAGGAGATCACAAACAGGTTATCATGCTGCTGTACCGGGCCATGGTATGCCCCCACATGGAATACTATATCCAGCACTGGTCGCCGTACATGAAGAAGGACACAGTATTTCTCAAAAGGGTCCAGAGAAGAGTGACTGAAATGGTTAAGGGGCTGGAGGAGTTGCCGTACAGTGAGAGTTTAGAGAAACTGGGCCTCTTCTCCCTTGAAAAGAGGAGACTGAGAGGGGACATGATCGAAACATTCAAGATAATGAAGGGAATAGACTTAGTAGAGAAAGACAGAGGGCACTCTCTAAAGTTAAAAAGGGATAGATTCCGTACAAACATAAGGAAGTTCTTCTTTACCCAGAGAGTGGTAGAAAACTGGAACGCTATTCTGGCGGCTATTATAGGGGAAAACACCCTCCAGGGATTCAAGACAATGTTATGATGTCCTGATGAACCAAAACGTACACAGGTAAGGCTAAACTCAGAGCACTGGTCTTTGACCTAAGTGCCTCTGCGGGAGCAGTCTGCTGGGCACGATGGACCACTGGTCTGACAAAGCAGTGGGTGGTAATTCTTATCTTCTTATGTTCTTTCGCTCCAACTACAGAACAGAAACTTTACTGTTATCCTTGATCGCCAAAATTCAAAGCTTACTTTCACAGAATCATTTTGCAATTTTATTGCAATTGATGTTGTGAACCATGATATTCTTATTCAACTATTGTCTGATTTAGGTTTAGAGAGTAACATCCTCAATTGGTTCAAAGGATTTCTGTTATTGCGATCATACATGGTAAATTACAATGGTATAACATCTACCACGTGGTCTTCAGACTGCGGGATTGCTCAAGGTTCACCATGGTCCCCAGTTCTTTTTGTATTTATATGACTATATCAAATTTCTTTCCATTAAGCTCTATTGAAACTTTATTCATATATGCCCATGATATTTTTATTTTAAGGAAGTAGATTGGAATTTGAACAATTTTTCTGCTATTATTAATTCATATATTTCCAAACTATCCCATTGGTCACTTCAAGTCCAAATGAAATTAAATGAAGCAAAAATGCTTTGGTTTGGTCCTGAATTTGCAAATATTCCAAGCACAGTTACACTTAATACTGGTGAAGTTCTACCAATAGAGTTCTCTTCTAGAATATTAAGAATCATTTTAGATTCTTCTCTTTCTTTCCATATCAGGTAAATCATCTGATTAAGAAATGTGTTTTTAGCTTCTGCCCTTTATTTTACAAACTTCATTTTGTAGTATTAGTCCAGTCAGCAGGGCAGCTTAGCTGGACTATTGCAGTTCTATCTATGTTGATTTAAGTAAAAGGAATCAGAAAAGGTTACAATTATTACAGAACACTGCGGCATGACTAATTTTTGGAAAGTCAAAATTTGAGCACGTTACTCCATTGTTTAAGAACTTACACTGGCTCCCATTTTGTTAGAGTTCAGTTTAAATGTGCTTGTATTGTTTATAAAATTATTCATGGATTGTTTGAGTCTCTGATACCCTTAACTTTAAACTCTTCAATAGAAGAAAAGTTATCTTTTCTTTCGGTCAAAGGTTCTCGATCAACTAGCAAAATGGCTCAATCTTTTTCCTTCCTATTGACTGCACTGAGTGACCTTCCCATTCAGATATGAACATGTATTTCATTTCATGTCTTCCGTAAAATTTTTAAAACTATAATGTTTCAACATTTTTTAGAATGTAATTCCTAATGATTTATCTTAAAATCAACATATCTTTGTAAACATGTTTTTATTGTAAACTGAGTCAAGCCCTTAACATTTTTATAAATGATATTGCTGCAGGGCTGTCAGGTAATATTTGCCTCTGTGCAGATGATACCAAAATCTGTAATAGAGTAGACATTCAGGATAGTGTGAATAACAGGAAGAAAGACATGGCAAAGCTTGAAGAATGGTCTGAAATTTGGCAGCTAAAATTTAATGCTAAGAAATGCAAGGTCATGCATTTGGGCTGCAAAAGCCCAAAGAAATGGTACTGTTTAGGGGGTGAAGAACTTAAGTGCATGACAGAAGAGTGGGACTTGGGTGTGATTGTATGTGATGATCTTAAGGTGGTCAAACAGGTTGAAAAGGTGACGGCGAAAGCTAGAAGGATGCTAGGGTGAGCAGGAAAAAGGAGGTATTGATGCCCCTATATAAGACTCTGGTGAGACCTCATTTAGAATATTGTGTACAATTCTGGAGGCCACACCTTCAAAAAGATATTTAAAAAATAGAGTCGGTCCAGAGAAAGGCTTCTAAAATGGTGTGTGATCTTCGTCATAAGGCATATGGGGACAGACTTAAAGAGCTCAATCTGTATAATTTGGAGGAAAAGTAGGAGAGGGGAGATAAGACAGAAATGTTTAAATACCACCTCAAGTAATTTTATATTACTCCCCAGAGATGGGCTGTGGTCCCACAATAAACATTTAATACAAAAAAGGTGGAGAAAAAGCCTCAAATTGCATAAATATTCAGCAATCAATAATGATTCAAAGCTGCTTAAATTCTTTTCATTGGCAAAAAACTCTACCACCATAAAGCACAGTTACTTACAATAACAGTTGCTATCTAGGGACAGCAGGTAAATATTCTAAACATGTGGGTGACATCATCCACGGAGCCCTGTAGCAGACAGCCTCGCAAGCAGACTTGCTTGTAGAACTTTCAAAGAATTTGCGAGTACTGCATCACGTATGCGCGAGTGCCTTCCCGCCAAACGTAGGTTGTGCGTCTCCTGTGAGGCACCTCAGTTCAGATAGCTAGCTAAGAAGCCAACCAGGGGAGGTGGGTGGGTTGTAAAAATATCTGCCTGCTGTCCTTGGATAACAACTGTTACGGTAATTAACTGTGCTTTATTCCAAGACAAGCAGGCAGCATATTCTCAACATGTGGGTGACCTCCAAGCTAACCTCCAAGCTAACCCAGAATCGGATGGTGGGAGAGTTGGCAATTTAGGAGAATAAATATTGTAAAACTGACTGGCCAAAATGGCCGTCCCGTCTGGAGAAAGTATCCAGACAATAATGAGAGGTGAATATATGAGGACCAAGTGGCAGCCTTGCAGATTTCCTCAATAGGAGTTGATCTGAGGAAAGCTACAGACGCCACCATAGCTCTAACTTTATGGCCTGTGACTCAACCCTGCAGAGGGAGACCAGCCGGAGCATAGCAAAAAGAGATGCTAGCAGCCATCCAGTTGGAGATGGTTCGCTTGGAAACAGGATGCCCCAACTTATTGGGATTGAAGGAGATGAAAAGTTGAGGAGCAGTTCTGTGAGGTTGAGTGCTTTGCAAGTAGAAAGGCAAAGCATGTTTACAGTCCAGAGTATGAAACGCTATTTCTCCAGGATGAGAATGAGGCTTTGGAAAAAACACTGGAAGGACAATGGATTGATTGAGATGAAATTCTGAAATCACTTTAGGTAAGAATTTTGGATGATTATGGAGGACCACCTTGTCATGATGGAGCTTGGAGCTCACTGACTCATCTAGCAGAGGTGAGTGCAATGAGAAAACACACTTTCCAAGTGAGATATTTAAGATGAGCCGTATTTATTGGTTTGAAAGGAGGCTTCATCAAATGAGTAAGAACAAGATTGAGATCCCAAACCACTGGGAGCGGCTTGAGAGGTGGGTTGACATTGAAAAGTCCTTTCATAAATCTGGAAACCACAGGATGAGCAGAGAGGGTTTCCCTTCAATAAGCTGATGAAAAGCAGCAATGGCACTGATGTGGACTCTAATAGATGTGGATTTGAATCCACATTGAGATAAGTTTAGCAGGTAATCCAAAACTGAAGACAAGGAGGTAGATTGTGGCTCCTTGTGAGGAATAGTACACCAAGTAGAAAATCTAGTCCATTTCTGGTTGTAACACTGCCTAGTGGATGGCTTCCTGGAAGCCTCTAGAATGTCTTGTACAGATTGAGAGAACTGTAGAGTGGCAGTTATGTTGAGAGGAACCAAGCTGTTAGGTGTAGAAAATGCAGGTTGGGATGAAGTAGAGACCCTTGACTATGTGTAAGCAGAGAGGGAAATATTGGTAGAAGTAGAGGCTCCCTGCTGCTGAGTTGAAGTAGAAGGGAAAACCAAGGTTGTCTGGGCCACCGAGGAGCTATCAGAATCATGGTGGCATGCTCCTTCTTGAGTTTGACGAGAGTCTTGAGAATAATAATAACAGTTTATATACTGCAGGACCGTGAAGTTCTATGCGGTTTACAATGATTAAAAGGTATTACAGATTGAGTGGAATAAACAAAGTTCAGGGTTAGTGAATAACAGTTCTAAAGATCATTTGTTGAGGACTAGGATTGTATAGGTCAGTTACCTAAGTACTTCAGGAACAGATGTGTTTTAGGCATTTCCTGAATTCCCTATAAGTAGTAGGCACGAGCAGTTGCTCCAGATCTTTACCCCATAATGCTGCTTGATGTGAGAAAAGATGTTGGTGATGACTTTTAAATTTACAACCTCTAACCGGTGGAGAAACAAAGTTCAGATGTGAGCTTGTGAAAAAGATGTGAGCTTGTGAAAGAGAAAAGAGGGAATGGAAGGAATGCATAGAGAAACTGATTCATCCATACTAGAAGGAAAGCATCTGCCTCGAGACGATGAGGAGAGTATATCCTGGAGCAGAACTGAAGCAGCTTGTTGTTGTGGGGAGACGCAAAGAGATCTATCTGAGGAGTTCCCCACTGAGCAAAAATGTGATGTAGAGTCGAGGAATTGAGTGTCCATTCGTGAGGTTGTAGAAGATGACTCAATTTGTCCACCAGACAGTTTTGCTGCCCATGGATGTAGACAGCTCTCAGGAAGATGTTGTGAAGGATTGCCCAATTCCAGAGCTTCCTGACAAAGAAGGAGAGAGCCTGCTCCTCCCTGCTTGTTGACATAGTACATGGTAACTTGGTTATCTGTTTGAATGAGGACTACCTAGTCATGAAGAAGGTGCTGAAAAGCTTTGAGAGCATTGAAAATCGCTCTGAGTTCCAACAGATTGATGTGACACTGATCGTGCTGGACCAGTGGCCTTGAGTATGGAGACCATCGAGATGAGCCCCTGAAGCGTAGGTCGAGGAATCTGTCATGAGAACCTTTTGATGAATCTCTGGAAAGATTGGAAGAGAGCATCCACCAGTGGAGAGACTGTCGCAACGAAGGAGTCACTGTAATGTGTTGAGAGAGTGGGTCGCAAGATTGCTGCCATTGAGACACCAGGGTCCATTGAGGATTTCTGAAGTGAAGTCTGGCAAAAGGAGTCATGTGAACTGTAGAGGCCATGTGACCGAGAAGAACCATCATGAGTCTTGCTGAAATTGATGTGAAGGAAGATACCTGCTGACAAAGGTGAATGAGAGTATCCTGACGTGATTGAGGAAGGAATGCTCTGAGTTGAACAGTGTCTAGGATGGCTCCAATAAACAAGAGTTTGGGAGGGACGTAACTGGGACTTTGGAAAATTGACTTCAAATCCAAGACTTTGGAGAAAGGGTATAGTTTGTTGGGTTGCTACAATAACCTTTTGTTGAGATGATGCTTTGATGAGCCAATCATCCAGATATAGAAAGACTTGAAGACCCTGCGTCCTCAGGGCAGCAGCCACCACCACCAGGCACTTCGTGAAGACTCTGGGAGATGAGGTAAGGCCGAAAGGAAGGACCCGGTATTGAAGATGTAGATTCCCCACCCAAAATCTTAGGTATCTGCGAGAGGCTGGATGAATTAGCATATGAGTATAAGCCTCTTTGAGATCTAGGGAGCATAACCAATCGCCTTGATCCATCAGGGTTATACAATGTTGGGAGAGACAGCATCCGAAACTTTTCTTTGACAAGAAATTGTTGAGAGTTCTGAGGTCCAGGATAGGTCACAAATCCCCTGTCTTCTTGGGAACTAGAAAATATCGGGAATAAAAAATCATTATGTCAAAGGAACTTCCTCGATAGCTCGGAGCCTGAGCTTCCTGAAGAAGAAGGGGAAGTTGCGACATGCTGGAAGGAAACTCTCTTGGTGGAAGATCTGGTGGAACTTGAAGAAATTGAAGTGAGTAGCCCTCCCGAATGATGGTGAGAACCCAGAGGTCTGATGTAATCTGCTCCCATTGTTGGTAAACATGATGGAGCCAACCTCCTATGGGAAGAAGAGAAGTTTGATTGATGCAGGTAGATGTTATGCTCAGACTTACATTGTCAAAAAGACTGCGCTGGCTTAGCTGCAGCAGGAGTCTGGGGTTTTTGCTGCTGCTGCTGCTGCTGCTGTGGCTGTTTCCTAGGTGGAGGCCTGCAGAAAGCTGGAGTGGATTTCTGTGGATATCGATGAGGAGGCGACCTATAAAGCTTGGAAGCTGGAGTTTTAGCCTTAGATCGAATCAAAGAGGCAAAGGACCACTCATGCTCTGAGATACCCTTAGTGGCAGCCTCAATGGCACGGTAAATTGGCTAGACGTTCTGGCAAGTTAGGGTCCATGTCCACAATGCATAGCCAAGCCAGACGCCGCATTGCTGCAGCAAAAGCAGTGACCCAAGATAACATTTCAAAGGTATCGTAAGTGGCTTGAAGCATGAAAAGATGTATTTGAGAGAGGGTCTGCTGAAGTTGTTGGAACGCAGGCAACCGGTGTTCAGCCAGATCAGGGAAGAAGTAGGGCATGGTCTTAATGCAGTACTGTAGATAGGACATGAACATGAAGTTGTAATTCAAGATCCTGTTTGCCATCATGGAATTCTGATGAAGACGGCGTCCAAATTTATCCATCATGCGGTCCTCTCTGCCTGGAGGGACAGCACCATAAACCTTGGTAGGGTTAGATTTTTAAAGAGATGATTCCACCACTAAGGATTGGTGAGACAATTGCGGCTTCTCAAACCCTTTACAAGGAACTGTGCGATAACGATTCCATGTTAGAGGGGATAGCCGGAATTGAATAAGGAGTCTCAAGATTCCTGAGAAAAGTTTGTTTCAAAAAAAGATTCATGAGAAGTCTCATGGTGTCCTTTGGCGGATGAGGTAATTCAATTTCAGCCAAATCTTCAGGAGTATACTTAGACTCAGATTGAAGATCAATCTGAAGAGCCTTACTCATATCAAAAATAAATCTTGAAAAAGATGTGGATTTCAAAGCCTCCTCAGGAGAAGTGGAGCGAGACCTAGGCACTGCTGAGTAAGATGGAGAAGCTTCCCTGGAGTATTTAGAAGGCATGTCTGTATCCAACGTAAAATTCACAGAAGAAGCTCCGCTGTGTGATATAGGTGGAGTAAGAGAGTGCATACATTTAAGAAGCCTCGATGGAGAAGTCCCAGGAATATGAGGAATTGAGAGCCTCTACTCGTGCTTCATAGAGACAGATGAAGGAGTATCCCTCTAGATGGTCTCGAGAGAGGAGTTCGGGATCTGGATGTGCCTCTAGGTGGAGAAGCATGAGGCATTGAACGCTTCGGAATTCGAGACTTATGCCTGGGCTTGGAAGGGGTCTCGATGGGCCTCGACAAATGAGGCATAGGAGACCCTGTACTCTTCCATGTAGACTCTCTAGTCTTCTTTGAAGCAAGGTGTCTCAGGGATGAGGAGTGTTTTGATTGAGGCCTCGAATGAGGCTTGTCCCCCACGTCTCGAACAGGGTGAGTAGCTAGAGACTTGGACCTGGAAGGATGAGGCGAGGAGTCACTGGAGGACATTGGTCAAGACTGAGGAGGTTTTGCTCGAGGTGCCTCGACAGAATGCTCATGCTGGATTGCAGAAAGCAGGATCGAGGCAGGGGCAAGCTTGGCCAAAACAGTGGTAAGCTGCGTGGTCAGTATAGCTTGCAGCATGTCCTCGAAGACAGGCACAATGACAAGTTCAAGTTCAAGTTTATTTATTCTTAATGAATCGCCTATTTTAAATTACTAGGCGATGTACAATACAATTAAACATACAGTTAAAACATAGGTGATAATATATAAACTAACTTTTGTTATACAATAGAAATAAACATACAAGAATACATACATGATAAGAAAATAATAATTTTGGGCAAAAAACATAAATGAGTAGTGAGGATAGATATGGGAGAAATTACAATGTTAAGACAGGAAAGAAAGAGTTACAACAATGGGAAAAACAAATGGGAGGGAAGTATAAGCTTGCCGGAAATAAAAAAAGGGATATAATATTAAGAATCATAGGCATCTTTAAAGAAAAATGTTTTTAGTGTTTTTTTAAGTACGGTTAGATCTTTTAATTCTCTAATGTGTTGTGGTAAGAGATTCCAAGATTGAGGGGCCATAATGAAGAACATGTCATTTCGTCTGGTACCGATAACCTTCAATGAGGGGACAGAGAGGAGGTTAGAAGAGGTGGAACGGAGTGATCGTGTAGTATTATAGGGGATTAACTATCTATTGACAAATTGTGGCTCGTTAAATTTATGGTTTTAAAAACTAAGAGCAATAATTTAAACGTAATGCGATGACTTATCGGGAACCAATGAGATTTGATTAGCATGGTCGTATTTTTTAGCGTTATAAATTAGTTTCACGGCAGTATTCTGAATTAATTGCAGCCTTCTTTTTTCTTTTTGTGTGATGTTAATGAGAAGGGAATTACAATAGTCTAGTTTGGAGATTATTAAAGAATGGATAAGAATATTAGTGGATTCGGGTTGTAGGAACTTGGAAAGCGAACGGATTAGACGTAATTTATAAAAACATGTTTTAACGGTATTACTGATATGATCATGATAAGTAAGTTTGTCATCTATCAAAATGCCTAAAATTTTTATAGTGGTAACCAGTTCTAATACAGTATTGTTAATGGAGATTGGAGAAATTAATTTTGTGTCTCTTTTCCAAGAAAAGAGCATTGTTTTTGTTTTTATTAGATTTAAGGCCAATTTGTTTGTGGAAAGCCAATCTTGTATCAAGAGCAGTTTATTATTGATACATGTGATATCGTCCAAGCTTTCTGGATCTAAGGGATGAATAAGTTGTATATCATCAGCATATGCAAAAGCTGTAAAACCTAAGGACTGAGTTAAATTTAGAAGAGGAGAGAGGAATATATTGAAAAGAAGGGGAGATAGAATTGAACCTTGTGGAATGCCGTAATTTAAGGAATAACTTTTAGAAGTGAGATCGTTAAAGCTAATGACAGAAGAGCGGTTTGTAAGAAAAGATGAGAACCAATCTAAGACTTGGTCTTTGATTCCAATTGAATCTAGACGATCTAATAATAGATCATGGTCTGGAAAGCGCAGCAGTGCGCTCCATTGAGGGTGACCTTGAAGGCACGCTTAGAAGGAGGTCTCGTAGAGGCTGGCACAACTGCACTCGTTGCCTGGATTGTCTGAGAGTCAGCTGGAGGCTTCATAAATAGCGTACCTGCGGAGGAAAGAGGAGACTTGTCTGAAGTTGAGACCTTCAGAGGCACAGCAAACGAGGCCTTCGAGGACGAGGGCGACTTGCTCTAGGTCGAGGACTTGGAGGATAAGACTGCAATGGGGGTCGAGGCCAAGGTCTTTTCCAACAACAACCACGACAACAACAGGCTCAGATGCGACCGTGTTCCAATCTAAAATGGAAGCTTGGTTTGCTGACCTGAAAGCCGAAATGCTGGGGGTACAAGATGATGTTAAGGCAGCCCTGGCTGAGCTTCAAATGGAGGTAGTGGAACTGGGCAGCCGGGTTGCAGCGTCTGAGGAACATGTGTCTTGATTGGCAACTATGGTGGAAGAAACAGCGGCATCAACTAAGGATTTAGAGAATAGATTACGGCACTGCAACCTGAGATTTAAAGGAATCCCAGACTCTGACCATTATAAGAATTGTAAACAAGTAGTTCAGGAACTTTGCAGTCAACTCGTAGGGTCAGAGAACCCGTTGGAACCAGTGTTCCCTCTAAGCGGGCGGGTGTTGTGAGCAAACTTTTTTCACCGTGAGCCAAAAATATCGGGCGCCAGCAAGTTATGAGCCAACTCGCCCGATTCTCCTCTCGCCGCCCTGCCATCTGCCGTACGCCTCTTCCGATCGTGCGCTGTGACGAGAAACGTGTGCGCTGCGATGTAATATTTTGTGCGCCAGCGCACGCCAGCGCAGCTTAGCGGGAACACTGGTTCAAATGGTTTTATTTATTTCCCCAAATTTATTTTTGTTATACGCATTGAAAATATTTGATATTGCGTTTAAATCAAAATCTCAATAAACTTGAAACGAGTGCCCGTGAGATTGTGGGAGGGTTAAATACTCAAAACTTAGAAGTTTTTGCTACGCCAGCTTTCTGGTATCTTTACATACAGTGGCGTACCTAGCATATGTAACATCCGGGGCCCATCATTTTTTGGCACCCCCCCCCCATCTGTAAGAAAAACATGATTTTTAGTAACAAACCACACGTCACACATGAGTACCTAGGAAAAGGCAGCATCTTACATATTGCAGTGAGCAGTACATCAATACACCCATTGTAAAACTAAACAAGCCAGACCAGCACAGATCAATCCTACACCGTCAATCCTAACAGAAAACCATGTCTTTCGAACACACAGAACACAGAAAACACCTTCGCCTAGTAAGGAATATGTAATCACAAACTAACCCCTCCCTCTTTTACAAAACTGTAGTGTGGATTTTAGCTACGGAGGTAACAGCTCTGATGCTCATAAAATTCTGAGCATCAGAGCTGCTACCACCAAGGCTGGTGCTAAAAACGCTTCACAGTTTTGTAAAAGGGGGGATAAAATAAAAATACATAGACAAAGGTTAAATTGAACCAGCAAGAAGCTGGACTCTGCATACAATGCTTCACAGAAACAGTGACACATGTCTCCTAAAGCAATAAATAAATAGAAATTTTTTTCTACCTTTGTCTTCTGTGGTTTCTCCTTTCCTCATCTTCTTGTAACTCTCTTCCTTCCATTCACTGTCTGCCGTCTCTCTTCCCCTATATGGCATCTTCTCTCCTTCTATGCCCCTTCCAGAAACTGTATGCCTCCCCCTTCCATCTCTCCTTTCACCCCATTGGTCTGGCATCTCTCTCCTCGCCTTCCCTCTCCCACACCTCTCCTCATAGTCTGGTATCTCCCCTTCCCTGATTCTCTGGCATCTCTCTCCTTTCCTTTTCTTCCATCTTTCGCTCCCCCTCCATGCTCTCACATCTCCCCCTTCCTTTTCCCTTAGACTGGCATACCTTCCTCCTATGCTCCAAGCCCTGGCATCTCCTTTAATTCCCTCCCTCATCTTCCTTCTCCCTCCAGCTGGGTACCGCAACACTCTTCCCTGCAGCTCTGCACTTCCCCACAATTGCCATGCTTCGGTTCCTCTTCTTCCTTCCTTCCTCCCCCCCCCCCCCGCGGGACCCTGCGGCAACATCAACTCTTACTCCCTCTAATGTCGGCCCTGCAGCTCCAGACTTCCTCGCACCTTCTCCCCTCCCCCTTTGGATCGCTATTATTTTAAATGTTATAGCCGCGGAGCTGTATCCATCAGTGGAGATGTCTAACCTCGGCCTGCCCCGGAACTCTTACTGCAGCAGCCGCCCGTCTAGGCAGGAACAGGAAGTCACTGTTGCAGTAAGAGTTCCGGGGCAGGCCGAGGTTAGACATCTCCACTGATGGATACAGCTCCGCGGCTATAACATTTAAAATAATAGCGATCCAAAGGGGGAGGGGAGAAGGTGCGAGGAAGTCTGGAGCTGCAGGGCCGACATTAGAGGGAGTAAGAGTTGATGGTGCCGCAGGGTCCCGCGGGGGGGGGGGGGGGAGGGAGGGAGGAAGGAAGGAAGAAGAGGAACCGAAGCATGGCAATTGTGGGGAAGTGCAATCCCCCCAATGCGTCCCCTTACCTTACCTCCCCTTACCTTTGCGACGCGTGTGTGCGCTGTGAAGAGAAACTTTGCGCTGCGATGTAATATTTTGTGCGCGAGCGCAGGCCAACGCACCTTAGCGGGAACACTGGTTGGAACCCTCCAACATGATATTGCTACAGGTGCATAGGAGCCTTGGAATTACCCAATCTAATGGACCCCGAGATATCATTGCATGTTTTGGGGATTACTTGCTCCAGGAACGTATTTTGCAAGAGGCATAGTGTCACCAGCAGTTTGAATGGAGCGGTGTTACAGTTGGAATCTATCAAGACTTGGCTTTAGTCACATTGCAAAAACGGAGAGCTTTTCGCAAGGTTACACAGATGCTCCAGCATGAAGGCCATCGTTATCGGTGGCTGTTTCCCTTTGGTCTCTGGATCACAGTGAATGGGAGATCTAGGAAAGTAGAAGTGGCAGATGCATGGCTGGTTCTTAAAGACTTAGGATGTGATAGATTACTAACACAGGACTCCTCTGGTTCTTCTTCGGGTAGATCAATTAAGCTGACTCCATGGCAGATGATTACCCGAGGGGGGAAGAAGCATACCAAATCTGCAACATGATGAGTGCTTCCACTTGGGTCACAGACTTTTGTTTAGTTCCTGGATGGTTGCCATGTGGGGACAGTTCTGAGCAGATTTCTAGCTCTGCTATGGGTTGTGTGGTTTCAGTGTTAGGTTGTATGATGGGGATGGGGTTGATGGGGATGGGGTGGATGGAGATGGGGTGTGATGCCATGCTGTGCTGACTGGGGAGAGTGTGTATGGTCTTGAAGGCTCATTTAAAAAGGGGAGGGATATTCTGACAAGCTGGCTAAGGGATTGTAGGAGAATGGGCTTTGATTTGGGCTGTGTAAATGGGAATTTTAGTGGGGGGATATTTATGTTTTCTTTCATGCTTTCTTGTTGTTGATATGAGGAGTGGTGGAGTGAATTGCCTTCTGGGGATGACCTCATTCTTACTCTGTCTTATCCTCCGTGTGGGGGATCAGTACATCAGGGGGTTGGGGGAGGGAGTGGGGACAGGACATGGATACTCGTAGCCATGGGGCAGCAGAGAGTACTGTACTCCAGGTAGGTTCCTGGAATGTGAGCGGGTTAAATAGCCCAGGTATATGAAGTGTGGTCTTTCGGGAATTAAGGCAGATGCAATGGGATATCTGTCTGCTCCAGGAGACACATTTGAGACCTCATGATGCGGCCTTATTACGGTCTCCTTATTTTAATCAGATTTGGACGCATCAGGAGGCTGCCTCACAGAAAAAGAAAGGGAGTCTTGCTGTTGTAGTAAGGAAAGGGTTGGGTCTTTCTATTGACCACATTTATCGCGATTCTCAGGGACGCTGTTTAGCTCTTAAGGGTATACTTCAGGGAAGAGTGGTGATCATAGTGACCAGGATCATTTCTACCAACAACTCCAGGGACAACTTCAGGGCTTCCTTATGGGGTTGATATATGTGGGAGGGGATTTCAATGTCATCCCTGATGCTCAGTTGGATCACTCTAAAGGGGAGAGAGGGACACAAACTTTCCATTAGAGCCTTTCAGCCTTTCATGCAGTTTCTCAGAATAATGGATTGTTGGCGCCTGCTACATGGCACGCAGCGTAATTATTCTTTCTATTCCCATGCTCAGAAGACATATACACGTATCGATGTTGAGGAATGCAAAGATATACAAAGAGACCTGAACAAACTGAGCGAGTGGCCAGAAAGATGGCAGATGAGCTTCAATGTAGAGAAATGTAAAGTCTTGCATATAGGGAAAGGGAACCCGATGTACAGCTACACAATGGGAGGGAGGGTAATGGGGGAAGGCAACCTAGAAAAAGACTTAGGGGTATTGGTGGATAAAACAATGAAGCTGGCGGTGCAACGTGCAGCGGCCTCAAAGAAAGCGAACAGAATGTTGGGCATTATCAAAAAGGGTATCACTACCAGAACGAAGGAAGTTATCCTATCACTGTACTGAGCGATGGTGCGCCCGCATCTGGAGTATTGCGTCCAATACTGGTCGCCGTACCTTAAGAAGGATATGGCGATACTCGAGAGGGTCCAGAGAAGAGCGACTAGGATGATAAAAGACATGGAAAAACTTTCGTATGCTGAAAGACTGGAGAAGCTGGGGCTCTTTACCCTGGAAAAGCGGAGACTTAGAGAGGACATGATAGAGACTTATAAGATCATGAAAGGCATAGATAAGGTGGAGAGCGACAGATTCTTCAGACTAGCGGGGACAACAAAAACAAGAGGGCATTCAGAAAAATTTGAAAGGAGACAGTTTCAAAACGAATGCTAGGAAGTTCTTCTTCACTCAGAGGGTGGTCGACACCTGGAATGCGCTCCCAGGAGAGGTGATAGGACAGAATACAATATTGGGTTTCAAAAAGAGATTGGATGACTTCCTGAAGGTGAAGGGGATTGAAGGATACAAATAGCGGGTAACTTTACAGGACACTAAATGAATAGGGGATACACGTTTTAGGTAACCTGGGGGACCGCCGTGGGAGCGGACTGCTGGGCACGATGGACCCCTGGTCTGACCCGGCAGAGGCAATGCTTATGCTCTTATGTTCTTATGATGGGGTCTGGGTTCATGGAAATTTATGAGACACTATCAAGGTAGCGGATATAGGTGGGATTCAGGTGTCTGATCATACCCCGGTGATGGTGCTGAGTGTAGGAGTCTTGCAGAGCAGAGGTACTAGATACTGGAGACTTAGTGAATTGTTTCTGGGTATTCCTGAAGTAATTGATGAGATTCAGACAATGATTAGAGATTATCTTGACTTTAATGATAATGGGGAGGTGTCCGACAGGGTTTTGTGGGATGCTATAAAGTCAGTTGTGCGAGGGGTGATTATTAAATGGGGGACTAGGGTCATGAAGAGGCGCAGTAGTGAATTCTTATGATTGCGGGAACAGCTGATCTCTTTGGAGTTGGAACATAGGATCTGGGATCACCGGTACATGAAAACTCTTGGGAGCCGCTGCAGGCTGCACAAGGAGGGTATAATACAGCGTTCAGTGCAAGAGACACCATCAAATGCAACAAGCACAGCTTCAATGAAACAGGAACTTTAATCTTCAAAACAGAAAAAATAACAGAATACTTGTCAGGATGATTCTGTAGAAGCCAACAGGCTTCAAATGCCCATTGCAAAACTATGTCAGAAAATAGTCTCTGTGGGAGAAACAAATCAAAATAGTCCAAAATCATATAGCAAAAATCTTCCCTTCATAGAGTTAAGTTCACTTTCAATTTGCAGTCCAAAAAGTGTTCATAGCAAAAGAAAAGAAAACTTCAAAATTAAAGCAATAACTTCAGGGCTGTATCAATTCAGCTTCAAGCCAGTGCTGCTGTACTGACTTCTTCAGCAACAGAGTGCTGGTTAGACAATGTGCTCCGTGTGGTCTTTAAACTGCCAATAATTAGGCCCACTATCCCATCACAGAAACACGGGGCAAACCCCACTGCCTCTGACTATCACAGTCCACTTTCCTACCAAGGAAAGAACAATTAAACTTTCAAAAGGAAAAACCAAAACTTCAAAATAAAGTCCTTGCCCAGTTCCACAAAAGAGCAACTTCACTCTTCAGCTGGAGTAAGAATTATTCAGCTCTTGCAAACAAACAGGCAAAACAAACTTGAAGTATTCTTAGCAAAACATTTAGTTACTTGTTTTTAGGCAGCAGACTTCCATGGGTGCAACTTCATGAGACAACTCAGCACTAGTATCAGGGCTCAGTTCCAGCTCCATGGCATGCGGTTCCTCCAGCAGACTGAGAGGTACTTCTTCCCCAGCCTCTGTTAACTCCTTAGATTCAGGAGTTTGGCTGCTATCAGGAGCTCCCAGCCCTAAGCGCTGTGACCTGTCCTGCTGCTGTTCCTCCCTCCTCTGATTCTCCAGAAGCTTAGTTCTCAGGGATAGCAGTCTGTGGCCCCGCCCCAAACCCTCAGTTGGAAAGGATTTCCGGGTAATCACCTTGGGACACAGTGGGGGATGGGAACCTTACACTCCTGCTCTCCCGCTCCCTCTACAGGACAAAGAAGGAAAGTCCTCTTCTGACTCAAGAAATGGTTTAACTGAAGGAATTTGAGAAGGGTCTGGATTAGAACTGTGCACTGCTCTAGGGACACTCCTAGCAGGCATAGTCTGCTTATCACAAAGCGCACACATAATTCTAGACTTTGGAGGAAATTGCAACAGGTGTTTGATGGAAACTTCGCACCATCAAACACCACTTCGACCACCTCTCCTTCCGTTTACTGGTCCAATCACTAATCCTAAGCATACTGGACTACTGTAATATCATATACCTGGGAGCCTATAAAAACACCATCAAACGTCTTAGAATAGTACAAAATGCCGCTGTCCGCCTCATTTTTGGCCTCAAAAAATATGACCACGTCAGCCCCTACTACACCAAACTCCACTGGCTGCCGGTGGAGGCAAGAATCTTCTTTAAATTCGCCTGCCTCTGCTTCAAAACCTTAGAAGGCTCTTCTCCAACCTACCTATCTGAGCACCTCGAAATTGCAGGCCCCTCTCGTACTCGAAATACCTACTTGTTTTCTTTTCCCTCCCCGAAGGGCTGCCTCTACAAAAAATTCCTCGACCGATCCCTAGCATTCCAAGCGGGCAAATGGAACAAATGCCTCTCCACTCTCATCTCCAATTCCCCCCCTATCAAACTTTCAGGAAATTAACCAAAACCTACCTTTTTGACAAATTCCTCTGAATGCTCTCCTCTCCTCCCTCCTCCTCCTCTGACCTTGACCCTCCCCAGACTCTTTACCGCCGTATGTAACACTTCTATTTGTAACTCTGCTGTATGTAACTCATAGCAAACATAACTACTCCGACTATATTACCTACCTGCAAAAATTAACTTCTCCGTAAATGTATCGTCTAAAATGTAAATCTAACTTGATTGAAAAATGCATAGTCTGAAATGTTAATGTAACATTAACGAAATTGTATCTTCGCTGTAATTGTACAGTCTCTTCTTTTGTTAACCGCATAGAACTTCCATGGTGATGCGGTATACAAGAATAAAGTTATTATTATTATTATTATTAAATTAGCAGCTTATGAACATGTGAGAGAATGGCTTAAAATTCATGTTTATGAACATAGTAATAAAGCTAGTGCTTCCTTAGCCCGCTATATTAGTATTAAACAGGCTAAAACAGTTATTATGAGAGTGAAAGATGTAGTTCACGGATACAATTGGTAGGACTTTTTTGCAGCATTACCGGGAATTATATGGTCAGGAGGGGGTGGAGATGCAGGATTTTCAAAACACCTTTCCACCACCAGATAGAGGAATTCTTGAAGAGCCTCTATCCCTGTCCAAGGTCCTGGGGGCTATTAAATTAGCAAAAGCTGGCAAATTGCCTGGGCTGGATGGCTACACCACCAAATTTTATAAGCAGTTTGGAGATCTCTTGGGCTCTTTTTTGGTGCGAGTGGCGAATGGTGTCAGGGAGGGTGAGGCACTACCAAGATCCATGGGGGAAGCCGGCATCTCTTTGTTGTTGAAGCCAGGTCAGGTCCCTTTTTGCTGTGGATCATTTAGACTGATCTTCCTATTGAATGTCGATGCTAAACCTATTGCGAAAGTATTGGCTGTCCGGTTGGGGAGGGTGCTTCCGAGTTTAATTCATAAGGATCAGGCGGGTTTCATCCAAGGGCAGAGAGTTTGAGATAATATTAAACACACCTCGCATTTGATGTGGCAGAGACGTGAGCCGGCAGTTTTGATGGTGGTTGATGCTGAGAAAGCATTCGACCGAGTATTGTGGGAGTTTTTATTGGCGGTTATGGAGCACATAGGCTTGGGGGAGTCTTTTTGTGGTTGGGTCCAGGCATTTTATCAGTCTCCGCGAGCTTGTCTCCAGATTAATGGCAGTTATACTGATTTTTTTCTCCATTGGGAGGGGTCCCCTCTCCCCATTAATTTTTGGCCTATCTATAGAGCCGTTGGCCCAGTATATTAGACAGCATGTGTCTTTGCAGGGCATTGAGTTTGCGAGCTATGATCATCGTATTGCATTTTTCGCTGATGAAATTTTGCTCTATATTACTAAGCCTAGATCTTCTATCCGCTTTTGTTATCTATTTTTGAGGTCTATGGAACAATATCTGGCTTTAAAATCAATCTAGATAAAACAGAGCTTTTGAACCTTACGTTGGTGGAGGAGGAAATTAGTTATTTGCTGGAGAGATTTCCCTTCCAGTGGGCTCAACGGGAATTGCGTTATTTGGGGATTCATATTCCGTGTGACCTTTCTCATCTGTATGCTGTTAATTATAGCCCAGTACTTCGTAATTTACGAGGGGGCCTCCAGAGATGGCATGGGCTTTGGCTTTCCTGGTGGGGGAGAATTGCGGTGGTAAAAATGAATATTCTACCTAGATTATTATTTCTTTTCCAAACACTTCCGGTGCGGGTGCCGGCTGCTACCTTTCAGAGACTGCATTTCCCAGGGGGTGCTGTGGGGGGGACAGGGGGTGGGAGGTTGAGGGGTTCCTAATTTGTGCTGGTATTTCTGTGATGCCCAATTATGCATGTTACTGGATTGGGAGCTGGGTACCCAGAAATGGTGGGTGCAAATGGAACAGAGCATGGAAGGGGTGGTGCCGCATAGATGTGTTTTGTGGTCCTCCATGGCAGAAAGCTGCTGGCAGCAGATGACGGCTAACACCTTCCTGCTACATCTGCTTAGGGTATGGGATAAGGCTAAGAGGGAGCTAAAGGGAGGGTTGGTGGTGTCTTCTTTGGTCTCCCTTTGGGGGGAGTCTCAATTTCCGGCAGGAGCTACTAATCTAGTTTTTGAGCATTGAGAAAGAGTGAGCCTGAGAACCTTTCAAGGTGTCTTAAGCCTAGATGATATTATGCAGTTCAGTGTTTTGAAACTTAAATATGGGCTCCCTGAGGGTGATTATTTAGCCTATCTACAAGTGTGACATTTTATGGGATCTAAAGGTTGGCATAGATTGTCACCCTTGGGAGGGAAACATCTGGAAAAATTGTGGATTACTTTACAGACAGTACCCCGGCCTATTTCTATTATGTATCAATATTGGAAAGGGAGTGTTCTTCCCACTTTTAAGTTCAGATCTCAGTGGGAGAGAGATTTGGGACAGAGTTTTACTCCCAGGGAATGGACTGCTATTTGTGCAGAGGTGGGTAGGGCATTCACCTGTGCCTTGGTGCAGAAAAATGCTTATAAAGTTCTCACCCAATGGAATTACAGTATTACACGCCTGAGCGGTTACATACCATATATCCTGCAGTTTTGGACAGGTGCTGGCGTTGCCAGCAGGGTTTGGAATACTTTTTACATATTTGGTGGGACTGTCCTGTGCTGAAACCCTTTTGCAATTAGTGGTAGGGGAATTGTCTCGCTTGCTGGGAGCTCCAGTGAGGAACACTTCATTGGGCTGTTTATTGGGTTTATATAGTGTTAAATATTTTAAATGGCAAACTAAAATACTGCGATGGGGCCTAGCAGCGGCTAAATGTTTGATAGCTGGTTCTTGGAAGACTGCTAGGGTACCCAGCTGAGAGGCCTGGTGTTTGAGATTACAACAGTGGGGCATATGGAGGCGATGGTGGCTGAACGCAGTGGACATTTTGTTCTTTCTGTGAGAACCTCGGCTTTAATTTCTGAAAAACTGATGACTTTGCAAGTGGGGTGAATCTATTTTCTTTGGTGTACATTGTTTTAGGAGGGAATGGGGGCTGTGATTGGCTAGGAGTTCTTTGGGGGGGAGGGAGGGGGGACGGATGTTATTGTAAAGCTCGCTGAATAGTGGGCTAGATTGAGGATTTTGTTCAATTTGTCTGGAGGCTGTGTATGTTTCACTCTTCTTTTCTCTTACTATGGATATACTGTATTGTTTTGTTTGTAGTAGTGTGCAGTAGATATTTGTTATGCGGTTGTTATCTTAATTATCTTGAAAACTTAATAAAAATTTTAAATATTAAAAAAAAGACACCTAGACAAACTTCACGAAGAGTTTTATGTGTCAAGTGAGAGAATGGTCAGCACTTCAGCAATTCGAGATGTAAAGAGTTCAGAAATGTTGAGATTCCTGAATATAGGCACGTGGTTCCTCCGGAGTGACAAAAGTTTTTGAGCTGTCTTCCACAAAGATCTTCACTTTAGGTGTATTGAACTGCATATTACAAACCTCTGTTTTTAGGCTCTGTAAACCGCACTAGCAGTTTAACGCTTGTAATAGCACGTGGTAAACCGCAGGGTACGCTAGCCACTACCACCTCCTCTTGAGCAGGCGGTAGTTTTTGGCCAGCACGGGGATTAACATGTGAAGAAAAGTCACGCGCGTTAACCCCGCTAGCGCGGCTTGATAAAAGGAGCCCCAAGCCAGTATGTTGTGGCTCACTGCTACTGCTGCTGAGAAATTGTGAAACAGTAAAATTTTGGTGCCACTGTAGTCCAAAGATCATTTGTGTGTGTTTTAAATTTATTTCAAAAATTTCTTACCCACTTAAACCTAAATGTACAAGATTCAATCATAATAATAAAAACACACATACATCCATCATAACACAGTCCCAATATCCTCATAAAAATATTACTATTCATTCACTTAACAGCCTCCATAAACAATAGTTTTCAATATCTTCTTAAATTTCTGAAGATCTGAAAGTACTCTTAATGGTTCTGTCAATTTATTCCATGACACCCCTACTATTGAAATTACAGATGCTCTTGTGTTTTCATAATGAACATGTAAAAACTCATTTGTAGATAAACAATCTGAGAGGCTAATAAGAGTGTCATTATTTGTGTCAAATACCAAGGAATGTTATAATGAATCACTTGAAGACCCAAGACAAGAATTTTAAAAACAATTCAAAATTTTACAGGCAACCAATGGAGTTTTTTCAACCAAGGTGTCACATGCTCAAATTTCTTCGGCCACGTATAGAGGGACATGATCTTGTCATCTGCAAAATTTAATGTTTGGACCAGAACCATCCTGGGTATAGGGTCAACCTCACGCCTGGGGCCCACACAGTGCACTCTTTCCACCTTAACACATGTACCTCCTGGTCTTAGTTCAATGGCCTCTGGTATTCAAGTCTAGGGGCCACAAATCTGCATCTCTGACAGACTCTGGTATACCTTCAATGCAGAGGTTGTTTCATTTTCCTCTGTTTTCCTGGTCTTCATGCCTGTCTTTAGCATGATTGAGTTGTTCCTGTAGGTCTCAGAGTTGTTCTTCCATTGAGAGCATTCTATCCTCCTGCTGGGACAAGTGCTATTCTGTCTACTGGATTCATCACCCTTGTCTTTCTAGTGTATCCTTAATGTCATCCATGGAAGGCTGTAGCTTAGAGAGTTTGTTGTCCTGGATTGGCAATAATTGTTTGGTGAGCTTCTTTACTGCCTTGTCCTGTAGAGTAATTATCAGACTTGGTGGAAATGATGATTGGTTGAATCTAGCAAGATGGCACAAAAGTGGTGTTTTAATGGGTATGCCTTGCGGTCGTATGCCAGTAGAAATTCTAAAAACAAAAGGAATTGACCCCAAAATATCCACAAAGAAGAAAATCCAGAGAAAACCAAAAAAACTCTGTGGAGTGACGATGTTCCTAAATGGACTTTATTTGAAAGTATCAAAGTTCCAAAGGTACACTAAAATCATCCACATAAAATAATTCCATCCACATAAAAGTAAATCATCCACATAAGAGCCTAGGTAAATTATTTTATGTGGATGGTTTTAGTGTACCTTTGGAACTTCGATACTTTCAAATAAAGTCCATTTAAGAACATTGTCACTCCACAGAGTTTTTTTGGTTTTTTTCAGTAGAAATTCTAAAACTATTCCAATCTCTGCAGGGCAAGCTTTATTTATATATTTTATTTAGTCTATCTTTTAACCCATGAGCAAAGAATGGGTTACAAATCTAATATAATAAAGAGCTAGCCGCGCATGCGCACTCCTATTTGCGTGTTCTGTGCGCTGTAGGTCTGTGGCCGAAGTAGTGCGCATGCGCGCTAATACGTCACCTCCAGAAGCCGGACCGCAGCCAGACGACGATGTCCGTTCCTCCTGCCGCCGCCGCCGATCTCCGTTTCTCCTTTGCCGCCCACCCCCTTCTCTTCCCGTGGGCCCGAATGGCGATTCCAGCAACGTGTGCATCAGTCTTCACACGCTGCTTCGGGCCCTTCTACTGCCCTGATTTGCTCTGCCGCATCTCTTATGATGTCATCAGGGATGTGCCAGAGTAAATCAGGGCAGTAGAAGAGCCCGAAGCAGCGTGTGGAGACTGATGCAAGCGCTGCTGGAATCACCACCTTTGTAGTCCGGACCGTGGGAAGGGAAAGGGGGGAGGTAGAGGAACAGGGAACTGGGGGGGGGAGGGAAATGGAGGGGAAGGGAATGCTGCTTTGGACGGACAGACAGAGAGAGGAAGGGAAACACAAAGAAAATAAGAAAGACACAGGGGCAGGTGCACAGGGAACTGGTGTGGGGGGAGGGGGATGGAGGGGGATGGAATGCTGCTTTGGGGGAGAGGGAAATGGAGGGGAAGGGAATGTTGCTTTGGACAGACAGACAGAGAGAGGAAGGGAAACACAAAGAAAATAAGAAAGACACAGGGGCAGGTGCACAGGGAACTGGTGTGGGGGGAGGGAAATGGAGGGGGATGGAATGCTACTTTGGACAGACAGACAGAGGGAGGAAGGGAGACAGAAAGGAAAGAAGAAAGACACAGGGTCAGGGAGATACACAGAAAGACAGACAGGCAAAGGGGGCCGGGACAGAGACAGACAGAAAGGACAGCGGGAGCCGCGTCAGGAGGGGTGCGGGATGCGGCAGTGGGAACTTTTCCAATGGGTGCAACTGGGCAGCTGTCGGGAACCTCTGATCAGGGGCAGAGCAAGGTAAGAGTATCATAGGGATAAGAAGGAGGAGGGAGGATAAAAAAGGAAGGGATGCCTACTGATGGACAGGGGGAGAAGGAAAGAGATGCTGATGGACAGAGGAGGTGAAGAAAAAGGAACGGAGGACTAATGTTGGACAGAGGGAGAAGGAAAGAGGTGCTGCTGGACAGGGGGGAGGTAAAACAAAGGGAGAAGGGCTGCTGCTGCATAAGGAGAGCAGTGAAGGGGTGGTGGTGGACACAGTGGAGGTAAAAGGAAGGGAAAATGGACAGGGGGAGCAGGCAAGGGGTGGTGATGGACAGCCAAGGAAAATGAAAGGCAGAAAGAAAGAAAGCGGCTAAGGAGAGAGAGAGAAAGAAAGACAGACACACACACATATGTTCTAGCACCTGTTAATGTAACGGGCTTAAAGACTAGTATATATATATATATATATATATATATAATATAGGTCAGTAATGAGATAGAATAAACAAAAGATTTATATTAATAACAGGATGAATTTAACATATGGGCACAGAATTCTTACAGCAATTGGACAATTTTTCTTAAACAGCAGAATGATACTACTGTATGAGCATAGACTTCTTAAGCGACAAAACAATTTTAACAAATACTTCAAAACCAGCGGAATGGTTCCCAGGTTAGCATATATGAAGAACCTGATAGTATTGGTTTAGGGATAGGAACTCCCTTGGGGGACACTGCTAAATGAAAAGAAGGGGTTTCACAACTTTCCTGAAATTTAGTATTCCTGCCAGTGATCTGATACCTGGCGAGACTTGATTCCATAATCTAGGCAAGAAATGAGAGTAAATACATCTGTGGGCATTTTCTAGTTGAAAGGTTCATACTGGAGGTATAGATAATCTTTCTTTCACCTTATAATCTTAGAGGCTGGTTTGAGATATAGGTTAATAATTTTAATGACATATAAGCTAGGACCATTTTATCAAAGAACCTGAAGGCTAGTGTCAGGGCTTTGAAAATACAGCATTTTTGAATAGTCACTGTACAGAGGCCAGTACTGGAGCAATGGGATTACAAATTTGCAGATTTTTCAGTAAGTGAAGCGCTTCATTTTGCACATGTTGTAGTCATAGTAGATTTTATGTAGCTAGCTAGACCAACAAACAGTGTAAGTGGGACAGGATAAAGGTATAAAGTAGTTGGGTAAATTCAGCTTCGGAAAAGTACATTTCAATTTTCTGTAATTGGCATAAGTAGTAAAACGAGGTTGATACTACCTGAGAACCATGACTCGTAAGTGACAGGTTAGAGTCGAGTATTACCCCAGGAGAAAGGACGGAGTGAATGCAGTGTTTCTTATGAATCTAGAGAAGTTCTGTTTTGGATGCATTTAATTGTAGATATTCTACAGTCATTCAGCCTTTGATTTCTGAAAGGCAGCATTGAAGTTTTTTGATTTGGGTGTCCCGGTTTGGGAAAAAGTTAAGTTTCCAGTAAAATGTGGGGGGTTACAACCCCCCAAACCCCCCACAATGCCGCCGCAATCTGTATTAAGTAAAGTGGGGGGGCTCCCCAACAAAACCCCCCTTCGGAGCCCCTAAAAACAGTAATTTTCTTCGGCGCGTGCCTTTGTCTTCCTGACCTGGAAGGCTTCGGTGGCGGTGGCACTTGGCGGGGGGGGGGGGGGGAGGGGGCAGGAAGGAGAACATGGAATTCCTAGTGGTGGTGGCAGCAATTAAAGACACAAGGGGCGGGAGACCCGCACAGTGCCGCATATCCCAAATGAGCAGCTCGCATATGTACCGCATGTTGAGAAACACTGGCATATACAAATGATTTCAGCCTGAATGCATATTTAAATGCTGTAATTAACTACTTTGCAGCTATACTTCGCAAAAGAGTTACTCAAGTGCATTCTGTGAGGTCTGGGACATTGTTAGAAGGGTTGGCTTCCCATAACAAAACACCTGGTGGTTTAATGCCCCCCCCCCCCTCCTCAGGCATTGACCCCAGCCCTAGTCCCCAGGAATCCTCCAAACCTTAAACCTTCCTTTCAGCCAGAAAATAGCCTGGTGTCCAATGGCCTCTGAGCCCCTTCTCTCCTATCTACAAAATTGCCTGGTGGTCCAGTGGCAAACCCCAGCCAAGCCCAGCCCACATGGTGACCCCAGGCTAGGCTAGGCCCACCCAGTGGCCTCCTCCTAGGCTAGGCCAGGCTAGGCCTGGCCAGCCCATCCCAGTCACCTTGGCCTGGTGGTGTAGTGCGGACCAACTCTCTCAATGACAAAATAGTCCTGTAGTCCAGTGCTACTAGACCACTAGGGCAGGACTTATGATGGACAGAGGGAAGGGAGGGGAAGCCACTAGACCATGGGGCTTTTTTTTTTTTTTTTTTTTGTAAGGTTGGGGTAAGGGAAAGTCGGCTCTGGGTGGGCGCTGCTAGACACCAGGGGCTCATAATCAAAACGAAAATATGTCTAGAAACCCACCTAAATCGGTAATTGGATGACCTAAAAGACAGGTCATCCAAGTGCCGATAATCGAAGTGGGTTTTTGACGGGTGCGGGCAGGAAAGACTGCGCATCCCTCCTGCCACGATCATTGTGGGGGAATCACAGTAGGTGCAGGCAGTAGGGACTGGACATCATTCCTGCCAAAGAACTTTTTTGGGGGGGTTACAAATCTTCTTTTGAAAAATATTTGCCTTAATAAGATCTATTTTCTTGGCACAGCCATTCCTCAGCATTGTGCTGTTTACTTTGACATGGATTGTTGGATTCGTAGCACATTACCTAATACCTCAACTCCGAAAGCACCATCCTTGGCAGTGGATTTCACACCCTATCCTTCAGAACAAAGAGTCCAAACAGCGTGAAGTCACAGGTTAGTGACATAATTATAGGTTTAGGAATATGGTCTTATATAGAAGGTAATATTCAAAATATTATACAAAGGTAAAACAAAGTTGTTTAACAGCAATAGCAAGATACTAGTTCTCAAACATGGATGAAGTCATTGGACTGAGGTCCCGACACTGAAAAGCTTTCCATAACAGTAGGACTCGTAAAAGCAGTCCACAGCTGATGCACAAATGGATTCTTTGTGGCTGCTAACGATCCTCATAGCAGCCAGTGAGAGTCCTATGTTAATGCATTACAAGGAGCTTATTAGTATTGTAATGAGCTTTCCTTGTGATGCACTAATCTGTGCTGAAATTTTACAGTAGTTCTGGAGCTACCAACAGTTATTGTGTGTATATTGTATGAATGCACAACACACACAAAACAGTGTGCATGCTCACACAACACATGCACAACAGCTGTGCCCATTACAAAAAAGAGTCTGCATCTTGCTGCGATTAGCTGAACCACCAAGGAGAGCATCGATTCCCCTCTGAGCCCTAAGCTCAAAGATAGTCAGTCCCCTCTTATGGCAAACCTGACAGCCGTACCTTTGGTGGAAAGATCAGAAGGAGGGATACCCACTCCCTCCTGCCTCAAGACCCACCTCTTCAAAATGGTGACCCTGCCCCTCCCAGTGCATCTGAAGATTAGCGGTAGAGAATGACACGGTGGCAGTTATCCGCGGCTAACCCACCGAAATGGGGGGGGAAGTGCTCAAAGCGGGCACAGGGACAAGGCCATCCACTGTCTCGTGGAGCGGTGAATGGCCTTGTCCCTACAGCTAAGGAAGTAAGGCGCATGGTAACTGATCGCGCGTGGCCCCCTCCCTCCCACCCTATGGCCAAATCTATCTCCCTCCCTCCCTCTTACCTTCGTGGCGCTTTAATAAAGAAACTTACTGAAGCCGGTAAAGCCTGCCTGCAGTCGTGTGTGTGGGTGGAAGCTTCTCCTCTGATGCACCTTCCGGTTGTATAAGAGGAGAAGCTTCCGCCCCCACACACGCGACTGCAGGCAGTCTTCGTCAGCTTCAGTAAGTTTCTTTACTAATGCGCCGTGAAGGTAAGGGGAGGGAGGTAAATTCTCGGGCCGCTAAAGGGTGGTGAGGTGGCGAATGGGAAGGGTGGTGGTGGGGAGAAGATGCTGGAAGGGCAATGGGGAGGATAGAGTGGGGAGAAGATGCTGGAAGGGAAATAGGGAGGACAGAGTGGGGAGTAGACGCTGGAAGGGAAATGGGGAGAACAGAGTGGGGAGAAGACGCTGTAGGGAAATGGGGAAGACAGAGTGGGGAGAAGACGCTGGAAGCGAAATGGGGAGGACAGAGTGGGGAGAAGATGCTGAAGGGAAATGGGCAACAGAGAGTGGGGAGAAGACGCTGAAGGGAAATGGGGAAGACAAGAGTGAGGAGAAGATGCTGGAAGGGAAAAAGACAGATGTCAGACTAAGGGGGGAGTGGAGGGAAAAAGATGGGTGCCAGACCAATTGGGAGGGGGTGAAGGGAGAGGCACAGTAACACAGCAAATGGAAGTCTCTGAGAGAAGACAGACAATGGATGGAAGTAATTGAATGAGAAGATGAGGAAAGCAGAAACCAAACAACAAAGGTAGAAAAAAAATATTCTATTTATTTCCTTTTTTTTTGCTTTAGGATAAAGTAGTATATTATTTGTGTTGATAAAAAAATTATTAACAAAGCCCTGCCAGCTGAACATCTTTATCTCTAGTTCAGCAGCCAGAACTTTGATTTATAAGGCAGGAATAAGCTAAATATTGCAGTACTGAGGCTTGTTTGGATACTGTGGGGATGGGGACGGAGCGGTGAAGGGGACGGCAGAGACGGAGCAGTAAAGGGGATGGCGAGGATGGGGCGGTGAAGGGGATGGTGGTCCAGGGATGGGGCAGTGATGGGGACAGAATTTTTCCCCGTGTCATTCTCTAATTAGTGGCTACAGAGAGTCCTGCCAGCTCAGCTGATTGGGGATTATCCTGCTGTGATCAGATGAGCCGGCAAGTAGAGTGAGCTGTGGCAGGGTCCAGTAGAGGTTCAGGCAGGCAAGAGGAGCTGTGCTAGTGATTCCTCCCCCTATGCATGCTATTCGTACAGAGCATCACCTACTACAAAAAAAATTGCTCCCACCACAGTAATTTTTACCATGATGTTGGAACTTTGTACATCCTGCCCTGAGTCCTTTGTACATCCTGCCCTTTTAAGAATATTTTCTTAAAAGATTACAGAGCTTTCAAATATGCTGTATCATGGCATTCATATGAAGCCCCCTTTACTTTGATATATAGCTATAAATTGGAGAAGGTACAGAAAAGGGCAATAAAAATGATAAAGGAAAAGAATACATTCTTTATGAAGAAAGGCTGAAAACTTAAAGGCTCTTCTGTTTGGAGAAAAGATGACTGTAATGGGATGTGATAAAAGTTTATAAAATCATGACTGGTGTAGAATGGCTAGATTGGGATCAGCTGTGCAACCTATTAAATAATCCTAAAACAAGAGAACTATAAAACCAACAACTAGAAGACTGAAAAGAAATCAAAAGTTTTGGGGGTTTTTTTTCATACAATGCATAGTTAGCTGTGGAATCTGTTAAAAACGAGTGTTGTCAAGATGTCCAACATTGTGGAATACAAAAGAGGTTTGGACTAGTTTCTGGAGGAAAAATTTGTTAAACTCTGTTCTAGTGTAATGTGTCTAGTGGTCCTGAGTGCTTGGGTTTTGTATCTGAATTAGCAAGTTGCTTGCAGAAAACTGTCATTTTTTCAAAACCACCTCCTTTCCAGGGAGCTGCTCCTGCTCACTCAGTTTGTTTTCTACAAGCAAGTTGCTCAGAAGTGTTTTTGATCTGCTCTGTGGTTTTATTTTAGAGTATTTTTTTCAGTGTTCTTTGGAGGCTTGGTGCCCAGAGGTTCCCACTGTGAGAAGATGCAGACTTACATAGCAGATGTATGCTGCTAGCAGGATCAGTCTTTGGGACCACCTAGCTAGCAAGCCTGCTTTTATATTTTTTTTTTAACTTAGGGGCCATCCCCTGCGTAACTGCTCGCATCTCTGATTTAGTCAGGAACTTTATTGCAGGCTGCTTGGCTCCTTCCCTTCTCAACTGGGACTAAGTGGGCTGGTTGCATGGTCCTCTCCCTTCCCCCTTTCATAGCGTGGTTTTCTGGGGGTTGAGGTTCAGACCAACTTCAGTCCGACTGGTAGCCAGAATACCAGGTTCATTCAGTGAATCTCTGAGGAAAATTTCTTCTCCATTGATTCCAACTGAAAATCTATGCTGAAGCAAGCAGTCACCAAATTAAATTTGAAGACACAAAATGGCTTCTAAAATATTCCAAAGCATACTGCAGCCTCAACACCTGATCACCTTACCTGATCAAAGCAACTATAGGAAAAATAACCCAATGGCTCACCTAAAAACTGGCCTTTTCCTCAAATCAGGAGGAGGAATTATCATATCTTTGATTCTCAGAGATCTTAATATCCACTTTGACTGCACTAATGCGAACACCTCAGAAATTCTTACTCATATTAATAATCTTGACTTACTTCCCTTGGTAACCGGTCCAACACATAAAGCCGGCCACACTTTAGATATCTAATCTAATCTAATCTAATCTAGTCTTTGATTTATATACCGGGTCATCTCCCAATAGCACTCAACTCAGTTCACATGTAATTAAGACTAGAGTACATAAAAAGAAAAGCATGAGAGAAGTAAGAGCTGTATTATCATTTCGTTGATACTATAGTTAAGCCGTTTAAATATTGTTTGAACAGCAACGTTTTCAGGGCTTTACAAAATTGTTGTAGCTGGCCTATCAGTCTAATAGAGTCAGGAAGTCCATTCCAAATCTCTACCAGCTTGAAGTCAAGAGACTGAGTCAGCTTCCCAGCAGATTTAATTCCCTTAAAGGAGGGGAAAGATAGCTTATATCTCTGTATATTCCTTGAATGACAAGATCTAAAGGTATTCCAATATAAGGGGACTAAAGGGTCAAATATTCCATAGAGAAGCTTCTGACTACCTTCTAGGTCCATGTTTTCCAGTCCTGTGGTCATATCACTATCTCGTTTCTATATTCCATACGTCTATATCTGTTAATTTTAAAATCCTTACGCTAAACCGTGTGGGAAAAAAAGGAGGAGGTCTAGCAATTATTCTTAAAGATGGATTTGAGTTTGAACTATTAGATTCCAAAATGACAGACCAACTAGAAATTCTAGCCTGTAAAATTAGAAACCATCATCTAGAAGAATCCCTATCATGCATATTATTCTATGTCCCACCAAAAAGCTGGCCAAAAGCCAAAGAAGACTTCTGTGCATTTGTCCTAACAATTCACTCGGTTCTTCTTACAATATCATCGCAGGAGACATAAACTTACACCTAGATGAAGAGGACAATACAAACGCGAAAGAGTTTACAAACTTTCTATCCCTACTCAATTACAACCTCCCTCTCCCACACAAACACATGAAAAAGGCCATCAGTTAGATATGGTAGCCATGTCCACAAAGGACATCCCAAACCCTGCCATCTCTATACGTAAAGGCACCTGGTGTCATGATATCTGGTCTGATCATTTTACTTATTATTTCAAGCTAATCTGGTCTTATTCTAAATCTAAAACACGCCCAATAATAAAAAGAGAACATCACACCAGAGGCTATATTAATCCAATAGATTTCTGGTCACAATATGAATTGCAATCAGAGATAGAAGAAGGAATCGATTTCTGGGATCACTGGATGACAACCAGCACATCCATTTTAGATAAAATCACCCCTATACGCAATAGCAAAAGCAATGCAAATAAATATAACAAATGGTTTGACACTTCTTTGAACTCAGTCGGAGAGTAAAACTGTGACTGAGTTCAAAGAAGCGTGGGATGAACACAGAAGATTTAGAATCAGAAAATAATATTAAAGATTGAACTAGGCCAGTTACTGGGCAGACTTGTACGGTCTGCGTCTATGTATGGCCGTTTGGAGGAGGATGGGCAGGGGAGGGCTTCAATGGCTGGGAGGGTGTAGATGGGCTGGAGTAAGTCTTAACAGAGATTTCGGCAGTTGGAACCCAAGCACAGTACCGGGTAAAGCTTTGGATTCTCGCCCAGAAATAGCTAAGAAGAAAAAAAAAAAAAAAATTTAAATTGAATCAGGTTGGGCAGACTGGATGGACCATTTGGGTCTTTATCTGCCGTCATCTACTATGTTACTATGACACCGAACTTCTAAAACTGAAACAACTAGCTAGACGACTAGAAAGAACTTGGGAAAAATAGGAGAACTAACAGACTGTAACAAATGGAGAGCTAACATAAAAATCAACAAACAAATGATAAAAGACAAACGTAAAGCATTCTACTCAATTAAAATCAACTCATCTTGTAATGACACCGCTCGCTACACCACACCCACACACAACTCTAAGTTGCCCTCTGCAAATGACTTAGCACTACACTTCGATTCGAAAATTAAAAACCTTATAATTCATTGTTCAACAAACGACCCTAGTGATCATTCGATACCTATCACCCAAGAAAATGATACACCGGCAGATATGATCTGGAGCTCCTTTCAAGATTTAGAGTGGAACAATTACAACAGACTATATAACAAATACTCTAAATCCTATTGCGTTCTGGACTCATGCCCCCCCAGAAATCATGAAAGCGGCACCTTTAGTATTTAAACTATCGTTAATGCAATATTTGGCTCATAACCTAAAAACTGGGAAGTTTCTCTCTAATAATGGTCACATAATAATAACCCCAATTCTAAAAAATCGAAAAGAATCTTCAGCTATAATATCCAACTACAGACCAGTAGCATCCATTCCGTTTATTGTAAAAATTATGGAGGGATTGGTACACACCCAACTGATGGATCAGTTCTCTCTCTTACATGAAACTCAATCCGGTTTTAGACCGTTATTCAGTACTGAGACAGTAATTGCGGCTATTTTAGACAATCTGCGCCTACTGTTTAGTAAGAGCCTTAATGCCCTGGTCATGAAATTCGATATGAGTTCTGCCTTTGATCTAGTAGACCACGGGAAACTGCTGCAATGCCTAGACACCATTGGTATCAGGGACTAGGTGCTGAATTGGTTCCGTGGCTTCCTTATGTCCCGCACTTATCAAGTACGTTTTAATTATGAACTTTCAGATACCTGGAGCAATCCATCCAGTGTGCCACAAGGGTCTCCGCTATCTCCATTGCTCTTCAACGTCTACATGTCCTCACTAGGCACGCAGCTAACCCAGTTAGGGATAAAACTATTTAGTTATGCAGATGATTTTACGATCATCATCCCATTCGTTAATTCTATCTCTGAAACTATTCCTAAAGCTTCAGAAGCCATAAATGTGATGGAGCACTGGATGAAAACCTTTAGGCTCAAACCTAATTCAGAAAAGACAACTTTCTTCGTTGCTTCACCACATCCGCTTGACACCAAATCACCACTATGTATCAATAATCTTAATTACCCTATCCAACCTACCATAAAGCAACTAGGTGTAACTTTGGATCAGTGCCTAACCATGAGAGACCAGGTGGACTCCTTGATCAGAAAGGGATTTTTCACTCTCTGGAAACTCAGATCCATTAAAGCTTATTTCGATACAGCGGCATTCAGAACCCTAGTCCAATCCCTCGTACTGAGTCTACTTGATTACTGTAACATCGCCTATTTAGCAATTTCCCAAAAGAACATGCAGCGTTTACAATTGATGCAAAATGCAGCGGTCAAACTGATCTTTGGGCTGAGGAAGTTTGACCACGTGACACCCTACTACCGGCAGCTGCATTGGCTGCCAATGGAGGCGCGCGTAAAGTTTAAATTTGCCTGCTTCTGCTTCAAAGCACTACACGGATTTGCCCCTAAATATATAACTGACCTTTTAGTCTTCTCAGCCAACGGACACAAGAGAAGCTCACATTCCAACTTCGTTTCCCCCCCAGTGAGAGGTTGTAAACTGAAAAAACACCATGAACATCTCTCGCACCAAGCAGCATCATGGGGTAAAGACCTAGAACAATTGCTTTCGCCCACTACTTATGAGGAATTTAGGAAACATCTGAAAATACACCTGTTCCTAAAGTATCTAGACAACTGATCCTCTCTTCTCTCTCCCCTCTATAGCGATTAACTTGTTCTATTGATCACTCTCTCCTCAAAAATGGATTTCCTGTCCTATTAACCCTCTTTCTTCCTCCCCTCTTAAAGTCAATCAATTTGTACCTTTGCTTAATCTTTGTAAACCACATAGAACTTTACTGTATTGCGGTATATAAGCTGTTGTTATTATTATTATTATTAATCTAAGCATAGCACCTAAGATCATCAGTCACCGTGATTATAGTAAATTTGACATTGAATCTATAACTTCATCCTTCAGTTTAACATTTTCAGACTCCAACAGTTCAACCCTAGAAGAGCATCTATCACAATGGGATACTGCAGGAGAGCACTTACCGTAACAGGTGTTATCCAGGGACAGCAAGCAGTATTCTCACAAATAGGTGACGTCACCGACAGAGCCCCAGTACGGACCACTTTAAAAGTGCATCGCCAACTTAAGACTTAAGAAAGTTTGCGATAACCCGAACCACGCATGCACAAATGCCTTCCCGCCCGACGTAGGGTGTGCGGTCCCTCAGTTAAGATAAGCCAGCTAGGAAGCCAACCCGGGGAGGTGGGTGGGATGTGAGAATATCTGCCTGCTGTCCTGGATAACACCTGTTACGGTAAGTAACTGTGCTTTATCCCAGGACAAGCAGGCAGCATATTCTCATGAATGGGTGACTTCCAAGCTAACAGAAATGGGATGGTTGGAAGTGTTGGCCTTAAGAAAATAAATTTTGTAATACAGATTGGCTGAAGTGCCCATCCTGCTTGGAGAAAGACTCCAAACAGTAGTGAGAAGTAAATGTATGAACTGAGGACCAGGTGGCAGGTTTACAGATTTCCTCAATGGGCGTAGATCTGAGGAAAGCCACAGAAGCTGCCATAGCTCTAACTTTGTGGGCTGTGACATGACTCTCCAGTTCCAGAAAGAGATGCAGCCAGTCAGCCAGTTGGAAATCGTTCTCTTGGAAACAGGATGCCCCAACTTGTTTGGATCAAAAGAGATGAACAGTTGGGGAGATGTGCGATGAGGCTTTGTCCAATTAATGTAAAAGGCCAAAGCACGTTTACAGTCCAAAGTATGTAAAGTGGTTTCTCCAGTATGAGTATGAGGCTTAGGAAAAAACACTGGTAGAACAATGGACTGATTGAGATGAAACTCAGTGACAACTTTCAGAAGAAACTTTGAATGTGTGCACAGAACCACTTTGTCATGATGAAAAATTGTGAAGGGTAGATCTGCTACCAGGGCTTGCAATTCACTGACCCTTCTGGCAGAGGTGAGAGCAATAAGGAATATGACTTTCCAGGTGAGAAACTTGAGATGAGCTGTGGCCATTGGTTCAAATGGTAGCTTCATCAAGCTGGAAAGAACCACATTAAGGTCCCAGACAACAGATGAAGGCTTGAGAGGTGGTTTAACATTGAAAAGTCCCTTCAAGAATCTGGAGACCAGAGGATGAACAGTAAGAGGTTTTCCTTCGACTGGCATGTGAAAAACTGTAATAGCACTAAGGTAGACTCTGATATATATAGACTTGAGACCAGATGAAGTAGATAATCCAACACCAATTCCACTGCCAAGGAAGTTGGATCATGATTACATCACCATTCTCATACGTTTTGATCAACCCAAGCCCTCTATGACAGACACACTACACCGAACACTAGAAACAGTAGTAACATGGATGAAAGATCATAAACTGAAGCTGAACTCAGACAAAACAAAATTCATCCTGCTCAAAAATAACAAAGTCCCAACCATAACCAATATAGAAATTAACTCAATCAATTACCCCATTCAACCCACTCTAAAACTACTAGGAATGACAATAGATAGATGCTGCACCATGCAACCACAAATCAATAAAACAATACAGAAATCATTCGCAGTTATGAGAAACTTAAGACAAGTTCAAAAATTATTCGTACAATCCCTAGTCCTAGGTCTCTTAGACTATTGCAACATTCTCTACCTCCTCTGCCCAGCAACAATGTTAAAACAACTACAAACAATCCAAAACACATCACTGAGAATTATATATTTATTGAGGAAACACGACCACATCACAGAGTCATACCTCAACTCACACTGGCTTCCAATTCCGGCAAGAGTACTATTCAAATTCTACTGTCTACTATTTAAAACCATAAACGGCGACAGCCCAACCTACCTGAACAACCGCCTCATCCAAACTACATCAACTAGACACAGGAATACCCACACTCCATTCACGTACCCTCCAATCAAAGAAGTCAAATGGAAAAAAACTATATGATGGCCTCCTAGCCAAACAAGCAGCAAAACTCGACAACCAAGTCTCCAATCTACTAATTATGACCCCAGACTACAAAAAAATTTGGAAAAGAAGTAAAGACTCTACTTTTCAAGAAATTCCTGCAAACGACTTAATACCACTAGCTCCTTCCCATTTCCCAATACTACTTTATTATGACTTTTTGGAAATCAATTTGGGACCAAATTAATTATTTATTAGAAAATCCAGTGGCATTGTCATAAGATACTGTATTATTTGGTATGTTAATGAGAGCAAAGAGTCAGATATCAAATAATAACAAGCTATTACTCATAATGACTGGGGTTGCCATTTCAACAAATTATTTATAACTGGAAGAACTGGAGTAGACTAAATTATAATTTTGGGTGGAATTTATTATGTCAAATGTATGAAATGGAAAGAATAATAGCAACATAGTGAGGATATATTAGGAAATTTCAAGATGTATGGGAGCCATTAACAAAATTTTGTAATGATTAGTTGTTACTTTTCCCTTAATTCTTAAAGTTCATTTTTCAGGGAGAGTGGATTATAAGTATAACATCTTATATAAAGTAATTTAATTACTTATTATGAAGGGGTGACAAGGGAGGGAGATAAAATTTTATGCTTGGTATTATTGCTGAATATTAAGTGATATTCTCAATGTGCAAATGTGTTTATGTATTATCACACATATTGTACGTATAAAAATGAATAAAGATTTTAAAAAAAACATTCAGAAAAGAAGTAAAGAAATTCCTGCAAACGACTTAATACCGCTAGCTCCTTTCCACTTCCCAATATCACTTCCCAATACCTTCCCGATCCCAAAAAGCAACCTCATCTATTCTTTATCTCCTCTAGAAATTACCAGATTTCTTCTTCTTGTAATACATTTTTTGTAATTCTTTTGTAATCCGCCTTGAACCGCAAGGCAATGGCAGAATAGAATTTTCGAATGTAATGTAACATAGAAACATAGAAATAGATGGCAGATAAGGGCCACGGCCCATCTAGTCTGCCCACCCCAATGACCCTCCCCTACCTTTCTCTGTGAATAGATCCCACGTGTCTATCCCATTTGGCCTTAAAATCAGGCACGCTGCTGGCCTCAATAACCTGAAGAGGAAGACTATTCCAGCGATCAACCACCATTTCAGTGAAAAAGAATTTCCTGGTGTCCCCGTGCAGTTTCCCGCCCCTGATTTTCCATGGATGCCCCCTTGTTGCCGCGGGACCCTTGAAAAAGAAGATATCTTCCACCTCTATGGGCCCCATGAGATACTTGAATGTCTCGATCATGTCACCCCTCTGTCTGCATTTCTCGAGTGAGTACAGCTGCAACTTATCCAGCCGTTCCTCGTACAGGAGATCTTTTAGTCCCGAGACCATCCGGGTGGCCATTCTCTGCACCGACTCCAGTCTCAGCACATCCTTACGGTAATGCGGCCTCCAGAATTGCACACAGTATTCCAGGTGGGGCCTCACCGTGGATCTATACAATGGCATAATGACTTCAGGCTTATGGCTGACAAAACTCCTGCGTATGCAACCTATGATTTGCCTTGCCTTGGATGAAGCTTGCTCCACTTGATTGGCAGTCTTCATGTTCTCACTGACGATCACCCCTAAGTCTCGTTCTGCTTCAGTTCTTGTTAGGATCTCGCCATTAAGGGTGTAAGTCTTGCATGGATTTTGGCTGCCCAGGTGCATGACTTTGCATTTCTTGGCATTGAAGCTGAGTTGCCAGGACCTAGACCAGCACTCCAGTAGGAGTAGGTCGTGCATCATGTTGTCGGACATTGAATTTATGTCTGTTGTGCTTTTGCCCACTACATTGCTTAGTTTGGCGTCATCGGCGAATAATGTTATTTTACCTCGCAGCCCTTCTGCCAAGTCTCTTATAAAGATGTTGGATAGGATCGGACCCAGGACCGAGCCCTGCGGCACTCCACTGATTACCTCCGTCATTTTGGAGGGGGTGCCATTCACCACTACCCTCTAAAGCCTACCTCCAAGCCAGTTCCCAACCCATTTCGTCAATGTGTCGCCCAATCCTATAGAACTCATCTTGCTCAGCAACCTGCGGTGTGGTACGCTATCGAATGCTTTACTGAAGTCCAGGTATACGATGTCCAGGGACTCCCCAACATCCAGCTTCCTCGTCACCCAGTCAAAGAAGCTGATCAGGTTGGATTGGCAGGATCTCCCCTTAATAAATCCATGTTGACGGGGATCCCGTAGATTCTCCTCATTCAGGATCGTATCCAATTGGCGTTTGATTAGAGTTTCCATTAGTTTGCTGTCTCCATCTTGGAGCCTTTCTTGTGGAGTGGAATGACGTTAGCCGTCTTCCAGTCCAACGGGACGTTACCCGTACTAAGGGAGAGATTGAAGAGCGCGAATAGCGGTTCCGCCAAGACATCACACAACTCCCTGAGCACCCTGGGGTGTAGGTTGTCAGGCCCCATTGCCTTGTTAACCTTAAGCTTTGACAGCTCGCAGTAGACACCGCTGGGTGTAAACTCGAAATTACTAAACGGATCATCTGCGTCAACCCTTGTCTGTAGCTGAGGGCCGAGTCCTGGCGCCTCGAGGGTGAAGACTGAGCAGAATTATTCATTTAACAGTTGGGCTTTTTCCGAGTCCGCTTCTACATAGTCTCCGTCTGGTTTTCTAAGACGTACTATCCCGCCTGAGTTCTTATTTCTGTCACTGATATATCTGAAGAAGGATTTATCTCCTTTCTGAATGTTCTTCGCTAGAGACTCCTCCATGCGGAATTTGGCTTCCCTAACTGCTGTTTTGACGGCTTTTGACTTGGCCAGATAGACTTCCCTAGAGTCCTGTTTCCCTGATTGTTTGTAAAAGATGAATGCTTTTTTCTTCTCCTTGATGAGGTCCGAAATCTCCGCAGAGAACCACTGTGGCTTATTGTTCCTTCGCCGTTTACTTACTGATTTAACATAGCGGTTTGTTGCTTCTTGTATGGTGGCTTTCAAAGTCGACCACATTTCTTCCACGTTATCGGTTTCTGCTTGGCTTTGTAACGCCTGGTGAACGAAGTCTCCCATTTCTTTGAAGTTTGTGTCCTTGAATTTGAGGATCTTGGTCAGTGTGGTAGATTTAGTGAAACCTTTCCTGAGATTGAACCATACCATGTTGTGATCACTGGAGGCCAATGTGTCGCCCACCGAGACCTCTGTGACACTTTCTCCATTGGTAAGTATCAGGTCCAGTATTGCCTGATCCCTTGTTGGTTCCAACACCAGTTGCCTGAGTCTTGCTCCCTTCATAGAGTTTAATAGCCTCCTGCTGCTGCCGGAAGCAGAGGAAAGCATGTTCCAATCCACATCAGGCATGTTGAAGTCACCTAACAATACTGTGTCCCCACGCAAGATGATATTCTCTAAATCTCCGATTAATTCCATATCTAGGTCATCCTGTTGTCTTGGGGGTCTGTATATTACGCCAAGATACAGGCATTTGTCCTTCCCTCTGGCCAAATTTACCCAAAGGGATTCCCTAGTATAGTGGACATCTGTGATTCTGGTGACCTTAATGTCATCTTTTGTATATAATGCTACACTTCCTCCCATTTTGCCCTCCCTGTCCCGGCGAAGCAAGTTGTAACCCGGTATGATCTTGTCCCACCCATGGGAGTCCTTGAGCCAGGTCTCAGATATCGCCACCACATCCAGGTCGGCATTCCTCATTTCTGTTTCTAATTCCAGGATCTTGTTTCCCAGACTGTGGGCGTTTACGTACATAGCCCTCCATGTTGTATGTTTGTTACGTCTCAGTGGGGATGTTCCCGCTTGAGCTACTTGGACACCTTTAGCATTATTCGCATGTTTTGTACTTTCCCTAGACCCAGAGTTACAACGTGCACCTATCCCGGACTCCCCAGACCCAGAACTACAGTGTGTTCCTATCCCAGACTCGGAAATGTGTATACCCTGTGGGGGTATTCCCGCTTGGGCTACTTGAACTCCTTTAGTACAATTTGCAATGTGTGTTCTCTCGCTGGACCCAGAATTACAATGTGTACTCCCTCTAGACCCAGAATTACAATGTGTACTCCCCCTAGACCCAGAATTACAATGTGTACTCCCCCTAGACCCAGAATTACAATGTGTACTCCCCTTAGACCCTGAATTACAATGTGTACTCCCCTTAGACCCTGAATTATAATGTGAGCCAACCCCAGACTCGAAAGTGTGTATACTCTCCCCTGACCCAGATCGGTGTTTACTTACCTTAGTCTCAAAAAAGTATTGGCAGCTTAGCTCGCCAGGTAGGTTGTTTGTGCCCGTACCCTCCCCCAACTTACCTAGTTTAAAGCCCTGTGTAATAAGCGGGTTAGTCGGTTGTTCCAGTAGGTTGGGCTTTCTCCATTAATAGCTTTGAATAGTAGGCAGTAGAATTTGAAGTATACTCTTGCTTGTATTGGGAGTCAGTGTGAGTCGTGGTATGCTGCTGTGATGTGGTCATATTTTTTCAGTGAGTAGATGAGTCTTAGGGCTGTATTTTTTATTGTTTGTAATTGCTTTATCAAGGTCGCTGGACAGGGGAGGTATAGTATGTTGCAGTAGTCTATTAGTCCAAGGATAAGAGATTGTACCAAAAGTTGGAATTGTTTCCTGTCGAAGAATTTTCGGATTTGTCTTAGGTTTCTCATAGTCACGAATGATGCTTTTATTACTTTGTTGATTTGTGGTTGCATGGTACAGCCTCTGTCAATCAGTACTCCAAGAAGTTTTAGTGTGGGTTGAATGGGGTATGAGATCGAGTTTATTACAAGGTTTGTTACAGTTGGAGATTTGCTGTTTTCTAGGGGGATGAATTTTGTTTTGTCATAGTTAAGCTTTAGTTTGTGTTCTGTCATCCATGTTGCTACTGTTTCAAGTGTTCTGTGTATTGTGCCTGTCATGGTGGATTCTGATTGGTCGAAGAGGAGGAGAATGGTGATGTCATCTGCATAGCTGTATGATGTTATGCCATGTTTGTCTAGGTAGGAGCTGAGGGAGGCTTTGTATAAGTTGAATAGTGTGGGAGAAAGAAGTGATCCCTGGGGAACTCCATAGGGGTTGGATCATGGTTCAGATTTTTCTTTATTTGTTTTAACCCTGTAGGTTCTGGATTGTAGGAAGCCTTTAAACCATGAGAGTACCTTGCCTGAGATTCCTATGGAGTCTAGTGTTTGTAGGAGGATGGCATGGTCTACCAGGTCGAAGGCTGCAGAGAGATCTAGTTGTTTGAGCAGGATTTTCATGCCTGTACAGAGATGTTGCCTAGCTGTGTCTATTAGTGTTCCTAGTAGGGTCTCAGTGTTGTAGTTGGTTCTGAAGCCAGACTGTGTGAGTTGGAGTAAGTTGTGGTTTTCTAGGAATGAGGTTAATGTTATGGCTCCGAGGCCTTCCATCAGCTTGACATACCATGGAATTGAGGCTATGGGTCTGTAGTTGGATGGTTGGTCCGGTGGTTTTTTGGGGTCTTTTAGCATCAGAGTTATGATGATTTCGCTGAGGTCTTATGGGAATTTTCCATCTAAGAGTAGAGACTGTATCCATTGTAGGAGCAGTGAGCGGAATAGTGTACTTGAGGCTTTCAATAGGTATGGGGGCAGTGGTTAAGGTCACAGGCTGCGTGGCTGTATTTATTATATAGTTTGTTGAAGTTTGACCATTGTATGGGTGAGAAGTGGGACCAGGTTCTGTCTGCTACAACTGATTCTTTTTCTATGGGGGGAAATGAAGTCTCTTCTATGTGAGTGGGAATTCTATTGAACGTGGCTCTGATGTTTGCGATCTTGCTTTTGAAGTATGTGGCTAAGAGGTTGGCTGAAGGAGGGGGGAGTTGCTGTTGGCTAGGTAGGGTGTGGTATCTGTGAGATCTTTTAGTAGCTGGAATAGCTTTTTTGTGTCTTAGGGTCCTTCTCCTATTTGCTTTGAGTAGTATGTCTTTCTTTTTTCTTTCAGTTTTTGTTTGTATTTTTGGTTCATTATTCTCCATGCTGTTTTTGTGGATTCTTGGCTTCTTTTTCTCCATTTTCTTTCTAGTTGTCTGCATTGTCTTTTGAGTTGGAATAGTTCGTTGTCGAACCACTTGTCTGATTTTCTGTGAACTTTGGTTTTGGGTTTTTCTGGGGCAGTACTTAGATGGTTCCATTGTAAGATGAATTCTTTGGGTGTGTAGTATTGGATTATGGTGTCTACTTTTGCCCAGAATATGGTGGGATCGATATGTTTCCATGAATTGTAGGTTATTTTCTGAGTAATTGGAATGCTTTGGTATTGGTCCAATTGATTTCGAAGTGTAGTGATCAGACCAGAGGGAACGGTTCCATTTTCCGTTTGACGTTCGGACGTGTGGGTTGTTGGGACATGCAGGCTGCGATGTCGAGTTGGTGTCCTTTTTCATGTGTTGTTTGAGAATCTAGGATTTTATATGTTAATGCTTCGAGGTACAATAGTAAGGTTTCTACATGTTTGCAGGATTGGTTTTCGAGGTGGAGGTTGAAGTCTCCTAGGATTAGGTTGTAGGTTGTCTTTAGTGAGTTTTGATATTTGAATTCTTCAAATATTGGTTTTGCTCTGTTCCAGTTACTTGGGGTTATGTAGCAGATTATGCAAGTTAGTGTTCCTTTGAGTGATGTGCTTGAAAGTTGACAGGCTGGTAAATCCATGAATGGGTTGGTTGTTTTGTTTTGTATTTTTAGGTTTATGGTGTTTCTGGCTATGATGGCAATTCCTCCTCCTCTTTTATTTTCTCTGCAGACTATTGTTAACTTGTGGCTCTTTGGGCAAACTAGTTATTCTGGGGTCCGAGGCAGAGGTAAGCCAGGTCTCTGTAAGGAAAAGGCAGTCTAGGTTATCTTCTTCTACCCAGTTTTTTATGCATTCTGTTTTGGGGCCTATGGCTCTGTTGTTCACATATGCACATTTGAGAGTGGTGTAGTCTGTTGGTGTGTTGTGAGTTATTTTCGGGTATATGAGTGATCTTTGGTGGGGTTGTATTTTGGTCTTGTAGGGTTTGTCGGTTTTCTTCTTGTTGATTGTGGGGCAGGTTGGTATGTGTAAGTCTGATGGTTTGAGTTTCTGTCTATTGTGAGATGCCAAGTTGGTTGGGTAATTCCCTTGGAATTTGCAATAGTTGGTATTGGAAATATGTTGTTTGCAGTTGCTTTTCAGTTGGTTAGGAGCAGGGTTATTAGTAGGATTGCTTGTGGATATTTTGGTGGTGTGGTTCTCATGGTGGTGCTAAGTGTGGCGATCATTGTATTGGTGGGTAGAGGTGGAGGGCCCTCCTGTGCCCGAGTCCTGTCTCGGTCCGTCGATGGAAGAGGATTGCAGGGCTCGGAGAAGGCTCAGTGACTAGCAGCGGTGGGGGAGGGGCGGAGTACTCTCCCACGCCTGAGTCCCGTCTCGGTCCATCGATGGAATGAGGTTGCAGGGTTAGAAGAGGCAGGAAGTGTTCAAACTTGAGTTGCTGGGTGGGTTCCAATTTGCTCAGCGACTAGCAGTGGTGGGGGGTGGAGTGCTCTCCCACGTCTGAGTCCCATTTTGGTCAGTTGATGGGAGAAGGTGGCTGTTTCAGGAGAGGCAGGAAGGATCAAAATTGAGTCTCTGAGCCTTTGAACTGGCTCAGTGACTAGCAGTGGTGGGGAGGGGCGGAGTGCTCTCCCACACCCGAGTCCCATCTCGGTCTCGGGTTGCAGGGTCAGGAGAGGCAGGAGGTTCAAAATTGAATTGGATAAAGTAAATTAAAATTGAAATTAAATGAAGTAAAATTGAAATTAAATAAAGTATATTAAATTAAATAAAGTAAATTAAAGTAAAATTACGAAATGGAGGTGGAGTCCTGTTTGTTTTCTGTATATAGTTCTTAGTTCTGCTTGGCTATTCGGCAGACTGAGGTAATTAGGGAGGGGGGTCACATGATATATACAGTTCCAAAGTTTTGTCTCAGTCTCCACCTGCTGGTCATGATGAGATATATACTTGCTTGTAATCTCCTATACCAGTCTGGAGAAGCTAAAAGAAAGTAAATTAGCAGGTAAGAAACCTAATTTCTCCTTCACACATCAATCATTCATTCATTCATTAAACATGCCTTCATAAGGACATAAATGTTCATAAGGACAGTACTTTAGACCAGTGTTTTTCAACCGCTGTTCCGCGGCACACTAGTGTGCCGCGAGATGTTGCCTGGTGTGCCGTACGGTCAGGGCCGCCATCAGGGCAGTTCCACCAGTCTAGGGAGAGGGGCGGTCTGCCCCACGTGAACAGGAGAGAGCTGGACGGGGGACCCGCGGAGTTCAACACATCTCGAGCCGCGAGGCTCGTCTTCTGTTCCTGCCTGCCCTGCAGCTAACATATAGCCGATCGCAAGCGTTCCCCGATGTCAGCGCTGACGTCGGAGGGAGGGCTTAAGCAAAGCCTGCCCTCCGACGTCAGCGCTGACGTCGGAGAATACTTCCGTTCGGCTATTTGTGCGCGGCAGGGCAGGCAGGAAGCAGCCTCGCGGCTTGAGCTTCGTTTTGCTGAGAAAGTTGCAAAGATGGGCTGGGAGGCAAACACGGAACACAAAAGGGGGGAGGGAGTGCGTTTTGGACACAAGGCATGAACTTGGGAGAGAGGAAGGGAGGGAAAGAGATGCTGAGGTGGGGGAGGGAATGCGTTTTTGGACACAGAAGAAATGGACTTGGGAGAGAGGAAGGGAGGGAAAGAGATGCTGAGGTGGGGGAGGGAATGCGTTTTTGGACACAGAAGAAATGGACTTGGGAGAGAGGAAGGGAGGTAAAGAGATGCTGAGGTGGGGGAGGGAATGCGTTTTTGGACACAGAAGGCATGGACTTGGGAGAGAGGAAGGGAGGGAAAGAGATGCTGAGGTGGGGGAGGGAATGCGTTTTTGGACACAGAAGAAATGGACTTGGGAGAGAGGAAGGGAGGGAAAGAGATGCTGAGGTGGGGGAGGGAATGCGTTTTTGGACACAGAAGAAATGGACTTGGGAGAGAGGAAGGGAGGGAAAGAGATGCTGAGGTGGGGGAGGGAATGAGTGTTTGGACACAGAAGGCATGGACTTTGGAGAGAAGAAGGGAGGGAAAGAGATGGTTGTGTACACGGGGAATAGAAGAAAGGAGAATTTTTGGTCATAGGGAGGGAGTGAGGTACAGATAGTGGCATACCAGGGTGGGGGGGGGCGGTCTGCCCCACCCCGGGTTTACGTCCCAAGGGGGTGCACAGCTGGCCACCCTCCAGTGTTGTCCCTAGGCCGGCAAACTGCGGCTCTTTAGCCACTTGAGTGCCACTGCCGCCATCGGGAACAGGCCGGCGCCAAGTTCTCCCTGCTTTTCCCTGTGGGGCCGGCCAACTCTCGCCACTCGCGTCAATTCTGACGTCGGAGAGGACGTTCTGGGCCAGCCAATCGCTGCCTGGCTGGCCTAGAACGTCCTCTCCGACATTAGAATTGACGACGGGTGGCGAGAGTTGGTCGGCCCTGCGGGGAAGAGAAGCAGGGAGAACTCAGTGCCGGCCTGTTCCTGATGGCGGCAGTGGCAGCCTATTCCCCAGTGGCGGTGGCAGCATTATAAAATACTTTCTTTGTGTTTATTTGATTCCTATATATTTATATATAGTCAATATAGGCACAGTTAAATTTTTTAACTTTTTCTAATGGTGGTGTGCCTCGTAATTTTTTTCATGAAACAAGTGTGCCTTTGCCCAAAAAAGGATGAAAAACACTGCTTTAGACCATCATCTTTTATACAACAACTTTTATTTCCTTCCCCCATACAGTACCTTACTTGGCTCATGCTTAATTCAGATATATCATCCATGGCTTCTGGGCTCCATTCCATTTCCTTTCCCTCAAAGGCATATCCCTCTATTTCCATAAGGGACTAATCACCCTCTGAAGCAGTGTACATACTTTCCTCATGAGCAATGTTTGGCCAGCTCTGCTCAGAGAGCCCTTTCCTTTCAACTAGTTTTTGCCTGGCAAGTAAAGTTCTGTCAGCATGTTTTCAGGTAGAAGGTTTTTCAAGTGAAGGCAGTGAGGCTGAAGGTTTGTCAGGTGAAGGCAGTGAGACTGAGCTTCTAGCCTCACACTGTCTGTCCTGTAAGGAACCTACTTCCCTCCAGGTTCCTGATTGTTTTTGTGTGTTCTCAGTTGGATTTGATTTATCTGGCTGTGAAATCTTCTGTTGTGCTCTGAGCATGTTCTGCCTTCCAGCCCATTCCTTTCCTTAACCCTTGCTGTGTCAGATTGCCTGACCTGAGGTTTAGTCTGAGAGTTAGTAGGGGATTTGTAAAATGAATTATAGGAGAGTGCCATACTCTCTAGCCTGTCTGACCCTAGCACTGGGAACTGAATTAAGGGGCAGGTTCCTTGGTTTAGGAATAGGCACATTTTCTTTAGTAGTAGGATTTAAAGCACGCTTTGAGGCAGTGATAGGAACTTCACCGTCACAATATCCTCCATCTTTCACAGTCAGGATTCAAGAAAAATCATAGCACTGAGATGGTGGTCGCAGCACTAGTAACATAAGAACATAACAACATAAGAATTGCCACTGATGGTCCATCGTGCCCAGCAGTCCGCTCACACGGCGTCCCCCAGGTCAAAGACCAGTGCTCTAAAATGAGTCCAGCCTCACCTGTGTACGTCCCAGTTTAGCAGGAACTTGTCCAGCTTAGTCTTGAAACCCTGGAAGATGTTTTCCCCTACAACAGACTCCAGAAGAGCGTTCCAGCTCTCCACCACTCTCTGAGTGAAGAAGAACTTCCTTACGTTTGTACGGAATCTATCCCCCTTCAACTTTAGAGAGTGCCTTCTCATTCTCCCTACCTTGGAGAGTGTGAACAGTCTGTCTTTATCTACTAAGTCTATTCCCTTCAATATTTTGAATGTTTCGATCATGTCTCCTCTCAGTCTCCTGTTTTCAAGGGAGAAGAGGCCCAGTTTCTTCAATCTCTCACTGTACGGCAACTCCTCCAGCCCCTAAACCATTTTAGTCGCTCTTCTCTGGACTCTTTCGAGTAGTACCATGTCTTTCTTCATGTACGGTGACCAGGTGAGGGTGCAACATGGCCTGGTACAGCGGTACGATAACCTTCTCTGATCTGTTTGTGATCCCCTTCTTTATCATTCCTAGCATTCTGTTCGCCCTTTTTGCCGCCACAGCACATTGTGTAGATAGCTTCATCGACTTGTCGATCAGAACTCCCAAGTCTCTTTCCTGGGAGGTCTGTCCAAGTACCACCCTGGACATCCTGTATTCGTGCATGAGATTTTTGTTACCAACATGCATCACTTTGCACTTATCCACGTTGAACCTCATTTGCCAATATGCTGCCCATTTCTCGAGCTTGATTATGTCACTTTGAAGATCTTCACAATCCCCCTGTGTCTTCACTACTCTGAATAACTTCGTATTGTCCGCAAACTTAATCACCTCACTTGTCGTACCAATGTCCAGATCGTTTATAAAGATGTTAAAGAGCACGGGTCCAAACACCGAGCCCTGCGGCACCCAGCTGGTGACACTCTTCCAGTCTGAGTATTGGCCATTTATCCCCATTCTCTGTTTCCTATGCTCCAACCAGTTTTTAATCCACATGAGTATTTCACCCTCAATTCCATGGCTCGCAATTTTCCCAAGTAGCCGTTCATGTGGAACCTTGTCGAACGCCTTCTAAAAATCCAGATATACAATGTTGACCGGGTCGCCCTTGTCTATCCGCCTGTTTAATAATAATAATTATTTATTTTTTGTATACAGCTATACCAAAAGTTCAAAGCGGTTCACAACAGAGTAAAAAATACATAGAATCAATATATATTAAGTACATTAAAACAGTCAAAAAATGCATCATTTAAAAGTAGAAAAGCAAGAGAAGTAAACAATGACACAACTAAGATGTAAACAAGTCAAACAGGCATGTCTTTAGTGATTTTCTGAAGTCAGAATAAGAAGTAGCCTCTAGTATAGGTTTTCCCAGTCATGTATTCAATTTAGCAGCCTGAAATGGTAACAATCTATCAAAAAAAGTTCTTATAGTGACATGATTTTAGAGAAGGGTAATTAAATAAATTTATTCTGCGTGTATTTTTGTTAGAATAATTCAAAGAAAACTGAGAAGCAAAATAATCTGGTAATGTCCCAAAAACTGCTTTGTAACAGATACAGGAAAACTTGAACAGGACTCTGGACTCTACTTTCAACCAATGAAGTTTTTGATAAAAAGGGATGATGTGCTCCCATTTTTTAGTCCAAAAATGAGGCGAACCGCAGTGTTCTCAATTAGTCTCAGCTTTTTTAATATATTTTTGTAAACCCCTAAATATATAATATTACAATAATCTAGAATACTCAAAATGGATGTCTGCACCAGCAAACAAAACGAAGGTTCAGCAAAAAACTGCTTGATGGTGCGGAACTTCCATAAGACTGCGATACATTTCTTAAACAGAGGGTGTCCTCAGCGTGAGAGGTAAGCGAGAGGAGAGAATTCTCCAGCGCTTTACACAATAAGGCACAGGCTAATCACCCTCTGCCTGCAGTGCACACCATCATAGGACACCTCAGGTGTGCTCAAATTAATCAATGTGCTAAATTAAACAGTGATAAACAATTGGTCAATCACAAGAGTGCAAGATCAAACAGGTTGTTCCCACTCAGAGAACCTATTGACTTTACTGCTTTTCTGTGTGAGTAGATAATTAAGCAAATTTCTGATAGCCTACAGAACTGATTCTCACCTTCCATCCCCAGCCCCCAAGACTCACCAGACCCCCCCCTGCCGATGTATTTACTTACTGCCTGAACTGGATATTAAATCGTGGGGAAGAGAGGAGAAATGCGGGGAAAGAGCCAGCCAAAACTAGTATTTGTTGCTGCTGAGTGCCGAGGTCTGCTGCACGAGGTCCGCTCACTCGCCGCTTGACTCTCCCACTCCTTTCGTTTCTTCCGATGTAATTTACTGTTTCACAAAACCGGAAGTTGCATTAGATGGGAAGAGTCCGGCGGCGTGAAATAGTCTGAACTCGTCGATTCACCTGATTCGAATCGGTGAACCGATTCAAATCGTGAATCGGGCAGCACTAGTAGCCAATCCAGGTCACTAGTACCTGGTCAAAACCCAAAGAGTAGCAACATTCCATGCTACCAATCCAGGGAAAGCAGACGCTTCCCCCATGTCTTAATAACAGACTATGGACTTTTCCTCCAGGAATTTGTCCAAACCTTTCTTAAAACCAGCTACGCTATCTACTTTTAACATAATTTCTGGCCACTTCATTTTTAAGCTTAGATCTTTCCTTCCAAACAGAGACCTTGCTAGATGTCAAATACAGCACAAGGTAACTTCACATGGACTTAACTGTGCAGGAAATGAATCTCCTCATACACCCACCATATAGTGCAAAAATGTGCAAAGGTCTGTTTTTTTTCTTTCGATCACTACATAGCCTAATGCCACACAAGCAGCACTATTACAAACATATTCTGAAGGTCAATGCTAAGGTTAACAAAGTTTCCTTCCTTGGACCAGAAGGAGATACTGACAAACCACTGGAAGAGATTCCAAAACAACTACCCAGGAATAACACCCAAAGACCCACTCAGTGTGTGAACCAGTTGAGTGGAGTGGACTAAATGGGGGGTGGAAATGGGCCCAGAGTTTGCTCAGCAGAAATTCCCAGACTATCTCTTCCTCTCAACACACTGACATGCTACCACCACCACCAACACCTCACCGAGTATGCCAGCAATGCTTATAAACTTTATAAAACACATTATTATATTTTCTTATAAAGCATATATTTTAACTGAACTCTCTGACACCCTCAGCCTTGCCATTCACAAAAATAGAAGGAAAAAAAGTTCCCATTTCAAGCTGTCTCATGTACACTTTTCAAATCTAACATATTGTAATCACAAAACAGAAAATAAAATTATTTTTTCTACCTTTTGTTCTCTGGTCAATATTCAAATCTTGTTGGTCCCAGGCTCTTGTTGTCTTGCTTGCCAGGGTCTCCTTTCTCTGTGCTAACAATCCATCTGCCATCTCTGTCCTCCCCTTCCGTTTCCCTTCCCTCTCCCGGAGATCTGGCATCTTTCCTTTTTTTTGTCTCCATCCACAGATTCACCTTTTCTCAACTCCCCACCACCCCAGGGTCCACCATCTCTCCCTTTCTGTTCCCAACTATCCCCCTATCCAGTATCTCTATCCCCCCTCCACACCATCCCCTGTTTCCAAGTTCTCTCCCTTTCTGTTCCTTCCCTCCCTAAATCCCATTATGCACCATCTCTCTCCCACTCCTCTGTTTTTAGACCCATTATTTCTAACCCCCAAAATCTGGCATATGCACGTATCTTTGAACCCCCCTTTCCCTCCCTCCCTCTGTGTACTTTTATACCAGGACCCCCTCCCCTGAAGGTCTGTCCCCCCCGAAGGCTTAAACCTCACCCCTGAAGGCCTGCACCCCCGAAGGACTTTACCTCCCACCCGAAGGTCTGTCCCCCTCTGAAGGCCTACACCCCACCCCTGAAGGCCTGCACCCTCCCCGAAGGATTGTACCCCCACCCGAAGGTCTGGCCCCCCCTGAAGGCCTGTACCCACCCCAAAGGCCTGCACCCACCCCGAAGGCCTACACCCCCCTGAAGGCCTGCACCCCCCCAAAGGCCCACACCCCCCTGAAGACCTGCACCCCCCCGAAGGTCTGTACCTCCTGAAGGCCTGCACCCCCTGAAGACCTGCACCCCCCTGAAGGCCTGCACCCCCCCCTGAAGGCCTGCACCCCCCACCCGAAGGTCTGTCCCCCCTGAAAGCCTACACCCCCCGAAGGTCTTTACCTCCCACCCGAAGGTCTGTCCCCCCTCTAAAGGCCTACACCCCCCCAAAGGCCTGCACCCCCCTTAAGGCCTGCACCCTCCCCGAAGGATTGTACCCCCCACCCGAAGGTCTGTCCCCCCTGAAGGCCTGCACCCACCCCAAAGGCCTGCACCCACCCCGAAGGCCTGCACCCCCTTGAAGGCCTGTACACCCCTGAAGGCCTGCACCCCCCCGAAGGTCTGTACCTCCTGAAGGCCTGCACCCCCCCTGAAGGCCTGCACCCCCCACCTGAAGGTCTCTCCCCCCTGAAAGCCTACACCCCCCCGAAGGTCTTTACCTCCCACCCGAAGGTCTGTCCCCCCTAAAGGCCTGCACCCCCCCTTAAGGCCTACACCCCCATCTAGTACTGTCTAATGCAATTAGGTACGGGTCTGGAGGCCAGAGGGGAGGCAGGACATTGCAGCAATTCCCAACTGACCCTTCCCCCTCGCCCTCTAAAGCAGGATCCGGCTAGCAAGAGGAAGTTGCTGATCCTGCTTTAGGGGGGAGGGTCAGTTGATGATTCGGGAGGCCAATTTTGGGGTTTTTTAAAAATTGTTTTGGGCAGCTAAAAGAAATAACAATAAAACCACCGCCAAGCAGCCCAGCGATACTCACCCTCAGTTCCTGCCTTAATTGCAGTGTCCCACGCGGCTCGGGCTCCCTTTCTTGCTTCCACCCAGCCGGAAGTGTGAGAAAATTGAAAGAAGGATGGGTCATCCGCATTTGGGGCGTAAATATTGAATATGTTCAACAGTTTCCCCTCAATGGATCCCTCAAGGAATGACTATCTACCATTAGGGTCAAATTTGTGGGAAGAGAGCTGGAAATTGAGTGATTTTCTCACCAAGGTGATGACTCTGTTCTTCTTCCAAAGTGCAGGGGCAGCAAAACAGTGTTGTATCCATCAACCAGATAATTTTTGTGCCTCTTCCATACTGAGATGTGATTCCTGGATTAGGCAGATGTCAACTCCAAGATGTTTAAAGTAGTATAGTATCTTCTTCCTTTTGATGGGGCTATTAATACCCTTAACATTAAGGGAGACAAGGTTTATATTAACCATTTAATGGTGAATGAATAATGAGTAGATGAGAATCGATGTGGAGGTGATCCCCTCTGGTATCAATATACAACGGAGAGAGCAGTTTACAAACTGGGACTCGTAGCAAAAGAAATGAAAAAATTCAAAAAGAGCTCCATATTGTGCAGGTACAAACGTGGAGAGAAAAAAGAATAAGGAAAAAGAGATTCATGCTGTTATGAGAAAAAAATGAGTAAAAAACAATGATCCAATGATGGCGTCACATGCTGACAAGATGTACTCAGCATATCCCACCCCAGCCCGGTAAGGCAGTTAAAGTTGCTTAGCCCCTGCAGAAGGGATACAGTGAAAAAATAGACATAGCAAAAAATTCAGGTCATTTCACTAACATTGTCGTCCAGAAATTTCTGTAGATCTGCCGGTTCATCAAAGTTCTTCGTGGTGCTGAGGTATGTAATCCGCATCCTGGCGGGATAGAATAAGCCATATTGTGCGCCGATGCTTTTTAAATGAGGATGTATTGAAAGGAAAGTCTTCCGTTTTTGTGCAGAGGATTTCGAGAGGTCTGAAACAAAAAGTACCCTCTTACCATCCATTAGTAGTGAGGGCTGGGATTTAGCAGACTGTAAGATCTGCAGAGTTTGCGGGTATCTCAGTACCTTCAAAACAATCAGTTGCTCTGGTTTTGACAGAGTTGGAGGGCCCGAGGGTACTCTGTGTACCTGCTCTATTTCTAGAGGGGGATTAAATTTTATTTTCAGAAACTCCGGGATGAAAGAGTGTAGATATGAAATAATATGTAATGTAATGTAATTTATTTCTTATATACCGCTAAACTCCGTTAGGATTCTAAGCGGTTTACAGAAAAATAGACAATAGGGTGCATTAAAATTATAAGTAAAATAGGTACTTAGAAATTCCCTTACTGTCACAAAGGCTCACAATCTAACTAAAGTACCTGGAAAAATGACAATTAGTAGAGTAATGAAGAAATAAAATAGAGAATAGATGAGAAAAATAAGAAAATAAACATTCTAATAAGACTACAATGATCTAAAGGACTTTGAAAGGTTGAAAAAAGAGGGGAGATAAGAATAGATGCAGAGGGAGAGCCGTTGAAGCAATAGAATTCTGAGGAAATTTAAATGAAATTTGAATGATAAAACAAAACAAAATAAGTGGTAAAACAATAAGTGAGATTAAAAAATATATCATAAACTAAAAAGAATTCAAAATAAAATCAAAACAGTCAAAACTGAAGTCTTCCCCTCAGCCCCCTCAGAGAGCCCAATTATGCGCACATTGTTACGACGCATTCTGTTCAACAAATCTTCAACGTCGCGTTGTAATAGGGACATTTTGTGTAGGCCCTGATGGACATCGAGAAACTGACAGTCTCTCTTCAGTGAGATCAATTTGCACACTGTGTTGTTTTAATTGTAACATGATATTGATTATTTCTGATTTAATGTTGACTTAATGTTTGCAATCGCTTCCAAATTTTCCTGCATGAAGCCTCTCAGAATTTGTAAATCGTTGGAGATAGAACCCCCGTGATCCTTAGAGGAGCAGGCCTTGACTGGTGACGGGGGCTCTTGCTTAGATCTCTTAGAAGCATTTTGTGATGGCGTAGTGCCGGATTAAGGAGAGTCCTTGGCTTTGGTTGATTTGGACGCCATTATCGACTGTAAATATGTGAATCACTGACCTGAAAGTTTGCAGAGAGAGGCTGAAAAAAGAGATTTATATCACGGGCTGGAGCGGAGAAAAATCACTAAGCAGCCATCTTGTAAGCAGTCACGTGATGCCCCCCTACTGGTTGCCTTTTTAATAGAGAACCAACCAGACCCCCCATAAATCCCCAACCCCCACAGAAGCAGACACTCACCAGCCATACCACATGCATACTCCTCATACCTCCCCAACCCCCATGTTGCTCAAGAGTGGGTCACCAAGTCCAGGAAAACCCTCGGAATGGAAGGGAGTCACCCTCTCAGAAAAAAACCCAAACAAACCCTGAGAGCATTACAGAGCCAGACATGGACTGTATGGGACCGGAGTTTTATAAAATCTTAACCGACATGTCTTTAAAGTCTTTGCAGAGGGTTTGCAGATGCTTCAGAGCAGGCATTTTAATTGATTGGTTGCAGTTACACACTTGCTCTCTAATTGGTCATTTATCATATTACCTTAGTTATTTCAAGACTGGGATGGTGTCCTAAAAACACTGTCTTATCTACCCTGAACAGCTTGTACCTTAGAACTGACCACAAAGACCCTGTGGGCATGACCTTTACCGTTCTCTGTGGCCCCACCCTCTTTGTCTTCTTCTTTTCTCCTTTTGCTTATGTGTTGTGGTCAGTGGATACATGCAAGGCACCCTGTGCTCAGGCTAGTTCAATTAATATTCAAAGGCATTGTCCACTGCTTTTTCTATAGAGCTACTTGAGCAACAGCTTATAATAGCTTGTTCTGCTTTTCGGTGCAGCTTGTAGGTCTTATCTTGATAGCCAGTACAGCAGTTTCTTCTGTGGCAATGTCCTTTAGCTCTTGCTGAAAAGTCCTCAGCCCTTGCAAACAACTGATGGGCTGAAGTTTCACAGAATCCATCTTGTTTTATGTCTGCCTTTTCCCTTGTAGGCAGCCCTTTGGCATTGCATCTCAGGGCTATTGCTGAGGGGTCTCCCTCATAAGGAATGCCCTCGACTACCTAACAGAGTTGGTCATCCTACTCCAGGGTGCCTTCAACAGATATTCCATCAAAAATCTTTTCCACTTAAAATTCCCAACATGTAACAATATAAAGTCTACCAGGCTTGTACCTTATCCATCTAATATCAATTAGAAAACTACTGAAACCAACTACCACTTACATTATGATCATGTGACTACTATCTGTTTCAGAAAACTGAAATGGTAATTGTAAAAGCCCATTTTTAAACCGTGTAATGCAACTCATAGGGCATAATAATGAGCCCACAATGACCTACTTGTACTTGTAAATATGGTAACAGGGAAGCTCCTGTCACGGGTTCAAAAATCTGCTTTAAACCCTGCCACTAAAGCAAATGTGCCTATTCCTAAGCCAAGAAAGCTGCCCATTAACTCTGTTCCCAGTGCTAAGATCAGACAGGCAGGGCAGAACAGAGAAGGGATGGCAGAGAAGAACAGAATACCTGTTCCAAGCTACTATAATCCCTTTTACAAACCATCTGTTAATTCTCCAGTTAAACCTATGGTCAGGCAATCTGACACAGCAAGGGTTAAGGAAAGGGGTGGAGCTGACAGGCAGAACATGGTTAGAACACCAGTGAAAGTTACACAGCAGGATAAATTAAGGCCAGCTTAGAACACACACAGGCAATCAGGAGCCTGGAGGGAAGGACGTTCCTCACAGAACAGGGAACTGAAGGCTAGGAGCTCTGTCTTCTACTAAGAAACCTCCTGTCCCACAGCACTGCCCTGCTGACAGAACTTTGCTTTCCAAGCAGAGACTAATTGGAAGGGAAAAGCTTCAGAGAGTGAGGAGTCCCTTATGGAAGTAGAGGGCTATGTCTCTGAGGGGGAGGAAATGGAAGCCCTAGACTATATGTCTGAATGCAGCATGGATCAGTAAGGTACTGTGTGGAGGAAGGGAATGAAAGTTTGTTCTATAACAATGGTGTAAAGCAGTGTTTTTCAACCTTTTTACACCTATGGACCGGCAGAAATAAAATAATTATTCTGTGGACCGGCATCGGTTGAAGAACACTGAGCTAAGTCTTGGGCCAGACCATGCCCATCTCTACCCAATCTCCACCCCAGACCCCCGCCCCCATAATAGTACTAATTGTAGCACTTTTTTCCATTCATTTTTCAAAGATACATAATATAATCTTTTTAACAACACATAATGGTTAACCACAAAATTAAACTACACAAAGCACACTGACAGCAGATGTAAATTCTCAAAATTGACATAATTCAATCACTAAATTAAAAAATAAAATCATTCCCCCCTACCTTTGTTGTCTCCCTCCCTCTATGCTATGCCTTACCTTCTGGCCTGCTCCCGCCTGGCCATTTTATGCCGCCCCGGTATTATTTTCAGGCTGGCTTCCTCTTCCTCACTGATGCAGTGCACAAAGCTGTGGGCAGCGGCTCCTTGCGCGTCCCATGCCTCATCTGGAAGCCTTCCCTCTGACATTGCAATGTCAGAGAGAAGGCTTCCGGTTCAGGTGCAGGACGTGTGTAGGAGCCACTGCCTGTGCCTTTGTGCACTGAATCAGTGATGAAGAGGAAGCTGGCTCGAAGATAACGCCACATCGATCGCACCGTGGACCAGCGGTTGAAGAATACTGTTTTCAGCCTGATATACAAGCTGGCCCTGTGGACCGGCAGGAAATTTCTGTGGACCGACACCAGTCCATGGACCGGTGGTTGAAGAACACTGGTCTAAAGTGCTTAAAGAAACATTTCTGTCCTTATGTGGGACTATATAATGTGAGGATTGCCTAATAGCAGAAATTAAACCAGAATCCCTGTATGCAAGCAAAGCATAATTAGTGGGGGATGGGCTAATGTTAGAAGGAGAAATAAAGCCCTGAGTTGATTCAGTGACCTGATATTGTACATCCCTGATAGAGGGAATTTATGGGAGGGGAATCTTAGACCATTAAAACAAGGGTGGATGTTTCCCAGCCCACTGCCTAGAAATATAAAGGGTCATACTTCAGGCAGTCAGGTGGAGAGAACTTCCTAAAGAAACAGGGGGCTCAATACAGTAATTGTACCAAGCCTAGAAGGCGTGGAGCTAAAGCCCAGGGTTGGCGGGTCCACAGGGGCTCTGGTATATAGAAATATACGGCAGATAAGGGCCATGGCCCAACTAGTCTGCCCACCCTAATGACCTTCCCCTACTTTTGCCCTGTGAATAGATCCCATGTATCGATCCCATTTGGCCTTAAAATCAGGCACGCTGCTGGCCTCAATCACCTGCAGTGGAAGACTATTCCAGTGATCAACCACCCTTTCAGTGAAAAAGAATTTCCTGGTGTCATCTCGCAGTTTCCCGCCCCTGATATTCCACGGATGCCCTCTTGTTGCCGTGGGACCCTTGAAAAAGAAGATATCTTCCTCCGCCTCGATGCGGCCCGTGAGATACTTGAACGTCTCGATCATGTCTCCCCTCTCTCTGCGCTCCTCGAGCGAGTATAGCTGTAATTTGTCTAGCTGTTCTTCGTACGGGAGATCCTTGAGTCCTGAGACCATCCGGGTGGCCATTCTCTGAACCAACTCCAGTCTCAGCACATCCTTGCAATAATGCAGACTCCAGAATTGCACACAGTATTCCAGGTGGGGCCTCACCATGAATCTAAGCTGAACCAAGCAGCTAAGCTGAACCCATGGCTAGCCCAAATGATACTCGAGGCCCCTACTTACCTCGGCTTTAGAAAATTACTTAAAACCTACCTATTCAGCAAACAAGACCCGAATTGTCCCCCCCCCCCCGACAATAACTCCCCGTCTTCCCACTTCGCCTCCCTCATGAGGCCATCCCTTTTTCCCTACTTTCCACATCCTCTGTCTAGTTCGATTAAGCTGTAATTCTGATAAATATTTGTAAATCTGCCTGTCTATACAGATCCTAATCTAATTGATGTAAACCGCCTAGAACTCGCTGGGTATGGCGGTATATAAGAATAAAATTATTATTATTATCTATACAATGGCATAATGACTTCTGGCTTACGGCTGATGAAACCCCTTCGTATGCAACCTGTGATTTGTCTTGCCTTGGATGAAGCTTGCTCCACTTGATTGGCAGCCTTCATGTCCTCACTGACGATCACCCCTAAGTCTCGTTCTGCTACTGTTCTTGTTAGGATCTCACCATTGAGGGTATAAGTCTTGCATGGATTTTGGTTGCCCAAGTGCATAACTTTGCATTTTTTGGCATTGAAGCTGAGTTGCCAGGTCCTAGACCAGCGCTCCAGTAGGAGTAGGTCGTGCATCATGTTGTCGGGCATTGAATCTTCGTCTGTTCTGCATTTGCCCACTACATTACTTAGTTTGGCGTCATCGACGAATAATGTTATTTTACCTCGTAGCCCTTCTGCCAAGTCTCATATAAAGATGTTGAATAGGATCAGGCCCAAGACCGAGCCCTGGGGCACTCCATTGATCACCTCCATCATTTCAGAGGGGGTGCCGTTCACCACTACCCTCTGAAGCCTTCCTCCAAGCCAGTTCCCAACCCATTTCGTCAATGTGTCGCCCAATCCTATAGAACTCATCTTGCTCAGCAACCTGCGGTGTTGTACGCTATCGAATGCTTTGCTAAAGTCCAGGTATATGATGTCCAGGGACTCCCCAACATCCAGCTTCCCCGTCACCCAGTCAAAGAAGCTGATCAGGTTGGATTGGCATGATCTCCCCTTAGTAAATCCATGTTGACGGGGATCCTGTAGATTCTCCTCATTCAGGATCTTATCCAATTGGCGTTTGATTAGAGTTTCCATTAGTTTGCTCACTATTGATGTTAGACTCACTGGTCTGTAGTTTGCTGCCTCCATCTTTGAGCCTTTCTTGTGGAGTGGATTGACGTTAGCCGTCTTCCAGTCCAACGGGACGCTGCCTGTACTAAGGGAAAGGTTGAAGATCGTGGACAGTGGCTCCGCCAAGACATCACTCAACTCCCTGAGCACCCTGGGGTGTAGGTTGTCAGGCCCCATTGCCTTGTTAACCTTGAGCTTTGACAGCTCACCGTAGACACTGCTGGGCGTAAACTCGAAGTTACTAAATGGGTCAACTGAGTCAACCCTTATCTGTAGCTGAGGGCCGAGCCCCGGCGCTTCTCGGGTGAAGACTGAGCAGAAGTATTCATTTAACAGTTGGGCATTTTCTGAGTCCTTTTTCACATAGTCCCCGTCTGGTTTCCTAAGACGTACTATCCCGCCTGAGTTTTTACTTCTGTCACTGATATACCTGAAGAAGGATTTATCTCCCTTCTGGATGTTCTTTGCCAGAGACTCCTCCATGAGGAATTTAGCCTCCCTGACTGCTCTTTTGACGGCTTTTGACTTGATCAGGTAGTCTGCTCTAGAGTCCTGTTTCCCCGATTGTTTGTAAGTGATGAATGCTTTTTTATTCTCCTTGATGAGGTCTGAGATCTCCGCAGTGAACCACTGCGGCTTATTGTTCCTTCGCCGTTTACTTACTAATTTAACATAGCGGTTTGTCGCTTCCTGTATGGTGGCTTTCAAAGTCGACCACATTTCTTCCACGCTATCGGTTTCTGCTTGGCTTTGTAGTGCCTGGTGAACAAAGAAACCCATGCCTTGGAAGTTTGTGTCCTTGAATTTGAGGACCTTGGTCAGTGTGGTAGATTTAGTGAAACCTTTCCTAAGATTGAACCATACCATGTTGTGGTCACTGGAGGCCAATGTGTCGCCCACCGAGATCTCTGTGACACTTTCTCCATTGGTAAGTAATAGGTCCAGTATTGCCTGATCCCTTCTTGGGTTCAACACCAGTTGCCTGAGACGTGCTCCCTTCATAGAGTTTAATAGCCTCCTGCTGCTGCCGAAAGCAGAGGTAAGTGTATCCCAATCCACATCAGGCATGTTGAAGTCACCTAAAAATATTGTGTCCCCACGCAAGGTGATATTCTCTATATCTCTGATTAATTCCATATCCAAGTCATCCTGTTGTCCTGGGGGTCTGTAATGTTGCCCAGAACTGTGCAAAGCATGGCAGCAGAACTTTGAGAAAGAAACCCTGTTTAAAGGGAAATATTTTTGTTTTGTTTTTTTTCCCTTTCTGATTGATGCAAAAAGTGACTGTAAAGGAGAACTTTGTGATAAATCTTTTCCAAGCATCATCAGCTGGTGGGGCTGTATTAGAACCAGTTCAAATTGAACTGGATAATAAAACTTGGAACTGGAAATTATTGGTGGACAGGGTTTTTTTCCCCTTTTCGTTTTCTCTGCTGTGCTTATTCCAGAGTGGTCCTCCAAAGAGTACTAATATTTGTGCCTGGGGCGGGAGAGGGGTTGCCAGTGCTAGGCTTACCCCTGGCCCCATCACACTATGTATTTAGGTTTAAGTGAGTTAGAAATTTTTTAACATTTATAAGTATGACAACTGTATTAATAGTTTTATTGATCTACCTGTACTAGCAACCCTACTGAATGTCTGTGTCAGTGGCGTACCTAGCATATGTGATACCCAGGGCCCATCATTTTGTAACACCCCTCCTCTGATTTTTTTAGTAATAATACACATCACACAACAAGAGTGTACCTAGGAAAAGGCAACATCTTACATACTGCAGTAAGCAGTAGGACATCAATACACCCATTGTAAAACTAAACAAGCAAAACTAGTACAGATCAATCCTGCACAGTCAATGTTATCAGAAAACCATGTCTTTTGTATGCACAGAACACAGAAACACCCTCGCCCAGTATGGAATATGTAATCGCAATCTAAAATAGAACTATATAGACAAAAGTTAAACTGAACCACAAAGAAGCCAGACTTTGCATACAATGCAACACCAAAGAAACAGAAACAGTGATGCATGTTCCCTATATTGTGCAAAATATAAAGATAGCAAATATAAATTTGAAAAAACTGAGAAATAGCAGTCAGCACTTTACAAATTAACAAACAGAAATAAAACAAATAATGGGAAATAAGAAAATACAATTTTAACATAAAACATAGAAATATGATGGCAGATAAAGACCAAATGGCCCATCTAGTCTGCCAATCCATTTTTCAATTAGCTTTCAGAGGCCAAATCCTCATTCAGGTCAGTACAGTATACTGCTGTTATGGTATCCTATCCTGACCTGAGGAAGGGGATTTAATCCAATAAAAAGATTGCCTTACTTTCATTTCCTGTTTATAAACTTTTATCAATACAGCTACAATACTACTTTATTTTAAAGCAACAAAAAAATTTTTTTCTACCTTTTATTATTTCTGCTTTATCTTCTCTTCACTCTCTTCTTTCCATACAGCGTCTGCCCTCTCTCTCTCTGCACCTTCCATCCTTCCTCTGCCCTCTTTTCCTGCCTTTTCCATCCACTGTCTGCTATCTCTGCCCCTGCCATCCCATTCCCACCCCACCCCCTTGGTACGCCACTGGTTTGTGTCCCTCTCCATTGTAACTTCATGGATAACTGACTCAACCTCTTATAATGTAATCCGACCTTGAACTGAATAGGTAAAGGTGGAATAGAAAACCTGATTAACATAACATAACACATGGCACAGTGAGTAAGGCTATGGATAGCCTGGGGTGGGGGGGGGAGAAAAAGTTGAATTTAAAGATTTCTGACCCAAGAGCCTAGGTTCCCACCTCTAAAACCCCTTTCCTTGCAATTTCTTTCCTTCAGGATGGTCTTCACGGGCTGTTTTAGGTGAGATTTTTCTGATTTGCAGCCATCTTGGAGTTTAAACAATCTTTTTTTCTCTAGTCTCCATCTGCTTCAAAACTCCTCAAGTTTGCTCAAAATTGACTGACTGGGATGGAATCCTCAGGCTTTTATTTAATCCATTTCTTTTCAGGTTTGTGCTGGATGGCCGGCTGAGGAGTGTCCACACTTGATGGAGTGCGTGGGGAAATGGCGGGAACCTCTGGTTCAGCCTCCTCCTGAGTCCTCCAGGTCTGGGGATCCACAGGAGGTGCATTCCTAGGGGGAAGAGATCCTTCCCAGGATATTCTGAAATTGTATTGGCCAAGCAAAGTCACATGGGGGCCACCGAACAAATGGTTTCACTTTGGATTTTGTTAACCTTATGTGGAATGCCTTTTATCCCAGGATAAAGTCTGCTTACATGCAGGAGGCATGCAGGAGGATAGCAGTCAAGAGGTGGTGGCAACTGTGGATCAAGGGGAAGACCCCACAGTACACTGGCTGTTCAGGACCTCTGGGACTCTTACTGGAAGAGTTAAAGCTGGAAGTTTCCTCTTCTCAGTGCTTAGCTGCCAGTTTCCTCTTCTCAGTGCAGAGCAGTTCAGTGCAGTGTAGGTCTGTGGCAATGACTGCATTTTTTCCCTTGCATGCGGATGATATTTTCATACTGATAGAGATAGATCTGGACATTACTGACCTAGCATATAAAGTAAATCTTTGTATCTCTAAACTTCAAGCCTGGGCTCAGTCTGTCTGGATGAAGCTTAACACAGCTAAAACCAAATTATTATGGTTTACAGCTTTTCAGCAAACAAAGCATCAGAACAGTCATGGAGAAAACAGAGGGCTTTTTCCTTCTTTCCTTGATTAGAGTCATCTGGTCTCTGCTTGCAGAGAGCCAGCACACAAACACAGTTTAGTGAGACAGATTATTTTCTTCCCTTTAGCTTAGGAACTAACCTCCATTCCCTCTGGGGTAAAGCTGGCATCTAGAGGCAATTCAGCAGTGTCCAAAGCCTCGGCTCCTACCAGGCTCTCAGTAGCTGATCTCAGGCTAGGCAAGTCCTCAACCATATCCACATCCTCACTACTGTGAGGTTGAGAAGAGAGACTCCTCCCCTCACCTTCCTGGTTGCACAGCTGCTGGTGCCTCTGCCTTGATTCCTCTGCTTCTGTCTCTCTTCTCTCTCCTGTCCCTCCTCTGTCCTTCCTACTGTGATTCAGGGCTCTGCTTTTATGTGTATAATAGTCCCACCCCTCTATCCTAGGAGGAGGGGGGTTGGGTTGAAAATCCCTAGGGAAATAAAGCTGGTTTCTTCTAGGCTGATAGTTTGAATACCCTGCAGGACTAGATCTCCCCTTCTCAGTAAAAGTCCTAACAGGCATTCTTGTATATTTACTCTGATATGGCACATTCTGCTGAATATCCTTAAGCTCATACCCTTCCTGCTCTAGCTCACTGTCTGAGGGGTAGTCAGCTATTTCTATATCATTACTTTTAACCTGGTCAGCTCTCCTAACCAGGGACTGTGTTCTGCTTTTATTCATCACAGGGACAAAGATGGCCATAGGTTGGTCACAATTATAACAGTCTTAGTCTTGTTAACCATCCCTTTTTAATAATTCCTAGAATCCTGTTTGCTTTCTTGGCCGCCGCCATACAGTACATTGGGTGGAAGGTTTTATCGTATTGTCTACGATGACACCCAGATCCTTTTCTTAAGCACTAACCCCCAAGTTAGACCCTAGCATCCGGTAACTGTGATTCAGGTTATTCTTCCCAAAGTGCATCACTTTGCATTTGTCCACATTAAATTTCATCTGCCACTTGGACGCCCAGTCTTCTAATTTCCTAAGGTATGCCTGCAATCTTTCACAATCTGTATGTGTTTTAACAACTTTGAACAGTTTAGTGTCATATGCAAATTTAATCACCTCATTCATCGTTCCAATTTCTAGAACATTTATAAATAAGTTATATAGCACCGGTCCCAGTACAGACCCCTGTGGCACTCCACTGTTTACTCTCCTCCATTGAGAAAAATGACCATTTAACTCTGTTTTCTATCCGATAATCAATTCCTAATCCACAACTGAACTTTGCCACCTATCCCATTATTCTTTAATTTTCTCAGGAGCCTCTCATGAGGAACTTTATCAAAAGCTTTCTGAAAATCGAGATACACTATATCAACCAGTTCACTTTTATCCATATGTTTATTAACACCTTCAAAGAAGTCAAACAAATTAGTGAGGCGAGATCTCCCTCGGCTGAACTCATGCTGACTCTATCTCATTAAATCATGGTTGTCTACATTAGGGGTGTCCAACCTTTTGGCTTCCCTGGGTCGCATTGGCTGAAAATATGTTTCTGGGGCCGCACAAATGCGCAAACGCTGCAGCAAGACAGAGGAGTTAGCTGGCAAGATGGTAAACACCCGGGGGCAGCAGAGGGAAACACTGCATCACCCTCGACTGGGGCCACACAAAATACTTCATGGGGCCACATGTGGCCCTCGGGCTGCAGGTTGGACACCCCTGGTCTACATGTTCCACAATTTATTTTTTATAATTGTTTCTACCATTTTGCCTGGCAGTGAAGTAAGGCTTACTGGTCTGTAATTTCCCGGATCTCCCCTGGAGCTCTTTTTAAAATCAGCATAACATTAGCCACCCTTCAATCTTCAGGTACTACAGAAGATTTTAGCAACAGGTTACAGATCACTAACAGCAAGTTAGCAATTTAATGTTTGAGTTCGGGTGGTACCAGCCAGTCCTGGCGATTTATCACTTTTTTAACTTGTCGATTTGGCTTTGTACATCTTCCAGATTCACTGAGATTTATTTCAGTTCCTCCACATTATCACCCTCGAAAACCATTTCCAGTTTAGGTAGATCTCTTATCTTTTTCCATAAAGACTGAATCAAAGAATTTCATTCATTCTCTTCATTATGGCCTTATCCTCCTGAGCACCCCTTTAGCTTCTTGATCATGCAACGGTCTCACAGATTCCCTCACAGGGTTTCTACTTCTGATGTACCTAAAAAATTGTTATGAGTTTTTGCCTATTTTGCAAATTTCTTTCTTAGCTGTCTTTATCAATGCTTTGCATCTAAATTGCCAGTGCTTATGTTTCATCTTATTTTCTTCATTCGGATCCTTTTTCTATTCTTTAAGGAATGTTTTCTTTGGCTCTAATAGCCTCTTTCATTTCACATTTTAACTACGCCAGCTTTCATTTCCTCTTCTTTCCACCTTTGCTGATATGTGGAATACATCTGGTTTGGGCTTCCACAATGTATTTTTAAATAACATCCACACCTGGTTTACAGTCCTAACCTTTGCAACTAATCCTTTTAGGTTTTTATAAACCATTTTCCTCATTTTATCATAGTCGCCCTTTTGAAAATTAAATACCTCTATAGTAAATTTCTTTTGTGATGTCACTCCCAGTATCAGCTCAAATTTGATCATGTTATGATCACTGTTTCCCAGTGGACACAACACAGTTAACTCCTGTACTATGCCTTGCATTCCACTAAAATAGCTCCCCCTCTTATCGGCTCCTGGACCACTTGCTCCAAGAAACAGTCATTTATAATATCTAGGAATTTTACCTCCCTAGCACTCCCCAATGTAACATTTAACCAGTCAATGTTGGGATAATTAAAATCACTAGTAAATCAAACTTATGCCCTATGGGAAACCTCGGGGACCCCTAAGACACTGCAAGACCCGCCCACCACACAAACACTCACACTGTATCACACATCACTCACTGAAAAGAAGAAAAAAAAGTGGAGCAAAAACCTTCACTTCGAATGCAAGAGCAAGAGAAATCGCAATCACACATGTGGTAGATAATCAGCAGTGGAAAAAGCACTGTAGCAGCCCTCATCAAAATCCAAATTCAATTGTGTAGGAAAAAAACAACACATTCATAAAGTCTCAGACCATTTCAACACAAAAAGTGAGCAGAGAAAACAGAATATAGAAAACTTAGCTGCAGACAGTGTTCCAAGTACCTGCTATCTTCCAAGTACCTGCAATCAGTGCTAGCCCGCCTGAACCCCGCAGCCAGTATGCCCAACGGGGAAATCTCCATTTCGCTATGCTGCGTCAGGGATAAGGTTTCCTGCATCACCAACAAAAAGTTGAGGCCATCGTACTAAAAACACATCACATCCACACACAAGGAAACAAAACCAGAAACGAGGGAACACACCAGATGTGGATGTGATGTCATACACTTAGCTTTTCTTCCAGCTTTAATTTCTGTTCCTTCTTCTTCCTAAACTTATACTAAAATAAATAAAAAGGATAGAAACTATCTCCCTAACAGTGTATGCAGCTATGAAATATGTCTGCCTAAACACAGGAACTGTATGCCTATCTACATAAAATAAATTAAATATTTCCCTGTCTAAAGAACCTAAACCTCACTCTCTCTTATATAACTTTATTCTACTCTTTCTCTAACTAAATGTCTTACTCTCACACAGTGGCGTACCAAGGGGAGAGGCGGTACGCCCTCGGTGCATGCCGCAAGGGGGTGCACAGCCAGCCACCCTCCCTATTCTGCCACTGCTGCTTTCCTTAACCAGCAGCAGCGCCAGTAAACAAGGGTGACCGCGGATGCTTACTCGGCAGTTCTTCAGTTTCTGGCCAGCTCCCCTGCTCAAAACTGCGGGCATCGGCTCCTCGTGAAATCTGTGGCTATGTCAGAGAGAAGGCTTCCGACGCAGCCGCAGATCGCATGAGGTGTAGATAGTAACATAGTAACATAGTAGATGACGGCAGATAAAGACCCGAATGGTCCATCCAGTCTGCCCAACCTGATTCAATTTAAATTATTATTATTTTTTTTTCTTCTTCTTAGCTATTTCTGGGCGAGAATCCAAAGCTTTACCCGGTACTGTGCTTGGGTTCCAACTGCCGAAATCTCTGTTAAGACTTACTCCAGCCCATCTACACCCTCCCAGCCATTGAAGTCCTCCCCTGCCCATCCTCCTCCAAACGGCCATGCACAGACACAGACCGTACAAGTCTGCCCAGTAACTGGCCTAGTTCAATCTTTAATATTATTTTCTGATTCTAAATCTTCTGTGTTCATCCCACGCTTCTTTGAACTCAGTCACAGTTTTACTCTCCACCACCTCTCTCGGGAGCGCATTCCAGGCATCCACCACCCTCTCCGTAAAGTAGAATTTCCTAACATTGCCCCTGAATCTACCACCCCTCAACCTCAAATTATGTCCTCTGGTTTTACCATTTTCCTTTCTCTGGAAAAGATTTTGTTCTACGTTAATACCCTTTAAGTATTTGAACGTCTGAATCATATCTCCCCTGTCTCTCCTTTCCTCTAGGGTATACATATTCAGGGCTTCCAGTCTCTCCTCATACGTCTTCTGGCGCAAGCCTCCTATCATTTTCGTCGCCCTCCTCTGGACCGCCTCAAGTCTTCTTACGTCTTTCGCCAGATACGGTCTCCAAAACTGAACACAATACTCCAAGTGGGGCCTCACCAATGACCTGTACAGGGGCATCAACACCTTCTTCCTTCTACTGACTACGCCTCTCTTTATACAGCCCAGAATCCTTCTGGCAGCAGCCACTGCCTTGTCACACTGTTTTTTCACCTTTAGATCTTCGGACACTATCACCCCAAGGTCCCTCTCCCCGTCCGTGCATATCAGCTTCTCTCCTCCCAGCATATACGGTTCCTTCCTATTATTAATCCCCAAATGCATTACTCTGCATTTCTTTGCATTGCATTTTAGTTGCCAGGCATTAGACCATTCCTCTAACTTTTGCAGATCCTTTTTCATATTTTCCACTCCCTCTTCGGTGTCTACTCTGTTACAAATCTTGGTATCATCTGCAAAAAGGCACACTTTTCCTTCTAACCCTTCAGCAATGTCACTTACATACATATTGAACAGGATTGGCCCCAGCACCGAACCCTGAGGGACTCCACTAGTCACCTTTCCTTCCTTCGAGCGACTTCCATTAACCACCACCCTCTGGCGTCTGTCCGACAGCCAGTTTCTGACCCAGTTCACCACTTTGGGTCCTAACTTCAGCCCTTCAAGTTTGTTCAACAGCCTCTTATGAGGAACTGTATCAAAGGCTTTGCTGAAATCCAAGTAAATTACATCTAGCATATGTCCTCGATCCAGCTCTCTGGTCACCCAATCAAAAAATTCAATCAGGTTCGTTTGGTACGATTTACCTTTTGTAAAGCCATGTTGCCTCGGATCCTGTAACCTATTAGATTCAAGGAAATACACTATCCTTTCTTTCAGCAACACTTCCATTATTTTTCCAACAACTGAAGTGAGGCTCACCGGCCTGTAGTTTCCTGCTTCATCCCTGTGACCACTTTTATGAATAGGGACCACATCCGCTCTCCTCCAATCCCCAGGAATCACTCCCGTCTCCAGAGATTTGTTGAACAAGTCTTTAATAGGACTCGCCAGAACCTCTCTGAGCTCCCTTAGTATCCTGGGATGGATCCCGTCTGGTCCCATCGCTTTGTCCACCTTCAGTTTTTCAAGTTGCTCATAAACACCCTCCTCCTTGAACGGCGCAGAATCTACTCCATTTTCTCGTGTAACTTTGCCAGACAATCTCGGTCCTTCTCCAGGATTTTCTTCTGTGAACACAGAACAGAAGTATTTGTTTAGCACATTTGCTTTCTCCTCATCACTCTCCACATATTTGTTCCCAGCATATTTCAGCCTAGCAATTCCATTTTTTATCTTCCTCCTTTCACTAATATATCTGAAAAAATTTTTATCTCCCTGTTTTACATTTTTAGCCATTTGTTCTTCCGCCTGTGCCTTCGCCAAACGTATCTCTCTCTTGGCTTCTTTCAGTTTCACCCTGTAGTCCTTTCTGCTCTCCTCTTCTTGGGTTTTTTTTATATTTCATGAACGCCAACTCTTTCGCCTTTATTTTCTCAGCCACTAGGTTGGAGAACCATATCGGCTTCCTTTTTCTCTTGTTTTTATTGATTTTCTTCACATAAAGGTCCGTAGCCATTTTTATCGCTCCTTTCAGCTTAGACCACTGTCTTTCCACTTCTCTTATGTCCTCCCATCCTAACAGCTCTTTCTTCAGGTACTTTCCCATTGCATTAAAGTCCGTACGTTTGAAATCTAGGACTTTAAGTATCGTGCGGCCGCTCTCCACTTTAGCCGTTATATCAAACCAAACCGTTTGATGATCGCTACTACCCAGGTGAGCACCCACTCGAACATTAGAGATACTCTCTCCATTTGTGAGGACCAGATCCAATATCGCTTTTTCCCTTGTGGGTTCCGTCACCATTTGTCTGAGCAGAGCCTCTTGAAAGGCATCCACAATCTCCCTACTTCTTTCCGATTCCGCAGACGGAGCATTCCAGTCTGCATCCGGCAGGTTGAAATCTCCCAACAGCAGAACCTCCTCTTTCCTTCCAAACTTTTGGATATCCACAATCAGATCCTTATCAATTTGCTGCGATTGAGTCGGAGGTCTGTAGACTACACCCACGTAGATAGAAGTTCCATCTTCTCTTTTCAGAGCAATCCATATCGCTTCTTCCTCTCCCCAGGTCCCTTGCATTTCGGTCGCTTGGATATTGATCTTTACATAGAGAGCTACTCCTCTACCGTTATGACCATCTCTGTCCTTCCTAAAAAGATTATATCCCGGTATGTTTGCATCCCATCCATGTGATTCACTGAACCATGTCTCTGTGATAGCAACAATATCTAGATCTGCCTCTAATATCAGGGCTTGCAGATCATGAACTTTGTTGCTTAGACTGCGAGCATTTGTGGTCATCGCTTTCCAGTTATTTTTCAGCGATAACCTCCTTTTTCGTATGGACTTTTGTGTCGTTTCACTTTCCGTTGCAATACTAAGAAATGAGTTGCTGATATTGCTTATGTTGCAGCCTTTACTACTATCACATCTTTTCTTTTGCCGGGGGTGGTCTCTATAATTGTCCTTCGTACATACACCACCCCCACCTTCTAGTTTAAATGCCTAGAAAAATATTGTCTAAATTTCTCTGCAAGGTTTCTTTTTCCTGCTGTAGTAATATGTAGCCCATCAGTGCAATATAGCTTCTTGTCCTTCCATGTATTTCCCCATCCTCCTATGTACCTGAAGCCTTCTTGATGACACCAGGCTCTGAGCCATCTATTAAAGTCCTCTGTGTTTTTCACTCTTTGCTCTCCTTTTCCATATGCAGGCAGTATTTCAGAAAAAGCTAAAGTCTTTACAAAAGGTTTCACGCCCTCACCAAGCTCCCGAAAAGCTTTCTGTGCTGCAAGTGTGGAGTTGTTGGCCAGGTCATTTGTTCCCAGATGGATAACAACATCAGTGTTAAAATCCTTAGTTTCTTCCTTAATTATAGTCAGTATTTGCCTGGAACTCCTGGTAGCTGAGGATCCTGGAAGACATTTCACTATTTTGGTCTCCTCGCCCTGTGTTCCAAGGTTAATGCCTCTGATGATGGAATCTCCCAACAGTAATAGTTTTCTGTTTTTGGCTTTTTTATTTGTACTTAGGGTGCTCTTGTTCTCTTGAGTTTCCTTCATTGGTTCAAGTCCCACCTCCCTTCTGTTTTCCTGAGTATCGCAGTGCACTAGTGGAGCGAAGGAATTCTGTAGAGGTAATATTAGTGAAGGTGGATGTTTCTGTGTTACATGTCGCAGTCTTCCTGAGCCTACTGTGACCCATTTATTCCTGGGCTGTTTTATTCTTTGAGGTAGAGGTGGTAAGTTGGTATGATTTTGTGGAGTGATGGAAGCTGCTTTAATTGTATTCAATTCCTGTTTAAGTTTGCAGAGCTCCTCCTTAATACTGGCAAGTTGAAGACAGATGGGGCAAGCCTTAAGCCTCCAAATAGTATGTCTTGGAATTAAAGCACCACAGTGATTGCATAGAATAAAGGTCATCTTGATTGGTTGTGAAGTGACCAGAAATATAGGCTCTATACCACCTAAAACACAGTATTTTAAACAAAAATGCAGGAAGAGGAAATAAGATTTAACAGAGGAAAGAGAAGGATTTATTTTTTGTGCTTTTTTATATTTTTTTTTAGTAAGAAACAGGGAGGAGAAGAGAAATTAAGCAGATATAATGCTGAAAACCAGTGAAAAGAGCAGAATATGAAATGTTGAGTAACTTAGCTTTTAGAAGTTCACAGGGCAGCCTTGTTTCAGCAATGCAGGGGAACCAGCCAGAAATGTTCGGCATGGAAATAGTGTTGCTGCACAGGGAAAGGGGGGGGCGTAGAAATGTTGCTGCTGCACAGGGAAGGGGGGAAAATGCTGCACAGGCAAGGGGGGAGAGAAATGCTCCTGCTGTACAGGGAAGGGGGGAGAAATGCTGCTGCTGCACAGGGAAGGGGGAGGAGAAATGCTGCTGCACAGGGAAGGGGGAGAGAAATGCTGCTGATGTACAGGGAAGGGGGAGAGAAATGCTGCTACTGCAGCACCTAATTGGGGAGAGAGAGGGATGGAGGGAGAAGGAAGACAAGGAAGAGGAACCAGAGATGCCAAGTCCATGGGAGGGAGGGAAAGGAAAAAAGGAAAGGAGATACCAGACCACGGAGAGGAAGGAAGAGATGCCATGGCATGGGGGGAGGGAAGAGAAGGAGATACCAGCCCATGGTGTGGAGTGGGAAAGAAGGAAGGAAAGGAGAAGAGAAAGAGAGAGAGATGCCAAAGCATAGGGGAAGGGGTGTAAACAGAAAAATGGAGAGGTGGTGAACCTGAAATGAATCATGTGCAAAGGAGAGAAGGGACACAAGATATACAGTTTATTGAAGGGACATAGAAAGAGGGAAGATGCCATATGGAAGAGAGAGAGAGAGAGGGTGGACAGTAGATGGAAGTGGTTGAGAGAGAGGGCAGAAGCTGGGTGGAAGGGGCAAGAGAGGGCAGATGTTGCATGGAAGGGAGAGAGGACAAATGCTGTATAGAAAGAAGAGAGCAAAGAGAAAATGATTAAAGCAGAAACGACAAAAGGTAGAAAGATTTTTTTGTTGTTTTACTTAGAATAAAGTAGTATTGTAACTGTATTGATAAGTTTATAAATAGGAAATGGAAATAAGGCAATTTTTTTGGACTAAAACCTTTCCTCGGGTCAGGACAGGATACCATAACAGCAGTATACTGTACTGTTCTGAAGAAAGATTTGGCCTCTGAAATCTAATTGAAAAATGGATTAGTCCAATAAAATGGTATTTTCATATTTCTCATTATTTGTTTTATTATTATTTCTTAATTTGTAAAGTGGTGATTATTATGTATCAGTTTTTTCAAATTTACATCTACTGTCTTTATATTTTGCACAGTATTAGGGGATACGTGTCATTGTTTTTGTGGTGTTGTGTTGCATTGTATGCAGAGTCTGTTTCTTAGCGGTTCAGTTTAACCTTTGTCTACATATTTCTATTTTTAGTTTGTGATTATTTCATATTGGGCGAGGGTGTATCTCTGTTCTGTGTGTATGAAAAGGACATAGTTTTCAGTTGGCATTGATTACAGGATCAATTGACTGTGCAGGATCTGGCTTGTTTGGTTTTACAATGTATGTGTTGGTATTCTAGTGCTCACTGCAGTGTTTAAGATGCTGCCTTTTCCTAGGTACACTCTTGTTGTGCGATATGTGGATTGTTACTAAAAATCATATTTTTCATATAGATGGGTGGATGTCAAAAAATGATGGGCCCCGGGTGTTACATTTGCTAGGTACGCCACTGCTCTCAGAGCACTCACAAAAAAACCTCTTCTCTCTTCAAGATCTTCAGTGGTTTTTCTTAACTCTAACTGCCACTACTCAGCCAGCTTCCTGGTTTGTTCCAGCCAATCAGCATCATGCATAGACATTCTATGGAAATGCCTGCACATTTACAACATTACATTTGCTGAATACTGAAAAGTTAAGTCTTTTAAAAAACTGTCACGTCTTTTCCATCCCAGGACAGCTATAAAATATATATTTATTTGTAACCACAGGTTACATTAATATACAGTACTCCCCCACAAATTCGTGGTTCAGTGTTCATGGCCTCAGTCATTCGCGGGTTTTTTTCTTCTTCCTCCTGCTGCTTTCGAGAAGGGTCGGCTCAGGTGAAGGACCCGTGAGGAGAGGCAAAGGTTTGCGTCCATGTGGGAGGTAACTCGGAGGACACGGTTACCAGCGCTGGTCTCATCTGCTCCCCCATTATCACTCCTCGCGCCGTGGAATCTGGCCCACCTGCTGCTACAGCGGCACCTACTACTTCCAGCATGGCCACTGTGAGGGGAGATTGGGGAGGGGGGGAGAGAGGAGATCGGTGGCAGTTACAGCAGTAGAGCACGCACGCATGATGGAGCCTTCCAGCCGATGGCGACCAATGGCAGCAGCCAAAAACAGAGCGGGGAGGGCATTTTTGTACCACATCCATTTTTCGCGGTTTTTCATTTTTCGCGGTCACTCTGAGAACCTAACCCCCGTGAATTTTGTGGGAGTACTATACACGGGTGGTTCCCCTGAAGGCTGCTACAGTGCTTTTTCCACTGCTGATTATCTACCACATGTGTGATTGTGATTTCACCTGCTGTTGCATTCCAAGTGGATTTTTTTGACAAATGAAGCTTAACTGAGGCTTTTCTCCGCTTTTTTTCTTCTTTTGAGTGAGTGGTGTGTGATACAGTGTGAGTGTTTGTGTAGTGGGTGGATCTTGCAGTGTCTTAGGGGTCCCTGAGGTTTCTCATAGGGCATAAGTTTGATTTAATAGTGATTATATATATATCCTTTACCAAGATATTTTGAGTCTTTGTGTAATTGAAATCACCCATTATTATCCTGTTGCCCAATTCTCCAGCTTTCCTAATCTCCGAAAACATTTCTTCATCTGTCTGCTCATTTTGTCCCGGGGCTGGGCTGGGCTGAAGGTAGGTGGTCCGGCTTGTCAACTTCTTTTTTTATTGCTGAAAGAGATTTTGTGATAGCATATAAGGCTTTGGCCTTTTTAATTTGTTTTGAATAAAATTATTTTCTTGCTTTATTGATTTTGGATTTGTAGTAACTGGCCTGTTCCTTAAATTTGGTGAGATTGGTTAGAGTTTTATTGTGTCGCCATTTCCTCTCGAGAGAGCGCAGTTGTTTTTTTAATCAAAGATAATTTGGATGGGTACCAAATGTTTTTTTAATTTACGAGGGGAAATTATGAAGGTGGTAATAGGAGCCAAAGAATTCAAAAGTGATCTTGGCTTTTCATGTTAACCAGGAAGTCCAACTTCCTGCCTTTGCTTCCTCTGCTTCAAGGAAACAGGATTGTATGTTGCAGGATCCTGTTGTGGTACCTGGAGGTTACGAATGAATTTTGTCTCTCCAATCATCTTTTTGTACTGGTGGTTCCCGCCCACAAGAGCAGGCCAGCTTCCAGGGCCACCATTTCCAGATGGATCCATATGACCATTTCCTCTGCTTTTGTGCCAGCCGATAAGAAGCCCCCCTTCTCGGTGAGGACCATTCTACCAGAAGCAGTAGAGTTGTCGGTGATCTCTTTGGAGGAGATTTGCAGGGCTACCTGATCCTCTTTATATACTTTCACCAAGTTTTACAGGATCAATGTGGCAGCCAAACAGGATGCTGCTTTTGGTTCCTCTGTTTTGACAGCAAGCTCATCAGTCCCAGAATAATCCAAATCATAGTTACCAGTATTCTATGGGACTCCTCTGTTATATCCCACTAGTCCAGGAATATAGTGAGATTGTACAAGAGCAAAAGATTGGGTTCTTATCTTTGTTATTCTTTCTTGTAAATCCACATTCTATTCCGGGAACCCACCCTGTGATTTGCTGACTCGCCGATTGTCTGCCTTTGCAAGTACAGGTAAACTGGGTTTCCGTTTTCTGACAGCCTTCCTAAGAGTACCATGCAAATGTGTTTAGCACTTTGTCTTAGGGTTCCCATGTTCTGGCACTCCCTTCTATCTATTCAGACTGTTCTTTTTGTTATTCAGGTTCCTAATGTTTGATGACCTGTTTCAATTGTTTGTTTGTTCTAACTTTTTTGTTCTGAGCAGATTTGACTTACTTGTCGGGGAGTGTCCCCATACCTCTCTCTTTTGCTTTTATCCTCTACAGATGTTCCTGACTGCTTTGTCACCAACTTATTTCTTGGGGGGCAGTTCTGAGGTAAGAGGGGAGAGGCTCAAGACTCTGTTATGGGGCTTTCTACAAGTGCTAATGAATATTTATTTAATTTGATTTATATTCTGTCCTCCCCAAGGAGCCCCAAATGGGTTACATGGGAAAATAACCCACTAGTCTAGGAATAGTGTAGATGTACTATAAAGAAAATTAGCAAAGGTAAGAACCTAATCTTTCATTTTGGTCATTATTTATTTGCAAAATTTAGAATCTGCTTATAACGCACAATAGAAACATATATATAAAATATGAAAAACATATAAATACAAAACTAAATACATTAACATAATGAAACCTGAGCAAGAGCATCTACATACTAAAAGAATAGATCTGCATAGAGGGGCAGTGGCAAAAGGTATCTCCGCCTACTCCTCCGACATCAGCGAAGCACAGATCCGGAACTCCCTCTTAAAAGGGGAGGGCCAATGGTGACTACAGCACTGTGTCAGAGAGCAGGGCAGCCAGGAGAAAGTCAGGAGGCAGGAAAAGGAGAAAAATCAGCTGAAGATAAAGAGCTGAGTAAGAAAGGAAATGGCAGGAGAAGGCAGAAGAGTGAGGGACAGCGGCGAGAGGTAGCTCCGCCTACCCCTCCAACGTCAGCAAAGCACAGATGCGGAGCTCCCCCTTAAAAGGGGAGGGGCCAATGGTGCTCAGCCATTTGGCGTGCAAAAAGCAAGAGTTAAAGACGCATACCTTAGTGAGAGAGCCTTTGTGAAGAGTCTTAAGAAGGGACGAGTCAGTGCAAAGAAGAAACACTAGGGAAGGACACCTACACAGGCAAGTACCACAAGGGCAACAGGACAGACAAGCAGCAGATAAACAAACACAGAAGTAGCAGAGGACAAACACAGCAGACTCAGAGGACACACACAAACAACAGGGGTAGCAGGTTTATAATCAGGAGAGGGACTGCACAGTACTACCAAGGACGCTACACAGATTCCTACACAAGGAGAAGCCACTTCAGACAAAGTGTGAGAAGGCATTTAGGGAAGAACTAGAAGCATAGAAGACCTGGGAAACAGGGAGAAGCCACTTCAGATGGCAATCCGACAAGTGGATAGCAATGTAAACAGCAGCAGACAGAAGTAGGATGTTGAGCTACCCAGTTTTCTGCACCATTGAAATTTGAAACTTGTATGACTACCTCCCCTCTGGGAGACAGTCTTATGTATGCACTTGATGTGAGGAACTGGAGGGCCTGAAGAAGCAAGTCAGATTACTGGAGGGCAGAGTACTAGAACTAGAAGCACTTCGAGCAGCTGAGGAGGAGGACAGAGAGGCAGAAAACTTCATGACAGAGGGAACCACTGAGGAATAAGTCAGGGAGTTAGAGAAGTTCATTGAGGAGGCATACAGAGAGGCTATGGAAAATCATCAACAGTGGAACAGCCAAGATACACCTACAGTGAGTGAGGACCACCTGGAGGACAACCACAAGGAAGGAATAGACGACACAGCAGCGAGACCTGGAAACAGTGGAGGGAACCCACAGGAAGACAAGTCCAGTGCAAGCCAATGCCGGGATGAGGATAGATGGAATTGCACCGAGGACACGGACCTGTGGCTAGAGAGACGGACATACACCAAGGACACAGACCTGAGGCTATAGAGACAAGAGAAGATAGAGAAGACAGCAATCATCGTGGGGGACTCCATCATCTGACAAGTCAACAGCCACATAGCGAGAGGAAGAAAGGATCAGCTGGTGACCTGCCTATCAGGAGCCAAGGTAGAAGATATAGTGAGCCGCTTTGACAGGATCATCGACAGCGTGGAAGGGGGAGATATGATGGTAGTGATCCACGTTAGGACAAACGACATGAGCAACAGGAACTACAGCAGGGAAACACAGAAAGACCAGTTCTGAATGCTAGGAAAGAAGCTGAAGACCGGAACACCAAGGGTAGCATTCTCGGAGATCTTGCCGGTACCCAGGGGAAGAGGCAGACGGAACGGCAAGCAATCAACGCATGGATGAAGCGCTGGTGTGAGGAAGAAGGCTTCCACTTCGTGTGCAACTGGACGATGTTCTGAGGGAAGAGCAAACTATACAGGACTCTACCTCAATGGAGACAGAACGAGGCTACTTGCAAGCAACATCAAGCAAGAAATTGAGAAGTTTTTAAACTAAGAATAAGGGGAAAGCCGACAGTTGACCAAGAGTCAATGGTTCGGGAAACGGTATACTCAGAGGATATCATTCAAGAAGATTGCGGGGAAGACTTACCGGATCATAGGCGAATGAGGTTCAACGTGGATAAGTGCAAAGTAATGCATGTCGGTATCAAAAATCTTATACATGAATACAGGATGTCCAGTGCAGTACTCAGAGAGACCCCCAGGAAAGAGACCTGGGAATACTTGTAGACAAGTCAATGAAGCTGTCCACGCAATGTGCAGGGCAGCGAAAAGGGTGAACAGAATGCTAGGAATGATTAAGAAGAGATCAAAGAAGACAAAGAGATTGGAGAAGGTTATCATGCCACTATACCAGGCAATGGTGCGCCCCCCACCTGGAATACTGCGTCCAACATTGGTCGCCATACATTAAAAAAGGGCATAGTACTGCTCGAAAGGGTCCAGAGAAGAGCAACAAAAATGGTTAAGGGACTGGAGGAGTTACCCTACAGTGAGAGGAGACTGAGAGGGGACATGATCAAAACATTCAAGATAATGAAGGAAATAGACTTAGTAGAGAAAGAGAGAACGAATGGGCACTCTCTAAAGTTAAAAGGGGATAGATTCCGTACAAATGTAAGGAAGTTCTTCACCCAGAGAGCGGTAGAAATCTTGAATGCTCTTCCGGAGGCTGTTATAGGGGAAAGCACCCTCCAGGGATTCAAGACAAGATTATTAATAATAATAATAATAATAATACTTTATTTTTCTATACCGCAATAGTCAGACGACTTCTAGGCGGTTCACATCGAAAGAAGGCTGGACATTCAGCGAATTACAAATGCATGAGGAGAATGTTACAGAAGAAAAGGATTGTAGGGGAGGGAATGTAAGAGGGGTTGAAAGGGAGAGGGAAAGTGAGAGGGGTAGGAATTGCCTGAAGATTGCTTCGGGTTTGTAGGGGGAAAAAGCGTATTGAGTGCGGATTGGTCTGTTTAGGTGATGAATTTGTCAGAGTGGTTTTGATAGATTTTCAGAATGGGTGGTAGGTCTGTCTGGTTTTATTTATGTAGTTTCCCAGCCAGGATTGTTGTCAGTTAACTTGGAACATGAAAGTTCTGTCAAGGTAGGATTTGTATATGCAGCCAGTAATTTTAGGATAGAAACACAGAACATAGAAACATAGAAAATGACGGCAGAAAAGGGCCATGGTCCATCAAGTCTTCCCACTCTAATGACCCACCCCCCTAACTTCTTCCGCTAAGAGATCCCACATGCCTATCCCATTTTTTCTTAAAATTTAGCACGCTGCTGGCCTCAATTACCTGCAGTGGAAGATCATTCCAATGATCAACCACCCTTTCGGTGAAGAAATACTTCCTGGTGTTGCCATGAAATTTCTCACCCCTGATTCTCAGCAGATGCCCTCTTGTGGCTGTGGGTCCTTTAAGAAAAAGGATATCATCTTCTATCTCGATACGGCCCGTGATATATTTGAACGTCTCAATCATGTCTCCCTCTCTCTACGTTCCTCGAGTGAGTATAGCTGCAATTTACTCAGCCTTTCCTCATACGGGAGATCCTTGAGTCCTGAGACCATTGTACACAATATTCCAGATGAGGTCTCACGATGGATCTGTACAATGGCATTATGACTTTGGGCTTCCGGCTGACGAAACTTCTACGGATACAACCCATCATTTGTCTAGCCTTGAATGAAGCTTTCTCCACTTGATTGGCAGTTTTCATGTCTTCACTAATGATCACTCCTAAGTCTCGTTCTGCTGCAGTCCTAGCTAAGATCTCACCATTTAGGGTGTAAGTTCTGCTCAGATTTCTGCTGCCAAGGTGCATGACCTTACACTTTTTGGCATTGAAGCTTAGTTGCCAAGTCGAGGACCAATGTTCCAGTAAGAGTAGGTCCCGCGTCATACTGTCGGGCAATGTGATTTTGCTTACTATGTTGCATAGTTTGGCGTCATCGGCGAATAATGTTATTTTACCTTGAAGCCCCTGAGTCAGGTCTCCTACGAAAATGTTAAATAGGATCGGGCCCAAGATCGAGCCCTGCGGCACTCCACTGATCACCTTCGACGTTTCAGAGAGGGTACCATTAACCACCACCCTCTGAAGTCTACCGCTTAGCCAGTCTTTGATCCATGCAGTTAATGTTTCACCTAATCCCATCGAACTCATCTTGCTCAATAACCTGCGGTGTGGGACGCTATCAAAAGCTTTACTGAAGTCCAAGGATACGACTTCCAGGAACTCCCCCATATCCAGTTTTCTTGTTACCCAGTCAAAGAAGCTGATTAGATTGGATTGGCAGGACCTCCCCTTTGTAAATCCATCTTGATGGGGATCACGTAGATTCTCCTCATTCAGGATCATATCTAATTTATGTTTAATTAGTGTTTCCATAAGTTTACTCACTATTGATGTGAGACTAACCGGTCTGTAATTCGCAGCCTCCATCCTGCATCACTTTTTGTGGAGTGGAATGACGTTAGCTGTTTTCCAGTCCAACGGGACTCTTCCTGTACTTAGGGAAAGATTGAAGAGCGCAGATAACGGTTCCGCCAGGACATCACTCAACTCTCTAAGCACCCTGAGGTGTTGATTGTCTGGTCCCATGGCTTTGTTCACTTTGAGTTTTGATAGTTCACAGTAGACACTGCTGGGCGTAAACTCGAAATTCCGAAACAGGTCTTCCAAGCTTTCCCTTGTCTGCAACTGTGGACCGGACCCCAGCACCTCGCAGGTAAAGACTGAGCAGAAGAATTCATTTAGTAGTTCGACTTTATCGGAATCCAATTCTACATAATTCCCGTCTGGTTTCCTAAGGCATACTATCCCATCTGTGTTTCTTTTTCTTTCACTAATATACCTGAAGAAGGATTTATCCCCCTTCTTAATGTTCTTTGCTAGATTCTCTTCTATTCAGAGTTTGGCCTCTCTGACTGCTGTTTTGACAGCTTTAGACTTGGCCAGATAATCTTCTTTTGTCTCCCTTTTTCCTGATTGTTCGCAGGAGATAAATGCTTTTTTCTTCTTTTTAACGAGGTCCGAGATCTATGCAGTGAACCACTGAGGTTTATTGTTTCTCCGCTGTTTGCTTACTGTTTTTATATAGTGGTTAGTTGCTTCGTGTAGGGTAGATTTCAGAGTTGACCACATAGCCTCTACATTATCGGTTTCAGCTTGGTTTTGTAGCACCCAATGGATGAAATCTCCCATGCGTTTGAAGTCAGTGCCCCAAAAGTTGAGGACCTTTATTGCTGTGTTTGATCTAGTGAAACCTTTCCTGAGGTTGAACCATACCATGTTGTGGTCACTGGAGGCCAGCGTATCGCCTACCGAAACCTCTGAGACACTTTCTCCGTTGGTGAGTACCAGGTCCAGTATCGCCTGATCCCTAGTGGGCTCCAATACCATTTGTTTGAGTCGTGCTTCCTTTATGGAGGTTAATAGCCTTCTGCTGATGCTGGTCGTAGTGGAAAGTGTGTTCCAATCTGCATCAGGTATATTGAAGTCCCCTAATAATACTGTGTCCCCATGCAAAGTGATGTTCTCTATGTCTTTGATTAATTCTATATCCTTGTCTTCCTGTTGTCTTGGAGGTCTGTATACTACACCAAGATACAGGCATTTGTCATTTCCCCTGGCCAGGTTCACCCAGAGGGATTCCCTGGTGTACTTGACATCTGCGATTCTGGTAACTTTGATGTCCTCTTTAGTGTATAGTGCTACCCCTCCTCTTAATTTGCCCTCTCTGTCTCAACGAAGTAAATTGTAACCCGGTATAGCCATATCCCACCCATGTGAATCCGTGAACCAAGTCTCGCATATCGCCACCACGTCTAGGTCGGCGTTCATTATTTCCGTCTCTAAATCCAGAATTTTATTGCCTAAACTGTGTGCATTAACGTACATAGCCCTCCATACCTTATGTTTGCTAAGTCCCTGTGGAGAATTTCCTGCCTGAGTTAGTGTGACTCCTATAGTATTGTTTTCAATGTGTGTACTTACCTCGGACTCAGAAATGGAGTTGTAACTTACCTCGCCAGGATGGTTCCTACCCGCGCCGGTATGTGAGTGGGTACCCTCCCCCAACTTACCTAGATTAAAGCCCTATGAAGCAGGCGGGCTAGTCTGTGTCCAAAGACGTTCTTACCCCTTCTGGTCAGGTGGAGTCCATCTGATCCCTGAAGTCCCTGCAGTGCCTCTCCATGGTTTAGGAATCCAAAGTTCATCCCCTTGCACCACCCGTGTAGCCACTTGTTTGTCCACTGGATACGTTCTTCCCTGGCTCTTCCCTTACCTCTTACTGGGAGGATCGAGAAGAAGACTACCTGTGCTCCCATCCGCTTCAGCTTCTCACCCAGAGCTCCAAAGTCTTTAGGTATGTTCTCCGGGGTGTTCCTGGCAGTGTCGTTCGTTCCGACATGGATGAGAAGCATGGGGAAGTGGTCTTGGGGGCTTGATAAGTCTATCTAGGCAGGCGGTGACATCTCGGATCCTGGCTCCTGGTAGACAGCAAACCTCTCTTGATTGCATATCCAGTCTGCAAATTGGTCCCTCGGTGCCCCTCAGCATAGAGTCCCCAATGACTACCACTCTGCGCTTCTTCGGGGGGAGCTGATCTGTTGTCCCCAGAACTGGAGCCATCTGTTGGACATCTTCCTGTACCTCATTGGCAGTTCCTTCCTGTAAAAGCTGGAATCTGTTCCTCAAGGTGATTTGTGGGGTTGATGTAAAACTGCCCTGTCTGCAAGAAAAAGAAACTGAGAGCAAAGAGGAGACAAGATGGCGACTAGAGTGGACGTGTGAGTCCAGGCTCCCGCTCTAGCAGCGATAACTTTACCTTCGGTAGCGTTTTTCTACTTAAAGTTGTTTCCGATGCCTAAGAGGAGGGGACGGCAGAGGGATATCCCTCTACCTCTAGCCGCGACTTCGACTCCGCGTCAAGCTGTAATTACATCTTTTACAGTCCCGATGGCGTTGGGCAGATCCGCAGCTGAGCTCCAGGAACAGCTCAGCTTGGACAGCGACGCATCGCTGAGCCCTCTGGGACCTGACCCTCCTCCTCCTCCGAGTGGGGCAACGGATCTTGGCCTTCCTGTGGAGGGATCTCGGCAATGGCTGACTCAGGAGGAAATGCCGTTGCAGGTTACCCCGGAGAGAAGAACAGAAGGAGGAGGAGCACTGCAGGCAAGCGGTGGTGAGTGCGGGGGAGGTGAAACCCGGGAAGGAGAACGGGAACCCGGGTTACCTCAACTCAAGCCGCTTGTGAAACCGGCAGTGGTTACACTGGATTCACTGTGGGGAGCAATTGAAAACCTTCAAACAGTATGTACTGGATTTATTTCTTTAATGGCTGAAGTTTCTTCTAAAGTTAACAAATTGGAAACTGTTTGTCATGACCAAATGAAACAAGTGGGAGATATTGAAAAATCTATAACTGAGATTAAATCTTTAAATAACCAGCATGCAAAGGATAATGTTTTTCTTCTTCGTAAAATTGAAAATTTGGAAAATCAAAATAGGAATTTAAATTTGAGGATTTTAAATTTTTCTATGTCTAAATTTAAAACTCCTAGGGAATTATTTAAGGATTTCATGGTTTCTATATTAAAAATTACGGAAATAAATATACCACCTTTGCAGAAGATTTATTATCTAAAAAGGACAATAAAAGAGACTGAGACAACTACTGAACAAGATTTAACAACCTTCTTGGAATCATCTAATCTTGAATTGTCCGGACGAGCTATCTTGATAGTATCCCTGGTATTTCATCAGGATAAAGAAATGATTTTGAAATTGTATTATGGTCTAAAACAGGTTTCTTTTTTGGGAGAAAGAATATATATATACCCGGATGTTTCAAAATGGACTCAGACCAGAAGGAAAGAATTTCTTACATATAGGGAAAAAGTTGTATCATTAGGAGCCTCTTTTCAATTAAGATTTCCTTGTAAATGTTTTGTTGTATTTCAAAACAATAGATATATTTTTTATGATTTGCAACAATTACGTTTCTTTTTAGAAGGAAAAGGAGTTTCTTTTGCACCATAGTGACTTTCGGTATAACTCAAGTCTATTAAACATCATGAAAACCGCCCCGAGCCTCTTCAAAGCAAACATGATGAGATGGGTTAACTCCCTATTGTCCACAGGAAACTTCCCACCAGAGCAAGGCCAAATTATGATTACCCCTATCATAAAAAACACAAAAGAATCACCAAATTCCCCATCAAACTACAGACCGATTGCAAGCATCCCCTTATTCACCAAAATAGCAGAAGGGGTGGTACAAGCTGAGCTCTCCAAATACCTAGAAAAATTCAACATCCGAAGCGACAACCAATCTGGCTTCCGCGCGGATCACAGCACGGAAACCATCATAGCCGCCCTTCTTGACCATCTCCAAACGCTCTTTAGTCAAGGCTCTAGTGCCTTAATCATACAACTAGATTTGAGCAGTGCCTTTGACCTGGTCGACCACACCATTCTCCTGGAATGCCTGGCACACATTGGCATCTCCAATCAGGTCCTCAACTGGTTTCAGGGGTTCCTAAAAAATAGATCCTACAAGGTACTCAAGAATAACTCTTTCTCATATAGCTGGGACAACATCTGCAGTGTCCCGCAGGGCTCCCCCCTATCCCCCACTCTGTTCAATATCTACCTGGCCTCCCTAGGTAACCTCCTACATACCCTCAAGCTGAAATTTTTCATCTACACAGATGACATCACAATAGCCATCCCTCTAACCAGTTTTTCACCAGAACTACTCGAATACATCACAAACATCCTCAACCAGATTGAACTCTGGATGCTATCATTCAGACTGAAACCAAACCCTGATAAAACAAAATTTTTTCTAGCCACCCCCAAAGATAAAATCAGGGACACTACAATTCAACTGAAAGGAATGACTTTCCCCCTCGAACATACCATAAAAATCCTGGGAGTCACGTTTGACAAAAATTTATCCCTAGAAAATCACACCGACCTCATAGTCAAGAAATGCTTCTCGGCACTCTGGAAACTCTGCACTATAAAAAATACTTCGATGACACTTCGTTCCGCCTACTAGTGCAAGCCTCCATTCTAAGCATCCTAGACTACTGCAATATTATCTACCTGAACTCCACGAAGAAAATTACCAGGAGACTAAAAATGATCCAGAACACCACCGTTCGCCTCATCTATGGCCTAAAGAAATGGGAACATATCACCCCGTTCTACCACAAACTCCACTGGCTGCCTTTCGAATCCAGAGTGCTCTTCAAGTTCTCATGCTTCTGTTACAAATCGGTAAATGGCTATTCACCAAGATACATCAATCCCCACTTTAACCTCTACTGCTCCTACAAGAAATCCCGCGAATTCAGCTGTTCGTCTTCCCTTCGCTAAAGCTGTGTCACCTCAAAAGATTCCTAGACAAAACCTTTGCCTTCCAAGCAGCCAAGCTGAACCCATGGCTAGCCCAAATGATACTGGAGGCCCCCACTTACCTCGGCTTTAGAAAACTACTCAAAACTCACCTATTCAGCAAACAAGACCCCTAACCCCCCCCTTCCGGTAATCGCCTGGCCTTTGCTCGGCTCAGCTCCTCCTTGATCACTTCTTTCCCCCTTCTCTTCTACCCTCCTCCTTCTTCATCTGCCAAGCTCGGCTAATTATGTTGTAAACCTGATAAATTGTTGTAAATCTGCATGTCAATGCGGATCCTAACCTAATTGATGTGAACCGCCTAGAACTCGTTGGGTATGGCGGTATATAAGAATAAAATTATTATTATTATTATAGCCATTGGTTTTCACTTAATTTCCCTTTAAATTGCTAATATGTGATCTTTCCTGGAAGAATTTCTTTCTCTGTCTCCTCCTATATTGAGGACTATGTTTAAAAAAAAAAAAGTATGGGTTTCTTCTTTTTGTTATATTATTGATCCAATAGGAAAATGGACTTATCTTTGTATTACCTTTTTGACATATTAAGATTACTAATAGAAATATTGGATGTATTAATATCGTATGTTGCCTGTTAAGCACAATTGCTGTTTATTTTAAAAATTTAAATAAAGAATTAAAAAAAAAAAAAGAAACTGAAAAAGGGGAAGATCTTCTGTGCTTGCCTGTGGAGGAGGTTACCAGCTGCCAGGAGTCAGCGTCTCCAGCCTCTTCCTGTACCCCAATCGTTGGTTTCAAATCTGTAAGTTTGGACGGTTTGGGTGTCTCGAGGATGGTCTTGTCTTGCGCCTGCTCGATGATTTGGGACAGCTCCTGGATGACTCCGTCGATGAAAGCCTCATCTTCCCGGATACTTCTCAAGCGCTTCACCTCCTCCCTTAGGCTCCTCAGTTCCTGTAAGATGTCGCCATCTAGCTGGCCCACCTCTTCTGTCTGTGTGGAGACTGTAGTGTACTGCTGGGGGATTGCCTCGGTCTGCACAGAGACCTCTGTCCACCATCCTGGGTTATCCTCCACCTGTACGTAGGCCGTGGCCATCCCCTGGATCCCTTCGGTGACTGGAATGCCGATCTTGATTTTAGTCTTGGTGAACATAAGAACATAAGAATTGCCACTGCTGAGTCAGACCAGTGGTCCATCATGCCCAGCAGTCCACTCACGCGGCGGCCCTCTGGTCTTAGACCAGCACCCTAACTGAGACAAGCCCTACCAGCGCACGTTCTTGTTCAACAGAAACTTGTCTAACTTAGTCTTGAATCCTTGGAGGATGTTTTCCCCTATAACAGCCTCTGGAAGGGCGTTCCAGCTTTCTACCACTCTCTGGGTGAAGAAGAACTTCCTTACGTTTGTACGGAATCTATCCCCTTTCAACTTTAGAGAGTGCCCTCTTGTTCTCCCTACCTTGGAGAGGGTGAACAACCTGTCCTTATCTACTAAATCTATCCCCTTCAGTACCTTGAATGTTTCGATCATGTCCCCTCTCAATCTCCTCTATTCGAGAGAGAAGAGGTCCAGTTTCTCTAATCTTTCGCTGTACGGCAGCTCCTCCAGCCCCTTAACCATCTTAGTCGCTCTTCTCTGGACTCTTTCGAGTAGTACCATGTCCTTCTTCAGGTACGGCGACCAGTGCTGGACGCAGTACTCCAGGTGAGGGCTTACCATGGCCTGGTACAGCGGCATGATAACCTTCTCTGATCTGTTTGTGATCCCCTTCTTTATCATTCCTAGCATTCTGTTTGCCATTTTTGCTGCCGCCGCACATTGTGTGGACGGCTTCATCGACTTGTTGATCAGAACTCCCAAGTCCCTTTCCTGGGAGGTCTCTTCAAGTAACGCCCCGGACATCCTGTATTCGTGAATGAGATTTTTGTTACCGACATGCATCACTTTACACTTATCCACGTTGAACCTCATCTGCCATGTTGATGCCCATTCCTCGAGCTTGATTATGTCACGTTGCAGATCTTTGCAATCCCCCTGCGTCTTTACTACTCTGAATAACTTTGTATCATCCGCAAATTTAATCACCTTGCTCTTCGTACGTATGTCCAGATCATTTATAAAGATGTTAAAGAGCACGAGCCCTGCGACACCCCACTGGTGACGCTCTTCCAGTCCGAGTATTGTCCATTTACCCCCACTCTCTGTTTCCTATGCTCCAGCCAGTTTTTAATCCACGTGAGTATTTCACCCTCATATTCATGGCTTGCAATTTTCCGAAGTAGTCGTTCATGCTTCTAGTTCTCCCTGCCATTTTCAAGTTTTTGTTTCTGGTTGTTCGTGTGGGGTTGTGTAGAGTAAAGTGTAGAGTAAAGTTCATGCTGAACCTGAACGCAGGTAAGGCTAGACTCAATTAGGGCACTGGTCTTTGACCTAAGGGCTGCCACGTAAGCAGACTGCTGGGCACGATGGACCACTGGTCTGTCCAGCAGCAGCAATTCTTATGTTCTTATGTTCTAAGACTAAGAAATATTATGATGCTTCTGTCTGACCCAATATGGGATATTCTAAGAAAAAAGTAAAAATCTATTATTTGAAGTAAACATACTAATACATATTTATTAAATAACAGTTAATAGCTTAGGTCATACTAAGGGTTATTCATTTTTAGTATTATTTAGGTAGTAAAAATAATTTTGAAAAAAAGTAATTATATTTTGATTTCTTTTTAGATGCTGCCTACCTAATGTGGTTTGAGAAACTTTATATGTCGTTGCAGTGTTTTGAGAAGTACATTCTCTATCCAGCAATAATTCTGAATGCACTCACAATAGATGCTTTCATGATCAGCAAATATGAACGATTTGGTATACAGTAAGTTGTCTAATATTATCAACGTGATTTTGAAATATTGATGTCAATTTTCAGTAAAATAACTAATATAGATGTTTCAAATTCTTATATTCAGCAGCACTTTACATATCTCCAGTGCTGCAGAATATTTAAATATAAATGACACATATAAATGTACATAGAATATATAAAATATTGGGACTCATATATATAAACTATGAGCCACTTCTATCAAACTGCACTAGCAGTTTTTAGCACAGAGAGCTGCGCTGAATGACCCGCGCTGCTCCCGCCGCTCATAGGAACTCTATGAACGTCGGGAGCAGCGCGGGCCATTCAGCACGTCTCACCGTGTTACAAACTGCTAGCGCAGTTTGATAGAAGAGGCCCTATATGTGTAATGGCAGTCATTTGAGAAGTGTTATTCGTGCTTTAAATGTCCTAATGCTGGCATATTATAAGAATAAGCAGCCAACATAAGATCATAAGAAGCGCCATCTCCGGATCAGACCTTCAATCCATCAAGTCCGGCAATCTGCACACTCGGAGACCCTGCCAGGTGTACACCTGGTGTAATTTTTAGTCACCCATATCCTTCTATGCTTTTGAATCCTAGGACGGTCGATTCCGCAATAACCTCCTCTGGGAGAGCATTCCAGGTGTCAACCACTCTCTGCATGAAGCAGAACTTCCTGATATTTGTCCTGGACTTGTCCCCCCTTAGCTTCATTCCGTGTCCTCTTTTCTGTGTCAAATTGGACAACGTAAATAATTTTTTCTGCTCTATTTTGTCGATTCCTTTCAGTATTTTGAAGGTCTCGATCATATCCCCTCGCAGTCTCCTTTTCTCAAGAGAGAACAATCCCAGTCTCTTTAGATCCTCGTATTCCAGTTTCTCCATCCCTTTTACTAGTTCGTTGCTCATCTCTGCACCCTCTCCAGCAGTTTTATATCCTTCTTTAGGTTGGGAGACCAATGTTGGACGCAGTATTCCAAGTGGGGTCTGACCATTGCTCTATAAAGTGGCATTATGACCCTCTCCGATCTACTCGTGATTCCCTTCTTTATCATGCCCAACATTCTATTTGCTTTCTTCGCCGCCACCGCACATTGTGGTGACGGTTTCAGGGTCCTATCTATCAGTACATCCAGGTCCTTTTCTTGTTCGCTCTTACCCAGAATTGCACCTGACATTCTATATTCGTGTTCCTTATTCTTACTGCCTAAATGCATTACTTTGCATTTCTCCACATTAAACTTCATCTGCCATTTCTCTGCCCATTTCTCTAACTGACACAAATCGCTCTGGGGTTCCTCGCTATCCTTCTGCGATCTGATTGCCCAACATAGCTTTGTGTTGTTTGCAAACTTGATGATCTCACCGGATGTTCCTTCTTCTAGGTCATTGATATAAATATTAAATAAGATCGGCCCAAGTACCGAGCTCTGTGGTACACCACTAGTCACTTTCTCCCAGTCGGAGAACTTCCCATTTATGCTCACTCTCTGTATTCTGTTTTCCAGCCATTTGCCTATCCATCTTTGTACATCCCCCTCTATTCCATGGCTTTGTAGTTTCCTGAGAAGTCTTTCGTGTGGAACTTTGTCGAACGCTTTCTGGAAGTCTAAGTATATTATGTCCATCAGTTCTCCACTATCAATTTGTTGGTTCACGGTCTCAAAAAATTGAAGTAAATTCGTTAAACATGATTTCCCTTTCCTGAAGCCATGTTGACTGGCTTTCATCAGGTTGTGTGTATCCAAGAGCCGGACTATGCTATCTTTAATCAGTGCTTCAACCATCTTTCTTTTTTTTTTTATAATTGAAATTTTTATTAATAAAGAAAATGCACAAGAGAGCAAGGCAGTACACATCACAATCGAAAACAAAGGCAATCAATAATCAGGCTCTCAAGAACAAAACAAGAAAAACAATGATGTACAATAAAATATGCAAAAATACAGAATCAACAACGTCCCAAGCCCTTCCCCCCCCCACCCCCGGTGACAAGCCCAGACTCCCACTCCAACAGTGGACAGGAAAGGTTCAAAGAACAATAAGTAAAGAAAAAGGTACCCCGAAAGGAAAGCATAGACCAAATAGACCCACCCCCCACAGTAGATGTCCCACAGAAGTCAAGTAAGAGAGCGAAAATTCCTCCATATATGAGCAAAGCTATGGCGGAGCCCATGCTGAGCCGCTGTAAGGCGGTACAAGAGTTGCCACTGGTGCAACTTCAATTCCACCTCCTGCCATGATGGAGGTACCAGTTGCTTCCACCTAGAGGCCAAAAGCAAGCGGGCAGCAGTAAGAGCTAAAATGCAAAAGGTGGATTCTCCCCGTTCCAGGTCCAGCTCATGCCAAAACAACAAGGCATGACGCCAGTCCGCTGGAATCCTCTGCTGCAGAATGACAGAGATATGATCAAAAATTTCGATCCAAAAATCCCGCACAATCCTACAGGACCACCACATATGAAGATATGAGCCTACTTCCCCACAACCCCTCCAACAGAGACCCCCACCCCCCCTCCCCATCTTGGCCAATATCAGGGGGGTATAATACCACCGGAGCAGAACCTTAAACCCATTTTCCACAATCAAAGTAGCAATACCAGAAGAAGAGATCGCCCGCCAAATTTCCACCCACACCTCCCTCGGGATAGGGGCACCCCAATCACCCTCCCAGGACGTCACATAAGGCAATACACTCACCCCCCCAGAATTCAAACACTTGTAGATCGCCGACAGAGCTCCCTTCCGAACCACAGGGCCCAATAAAAGCTCAAATCCTGTTTTACCCCCCATCATCTCAGTCAGGAAACCAGAGAACATAAGAACATAAGAACATAAGAAGCGCCATCTCCGGATCAGACCTTCGGTCCATCAAGTCCGGCGATCCGCACACGCGGAGGCCCTGCTAGGTATACACCTGGCTTATTTTATAGCCAACCATATCTTTATATGCCTCTCTCAAGGAGATATGCATCTAGTTTGCTTTTGAAGCCTAGGACTGTCGATTCCGCAATAATCTCCCCTGGGAGAGTATTCCAGATGTCAACCACTCTCTGTGTGAAGCAGAACTTCCTGATATTAGTCCTGAACTTGCCCCCCCTTAGCTTCATTTCATGTCCTCTTGTCCGTGTCAAATTGGACAATGTAAATAGTTTTTTCTGCTCTATTTTGTCGATTCCTTTCAGTATTTTGAAGGTTTCGATCATATCCCCACGCAGTCTCCTTTTCTCAAGGGAGAACAATCCCAGTGTTTTAAGTCGATCCTCATATTCCAGTTTCTCCATACCCTTCACTAGTTTAGTTGCTCGTCTCTGCACCCTCTCCAGCAGTTTTATATCCTTCTTTAAGTAGGGAGACCAATGTTGGACGCAGTATTCCAAGTGGGGTCTGACCATTGCCCTATAAAGCGGCATTATAACTTTCTCCGATCTACTCGAGATTCCTTTCTTTATCATGCCCAACATTCTATTTGCCTTATTTGCCGCTGCCGCGCATTGTGCCGATGGCTTCAGGGTCCTATCTATCAGTACACCCAGATCCCTTTCTTGTTCACTTTTTCCCAGAGTTGCACCTGACATTCTGTACTCGTATTCCTTATTTTTACTGCCTAAATGCATTACCTTGCATTTCTCCACGTTGAACTTCATCTGCCATTTCTCCGCCCATTTTTCTAACCGACACAAGTCGCTCTGGAGTTCCTCACTGTCCTCCTGCGATCTGATTGCCCGGCAGAGTTTTGTGTCGTCTGCAAACTTGATGATCTCGCTGGATGTTCCGTTTTCCAGGTCATTGATATAAATATTAAAAAGGATCGGCCCAAGTACCGAGCCTTGGGGTACACCACTAGTCACTTTCTCCCAGTCGGAGAACTTCCCATTTATGCCCACTCTCTGCTTCCTGTTTTCCAGCCATTTGCCTATCCATCTTTGTATATCTCCCTCTATGCCATGGCTTGAACATAGTGAACCACCTGCAAATAGGGGAAAATATCCCGGGGCAACAACTGGTAGCGAGGCTGGAGCTCCCCAAAAGACCTCACCCTCTTCGTTTCCAAATCGCAAAATTGTCCCAAACAAACCAAACCCTGAGCCTCCCACCTCTTAAACACCCCGGCCCCCCTTCCCGGAATAAACTCAGGATTAAAGCGCAAAGGGGCATACCAAGAATATTGCCGCCCCTGTAAAAGCACACAGCGCACCGCTCTCCACACCCGCATCGCTGTCCGGACGGAGGACATCCGACATCTACCCCCCCCCCCCCACTCCCCGGGACCCACGGCAGATGTAGTAAGGGCACATCCCCCTCCAAGCCCTGTTCAAGGTCCACCCAGAGTTTCGGGGCTTGAGTCTGCCACTCCAAGAGTGCTCGCAGCTGCGCTGCCTGGTAATACTTCAGCACATTAGGTACCGCCAACCCACCCTCGCCCTTGCCCAAATACAAGACTCGGCGACTCACCCGCGGTCTTTTTCCCGCCCAAATAAAGTGGAGAAGGCTCCGCTGTACCCCTTCTAACAGCCTCCGCGGGATCCACAAGGGTAGAGCCTGAAAGAAAAAGAGGAGGCGAGGCAGAATCATCATTTTAACTACCTCTATTCGCCCCAGCCAAGAAAAATAATAACTATCCCAGCTGACCAAGTCCAAACGAATACGACGAAACAAAGGAAGATAATTAAGGACAAACAAATTCGAACCAGGAGGCCCAAAATACACCCCCAAATATCTCAAAGAGTGTTTAACCCACCGAAAAGGAAACCGTCGCTTTAGCTCCCCCACCCGATCCGCCGACAAATTCACATTCAACACTTCCGATTTCCCAACATTGACCCGAAAACCTGACACCGCCCCGAACTCCTTCAATTCCTCCAACACTGCAGGCAAAGAGGTATCCGGGTCCTCCACCGTAAAAAGCATATCGTCCGCAAACAAATTCACTTTGTAGTCCCCAGAAGGAGTATGGACTCCCTGAATGCGGGCGCTGGCGCGGATCCGCTGTGCAAGGGGCTCCACCACCAACGCGAACAAGATAGGAGATGGGGGGCAACCCTGCCGGGTACCCCGAAATAAGGGGAAAGTAGCAGAGTACCCCCCATTCACTTTAACACAGGCCAGCGGATTAGTATATAAAATACGGATCCATTCCCTCAAGCGGGGCCCCAACCCTACAGCCTCCAAGACCTGAAACAAAAATGGCCAAGAAACCCTATCGAAAGCCTTCTCGGCATCTATAGAAAGAAACACAGTGTCGTCCCCCCCCGGGTCCGAGCCAACTCCAGCAAATTATAAACTCTCCGAACACTATCCCCAACCTGCTGTCCCACCACAAAGCCCGTCTGGTCAGGATGAATCAAACGGGGAATCCAACTCATCAGGCGATCCGCTAAGACCCGTGTAAAAATTTTTGTATCCACCCCCAACAGAGAGATTGGGCGATAAGACTCACAGCGCGCAGGATCTTTCCCCTCCTTAGCCAACACTGTAACCCCCGCCAAGCGCATGAAAAAGGGTAATTGACCCCCCCCTTGCAAAGAATTAAGAAAAGTCACCAACGGGGGCAACAACAAATGTTGGAAGCGTTTATAATAACGCACCGTAAAACCGTCCAACCTAGGAGATTTACCCACATGCATAGAGCGCAAAGCCCAGTCGCTTCCAGAACTGAAAGGGGTCTATCCAGGCGTTCCACATCAACCTCCGCTATCCGAGGCAAAGAGGCCGACTCGATATAACGCTCCCGATCAAGGGGGGTACCCTCCGCCTCAGGGGTATACAACTTACCATAATACTCAACAAAACGTGCCCGCATTGCATCTTCCCTATGAAGAAGCTCCCCGGAAGCCGTCCGGAGAGCCAAGATATGGTTCTGAGAACGACGCACCTTCAACCGGTGAGCGACTAAACGACTAGCCTTATTGGAGAACTCAAAGTACTTTTGCTGTAATAACTGAAGGTTGAAACGCAAGCGGTCGAGTTCAAGAGCATGCAAGTCACTACGCGCCTTCTGTAACTGGCTGCTCACAGTTACATTCCAGGGCTGGCACTTATGGATCCCCTCAAGTCTCCCAATTATGGCCAACAGGGCATCCACTTCCTCCCGCTGGCGTTTGCGCCGGAAGGATGCCAAAGAAATCAGTCGACCCCTGAGGGTAACTTTCAATCCTTCCCAGACAGATTCTGGGGAGGCCCCACACTCCAAATTATCCGTGAAATAATCCTGAATCCACCCTTCAATTTGATCCGCTACCGAAGAATCATCCAGCAAGCTGTCATTGAAACGCCAGTATTTCTGCCCAACCCCACCACCCGTACCAGCAAGCTGTAGCCAAACAGGCGCGTGATCGGACCAAGTGGTCCGCTCAATGCCCGCCCTCTCCACTCTGCGAAGGAGACCCCGTTCAACAAAAATATAGTCAATCCTGGAATAAGAAGCATGTACCCGCGAAAAATAAGAATAGTCTCGTACCCGAGGGTGCAACCATCGCCACCCATCCTCCACATTAAGTTCCCGGAGCGCAGCCCGCAATAGGTTCTGATCTCGTCTACCATAGCCCCCAGCAGACCCAGAGTTGTCCAAGTGCGGTGTGACAGTAAGATTGAAATCCCCACCCAAGATTAAGGCCCCACCCTTAAACTGCAAAATCCTGGTCGCCAGGTCCCAAACAAAAGAGCCCTGACCCTCATTGGGAGCGTAAACATTAACCAAGGAATACAGACAGCCCTCCAACAGCACCTCCACCATAATATAGCGACCCTGAGGGTCCCGCACCACCCTTTTAACTTCACACCTCAGGTGCTTACTAAATAGAATCCCCACCCCACCCGTCTTGGAGCGACCCGCCCGAGATGCCCAGAGTGCGGTAGGGAATCGGGGGTCACGGACCAGAGTCTCGTGAGACCGTAACAAATGTGTTTCCTGGACAAAGCATACGGAAGCCCTCAGACGGACCAGCTCCCGAAATAAAGCCTTCCGTTTATGGGGAGAGTTAAGCCCCCTAACATTATAAGAGATAAACTTAATACCAGCCATAGAGAGAAAAAGAAACCCAACAGGTACCCAAGGCCCAAAAATAAAGTATGGAAAGAAGAACCCCCAAGTCAAGAACTGTCACCCCCCACAGCCCAACCCCACCCCATCCCACCCCGCACCCACCCACCACAACCCTCCATCCCCAACCCCCACAATGGGAGCAGCCAAACCTCCCATGTACAAACCCGGAAGTTAACAGTCCCCAACGCCCTTTACACAGCCCAAGACATACAGCAAACTGATCCCCATAGACAAACAGCCCACCCACCAACAACCATCCCCATCCCACAACTGCCCCCAACTCACCAGGCAAAGTCACTTTTCAAAGGAGCAACAAACCAGGTACAACAACCATCTATCCCCCTCCAGCCACCCGAGCCCGGGTGCCTCCTAGCCCTAAGGCACATCTTTTATACCCTCCCCCCAAGGGGCATAGGCACAAGCCATTCACACAGGGAGATAGTACCCACAGCTAGCACATTTCAAGGGAGTCCTGAAGAGGTAGAAGCCACTGCAGGAGGGGAGGTTCCACCACCCGGACCTCCACGGCTCCCTCGAGCACCACGCTCCACACGCTGCCATCCAGAAGGGGCAGAGGGCCTACCAGGGCTGACCCTGTCCCGTTGCTCCGGGCCCAACACCTCCGGCACCTCAATGCCCGCTTTCAACAGCAGTTCACGTGCTTCTCGTACAGTCACAACCCTGGTATGGACCCCATTAATGGTAATAACCACACCGAAGGGATATGTCCAACGATAACGGAGATTGCCCCGCTGGAGAGCTTTGGTGATCTCCCGGAAGGAGCGCCGCTTCTGTAGGGTGCTAGCAGCCAGATCCTGATAAAATTCCAGGCGATGACCCTCCCAGGTCACCGTACCCAACTCCCGGGCCCTCCGCAAGGCCCGTTCCTTGATCACGAACCTCTATGCATCAATGAACTTAATCACCCCATCCAGCCCACCATAAAGATACTAGGCGTAACTCTAGATCAATGCCTAACCATGAAAGATCAGGTGGACTCCTTAATCAGAAAGGGTTTCTTTACTGTCTGGAAACTCAGATCCATTAAAGCTTATTTCGATACGTCGGCATTCAGAACCCTGGTCCAATCTCTCGTACTAAGTCAACTTAACTACTGTAACATCGCCTACTTAGCTATTTCCCAAAAAAATATGCGACGTGTACAACTAATGCAAAATGCAGCAGTCAGATTAATCTTCGGACTAAAGAAATTAGATCATGTATCACCCTACTACCGGCAGTTACATTGGCTACCGATGGAAGCACGCATAAAGTTTCAATTCGCCTACTTCTGCTTTAAAGCGCTAAACGGACTTGCCCCTAAATACATAATTGACCTTTTCTCCTTCTCTGTCAACAGTCACAAGAGAAGCTCTCATTCCTACTTCGATTCCCCCCCCAGTTAGAGGTTGTAAACTAAAAAAACACCATGAACACCTTCTTTCACATCAAGCAGCATTGTGGAGTAAAGACCTAGATCAACTGCTTTCGCCCACTACTTATGAGGAATTCAGAAAACGTCTAAAAACTCAACTGTTCCTAAAGTATCTAGACAACTGACCCACTCATCTTCTTTCTCCTCCATAGTGATTCCTCTGTCCTATTAATCTCTTTCTCCTCAACAACGCATTTCCGGTCCTATTAACTCTCCTCTTCCCCCCTCTTAAATTCAATCAATTTGTACCTCGCTTAATCTATTGTAAACCGCATAGAACTTAACGGTATTGCGGTATATAAACTGTTATTATTATTATTATTAAAAGAGGAAAAAATACTACATTTGAAGCAAGGTTACAAAAAAGAAAAAAAAAACCTAAGCATTGCCACAAGATAAACATTACATTTTTTCACTACTAAGGCCTTTTATGAAACTGTGTCGGGAGCAGCACAGGCCATTCAGCGTGGCTCTCTGCACTACAAACTGCAAGCACAGTTTCATAAAAGAGGGGATAAGTGCAGGAGATCCTTTCGAGACACCCTCCCCCCCCACCCATCATATGAAAATCTTACGTGCTTGGAAGCCTTGGCCATCTTCAGTTCTTTCTCAGATATGTGGTTGCAAAGAATGAACTCCTTCATTTTACTAATCAGATCTTTCTTTTCCTCTCCACTCTTGTCTATAAATCATTTAATATGATTGATATCTCCCTGTTATAAGAAATAAGTCTGTGCTGATTTCAAAATAGAAGCATAGTACAGTGTATTAATACCATGTCTGTAGATTCTTTCACATTAATGGTGTGGTACAGGATCAGGTCAACCAAGCCTACACAGAAAGCTGGTTAGATTGAAATACTTTTGTAGCTGACTACCACTAAAATCTGACCATGCAATGTGAGGGAGAAAATGCCATAAACTGGAAACAGAAGGGAAAAGAGGCCCAGGAAGACCTGCAATTGATCAAAAGCAGTTGATGAAATATAAGACCGACAAGTGTGGAAGATACATCTGCCTGCCTTGTGCACTGACTGGTCCAAGATGACTAATAATAATCATCAAAGGCACCACTGATGAGGCAACACGTGTTTTTGTCCACAGCAAGTTTCAAATTTTGGAGAAAATAGCTAGTTCTTTGTAGGAGCCCAAACTATGCTGCCATTGCTGTAATATTTATTTATTAACTCACTCACTTTTCTATACTGTTCTCCCAGGAGAGCTTAGAACAGTTTACATGAATTTATTCAAGCATTTTTCTCTGTCTGTCCCGATGGGCTCCCAGTCTATCTAATGTACCACAATGTATCTAATATATGAGGGTCATTTCATAAATAATGCACCCTATTTTTTTATTATATGTTTTATTTTTTTTCAAGTATTTCTTTACAATCCTTCAATATAGTCTCCCTGCTTTACAATGACCAAGTCTCAATGTCCGGGAAGCTTCATTATTCCATCCAAGACACTGTTTTTGTTCAGTTGCCGAATAGCTTGGGTAATGACAGAAGAAAGCTCTTCCAGAGATGCAAAACGATGTGCACGCATAGGTTGTTTCAACTTTGGATAAAGGTCGAAGTCTGGTAGACTCATGTCTGGACTGAGGTAACACCTCCCAGCCATATTTGCGTAGTTTTTCAATGATGAGCGTTGTTGTGAAGAATGAGTGGTCCAGCCAAGAACAACTGAGGTCGGGTTTTGTGCATTTTTCTGCATATTTTTTGCAAAAAAATCACAATAATACACTGCTGTGATACTTCTGTGATAATGATGCCTACAGCACTTCTGCACCAGCCACTACTCCACTAAGGAACCTTATTTTAAAGCTGTTTTAGAGTTTTATAGTTTTATTTACTTGCTATTATATTTTACTTTGTAGCTTTCTCTGCTTCTTTCTCCTCTGCCGCAGCTTTGCGGCAGCCCGCCGGACTCCGCCCCCAATCCAGGTCAGCCCATGCACTATTTATTCAGGCTCTCTGCGGTGCACGCCGAAGGAGCGTGCATAAGGAGCAGAATCTGCTCCTTAGTTTGCTCCTTTATGCGCAAACGGAGGGCACCCCCACTCTGAAAATTAAATTGAATATTTCAGTTCCATCTCTAAAGATATATAGATTTAAAACTTTTCTCTTCTTGTATATTTTAGTGTTTGGCCTATTGAATTGTTACACTAGCGCCTTTAAAGACCCTATCATGTCCTCACATTATACTAATATCCCAGTCCATCAGGGCCACCGACCATTGAGCCATAGAACCACTAGTACTCGTTTACCTACAATTTTGGAAATCCCAACTTCACCGAAGTCTTCGAATCACACACCAGTAGGTACCTCTTTCTCTTCCCACAAGAACCAGACTTTACAAAACACATGCTTAAAATTAGGTCTCATTAATGCCAGATCCATTAAAGGTAAATATCATTTTATAAAAGACGCCATCCTTTTACAGGGTTTACATATTTTCTGCATCACCGAAACCTGGCTTACTGACGGTGATGAAGCTTACTTTTCCTTCTGTTGTCCACCAAATTATGCCTATCAATGGAATCACCGCCATAACCGTAAAGGAGGTGGTTTAGCTATCATTTTCCACAATAATTTAATTAATGCCTGTGACCTTTCTACTGGAAATGCTGCTATCGAATATCTTCACGTCAAACTTAATCTCAACCCTAAAATTTACCTTCTCTTAATATATGTCCCCCCCCCATAGGGCAAAATAATCTAACTCTGCTTCAAAACTTAATCTTTGATTTCTGCTCTGCTACATCTTACCCTCTGATTCTAGGAGATTTCAATATCCACTTCGATGATCCAACCAACTCAATCACCAAAGATATTCTTACCCATATTAAGACATTAAATCTGCAAACAATAATTCAGAATCCAACACACTCTACTAACCACACGTTGGATATGATTCTTATACCCAAATCCCAATTCCTAACTCATTCGGACCCGTACATTTCACCTGTGCCCTGGTCTGACCACTACTTTATATTACTAAACCTCTATTCACAAAAAGGTACATCATTACAAACACCTCCAGAACATGAAAAGGTCTCATTCCGGGACTACTCAAAATTAGAATTACCCGATATCCTCCTTTCATTTAATCAGCTTGCCCTAATCCCCAACTCTGATTCACTTGAAGAACAACTTCTAATTTGGAACGCAACTTTACAGTCTCTCCTAGATAACAAAGTACCACTAATTTCCAAAACAATTTCCCCCCGTAAACTATCCAACCCTTGGTACACTGACGAACTTTCTCTCCTTAAAAAACAATTATGATCACTGGAAAGAAAATGGCGACACACAAAATCTTATATAAACCTACAACTCTATAAAGAACAAGCTTCCCTCTATAAAAAGAAAATTAACTGCGCCAAAAGCAACTATTATTCCAAAAAAATTTCCAAAGCAAAAAATCCTTCCATTTTATATTCCATTCTAAAATCCATTACCCCGATTACTCATAGAAAAAACAATAAACAAATGAGTCAACTCATGGCCCAAGAATTGGCAGATTACTTCTGTAAAAAAATCAGTAACATCCGAAACACTTTTAATCCTAGCTTAACAGGAAATTCTGCAGACAATCTCAAAACTAAATTTTTACCCATAGCCAAATGTGCTAATTTCAAGATTCCTTCCATAAATGATATAGAATCCCTCTTTAAAAAAATTAATATTAAAGGATCTCGTTCAGAAATTATCACCCTGTTCTTTCTCAAAAAATTATTTTCTTGCTTTGGCCCTTTCATTCATTCTCTTGTTCAAAAAAGCCTACTTACAAGTACGGTCCCTCTTTCCTGGAAAACTGCCATTATTACCCCAATACTAAAAGACCATAAAATCAGTTTGGACGAAGTGTTGAACTATCGCCCCATTGCCAATATACCATTTCTTGCCAAACTAACAGAAAGACTGGTATTTGACCAGCTCTCCGACTTTGTTGAATCCACAAACGTACTCCACCCGAATCAGACGGGATTTCGGAAATTTCACAACACAGAATATTCAATGTTAGGACTGATAACAAACATTCACTACTACCTAGACCATCATAAATCTGTAATTCTCTTCCCATTAGACCTAACCGCAGCTTTCGATACAATTGATCATGATCTACTGCTCGAAAGACTAGAATCCATAGGTATCGCTGACCAAGTCTTAAAGTGGTTCATTTCATTTCTCTCCAACTGTTCATCTACGGTTAGATACAATGAGACAAATTCCAAAGCCTATTCTTTAACTTATGGTATTCCCCAAGGTTCCATTCTTTCCCCTTTACTGTTCAATATTTTCCTTTCTCCATTATTGAGCATCTGTCAGTCAATAGGCTTTACCACATATACTTACACGAACGATATACAACTTCTACACCCGCTAAATCCAGAAAACATAGAAGAAATAAATGCAATCAATAAGAAACTTGAGATCATAAAAAATTGGCTTAACTCTAACAAACTAGCCTTAAACATTCAAAAAACTAAATCAATGCTTTCATCCTTAACAATATCCCCTTAGAGTTAGTGTCTTCTCTAAAAATCTTAGGCGTTATCGTCGATGATAAACTTTCGGTTCACGACCATATTAGTAATACAGTTAAAATATGCTTTTACAAACTACGTATGATACGCTCTATCTCCAAATTTCTCGAACCCAAATCTATTAATATATTAATTCACTCTCTTATCATAGCCAGACTCGATTATTGTAACTCTCTTCTAATCAACATTACACAAAAGGAAAAAAGACGTCTCCAAATAATACAAAACACGGCCATTAAACTCATCCACAATGGTAAAAAATATGATCATGTCACCCCTCTGCTAATCAACTCTCATTGGCTTCCGATTAGTCACCGCATTACATTCAAAATACTACTTTTAGTATTTAAAACCTTTAAAGAACCTCAATTTATTGACAGAATGCTCATCCCCCATAATACTTCCCGGTCCCTTTGTTCGACATCTCAAAATCTCCTAATGGTCCCTTCATTGAAAATTATAGGTATTAGAAGACAGGATATGTTCTCAGTAATGGCCCCCCAACTGTGGAACTCACTTCCCCAGTATATTAGAGAGGAAAAAGACCTTAACCAATTAAAAAATTTCTTAAAAGTTATCTTTTTAAAGACGCATTTAATATCTAATTTTAGATGAAGATTTTGGCTGTCTTTTACCCATTCTATTGTTTTTTCCTTGTTTTTATCTTTTTTCTTGAACCTAGAACATATAACTTTGCCCCTCTATCCCTCTGTTTTGTGTCTGTCTTAGATCTGTTAGTTTGAAGTTACTTTGTTTAAATTATATAACACTATTTTATGTAGTTGTAAATCGCTTAGCAACTTGAATAAGCGATTCATCAAATGCTAACAAAAACTTGAAAACTTGAAACTTGATAAGCAAAAATCATCATTTGTTTGACTTTTGATTGAGCTCATCAAAACTTTTTGGGTTTTGGGAAATATGGAGCTCTCCACTCATTGGACTGTGATTTCAGCTCCGGCTCAAAGTCTCTGACCCAATTTTCATCAATAGCAACAATGTGTTCACCAGACTTCGACCTTTTTCCAAATTTGTTTAGTTGTACTACTTCATGGTAAAAGTTTAGCAATAAGATAAAGCCAACGGGAAATCAAAAGACAGATATGCATATAATACCTAAACCTTCCCTCTCCATCCCCTCCCACACAAATAATACCTAAACCTTCCCTCTCCATCCCCTCCCACACAATTATTTCAAGACATTAGTCTTAAAAATATAATCATTAGATTTCCATATCATCATGGATAGAGCTTTGCTCCACAGTGTGCTAGGAGTTGGACCTTTAGGTTCCCTAAGAAAAGCCAGACTACTGTAGGTTTATAAACACAGTAGATTAGACAGGTTCAGCCTCTCCCTGATAACTGAGTCATGTGCTAGCATTATTAAAATGTATTTTCTCCTGCAAATGTATCATGTTATATGCCCAAGGAGAGCACATCTAATTTAAATCATTCATAAGAACATAAGAAGTTGCCTCCGCTGAGGCAGACCAGAGGTCCATCTTGCCCAGCGGTCCGCACCCGCGGCGGCCCTTCAGGCCTAATTGCCTGAACAGTGTCCCTGACTAATTATGTAACTGTCTCTAGTCCTCTAATCCTATCCCTATAACCTACCTCTACTCCTATCTGTACCCCTCAATCCCTTTGTCCTCCAGATACCTATCCAATCCTTCTTTGAAGCCCTGTAGCGTGCTCCTGCTTATCACTTCCTCCGGTAGCGCGTTCCATGTATCCACCACCCTCTGGGTGAAAAAGAACTTCCTGGCGTTTGTTCTAAACCTTTCCCCTTTCAATTTCTCTGAGTGCCCCCTAGTACTTGTGGTTCCCCATAATTTAAAAAATCTGTCCCTGTCTACTCTTTCTATGCCCTTCATGATCTTGAAGGTTTCTATTATGTCCCCTCTAAGTCTCCGCTTTTCCAGGGAGAAAAGCCCCTGCTTCTTCAGTATGTCAGTATACGAGAGGTCCTCCATACCCTTTATTAGCTTAGTTGCTCTTCTCTGGACTCTCTCAAGTACTGCCATGTCATTCTTGAGGTACGGCGACCAATACTGGACACAGTACTCCAGGTGCGGGCGCACCATTGCACGGTACAGTGGCAGGATGACTTCCTTCGTCCTGGACGTGATACCCTTCTTAATGATGCCCAACATTCTGTTTGCCTTCCTTGAGGCTGTGGCGCACTGCGCCGACACCTTCAATGATGTGTCTACCATCACTCCCAGGTCTCTTTCAAGGTTACTCACTCCTAGCGGTGATCCCCCCATTTTGTAAGTGAACATCGGGTTCTTTTTCCCTACATGCATGACCTTGCATTTCCCTATGTTGAAGCTCATTTGCCACTTTTTGGCCCACTCTTCCAGCGCTGTCAGATCTTTTGGAAGGTCTTTGCAGTCCTCTGTGTTTTCAACCCTGCTGTATAGTTTGGTGTCGTCCGCAAATTTGATAACCTCACATTTTGTTCCTGCCTCCAAGTCGTTAATAAATATATTGAACAGGAGCGGTCCCAGCACCGACCCCTGCAGAACTCCACTCGTGACCCATTGCCAGTCTGAGTAATCGCCCTTTACTCCAACCCTCTGTTTCCTATCCGCCAGCCAGTTTTTGATCCATCGGTGGACCTCCCCTTGCACCCCGTGGTTCCATAACTTCTTTAGCAGTCTTTCGTGTGGTACCTTGTCGAAGGCTTTTTGGAAGTCAAGGTAAATGATGTCTATAGGTTCCCCTTTATCCACCTGGCTGTTTACCCCCTCAAAGAAGTATAACAAGTTTGTGAGGCATGATCTGCCCTTGCAGAAGCCATGCTGGCTCGGCTTTAGCTGCCCAGTGTTTTCGATGTGTTCCCAGATGCTGTCCTTAATCAGCGCTTCCATCATCTTTCCCGGGACCGAGGTCAAGCTCAACGGCCTGTAGTTTCCTGGGTCTCCCCTTGAGCCTTTCTTGAAGATGGGTATGACATTTGCTATTTTCTAGTCTTCCGGAATCTCTCCAGTTTTTAAGGATAGGTTGCATATTTGTCGAAGTGGCTCAGCTATTTCGTTCCTTAGTTCCTTAAGTACCCTTGGGTGAATGCCGTCCGGACCCGGCGATTTGTCGCACTTTAGCCTGTCTATCTGCCTGAGGACATCCAGCTTGCTCACCTCTACTTGGACCAGATTTTCATCCTGATCTCCTTTTACGATCTCTTCCGGTTCCGGAATGTTGGTTGTGTCCTCCTTCGTGAAAACTGAAGTGAAGAACTCGTTTAACCTGTCAGCTATCTCCTTTTCCTCTTTTACCACTCCCTTTCTGTCTCCATCATCCAAGGGTCCCACTTCCTCCCTTGCTGGTTGCTTCCCCTTGACGTACCTGAAGAATGATTTGAAGTTTGTTGCTTCCCCTGCCAATCTCTCTTCATATTCTCTTTTTGCCTTCCTAACCACTCGGTGACACTCCTTTTGGTGTTTTTTATGCTCCTTTTGGTTGTCCTCTGATTTGTCTTTCTTCCATTTTTTGAATGATGCCTTCTTGTCGCTTATCGCCTTCTTTACTGCATTTGTTATTCACACTGGGTTTTTTGTTCTATTTTTTTTGCACCCTTTCCTGAACTTGGGAACGCACAGGTTTTGTGCTTCATGCACCGTGCCCTTGAGTAAGGTCCAGGCATTTTCTACGGACTCCATATTCCTTGTGGTGTCGTTGAGTTTCTTTCCCAATATTATCCTCATGGCGTCATAATTCCCTTTTTTGAAGTTCAGTGCTGTCGTTGTAGTTCTTTTCACCTTTGATGGACCAATTTCTAGCCTGTACTGGATCGTGTTGTGATCGCTGTTTCCTAGTGGGGCTAGTACCGCCACCTCCTTAGCGGGACCCCCTAGTCCGGTTAAGATTAGGTCAAGAGTGGCATCTCCCCATGTTGGTTCCATGACCAGCTGTTCCATGAAACAGTCCCTCGTGACCTCCAGGAATTTGGTCTCCCTCATGCAGTTTGAGTGCCCTATACTCCAGTCTATTCCCAGGTAGTTGAAGTCCCCCATCACCACCACACTTCCGCTTTTGCATACCTGCCCCAGTTCAGCCTCCAGATCCTGGTCGATTTCTTCCGTTTGTCCCGGTGGGCGATAGTACAGACCCAATTTTATGTCTGCTCCAGTTCCTCCGGATAGCTTAACCCATAGTGATTCCAAGTCATCTGCCCTTGCTGTTGTTTCCATCCTGGTTGAAGGTATGGAATCCTTTATATATAGCGCTATTCCTCCACCCTTTTTGTGTGACCTATCTCTCCTGTAGAGTTTGAACCCTGGTAAAGCCACATCCCATTTGTTGTCATCAGTCCACCACGTTTCTGTGACTCCAATTATGTCTAGGCCCTTTTTGTTGGCTAAAACTTCCAGCTCTCCCATTTTAGCCCTAAGGCTCCTAGCATTAGTGTATAGGCAATGCAAGTCCCAGTTGTTCGCCCTTCTTGCTGGTTTTCCTCGTGGTTTGGCGCTCCTGGCGACTTCCTCGTGAGTTGCCAGTCCCCAAGCCTCGTCTCGGTCGTCCTCCTCCTGAGGTGTGTCTGGTTCGTCCACATGTTGACAATACTTTCAGTGATACAAATAGACTGGCTATGAGTGTTGGCGCTTTTACCACCATGGCCGGTGATAAAAAGCCTAATGGGGATTTATAAAGGTGGGGTAAATTCAAAGTGTTTAGGGGTTTGGTTTTTTTATAGCTATACAGAGTTCATATTTTCCATCAAGATATAATAATTATTTATCTGGACTTACCATCTATAAAAAATATAAGTTTTAAGGGATTATTTTCTCTTTTGTTTATGTTTTGGCATCTCAGTTTTGGAATAATCTTACTGTGTCTATTCGTTCATTTAATAATCATTTCAGATTTAGAAAAATGTTAAAGACTTATTTATTTGATAATTGTTAAATTATTTCTTTTTTTTTTCTTCTAATAATTGTTGGTTTAATTTGAATTTATGTCTGTTGTAATCCATCTTGAACCAATTTAAGGAGCTGGCAGACAATAAGACTCATATCTTAACCTACATGCAATCATAGCCCACTTTGCTAGAAAAAAATGGAAGTCACTTAAGGTGATCTTGGTATGCACTGCAGTGTTCAGTGGCTGAGCAGGATAAAGGTTCTTTCAAGTTGTCAAAATTGTTGACCAGGAACTTGACAAGGACTATCCATAGTGAGAGGACAAATTGGCTTTTAAATCTCGTTCTTCAGTGAATCACCACACATTTAAATATATAAAATGTCAGCTTGCAAGGTAAAAGGCATAGGCCCGGATTCTGTAACTGCAGCAGCTGCCGATCGCGTGTCAGTCAGACAATGGCATCAGGTACAGAACTGCACCTCTGGTAAAGGTAGGCACCGGAAATGTAAGCCAGGGTTTTCCAAGCCTATATTTCCAGCGCCTACTTTTCATGTGAATTGTGCCTCTTTAGGCCGCCTAATGCCACTTCCGGCATTAGCCACACCCACAGTAGCATCAGGCGGCCTAAAGCACCTAAGGAGGCACGATTTCAACACCGATTTTTTAGGCACCTGTATGCGCCCTGAAACTCAGTTCAAAATGTTGTTTGAATGTCATTTTTTACTGAGCTTGGATGCCTACCAGCTACTAAAAAATTGACGCCGGTTAGATAATCCGGGCCAGACTTTCTTGAATTTGTATGAAGAATGGTCATCATTCTGCAAGAAGCTGAAACTTTTTCAGGAAGACATTTCCAACCCAAATTTGAGTTGCTTCCTGAGAATCAAAATGTTAAGTTACAAGAGCTTGGCACAACAGGATCTACTACGATACATTGCATTGCTACAGGAGGAAGTTGGAAGACAATTTCAAGACTTACAATACATGAGCCCCTAAGTTAAGTATATTTTGTACCAAGAAGGTGACAGAAAATAGTTTAGAAGTACAATACTTTGAATTTCTTGAAAATGATTCATTAGAAGTGGAGCTGGTTGATTTTCAAAGCTCAGAATCAGTGGTGAAGTAAAGGGGGGGCTGGTCTGCCCCAGGCACCATCTTGCTAGGGGCGCTGACACTCATCCTCCTCTCTGCCTCCCCCCCTCCTTCCCCACCCTCCCACTAACGTGCCTGCACCCCTTTCCTGCCCCCATATCTCTTTAACATTCGGGGTGCAAGCAGCAACCCCAACCTACTGCTCATGTCAGAGTCAGCTCTTCCTCTGATGTCACTTCCTGGACCTGCACCTAGAAAATGACATCAGAGAAAGAGCCGACGTTGGTGTGAGCAGCAGGTTGAGGTTGCTGCTCGTGCCCCGAACATTAACGTGGTACGGGGGAAGGGAAGGGGCATGGGCACTCACAGCAGAAGGGGGGCGGGGAAGGAGAGGATGGGAGTGGGGGGCGGAGAAGAGGGCAGGGGAGGGGTGCTACTGCCCCAGGCGCCTCGCACCCTCATTACGCCACTGCTCCAAATTATGGCTCAGCAAGTTTAATGAGATAAGAGAGGTATTGATGGAAAATGAAACCAATTTTTTTAGATATTTGCTCTGATTATTCGTCTCAAATGCCAGCAAAATTTTCTGCAATGAAGCAAGTTGCACTTGTTTTCCTGTCAGCTTTTGGTTCAAGTTATTATTGCAAGCAGTTTTTCTCAACAATGAAATACACATTAAATACATTAATACCACCTTTTACAAAAGAATGGAAGAGGTTTTTAGCGCTGAATGCTCTGCGCTGCTCTCACGCTCATAGGAACTCTATGACCGTCAAAGCAGCACAGAGCATTCAGCATGCCGGCCAGCGTTAAAACTCTCTTCCACGCTTTTGTAAAAGGGGGAGGGGATAAATTCTGTTCAGAAAAAGTAGTGAATTTAATGAATGAATTAAAGTATTGTAGTATTAACTAAATTTAAAAAGGTAGGTAGGATGGGTTCAAGCCAATGATGTAAGTAGGAGTAAGAGGACAACTTGGCTTGTCTCTTTGAGAAACCCCAGAATTGGTGTAACTTCATGATCTTGTTCCGTTATTAATAAAATCCTTTCAGTATCATTTTGGTTACTGGTGGTTTATATATTTGATTTAATTAATAGGCAACCACCTGAGTTTTTTTAGTTCTATGTTTTCTGGAGCCATATGGCAGCAAGTTCATGATGCAGCTCATGCTGGTAAAATTAAAGAGGTATAGGGAAGGGAAGGGAGGTGCTTGTGGCAGGGGGGTTCAAGAAGGAGCAGAGGGGCAGAGAAGAGAGCAGGGAAGAGACGCCACCCACCCTCGCTATGCCACTACATGTCTTATCTATATTTTGGAAAACAAAACAAAATGGAACTGTAACTATGAAACTTAAACCATTAACTCATCTGGCATACTGTTTCATAAAAGGTTAGGTAATCTGGAGAGGACAAGATGGTGTCATAGTGGAAGGATGCTCTGAGATTTCCTCCTGCTAAGAACCTTTTTCTGCTATGTTAATAGCTCTCTGAGCGGAATTCGTTATGCCAAAGAGACGAGGCAGGGTGGCTGCCTTAGCCCGATAGTCAGAACCTACCTTAATGAGGCAAAGACTTCTCACGAGCTTCTACACATCCTCGCCTCGGGGCGATCCTGCTGAGCCAGACACGGAGGAAGCATTGGCACTAGGAAGCGAGATTTCGCTTAGTCCTGCAGGACTTGCACCACCCTTGCAGCCGTGAGAGAGGGGAACTTTGGCAGCAATGTTGGCAGTGGACTCTCCGCTGCCCCCGGAACTATTGGGCTTGCCAGCTTCACCAGAACTCGTAGCTGGGAGATCTTCAAGCAACGGAGTTCCAGCGGAGAGAGGGGAATTAACAACACTACAGCCCCTTGTTAGACCCGCTTAGGTTACTTTGGACACTATTTGGACTGCGTTAGATTCCCTTTACAAGGTATGTCAGGGAATCTTCCCTCTTGTTCAGACTCAATCATTGAGGTTAGAGAAATTTGAAGTCCCAGGGAGAAAAAGTTAATTCCTTAAAACAGTCGGTGTAGGGAATAAAATCTACTACTGGAATTATTTTGCAGGACAAATTTTTGATGTTGAGAAAAATCGAAAATCTTGAAAACTATACTAAGAAACTGAATTTAAGAGACTGTTAAATTTCCCTAAGACACTGATTATGACACCGAAAGAAACTTTTTATGTTTCTGAAAGAAGTTTTCAAATATGTTTATGTTTATTTTATTAATTTGATGAATCGCATATCCATAATTTACTAAGCGATATACAATAAGATACATAAGCATTTTAAAAAACATACTAATAATATTAAGTAAAAAGTAAAAAACAGACTCATGAACAGACGAAAACAAGAACACCTAATGATAAAAGGGGAAAAGTTACATAATAAATGTTTTGAAAAGAAGAAAGGGAACATTCAAGGAAAAAACATAAGGAGGGATGACTTAACTACAGTAATTAAAAGTATTTGTGTTAAAGACTAAAAGCATCTTTAAAAAGGAAAGTTTTTAATTTATTTTTAAAGAGACTGAGTTCCTTTTCATCTCTTATGTATTGTGGCAAAGAGTTCCAAGTCTGGTATCTACCACTTTTAAAGAAGGGACTGCCAGTAATCCTTGTGCTAAAGATCGAAGAGAGCGTGATAAATTATATGGGATAAGCATCTGATTTATAAATGATGGTTCATTTGTGGATAGAGTTTTAAATACCAGCAACAAAATTTTATACTTAATGCGATGAGTAATGGGGAGCCAATGCGACTCGATCAAGTAAGGAGTCACATGGTCATACTTTTTACCATTGTGTAAAAGTTTGACTGCAATATTTTGAATTATTTGTAAACGTTTTTTTTCTTTTTGTGTAATGTTAATTAGTAACGCATTACAATAGTCAAGCTTTGTTATAATCAGTGAGTGTATTAAAATATTTAAAGATTTAGGTTCAAGAAATTTAGAAATTGAACGGATCATTCGCAATCTGTAGAGGCAAGATTTGATAGTGTTGCTAATATGTTCATGATAGGAAAACTTTTCGTCAATCATAACCCCAAGTATTTTTAATGAAGAAACTAAATCTATATGAATATTATTAATGATAAAAGGAGTAGCTAGCTTTATTCCTTGTTTCCATGAAAAAAGTATTGCTTTTGTTTTAAGGATATTTAATGCTAATCTATTTGCCGCCAGCCAATTTTTAATTGTGTCGAGTTTTTTGTTGATCTGAGAAATTTCTTCTGAGTGTTCGGGATTTAAAGGGTGAGACAGTTGAATGTCATCTGCATAGGTGTATGGAGTAAAGCCAATAGATTGGCATAAACTTAGTAACGGTGAAAGAAAAATGTTGAACAATAAAGGTGATAATATAGATCCTTGAGGAATTCCATAGCTGAGGGAGTAAGGTTTTGAACTTGTATTGTTGAAATGGACTGTATATTGTCTGTTTGCTAGAAAAGAAACGAACCATTGTAAAACCTGGTCGCAAAAACCAATAGATTTTAATCTATCTAAAAGTACAGCATGGTCTATCGCAGTGGTTCCCAACCCTGTCCTGGAGGAACACCAGGCCAATTGAGTTTTCAGGCTAGCCCTAATGAATATGCATGAAGCAAATTTGCATGCCTATCACTTCCATCATATGCAAATCTCTCTCATGCATATTCATTAGGGCTAGCCTGAAAACCCAATTGGCCTGGTGTTCCTCCAGGACAGGGTTGGGAATCACTGGTCTATCGTATCGAATGCAGCCGATAAGTCCAAAGAAAAAAGTATAATGGAACTATGGTGATCTAGGTGATAGTTTATATTTGTTCTAAGCCCAATCAATGAATATTCTGAGCTATGGTATTTTCTAAAGCCAGTTTGATTCGAGTGTAAAATGTTGGTAGATTCGGCGAAGTCAGACAGTTGTTCAAAGACTACTCTCTCGGTTAATTTAGCCAGAAATATCTCGAAAATGGACTGCCTCCTCTATGTAAAATTTATTTTTTGCCAGTTTCTCCAAAAAAGCCTTCCTCTTCCGATTCTGAGGTTATTTCTCAGATAATGACAGCTGGTCCACTGGATATATCTGGAGAACACTCAAGAGGAAGTTATTTTGTGTTCAATGCTTCTTGTAACATTTGAATTCCATCAAGATAAAGAACCACTCCTTTGCCTTTTTTTAGGCTGAAGGAAGTTCATTTTTTTGAATAGTAAAATTTCGATGTTTGCAGATGTATCAAGAACTACACAGACAAGAAGGAAAAGATTCCTAGAAATGAAAGATAGCGTGAAAGAATTGGGAGCAAAATTTCAATTGCGACATCCATGTACATGTATGATCTATTTGGATCAGAATTCCTATATATTTTATAAGCCCTCCCAGTTACAATTTTTCTTAGAAGGGAAAGAGGTAACAACGCAGATTTCCAAGAGTGAACCTTAGTAAGCAAGTCTATATTATAAATGGGGGATGTGTCGCTACTTTTCCTAATAACTTTTTGTTTATATCATTCCTTCTGATTGTGAAATTATCTCTCTCCATAATGAGGTCTAATACAAGAGTATTGATGCAGTGTAAGGAACTGTTGATTTATTTGCTTATAATTTCCTATTATTTTAATGTTTAAGACTCTTGTATCTTTTCAATATGTATTTTATTGAAATATGTTCAAAATGATAAATAAATAAATAAAAAGGTTGGGTAATCTATGGCACTGAGGAAAGGCCTCAGAATATATGTCTGTATCACATGCCTGCTTAAAGGCCTTTCAGCCAATGTGGACAAAAATCTCAATCACTGGCCATCCTCCTGCCACCTTCAATCTGTGTTTAAAATCACGCTCAATAATGTACAAAATCATGCATATAATGTATAAATAGCAGTTACTTACCGTAACAGGTGTTATCCAGGGACAGCAGGCAGATATTCTCACACAAGGGTGACATCACCGATGGAGCCCCGGTACGGACCACTTTAAAAGTGCATCGCCACTTTAAGACTTTTGAAAGTTCATGATAGCCCGAACCACACATGCGCGAGTGCCATCCTACGCAACATAGGGTGTGCAGTCCCTCAGATAAGATAAGCCAGCTAAGAAGCCAACTCAGGGAGGTGGGTGGGTTGTGAGAATATCTGCCTGCTATCCTTGGATAACACCTGTTATGGTAAGTAACTGTGCTTTATCCCAGGACAAGCAGGCAGCATATTCTCACACATGGGTGACCTCCAAGCTAACAGAAGATAGGATGGTGGGAGAGTTAGCCTTTAGAAAAATATATTTTGTAATACAGATTGGCCGAAGTACCCATCTTGTCTGGAGAAAGATTCCAGACAGTAGTGAGAAGTGAATGTATGAACTGAGGACTAGGTGGCAGCTTTACAGATTCCCTCAATGGGAGTAGATCTGAGGAAAGCTACAGAAGCTGCCATAGCTCTAATTTTGTGGGCTGAGACACGACTCTCCAGTGCCAGTGCCAGTCCAGTCTGAGCAAACAGAACGAGATGCAGGCAGCCAGCCAGTTGGAAATCATTCTCTTAGAAACAGGATGCCCCAACTTGTTTGGACCAAAAGAGATGAACAGTTGGGGAGATGTTCGATGTGGCTTTGTCCGGTCAATGTAATAGGCCAAAGCTCGTTTACACTCCAAAGTATGTAAAGCGGTTTCTCCAGCATGAGAATGAGGTTTAGGAAAAAACACTGATAGAACAATTGATTGATTAAGATGAAATTCAGTGACAACTTTTGGAAGAAACTTTGGATGTGTACGTAGAACCATCTTGTCATGATGAAAAACTGTGAAGGGTGGATCTGCTACCAAGGCTTGCAATTCACTGACCCTCCCAGCAGAGGTGAGAGCAATAAAGAAGACAACTTTCCAGGTGAGAAATTGTGGCCATTGATTCAAATGGTGGCTTCATCAAACTGGAAAGTACCACATTAAGGTCCCAGATGACAGGTGGAGGCTGGAGAGGTGGTTTAACATTGAAAAGCCCCTTCATGAATCTGGAAACCAAAGGATGAGCAGTAAGAGATTTTCTCTCGACTGGCATGTGAAAAACTGTAATAGCACTGAGATGGACTCTAATAGATGTAGATTTGAGTCCAGAGTCAGACAGAGAAAGTAGATAATCCAACACCAATTCCACTGTCAAGGAAGTTGGATCGAGATAATGAAGAAGACACCACTTTTTTGGTAACATTGTTGAGTGGCTGGTTTCCTGAAGGCAGCAATAATATGACATACAAGCTGAGAGACGTAAATCAGAAGAACTCATCACGAGAGAAACCAAACTGTCAGGTGTAGTGATTGCAGGTTGAGATGCAGAAGAGATTCCTGATTCTGTGTAAGCAGAGTAGAAAATATTGGAAGAGGTATGGGCTCCCTGGAGCTGAGCTGAAGTAGAAAGGAGAACCAATGTTGTCTGGGCCACTGTGGAGCAATGAGAATCATGGCGGCTGCTTCTCGCTTGAGCTTGAATAGCGTTCTCAATAAGAGAGGGATTGGAGGGAATGCATATAGAAACAGGCCCGTCCAATCCAGGAGAAAGGCATCTTGAGGAGTGCCCCATTGAGCAAAGATGGACTGGAGAGTTACAGAGTTGAGAGTCCATTCGTGAGGCTGAAGAATTCTGCTAAGGTTGTCTGCTAGGGAATTCTTCTCCCCTTGAATGTAAACAGCCTTCAAGAATAGGTTGCGAGCTGTCGCCCAAGTCCACATTTTCTGGGCCTCCTGACACAACAGGAGAGAACCAGTGCCTCCTTGCTTGTTTATGTAGTACATTGCTACTTGATTATCTGTGCGAAGGAGGAGGACTTTAGGGCAGAGAAGATGATGAAAGGCCTTGATGGCATAAAACATTGCTCCGAGTTCCAGGAAATTGATGTGAAATTTCCATTTCTTGGCGGTCCAAAGACCCTGAGTCTGAAGATTGTCCATCTGAGCTCCCCAGGCATAAGAGGATGCGTCCATCATGATGACCTTGTGATGAGGGGACAAATGAAAAAGGAGACCTCTGGATAGACTGGAGAAGGTCATCCACCATTGAAGCGACTGCAGAAGAGATGATGTCACAGATATATGTTGTGAAAGACGATCCGTCGCTTGAGACCACTGAGAAGCAAGGGTCCACTGAGGAGTGTGAAGATGTAGCCTTGTCAGTGGTGTCACATGAACAGTGGAAGCCATGTGGCCTAGAAGAACCATCATGTGCTTGGCAGAGATGGATTGAAGAGGAAGCAATTGCTGACAAAGGTGGATAGAGCCTGAAGATGATCTGGAGGGAGAAAAGCTCTCATGAGAGTGGTGTCTAGGATTGCCCCATGAACTGCAGACACTGAGTTGGAAGAAGTTGTGATATGGGGAATTGAGTTCGAATACTAGTATCTGAAGAAAAGAAATGGTCTGAGATGTTGTTTAGACCACTTCCTGAGATGAAACTGCCTTGATCAACCATTCGTCCAGGTAAGGGAAGACTTGGAGGCTGTGGGAACAGAGAGATGCGGCCACTACAATGAAGCAATGAGTGTCGAATGAGTGGGGAATAAATTTTAATAAGAATTCTATTGTATTCATGATTTTTGATTCGTTTGACATTGAAGTGATGCATTTAATGAGAGTTGGTTAAAAGGATATAAAAAAGGAAAAGGTATGAATGGAATGATAGTACGTTGAATATATTTATGAAAGGGATGCTTAAGGTCTTGTGAATATTTATTTCTACTGTGGTTTGAATTTTATTCTATGTATTTCAAAGGTTTACTGCTATTAAAACATAATATTGAGGCAGGAAATAGTTTAATGAATTTTTAATTACTGAAGGGGATATAGAATGGTCATCAGAATACTATGATATTTATTAATGGAATATCTTACTTAAGGGAATTTTGATGGGGGAAATTATAGAGTGTCTAGGGAGAGAGAGTGGTCACTAGCTGTCATGAACGTACCCAAGTTTATGAGGTACTATATGGAAGGGGCTTGGGAGGGGAGGGGGTTTATATTGGGTCCTTGGATGTGTGGGAAACTTTTATCTTGTTATATGCTTAAAGGGAAAATAGTAGAACATTTAATAACATGGTATAACCAATTAAACCAATTAAAATGGCTTTAAAATATTTTCCTTGAATGTCAATGGACTCAACCATACAATTAAAAGGAAAAATCCTTAATTTCTTAAAACAGCAGGGAGCAGATATACTTTATACAGGAAACTCACCTATCTGCCGTTGAATCAAGGAAGTTGGAAGGGGGATGGGTTAAACATTGTTTTTTCGCTCCTGCTGTAGGAAAGAAGGCTGGGGTGGCCACATTGGTAAATAGAAAATGCCTTGCAACATTTAAAATACTATCAGCGGATCCCATAGGATGATGGATACAGGTGCACATGAGCTCAGGGAAAGATATCCTGACACTTTTTAATGTATATGCCCCTAATTTGAACTAAGATGAATTTTTTAGGACTCTTCAACAGTTAATTTTACCACTGGTTTCTGCTAATTTAATAGTAACTGGGGACTTTAATGCTGTTATGGATCCAATGTTGGACAAACAACCAAGTAAGCAAATAAATTCAATGGGATTAGATAATCTAGTGCAGACCTGTGGTTTGAAGGATATATGGTGGATTCTTCATGCTTGAGAATTTTCTTTATGCTCTCATATACATAAATCATTTTCAAGAATAGATTATATTTTTATTTTGGATCAATTAACTCAGCAGGTTAAAAAGCCAGCATAGATCCAATCATTTTATCAGATCATGCTGGAGTTTAGATCAAATTTAATTTAAGAGAACATGATTCTACTAGACCTATATGGAAATTCAATAATACATTGCTTACAGATTCAAACTTTCTTGCAGAATTTCAACTGAAAATGAATGAATTCTTTCAAACTAATGTCTCGGAGGAAATCTCTTTAGAAATATTATGGGACGCTTTCAAAGATACCATGAGAGGGCAAATCATTTCATATTGGACACATGTTAGAAGACAACTTAAAATAGAATATGCTAATTTGGAACACACTATTAAAGATTTTGAATCAAAATTGGCCTTAAAATGGGAACAAGTTACTTTACAGGCCCTCTTAAAAGCAAAATATAAATACAATGAGATTTCCTCTCAAATGGCAAGGAAAGATTTGTTTTATCAATACGCTCTATACTATGGAAACTCGAATAAAGCGGGAAGATTATTGGCTAATTATCTTAAAGCAAAAAAAAAAGTAAAGTAAAGATTGTGGCAGTTAAAGATGAGAAGGGTGAAACTCATTCTCAAATTGGAGATATTTTAAAACAATTTTCAAACTTTTATAAAGCCTTATATTCTTCTGAGCTTTATTCAAATAAGGAACTTGAGGGATTAGAGTTTTTTAAATTAATCAATGGACCACAAATTCCTGAGCATATAAAAAGAAGTTTCGAGGTGCCTATATCACTGAAAGAACTTCAAACAGTGTTGAAATCCCTTAGGGGTGGATCCGCTCCAGGTGGTGATGGATTTATTGTAGAGTTTTATAAATCTTACCCCATTTATTAAAGCTATATCAGGCTCAACTAACTAAAGGTTGCAGAATCTTTAACAATTGTTTGCTGAAGCCAAATAAATATCCTACGTTGGTTTCAAATTACAGGCCTATTTCTTTGATTAATGTAGATGGAAAACTTCTGGCTAAGTTATTGGCTTTACGGCTGGCCAAGGCTCTCCCTTATATTATTGGTATGCACCAAACAGGGTTTGTTGCTCAAAAACATTCTTCAAACACCACAAGACTGGCTTTTCACATGTTAAATTTAACAAAAGCCTTGAATGATCCGGCCTTCTCTGTATCTTTGGATGCAGAGATGGCCTTTGATTATGTGGAGTGGACCTTCATGTATCAAGCAATGGATTGATTCGGTATTGGTTCTGGATTTATACAAATGATTCAAACCTTGTATAATTCCCCGCGAGACTATATATTAGTAATACTTTTTCAGAAAGTTTTTATCTGGAGAGGGGAGTTAGGCAAGGGTGTCCGTTATCTCTTTTGTGTTTGATATTGTTCAGGAACCCTTGTTATTGGCTATTCAACAGGCAAAGGAGATACAGAGTATTCCTTATGCAAGTCGTGAATATAAAATCTCTGCATATGCAGATGATATTTTGCTTCATTTGAGGAATCCTGAATCTACCATTCCACATTTGCTAGGTCTAATTGCAGATTGGGAAATTTTCAGGGTACAAATTAAATTGGAGTAAATCAGAAGTACTTCCATTAAATGTATATTGCCCAAAAGGATTATTTGATACGTTCCCTTTTCTTTGGAAGGGAGTATAAAATATTTAGGTATTTGGATAAAAAGTACATTGGAAGAAACAATGAAAGTAAATGAAAAATCCTTATTGCTTAAGGTCACAGAAATGAGTGAGCAATGGAACCCCTTACATCTGTCTTGGTGGGGGAGAGTTCAAACAGTTAAGATGATAAGAACATAAGAACATAAGCAATGCCTCTGCCGGGTCAGACCTGAGGTCCATCGTGTCCAGCAGTCCGCTCACGCAGCGGCCCAACAGGTCCAGGACCTGTGCAGTAATCCTCTATCTATACCCCTCTATCCCCTTTTCCAACAGGAAATTGTCCAATCCTTTCTTAAACCCCAGTACCGTACTCTGCCCTATTACGTCCTCTGGAAGCGCATTCCAGGTGTCCACCACCCGCTGAGTAAAGAAAAACTTCCTAGCATTTGTTTTGAATCTATCCCATTCCAATTTTTCCGAATGCCCTCTTGTTCTTTTATGTTTTGAAAATTTGAAGAATCTATCTCTCTCTACTTTCTCTATGCCCTTCATGATCTTGTAGGTTTCTATCATGTCTCCTCTGAGTCTCTGCTTTTCCAGGGAGAAGAGCTCCAGCCTCTCCAATCTTTCAGTGTATGAAAGGTTTTCCATGCCCTTAATCATTCGTGTCGCTCTCCTCTGGACCCTCTCAAGTATTGCCATATCCTTCTTAAGGTACGGTGACCAATACTGAACACAGTACTCCAGGTGCGGGCGCACCATTGCCCGATACAATGGCAGGATGACTTCTTTTGTTCTGGTCGTAATACCATTTTTAATAATACCCAACATTCTGTTTGCCTTCTTCGCGGCTGCTGCGCATTGCGCCGTTGACTTCATTGTTGTATCCACCAGTACACCCAAATCTCTTTCAAGGTTACTTCCCTCTAATACTAATCCCCCCCATTTGGTAGCTGAACATCGGGTTCTTTCTCCCTATATGCATGACCTTGCATTTCCCTACATTGAATTTCATCTGCCATTTATTCGCCCACTCCTCCAGTTTGTTTAGGTCCCTTTGTAGGTCCTCACACTCTTCCGTAGTTCTAACCCTTCTACAGAGTTTAGTGTCGTCTGCAAATTTTATAACTTCACATTTCGTCCCCGTTTCCAGGTCATTAATAAATATATTGAACAGCAGCGGTCCAAGTACAGACCCCTGCGGAACTCCGCTCGTGACTTTCCTCCAGCCCGAGTAGTGACCCTTCACTCCAACCCTCTGTCTCCTGCCTGCCAACCAGTGTTTGATCCATCTGTGTACGTCCCCTTCCACCCCGTGGTTCCACAGTTTCCTAAGTAGCCGCTCATGGGGTACCTTGTCAAAGGCCTTTTGGAAGTCAAGGTAAATGATGTCTACAGGTTCCCCTTTGTCCAACTGGCTGTTTACCCCCTCAAAGAAGTGCAGTAAGTTTGTTTGGCACGATCTTCCCTTGCAGAAGACATGTTGGCTCGCTTTCATCAGCCCATTTTTTTCGATGTGCTCACAGATGCTGTCCTTTATCAGTGCTTCTACTATCTTGCCTGGAACCGATGTCAAACTTACCAGCCTATAGTTTACCGGGTCTCCTCTTGACCCCTTTTTAAAGATAGGTGTAACATTTGCTATCTTCCAGTCCTCCGGAATCTCTCCAGTTTTCAAGGATAGGATGCAAACTCGTTGGAGTATTCCCGCTATCTCATTTCTTAGTTCTTTTAGTACCCTAGGGTGGATTCCGTCCAGGCCTGGTGATTTGTCGCTTTTCAATCTATCTATCTGTTGGAGGACATCTTCATGGCTCACCTCTATTGCTGACAGTTTTTCTTCTTGGTCACCATGGAAGATCACGTCGGGTTCCGGTACACTGGATGTGTCCTCGCTTGTGAAGACTGACGAGAAGAATTTGTTTAACATGTCAGCTACCTCTTTTTGCTCCTTTATCACTCCCTTTTTGTCTCCATCATCCAACGGTCCTACTTCCTCCCTCGCCGGTTTCTTCCCCTTAACATATCTGAAGAATGATTTGAAGTTTTTTGCCTCCCTGGCCAGTCTCTCTTCGTATTCTCTTTTCGCTCTCCTAACCACTTGATAACATTCTCTTTGGCGTTTCCTGTGTTCATTCCAGTTTTCCCCAGTTTGGTCCTTTTTCCATTTCCGGAATGATTTTTTCTTTTCTCCTATCACTTTCTTCACCTCATTGTTTATCCATGCGGGGTCTTTTGTTCGGTTTTCTTTGCACCCTTTTCTAAATCTGGGGATGTACATATGTTGTGCTTCTTGCACTGTGCCCTTGAATAGAGACCAGGCTTGCTCTACAGTTTCTGTTTTCCTTGAGCTGTTTCTAAGTTTTTTTCTTACCTTTGCTCTCATAGCATCATAGTTCCCTTTCTTGAAGTTGAACATTGTCACTGTGGTTCTCTTCCCTTTTGCTGTACTTACTCCTAATTTGTACTGGATCATGTTGTGATCGCTATTTCCTAGTGGTCCTACTACTTCCACTTCTTTTGCAGGTCCCCCTATTCCGTTGAGGATTAGGTCAAGAGTGGCATATCCTCTTGTTGGTTCCTTGACAAGCTGATCCATAAAGCAGTCCCTCACAGCCTCTAAGAATTCTGTTTCCCTCGCACAGTTTGAGTTTCCAATATTCCAGTTTATCCCGGGGTAGTTAAAATCTCCCATTACTGTCACATTCCTGTTGTTGCCTTCCCGCCTCAATTCTGCTGCCAGATCTTTGTCGTTTGCTTCCGTTTTCTCCAAGTGGACGATAGTATAGACCCAATCTTATGTCAAGGCCACTTTTTCTTGGTAATTTGACCCATAATGATTCCAGTCCTTCCGCCTTTGGTTCTATATCCACTCTGGACGAGGGAATGGTGTCTTTTATGTATAGTGCTATTCCTCCACCCTTCTTGTGGGTCCTGTCTCTTCTATAGAGTTTGTACCCTGGCAGCACTACGTCCCATTGGTTATCCTCATTCCACCATGTTTCCGTGATTCCAATGATGTCTAGGTTTTCTTTTTTGGCTATGGCTTCTAATTCTCCCATTTTGGTCTTTAGGCTCCTTGCATTAGCGTACAAGCAATTTAAGCCCTGGTCTTTTCTTTTCTCTGCTGGTTTTACATGTGTTTTGCTCCTCTTACCATCCCCTATTTGGGCTGCCAGTCCCTCATTTCTGTTCCTTTCTTCCTCATTTTTTGGTGTATCTTTCTCGTCTGCAACCTGATTTCCTGATCTCTCCTGTTCCTCTAATTTTATCTGTTTGCCCTTTTTGTTGGTCAACAGCTTCTGTTGTTCGTCTCTTGCCTGTTCCCAGCATTTTTCCCACTCAGTATCTTCTTTGGATACTCTTGTCCGAACCGTCGACGTCAGGTCGACTATCGGCTATCCCCTTCTTCTCAGTTTAAAGCCTGCTCAATTCCTCTCTTGACGTTGTTTGCTAGCAGTCTCGTTCCTGCCTTGCTCAGGTGTAGTCCGTCCCTCCTGAAGAGCTTGTTCTTCCCCCAAAAAGTTGTCCAGTTTCTTATAAAAAGGAATCTTTCATCTTCGCACCATCTCCTCAACCATGCGTTTATTGCTTGTAGCTCGGTCTGCCTCTTCATGTCTGCCCTCGGTACTGGCAGAATCTCCGAGAATGCTATCTTCTGTGTCCTCAGCTTCAGTTTCCTTCCTAGGATCTTGAACTGTTCAATTAGCGTAGTCCTGCTGTAATTTCTCCTGTTGACATCATTTGTTCCCACGTGGATTATCACTGCTGTCTCTTCTGTTTCCGCGCCGTCCAGGATCCTCTCGATTCTGTCGGTGATGTCCTTCGTTCTTGCTCCTGGGAGACAGGTCACTAGCCAATCCTCTCTCCCTCCTGCTACGTGACTGTCCACTTCTCTCAGGATTAAGTCTCCCACGACGACTGCAGATTTCTCCTTCAGCTTCCTCACTGGTCTCAAGTCTGTATCCTCGGCGTGGTTCAGTCCTTCTCTTCCGGGGTACCCGCCAGTCTTCGCCCTCTCTGCTTGCATGAATCTTCCATGTGATCCTTCATCCTCGGCGTCCATTGGCCCCTGTCTTCCATCTGTTGGCCCAGGTCCTCCATCTTGTGTAGCCGTAGCTTCCTCGCTCCAGCGCTGCTGATTATCCTGCTCTTCTACCTGCCTGTAGGCCTCCTCGATGAATCTTTCGAGCTCCCTTACTTGCTCCTCGATGTGGCTTTCTCCTGCAGGGTCTTCAGTTGTCTTGAAAGGTGCTTCTGAGATGTGGAGTCCCTCCAGCTCTTGAACCCTGCACTGCAGTCGACCAACTTCCTTCTTCAGGCTTTCCAGTTCCTGACACCGACTGCATATGTATGCCTGCCTTCCCGAGGGAAGGTAGTCATACATATGACACTCTGTGCAGTACACTGGGAAGCTCCTCCGGGTTCCTGCTGCTTCCATTTCTCTTTCTTCGGAGTCCACTAGATGTCCTCTCCCTTGTCTTATGTCTTTATGTGTGCGGGCGCTGTGCTCTCTCCTGTGCTTGGCTCTTTCCTGTCTACTTCTTCTGCCGCTTTTTGTCTTGGTGGGTCTGTTATCCTCCCTTGGGCCTCTTTCTTGTCCCCGAAGCCTGCTGCTTCTTTATCCTTCCCTGTCTTGTGTGTGTCTTATTGTGTGTTTTCTTCTTGTGCGTGTGCTCTCCCTACATGCGTGCTCGCTTCTTCCTTACCTGGTGTTCTGGAGTCCTTGGCTGTCTTTGCTCGACCCTTCTCAAGGTCCTTCTCAAGGCCCTTCACAAAGGCGCTCTCGCTAAGGCGAGCGCCTTTGCCGCTCGCCGAACGGCCGCGCGCCGTTGGCTCCCTTCCTGTTAAGGGAGAGTCGGAGTGATGACGCTGATGACGTGGAGGGGGTGGGCGGAGCTTCCTCTCGCCGCTACCCGCTCCTCTCTGTCGCCGCTGACCCTGCTAGAAAAGAAAAAGAAAAACTCCTCTGGCTTCTCCCACCGGTTGCTCTCTCCTGCCTCCGCTCCTCACCTCGCAGCCGTGCAGTGGTCTCTCGCGCCCTGGCTCCCTTCCTGTTAAGGGGGAGTCGGGGCAATGACGCTGATGACGTGGAGGGGGTGGGCAGAGCTTCCTCTCGCCGCTACCCGCTCCTCTCTGCCGCCGCTGACCCTGCTAGAAAAGAAAAAGAAAAACTCCTCTGACTTCTCCCACCGGTTGCTCTCTCCTGCCTCCGCTCCTCACCTCGCAGCCATGCAGTGGTCTCTCGCGCCCTGGCTCCCTTCCTGTTAAGGGGGAGTCGGGGCGATGACGCTGATGACATGGAGGGGGTGGGCAGAGCTTCCTCTCGCCGCTACCCGCTCCTCTCTGCCGCCGCTGACCCTGCTAGAAAAGAAAAAGAAAAACTCCTCCGGCTTCTCCCACCGGCTGCTCTCTCCTGCCTCCGCTCCTCACCTCGCGGCCGTGCAGTGGTCTCTCACGCCCTGGCTCCCTTCCTGTTAAGGGGGAGTCAGGGCGATGACGCTGATGCAGTGGAGGGGGTGGGCGGAGCGTCCTCTCGCTGCTACCTGCTCCTCTCTGCCGCCGCTGACCCTGCTAGAAAAGAAAAAGAAAAACTCCTCCGGCTTCTCCCACCGGCTGCTCTCTCCTGCCTCCGCTCCTCACCTCACGGCCGTGCAGTGGTCTCTCGCGCCCTGGCTCCCTTCCTGTTAAGGGGGAGTCGGGGCGATGACGCTGATGACGTGGAGGGGGTGGGCGGAGCTTCCTCTCGCCGCTACCCGCTCCTCTCTGCCGCCGCTGACCCTGCTAGAAAAGAAAAAGAAAAATTCCACCGGCTGCTCTCTCCTGCCTCCGCTCCTCACCTTGCAGCCGTGCAGTGGTCTCTCGCGCCCTGGCTCCCTTCCTGTTAAGGGGGAGTCGGGGCGATGACACTGATGATGTGGAGGGGGTGGGCGGAGCTTCCTCTCGCTGCTACCCGCTCCTCTCTGCCGCCGCTGACCCTGCTAGAAAAGAAAAAGAAAAACTCCTCCGGCTTCTCCCACCGGCTGCTCTCTCCTGCCTCCGCTCCTCACCTCGCAGCCGTGCAGTGGTCTCTCGCGCCCTGGCTTCCTTCCTGTTAAGGGGGAGTCGGGGCGATGACGCTGATGACGTGGAGGGGGTGGGCGGAGCTTCCTCTCGCCGCTACCTGCTCCTCTCTGCCGCCGTTGACCCTGCTAGAAAAGAAAAAGAAAAACTCCTCCGACTTCTCCCACCGGCTGCTATCTCCTGCCTCTGCTCCTCACCTCGCGGCCGTGCAGTGGTCTCTCGCGCCCTGGCTCCCTTCCTGTTAAGGGGGAGTTGGGGCGATGACGCTGATGACGTGGAGGGGGTGGGCGGAGCTTCCTCTCGCCACTACCGCTCCTCTCTGCCGCCGTTGACCCTGCTAGAAAAGAAAAAGAAAAACTCCTCCGACTTCTCCCACCGGCTGCTCTCTCCTGCCTCTGCTCCTCACCTCGCGGCCGTGCAGTGGTCTCTCGCGCCCTGGCTCCCTTCCTGTTAAGGGGGAGTCGGGGCGATGACGCTGATGACGTGGAGGGGGTGGGCGGAGCTTCCTCTCGCCGCTACCCGCTCCTCTCTGCCGCCGCTGACCCTGCTAGAAAAGAAAAAGAAAAACTCCTCCGGCTTCTCCCATCGGCTGCTCTCTCCTGCCTCCGCTCCTCACCTCGCGGCCGTGATGATTTTGCCTGTGGTTTATTATCAAATAGGGATGTTACCAGTGTTTTACAAAAAGTTAAATAGTATTCTTATCAAGTTTATTTGGCTGGGCAAAGCTGCAAGAATTGCTTTAGTATCTTTACAAAAACCAATTGTGGAGGGAGGGGAATTTTTATAGGTATCATCAAGCCTACATAATGTGTCAAGGTATGTACTGGATCCTCCATGAGCTCATGGAAACTCTTCCTGATTGTTTGTGGTTGGAATTGCAACTCCTGTCTCCCCTGAGATTATGTCAAAAATAATAAGAGGTGAGGAAAAAGCTCTCAAAAATATGCAGAAGTGAGAGGTCAAAATCAATGACGAAAATATAACTAGAACCAAGACATCTCAATATATGAATCAAATAGTGAAACTTAAATATGGCAGATGAAATTCAATGTAGGGAAATGTAAGGTCATACATATAGGGAGAAAGAACCCGATGTTCAGCTACCAAATGGGGGGATTAGTATTAGAGGGAAGTAACCTTGAAAGAGATTTGGGTGTACTGGTGGATACAACAATGAAGTCAACGGCACAATGTGCTGCAGCCGCGAAGAAGTCAAACAGAATGTTGGGTATTATTAAGAAGGGTATTACGACCAGAACAAAAGAAGTCATCCTGCCGTTGTATCGGGCAATGGTGCGCCCGCACCTGGAGTACTGTGTTCAGTATTGGTCACCGTACCTTAAGAAGGATATGGCAACACTTGAGAGGGTCCAGAGGAGAGCGACACGAATGATTAAGGGCATGGAAAACCTCTCATACACTGAAAGATTGGAGAGACTGGGACTCTTCTCCCTGGAAAAGCGGAGACTCAGAGGAGATATGATAGAGACCTACAAGATCATGAAGGGCATAGAGAAAGTAGAGAGGGACAGATTCTTCAAACTTTCAAAACATATAAGAACAAGAGGGCATTCAGAAAAATTGGAAGGGGACAGATTCTAAACAAATGCTAGGAAATTTTTCTTTACCCAGCGTGTGGTGGACACCTGGAATGCACTTCCAGAGGATGTAATAGGACAGAGTACGGTACTGGATTTCAAGAAAGGATTAGACAAATTCCTGCTGGAAAAAGGGATAGAGGGGTATAGATAGGGAGCTACTGCGCAGGTCCTGGACCTGTTGGGCCTCCGCGTGAGCGGACTGCTGGGCATGATGGACCTCGGGTCTGACCCAGTGGAGGCATTGCTTATGTTCTTATGTAATATGAATGTTGAGAATGTAAAATAATGCAATTTTTCACATACACTCAGATTTGTGTAATCCGACCAAGAGACTGTTTCAACTTATGAACACAAGTTGTTGTCCGAATCACACAGCAATTATTTCTCTGGCATTTGAAGTTTTGAATTCCTCCTTTGGGTTCCTTGAAACAGACCTTCAAAACATGGTCCATGTCGGGACCTGCTAACACATCTTAAAGCTAAGTGGAGTGGTTTTTCCTCTTATTGCCATTGAGAACAAAGTTAATAATCAATAGAGCACGCAGCCTCACTCACTATTTTGTATAGCAAAGTCATACACAGTGATGGGACGGTGGGTTCAGCTGTAGGAGCCACGGCTCTTGGTCGGATTACACAAATCTGAGTGTATGTGAAAAATTGCATTATTTTACATTCTCAACATTCATATTTAAGTTTCACTATTTGATTCATATATTGAGATATATATTCATATCTTGGTTCTAGTTATATTTCCCCTGAGATTATGTCACATTTTGAGTATCAAGTTTCCAAGGTTGTAACCAAGAACCCTTAAACCCTCTACTGTACTCCTTTTCACATCTTCTTGCTTCCCCACATTGTGACTTTATGCAACCAAAATCCTCACTGTTATTTTTTTTCTTCTTCGCTGTATCCAAAATCTCCATTGTTATTTTTCCTTCGCTGACTGTCCAGCTCTTCTTGTTGTAAACCGCCTCAAACTACTATGGCTTTGGCGGTATAAAAAAATAAAGTTATTATTATTATATTATTATTATTATTATAAGGACAATAGAATTTTGATGGACACATGGAAGACATTAAAGTGTGTCAATAATTTAACACCCATTCCAGTACATAAATCCACTTGTCAGTCCCTATGGCTGAACTCCAAGATTCAAATTGGCAGGATTAAGGTCATTTGGAAGCATTGGATGAAGGCAGGCATACGGACTTTGGACGATGTAATTTCAGATGATAAACTACTTGATTTTTCATGACTGCAACATACATTTGGTCTTGCTAAATCCCAAAATTATAGATGGATGCAGTTGAAGCAGGCCATTCAGGAGGGGTTCCCTGATTGGAAAAATCTTAAAAATCAATATAGCCTGCCATCTTATGTTTTCAGGCGGACTTCCTAGGACACCAGGCTGCTCAGTGGTATAAATTAATATCTGGATTTTTAAATAAGAAACCAAAGACTAGTCTTCATGACATTTGGAGCATTGAGATAAAGCATCAGATTACTGCGTCTCAATGGCCATGAATCTGGACTTGGAGGATGAGGTGTACGGTGTCAGCATCTATAAGACAAACATGTTTTTTTTTATTACATAGAGCATTTTGGACCCCAGTTCGTCTACAGAAATTAGATAGTTCAAAATCTAATAGATGCTGGCATTGTCATCTTAAAGCTGGGACTTTAGATCATTTACTATATTATTCTCTTGATACTTAAATTTTGGAGATCCATTTGGGATCAAGTGAACAATTTATTAGAAAATCCAGTGGCATTGACATATGATCAAATTACTCCTAGAATTGGCTAAATCCCCTTGTGCCTGAGCCAGAAGTCTGTAACTGTACTAAATACAAGAACAGTAATGAAGTTAAGGTCAAAGATATCAGTATGAGCCCACCATGAATCATGGGAACCTTTTGGCTCAGGCTAAATCTCACAGGTGACTAGCACCAGACGTACGTCTAAATGAGAATTGCCTCATACATTATCAAATCTGTGACCATCTTCTATAAACAAAATCATTCATTTCAAGTGAAAAAATACAGGCTTATAGTTCTGGAACAAGGGGAATATAAGGACATAACAAACAAATACCCCATCACAGACTAAACCAACACAATAAATATGGTAAGTTATGAAAACTAAAGAAAATATGTGAATGGTGGTTGAAGATTTACACATGCATAATTTTAAACCTCAAATTTAATAAATACTAAAACATTTAAATTAATAAGTTAATGTATAACATCTAAAAGTTAATCTAAATAAATATGAGGATCCATTAAAAGAATTGTAATGTGCAAATTGTGCTAAATGTGCAAATCTGCCCAGACCCTGAGAAACAAATAACTACAGTACGATAACAAATTGTATGCTCATGAAAAGTGCCAGTGCCAGCACCAATACAGGAATTTCTATCTATAATAGCAACAAAATCTTTCTCATTAAAATAAAGTACAATGACTCAAGTACCAATTGAATTTCAAACATTCAAATGCAAATATAAAAAATATGTGAATATCACTCATATAACCCAACTATAGTGGCTAATAAAAGCATCAGTACTATAACATATTGTACTATTGACATATGATACCATCTTGGTCGGTACGTTAATGAGAGCTAAAAGTCAAATATCAGTTCGAAATAATAAACTTCTCTTTATAATGACAGGGGTTGCCATTCAACTCATTTTGAAGAATTGGAAGAACTGGGATAGGTTAAATTGCACTTTCTGGTGGGAATCTCTCTGTTATACTTTTAAAATGCATTTGTTTCTATTTCTCTGAGATTGTACTGCATGCAGAGTTTTGCATCTTAGGGTTTCATTTGTATATATTAGTGCTTTTAGTGGTCCTTTATTTGCATATCTGTGTTCTGCATGTGTGACTAAGGCCAGGTGTTCTGGTAGAAATGAATGCTGAGAAGTATACAGTGTGCTTTGTGTAGTTTAATTTTGCAGTTAACTATTCTGTGTTTTTAATAAGATTATATTGTGTGTACCGTATTTCCCCATATATAGGCCGCCCCCTTGTATAGGCTGCAAAAAATGCCTATACAAGTTTTAAAACTGATAGATAAGCCACTCTATTGTATTAGCCACGGATTATCTACCAATAACTGGGGCAGCCTATACAGTTTTTAAAAAACATCTCCCCTTTACCTCCCTTGCTGGACAGCCTCAAATCGCTGCCTCCTCAAATTGATCTCCAGCCCGGCCCCGCACTGCTTCCTGCATAGCTTTGTCATCAGTTCTTGTGGGGCTCCTTTTACAAAACTGGTAGCAATTCCAATTTGGCAAATGTGGCATAGCTCATTTATTTCCTATGGGCTATGTCACATTTTCTGCACCGGTACTCACTACTGTGGATTTATAAAAGGGGCCCATAATTATTCTTGTTATTTGTTAAGGATAGAAACTCTTACTTTCAGATACTGTAACATGAATGTATTGTCTTGTGCTTTGATTTTCAGTTGTGATATTATCCTAATAACAGTTGCTGGGGTAAAGCTGCTACGATCCTCCTTCTGTAATCCCACCTATCAGTTTGTAACACTAAGCTTCACTGTAGCCTTCTTTCAGTTTGATTACAGCAGTCTCTCAGAGGGCCTCTTGATGGATTTCTTCATTATGTCTATTGTGATTAACAAGGTAAGTTAAATGTTAATTTCTTTTTCTGCCTCATATTTTTTTTAGTTGAGAGGGGTAAAATCAGCTGAAAAAGGTGATTATGTCCCAATGCAAATCATTGATGAGACCACATTTGGAGTGCTGGCTTTAGTTTTAGGGGCTGAATAATGCCAGGTACATAAAAAGACTTGAAAATTTTAGATGAACAAAATGGTAAGGGGTTGGTGCCAGAAGATACGAACTATGAAGACTTGAATATCTTGGAAGAGAGGAGAGACAGGGGAGAGATAATAGAGACATTTTACCCCTCCTTTACAAAGCTGCACTAGTGTTTTTAGCACTGGCCACTGTGGTAACAGTTCTGATACTCATAGAATTCCTATATGCATCCAAGCTGTTACCGCTGCAGCTGGCAATAAAAACGCTAGCATGGCTTTGTAATGGAGGGGGTTAAATTCTTTAAAAAGAGTAAGGATCAAATCAAGCTTTCCAAATGTAGCCCTGGATGAATATTATGCACTAGAAGTTAAGGAGTAGTGTATATGTTCCCCCATAACAGCAAATAAATGATGTAAAGGTTGCAATTTAAAATTATCAGTGCTGTATTCTGCAGCCATGAAAGAAGAGACCCAGCCTTTTGGGTTCCAGCAGGTTCTGGAAGCCTCAAGGTAATGTGGGAGTTGGGAGTGAGGGAAAGACAGATGCTGCATGGACTGGGGGGGGAAGTATGAAGGACAGATATTGCATGAACTGGAAGGGGTTTGGGAAGGCAGGGAAGGACAGATGCTGCATGAGCTAGGAGGGGGTTGGAAAGGACAGATGAATGGGCTGGGGGTTAGGAAGAGAGGGAAAGAGAGATGCAGCTAGGTTGATTTATTTTATTGACCCTTAAGCATACACATCCAGGGTGGGGGGGAGGGTTTTGCATTGGAATTTCATTCGGGGAATATATAGGTTTCCTGTAGGTATGTACTTTTTCTGATTATTTGATGGGGGAAAATAGTTGTGCATTAATGTCTATAAGTTTAATATGCATTTCATGTAATATTATGTATATTGAAATTGTTTGTTTGCACAATGGTAGTTTGGAAATTTAATAAAGATTAAAAAAAAAAGTTAATGCTAAAGATGGATGTAGGGCAGAAAGTGAAGAAGAAGAGAAAACAGCAAATGGAAGGCCCTGGATACACAGTTAAGAGCACAGACAGAAGGAAGTGCAGTCAGAGACTGATAAAAGATGGTTAGAAATTGAGACCTCACTCCAAAGGTGTCTTAAGCCCTCGTTTGGGGCAGGAAATTTGTCTTTTGGTAGAACAAACCAATTGATCACCCTAAGAACTAAAGTAAAATTTGGGTGTATCACCCACTAGTTAGACCTGAACTTCGGCCTTGAAGTAAAATCCATCCAACATGGAGGATCCTTGTATATCTGAACTCTTTACATCTGATTTGTCTCTTTGCAGATGATACCAAAATCTGCAATAGAGTAGACACGCTAGATGGTGTGAATAACATGAAGAAAGTATAACACAGGAGAGTCAAATCCACAAATACAAAAGTGCACGCCAAGGAGTGGAAATGTCCAAAGAAGACTGGTGGACCCAGATGTATTTCACAAATGTCCTTTATTTCTTCAAAAAAGTAACTCAATGACTCAACATGTACATGTTTCGGCCAAGATGGCCTGCCTCAGGAGTCTACAATCATAGCCAAACATATTAGTGACAGAAATAATCAATACAATTAAAATACATCATAAAACATCATGATAAAAATCAACAACCAAATAATTAAAAAGACCACAATAAGATCAGAAATAATAATAATCAATAAGATCACAAATAAAACAACTTGAACATTTTGAAAAGCAAATGACACATAAAAAAGAATAAATTAACACCAATCACAAACTTTAGTTAATTGATAATGAAATAAAGAGCACCATCACAAAAACATGACAATGGAATTTCATGAATATGCATCGAATGTGAACTTCCAAACCCATATGTAAACCTACTGTGAACCTCCAAACCCATATGTAAACTTTCAAACTTTAAACAATTAATAATGAAATAAGGATCATCATATAAAAAAACATAACAAAACAAGTAAAAGCTTAAAAATGACAAATTCATTTCAAAAATGCATTACAACAAAACCCTTAAAATTATTTAAAAATGTTTATACATCTATTGGTATTGAAATTGAAAACACCATCAGAGAAAAATGAATAAAAGAAAATAAATGAATGAATATAACTTATATGTGAACCTTCAAATTAATATGAAACCTTCAAACCCTAATCAATTGATATTAAAATAACCACCCCTTCAAAAAAAATTGATGAATACGACTCATGCATAAGGCTTAAAATGAATAAATCCATATCAAAAAATCTATTACAGCAGAACATTAAAAGATATTAAATGTGGGGTGACCAAGATGGCGGCGATGTAGAGGAGCTGCGAGAGACGCTGATAACAAGCTCCTAGCCTGTATTTTCTATACCTGATATTGATGCCTTCTAAGAGGAAAGGGGTGCTTAGGGTCTCTGCCTCGTCGGCCCTGACGTCCACCCCGATTCAACAGACGATGGATCGTTTCTTCGCGCCTTCTCCGGCGCCCACACAAGCTGGAGTGGAGAGCTCGGCGTTGGGCGGTGACGGGAGGGAGTCACTGGCCCTTTCGGGCACTGAAACATCGCTGTCTCCTTCGGCTCCCATGACGCCTCCGTGTCCGGCAACAGCCGAAACGCTGTGGCGAGAGATACACGCTTCCGGAAGTGAAAGCGTGGGGTCTCCCGGCGAGGGCACAGCGTTGTCGGCGGAACGGCAGATGGAAACAACAACAGCAGAGAGAAGGGATTTTTCTCTCTCCCAGACGGAGGTTTTCATGAATGGCATCTGGCAATTGCTTCAGAGGATGGAAGGGAAAATTGAAAAATCAACTGAAGAGGTAACAAAATAAAATGAAAAATTGGAATTATTGACTGGGTCAGTTGAATCTATGAAGTTAGAATATACAGGCCAAGCCAAGCAAATGCAGGTGGATATACAACAATTGCAACAATTCAAATTGGCTTCAATTAAAGATAGCTCCACCATTCATAAGAAACTAGAACAATTTGAAAATTTTAATAGGCGTTTGAACCTCCGCTTTCTAAATTTTCCTCAAACTTCAGGAATGTTACCTATAGATTTGTTGAAAAGATACTTCATCGAGAATTTGGAAATTTCTTCTAACTGTATTCCTCCAATTAATAAAATTTATTACCTACCAAATAAAAAGATGACTGATGGAAATGGAAAGGCAAATGGAAATGAGATTGGGAAAGTAAGAGAAGGAGAGACGAATGTGATAGATTTTGCAAATGTGACGGCTTTATTGGAACAAACGATAACATCTGAAATGGACAGAGCAACATTATTAGTATCATTTGTTTTTGAACAGGATGTGAATATGATTATGAAATTGTTTTTCAAAAATTCCCAAAAATTATTTGGGGGTCGGAAAATATGGATATATCCTGATGTAGCTAAGACTACACAAGAAAGGAGGAAAGAATTTCTTGCAATGCGACAACAGACTATAAATATTGGAGCAACATTCTAATTGGTGTATACCTGCAAATGCATGGTTAGGTACTTAGGTGTTAAATATGTTTTTTTCTCTCCTAACCATCTGAAGGAATTTCTAGATGTTAAGCAGATCATTAAGGATTAAGGATTAAGGGATAATAATAGTAATGGGCGCTAGATACATTATGCCTTTCTTCTTTATATTATTCCTCTAAATTTCTCTCAAATTTTAGTTTTGGTCACCCCCTGTTTATTGTGGTCTAAGAAGGGGTTTATCATTATGATGATTGTTGTAAAAGTAATATTGTGTTAAAATTTTCTTCCCTGTATTCAATGTAACAAGAATTAATTCTTGTAAAATAAGACTGTATAATTATAAATAAAAAATAATAAAAAAAAAAAAAGATATTAAATGTTAGTGGCTACACGTAAAATCACTAACATAATGCGTTGAACAAAAAAGGCCTTACAAATGGAGTCAATCAGGAAACAGTTTAGAGATCTTATACTGCATCAATCATGAGTCAAAAGAACAAGCAAGTAAAACAAAAGTACAGATAAAAATCAAATAAAAGCAATCAAAACATACCTTACAGATCATGTAGTGAAGTAAAAAAACAGGTCCACATAAAGGCATTCACCTCAAATTGTCCATACAAAGCTATAAAAAGCTAAACAAAAATGCACAGTACTACTAAAAGCAGTTTATAAAGAACAAAAAAGGTTAGTGTGGAACTGCCCAAACGCGATGACAAAACAGCTGTAAGCATGTAGTGCTAATGTAATGAAAGACACAGGGGGACAAGCTGGCTGATTACTGACAGCCAATGAATAACCTAATAAGGAAAAGACTTACCAACCAGCGCACAGCAAGGCGGGTCTATATGAAAATGAAATCTAAAACCCCTTGCCACCTAAATTAGCTATAAGACCAAAAACATATCCTTGACCACATAACGGTATGTTCCGGCAAATGTGAAACCAAGTTAACATAGCAATACAGTTGAAATTCAAATAAAGTAATGGTAAACATTATATACAACAAATACCAACATAAAACTGACCAATCAAAAAATGAAAGTGGCCGAACAATGCCACCACCTAAACCCCAAAGTAAAAAAAACTGAGATGTAGCCAGGACAAACACAAACTTACTTAGAAGCTCCGTAGGAAGTACTGGAGCGCCGTCACTTCCAAGTGCATTCAAAAAAATGGTGCCACTAACAGTACCAGATTATATGCGTATACGTGAACCATAATCACGTTGCTAATACAACGTGATGACCTAACCAACCAAAAAATAAAAACCATATTAAAATGATGGCGCCATAGAACAAGAACAAGCAAACTTAAAAAAAGGTGTAAAACAAACTTAAAAAAGATTAAAACAAAGGGAGCACAATCGAAAAAAACTTCCTATAAGAAGTACCGCTGAGGTACAAAACTGGGAACACGTGTGAAACGTCACCACGCCATGACTGCCGCGTAGAGACGTGATCTATCAAACAAAACTGAACAATCATAAAGTGATAAAACTTAAAATATAAAAGCAAATAAAGTAAAATACTAAATAAACAAATAAAAATAAAAAATAAAATGCATATGATGATGTGTAACACTTCAAATTTTATTGCCTACTATTTAAAGCAATAAACGGAGACAGCCCAGCCTATTGGAACAATCGACTAATTCAGTCCACTCAACCAGACATAGGAGAACCCACGCACCATTCACACACCCTCCAACCAAAAACGTCAAAAGAAAAAAAACTATACGACAACCTCCTAGCCTCTCGAGCTGCAACACTTGACCCACAGCTCTACAACCTACTGACCATGACCACAGACTACAAAACCTTCAAGAAAGAAATAAAAACCCTTCTATTCAAAAAACACATAAAACCCAACTAACATAATCAGGAATGTCCCAAGCATCACCTACAACTACTACATATGTACCTCCAATATCTTGACAACTCAGATGTAATTCTTAGCAACTCAAAGAAATGTACAAGCTACTCCTTAAGTACTTCTAATCTCCGAACAATCCATTTGTATCCACCTTGAACCGCAAGGTAATGGTGGAACAGAAATCTCTAATGTAATGTAATAACAACCTCAGTTTAAACATAAAAACCAAAACAATAACAAATTTTGTTAATAAATGCAAACTATGTGTGTTAAATGCCTCGATGTGTCTCCTTGCTCGTAAATGTATTTTACAATCTTGGACTGTGTCCGATCCTCCGACCTTTTGGGGCTGGAGATCGTTGGTACATAATTTGGCCTTATGTGAGGCGATGGACCGCCCGTGCATACACGGTCACTTTTTGATACTTTGGGAAGCTTACTTAAATTCTCGGTCCCCGTGGGGGTGCAGCCTCAATTTGAATACTATTTCTTATGGAGTCTTTGGAGCACTGAATTCTAGCCCGGGATCAGATAATGCAATCACATTTCTTTTTCTTGAGTTGTTGTTGTTGGTTTTTTTTTTAGACCAACCTTTTAGGTGATCCAAGGGTTTCAAGAGTCTAGGCCTCTGGTGCGTTGGAGACCTTCTGGTCACATTCAATACTGCTCTCATGAGTAAGGAGTGGTTGCTTTGCTGGGGTGGGCTTGGGTGGGTACAGCTGGGTTGCATTTTTGTTTTTCCATAGTTGTGCCGTATTGCTACATTGTTCTTTTGGATTCTGTTGGTTCTATTCTTTGTCTTCACTTACAAAAAAACAGATTTGAATATAAATAAATGTCTCGACAATAATAATTAAAATATGGTCATATATTCCCAAAATAAAAGAAGGCTTAGATAAAAGATCTGAGATCCAACTCCATATTTAGACCATGTGGTGTCACTGTATTGCATTCATAAATAAAACGCTGTTCCTCTTTCAATAAAATGGTTTCTGGGTCTCCCCCTCTCCATCTTATCTTAATATCTTCTAAAACAAAAAAAACCTTCAAATCATTAATAGAATGTTCTTTATCATACCAATGTTCAACAACAGGAGCGCTCTGTATATTTCCTACAGTGCTGAATAATTAGAGGCCTTAGATTATGATGTGCCTCCTAAAGAACTTCTCAGACTATCTTTGTATGGTATTCTCAAAGTGACTCTTCATAATTTAAACCACCATAGACTATGGGCTCCTTTCACAAAGCTATGCTAGCAGTTTTAGCGCGTGCTAAATTGCCCCGCACGCTAGATGCTAATGCCAGCATTGAGATGGTGTTCTAGCCGCATAGCGCGGGTTTAGCGTGTGCTAAAAATGCTATCGCAGCTTGGTAAAAGGAGTCCTATGTCTTCTCGGAAAATACAGCAATTTTTTAAACACCCTATGTCTACTGTCTATAGCTCCAAGTCTGTATGTTATAACTATACTGTAAAAGCTGAAATTTATACATCTATGTACACCAAATTTGTTTTTCCCACCAAAGTTTGTCTTACTTATACTGTGAATGTAATCTTGTAACCCGTTCTGGGCTCCTGTGGGAGGACGGGCTAAATAAATAAATTAATTAATAAGAACTGTGAAATGCTCCTAACTATTACAATGGCTTCCAGAAAATTGCACTCTCTAGATAAAATAATTTCTTTGCCAGATTTTGATAAACCACAGCTTCAGCACCAGTCCCTAGTGGTAGAGTTGACTTTGAAAAAATCTAGTCCATCAAGAATCTATGCCTCAGGGCCACCAGGGTATTAGGGGCGCACAATAGACAAATTTGGACGTCGCCTGTACCAAAATTCCATGTTGGCAAATAGAGTTCTAAATTACAATTTCTATATTTTGTGACAGGGAAGCTCCTGTCCCAGTGAAAAGGACTGTTAAACCTACCCAGCATGCAGCCCGGGGCTCTGTAAAACCCGGCATGGACCCAGGACAGCTGGCTCAGCCAGGAGTGAGAGAAAAAAGGCAGGTCACAGCACAGCCCAAGAGCCAGATAGGGAGGGCACTGAAAACTAATAATTTCCCCTATCACTCCTTTCCCCAAGTGAGGGAGAAACCTGAGACCAATTTGGAGAGGGATGGAGTCAGACCCGGAGTTTGCAGGCTGGGAAGCCTCAAATGGGAAACAAGCAAAGGCAGCAGGAGAGAGGCACAGCTGGCTCTGTTTGGGAAAGCCAAACAACCCACGGTGATCCTAGCTTCCACACATTGCCTAAGCCCCAGCAGGGATGTTTTGCAGGAGGCCAGCCCACAAGGAGAGGCAGTATAACGCACAGGAGGTATAGTGACTTGCCTATTAAACCCCAGAGGGAAGGGCTGGGAGTTTACCCTAAGGGAAATGCTGCAGGGGAGCTGGCAAACATGCAGAGAGGGGGATGGGATGTAAAGCCTGGAATGAATGTGGAAATGGAAAGCCAGGGTTCCCAAGAGTGTGCGTGGGAAATGTGTAGTGATCCTGGGGATAGTGTGGGTGATGAGGACATGGACCTGGGAGAGTACAGTGTATGAGGGTCCCATCCATTCTTATAAAGTTTTCCGTTCCTTTAAACTTGGGCCAGAGCATGGCTGCACGCAGGGCTGAGGCAGCCCTGCTTAATTAAGTGAGAATGCTTGAGTAAATAAATCCCGTATTCAGACTCCCTAGGAGCAGGAGATAAAGAAGATAAGGGTCACATCGGGAGGGTCTGGAGACCTTAAACTAAAGGGAGGCGTGGCCCTCACAGCCTGGCAGGCAGGGCTGTGGATGTTCCTTGGGAGAACAGCAGAAGCAAAGTTAAGTTTGTTTATACTGGGACTGTGAAGTAGCTGAAATGTGAGAAAGCTGGCACGGGACGTGCTCAGCTGTAAAGCAAGGAACAGTGGTCAGGAGAATCTGATAAACCCAAAGGGGATATGGGACAGTGAAGGTACTGAACTACTGGGGCAATTTTGAGTTTTGGAATTTTGATTATTGTGGTGAAAATGGGCTATCCAGCCCCTGAGTTAAGCCCTATATGACTCTCCTGGACTGAACTGTATGAGAGTACGGGAAGCGCCTGGGCGCATCTAAGAAGCCAAGTTTTAATGTTTTTTTTGGTTCACGGAAGTTTCGCCCCCAACATTTCGCCCCCAGCAATTCGCCCCTCACATTTCGCCCCCCACATTTCGCCCCCAGGTATGTTTTGCCCCCGGAACTTTCGCCCCCACACATTTCGCCCCCCGGATGTTTTGCCCCCACACATTTCGCCCCTGAGCGTTTTTCCCCTAGTATGTATGTATGTGTGACTGCTACATCAATACCTGACCTAGATTTTAATGTTTGTGATGTATTCTGATTATAGTCGCCAGTGCTAAATTCGGCCATTTCGCCCCCGCACATTTCGCCCCTGAGCATTGGCCAATCTGGCGCCAAAATTGGCCAATGACTTTGCAAAATTCTACAGAGGTTGATCCCAGAAGCTCTACACTTCTATAAATATAACGGGTTCTTGCCTCTTGGTCATTTAGTCCTTACGATTTCCGAATTGGCGCTTGATTAATTGATCTGTGTAGTGATTTTTTTATTTATGGATTCAGTTCTTTCAAAGCGTGGCAAGAAGAAGCTAGTTTACGAAAATCATATTTATTTATTCTCTAAACGAACAGCAGATGACAGCCATGCTATTTGGGTATGCGAAAAGCGGTCAACGTGTAAAGGACGCGTTTGGACTCGAGGAATTGATGGCGAAGTTGTGAAAATCGTAAATGCTCATAATCATGCAGCACAGGCAGCAAGGCCTAAAGCAGTTCGATTAATCAATGAAGTTACTGCCAGGGCAAGGTCGACACAGGAGACGCCACAGCAGATTCTCAGTGAGGTCATTTCAGGCAGCCATGCAAACGTTGGAGCGCTTCTGCCTAGAAAAGATTCGCTAAAGAGATCAATTCGAGTGTCAAGACAACTCGAGGGTATGCCGCGGCTGCCTCAAACCATTGATCAACTCGTCATCCCGCCAGAATTTCAGGAGATCATTATCAATGGAGTCCAACAGCAATTTCTTTTGTGGGACTCGGGTAAACTTTTCTCTTCAAGCTATTAGCATTATGTACTCGTACATGTAGGCGTTATTTGCTCGCATTTTATATCACTTTGTGGCACATAAAATGGCAAAAAATTTCTTAATGCGGCTGCCTCAAACCATTGATCAACTCGTCATCCCGCCAGAATTTCAGGAGATCATTATCAATGGAGTCCAACAGCAATTTCTTTTGTGGGACTCGGGTAAACTTTTCTCTTCAAGCTATTAGCATTATGTACTCGTACATGTAGGCGTTATTTGCTCGCATTTTATATCACTTTGTGGCACATAAAATGGCAAAAAATTTCTTAATTTATTAGAATTGGTCAAACAACTTGTCACCATACATGTAACAGTTCAGAATTTTGAGAGGGAGGCCCTCGGGGGGGGGAGGAACATATCCAAAATGGTCTCAAAAATAGCCACAAATGGCATCGTTTTTCTGAAAATCAAGTATGTCTGAGTCTTCTAAGCCGTTTTAAGCGTTTTCTTGAATTATTGTTGCTATATAATCTTCCACATTTAATTTTACTGAATTACTTCGTACAATTTTTGGTAGAATTTTAGTAGAATTTGTCAAACATTCCATTAACGTAATAGCTCAAAAAATGAAGAAAAAATATTTTTTTTGTCTTTCGGAATTTTTTGATGCCAGTGAATAGAGCTCGTCGAGAAACGTCGAACCCTGACTATTTCTGACCCTTTTTTGGACTTTGAAAATTTGGCGGACCCCCCCATGTATGGACAGGACAATATGTCCCGTCCCAACTGAGGGGTTTCCTCCATCCACCGCCTAAATTTATGCCTAAATTATTTTTATTTTTATTCAGGGACTGGAAGCAGCCGAATATTGATATTTAAACGAGGGATAATCTCCACTCGTTGGCACAGAGCAGTGAATGGTTCGCTGATGGCACGTTTTCTTCTGCACCAGCTTTGTTCGAGCAGCTTTATACGATTCATGCAGTTCACGGTGGTGTCATCATTCCAGCATTGTACGCGCTGTTGCCGAACAAGACCCGAACAACCTATCGACACATGCTGCAGCAGCTTAAGAATATGCAGCCAGGTCTCCAACCGCAGCACTTGATGACCGATTTTGAACAAGCTGCAATTCAAGCGTTTGAAATCGAGTTTCCTAACATCGAGAAAACAGGCTGCTTCTTCCACCTGTCGCAGTCAATATGGCGAAGAGTTCAGAATGAAGGATTGAAAGTGCGCTACCAAAATGACCACGAATTTGCCCAGTGAATCCGCATGATACCAGCTCTTGCTTTTCTGCCTCCGGTCATTGTTGTGCAATCATTTGAAGAGCTGCTGGACGATCCCAACTTTCCAGAAGAAGCAGTACCCATTGCCAACTATTTCGAGGACACCTACATTGGTCGAATGAACCGAAGAGGACGCCAGAATCCATTGTTTCCAGTTCAGTTTTGGAATGTTCATCAACGAACGTTGAACGGCCAACATCGGACGAACAATGACGTCGAGGGCTGGCATCGCAGCTTTAAAGAAACCTGCGGCTCACTTTTCCCCAATATATACCGCTTCATCAACTGCTTGAAAAGACAGCAAGGCCTTCACAATTTTGAAATCACGCAGATTATAGCCGGCAATCCTGTCAATGCGCGAAACAAGAAATACGCGGCAATTTCTGCAAGGATTCGGCGTATTGTGGAGGACTTGGGCAATCGAAATTTGATCGACTATCTCAGAGGAATAGCATACAATTTTGAATTTTGATTGACGTTTGTGCTTCTGACTTTTAGGTTCACTTTATCACTGTATTTCATTTTACTTGTTATTTGACGGTGTTGTGTTTGGACTGTTATTTCATTTGACAGGTTAGTTTTTGTTTTGCACAGTAAAAAATAAAATGATAAACATCACAGAAATCAATGACTTCGCTCTGGGGATAAAGGAGACATCTCCCCCAAATTTTCGATTTTTGAAACAAATCACCATTTTAACATGATAAAATAAAGCAAAAAAAGTAAATTATGTATTTTGGTCCTCTCAAATTCTGAAAAATCCGGTTTGGTCCCGGCGGACCAGTGACTTCTCTGACAAAAATCAGGTAAAAAATACCTACTTACCGGTAATCATTTTACCTTTTTTTATTTTATTTTTTCATCATTTTAATCTTAATCATTCATCATTTTGAGACATATTATTGATGTAGTACACATAATCCAACGCTCAGGGGCGAAATGTGCGGGGGCGAAATGTGCGGGGGCGAAATGTGTGGGGGCAAAACATCCGGGGGGCGAAATGTGTGGGGGCGAAAGTTCCGGGGGCAAAACATACCTGGGGGCGAAATGTGGGGGGCGAAATGTGAGGGGCGAATTGCTGGGGGCGAAATGTTGGGGGCGAACCTTCCGGATCCCGTTTTTTTTCTTATTTTTATTTGGGACACTAATAAACCTGATGCTGTTTTCCAGAAATCCGGTATCCGGGTTTTTCCTTCACTTAACCATATAAAAGGCATACAAAATTCTTATTTGTGGTCCGAGCCGGGCTTTCCCTCATACTTGGAAACTGGCCCGGCCACAAGTTCTTGCTATGTAAAGCACCTTGTTAAGAAATTGCCTTCTTTTGATAGATACATTCCTCTACAACATTTACAGGAATTTCATTATATGTGTTTGAATTATCTTCCAGAGCCTCAGCTATTTCAGTGGCAATGAGATGTCTCACATGGCTAAGAGTCTCAGATATGAACATCAATCTTCAGGACAGATTAGCGAACATTCCTTATTTGGGAGATGAGCTGTTTGATGACTCTTACTGCAAATGCCATACAAAAGCCACATGAGAAACATTGGGATGCTTTGGTTAAATCCAAACCTAAGCCTTCAACTTCTAAATCTTTTAAGCCTTCTTCTTCATACCAACAGCATTTTTCTTCAAAACCAGCTACTCCTCCTAGACCGTAGCAGAAAAAGCAAAAACAGCACCCTCAGAAATCTCAATCAACAGCTCCTCAAAAGCCTGCTCAGCCTTTTTGACGGGCTTCTAGAGAGCATAGCCACTGTTCCTCTTTCTCAGCCTCTTCCTCAACTGTATTAGCCCCGTTGGGAATGGCAGTTTGAGTGCAGAGCTCCTCTCCCTGGACATTCTCACTAAAGATTTTATAACTATTTAATCCCTTCAGTTTAACTTAAGTGATTTCAGATGGCTTCAAGAAAACAACTTACATTGGATACTGTATTTGCTACAGATGGGAAAAGTAAAAGACCAAAACCAAACCCTGTAACACCATCTAACACCATTCCAGCAGGGGAGAACCGAAGAAGGAGGGCTGCAGTCCGGCCATCTGACCAACGGTCGGCTCGGGGGCCCGTTCCAGCGGGGCACCCGACACTGTCTTCGCTCCTCCCCCATTCCAGCAGGGGAGAGCCAACGGAGGAGGGCTGCAGTCCGGCCATCGGACCAACTGTTGGCTCGGGGGCCCGTTCAAGCTGGACTTCAGTTTTGACTGTTTTGATTTTATTTTCAATTCTTTTTAGTTTATGATATATTTTTTAATCTCACTTATTGTTTTACCACTTATTTTGTTTTATTTTATCATTCAAATTTCATTTAAATTTCCCCAGAATTCTATTGCTTCAACGGTTCTCCCTCTGCATCTATTCTTATCTCCCCTCTTTTTTCAACCTTTCAAAGTCCTTTAGATCATTGTAGTCTTATTAGAATGTTTATTTTCTTATTTTTCTCATCTATTCTCTATTTTATTTCTTCATTACTCTATTAATTGTCATTTTTCCAGGTACTTTAGTTAGATTGTGAGCCTTCGGGACAGTAAGGGAATTTCTAAGTACCCATTTTACTTATAATTTTAATGCACCCTATTGTCTATTTTTCTGTAAACTGCTTAGAATCCTAACGGAGTTTAGCGGTATATAAGAAATAAATTACATTACAAATTACATTACATAACTATAGACCTCTGGGTTCTAAAAGTCATTTGAGAGGGATACTCTCTTCACTTCATCAATATGCCTCCAGATCATCCTCCAAAAGTCTTCTTTCAACCCTCAGCATATATCCCTTCTTCTTTGGGAAATAGAATCCCTTCTTCTCAATGCTATAGAAAAGGTTACACCTGCACAGAGAAACTGGGGGTTTTACTCCCAGTATTTTCTCATCCCAAAGAAGACGGGAGGTCTACGTTCAATCTTAGACCTTAGGGGCCTGAACAAGTTTCTAGTGAGGGAAAAGTTTCAGATGTTGTCCCTGCAACTTTATATCCCCTCTTAGATCGCAATGACTAGCTATGGTCTCTAGATCTCAGAGGCTTATACTCACATTTCAGTGCATCTGACCTCCAGGAATTTCCTCAGATTTCAGGTAGCACAGCACCATTATCAATACCAGGTCCTGCCTTTTGGCCTTGCATCCTCTCCCAGAGTATTCACCAAAAGATTTGGAACTGGGCAATTGCTCATATTTTTCTGAAAGCAATATACAGTACAGAATTCTCTGGCAGACAGACCCAGCAGGTTTCTACAGCCACACGAGTAGACACACAACTCTGTAATTCTCCATCACATCTCTCATTGGGGAGCTCCTAAGATAGACTTGTTTGCGTCCCCCCCCAACCATAAGCTGCCACAGTTTTGCTCCATGCAGTACTCTCCTCAATGTCTGGAAGCGGATGCTTTTCTACTGGATTGGACACACAAATTTCTCTATACGTTTGGGGGAGAAAGCTCAATTGTAGGTTCCCTTCTATAGACAGTTTAGATCTTAAAAGAACAAACTTTACTTAGCTAGTCTCCTTAGGATAATAGCCTTTTATAGTTCTACAGTTTTGTAAGCTTGAACCTGCAGCTAGAGATAGTTTCTGGCAGGCAGAGCAGGGTCTGGCTTAGTCTCCATTCGCTCCCCTCTCCCACCCACCCCTAGCTCATTTCTATACTTATAGTCTTAATTTATTGTAAATTATTCTAATTAGGACAGCAGATGGACTCTTTATATTTCATTACCTGTAAAGAATCAAATACTAAATAAGCATACAATATAACCCTAAGACTATCTAAGAAACAAACACATAATAAAATCCTAAGGGGCGCATAATAATAATTTTTTTAAAATGTTCAAAAAGTGGCCTAAATCAGTACTTGGATGATCAAAAAGATAGATTGTCCAAGTACAGATAATCAAAGCTGGTTTTAGACGTATCTAAAACCAGCTTATGCCTTTACCCTGCCTCTGTAAGTCTAAAGTGAAAAGAGGCATTTTTAGAGGAGGGGAAAGGGTTGGTGGGAGGTGGGCCAACCTAGATTTAAGTCATACTGCAAGTATAACCAAAAGTCTAAGGAGATCGTCCAATCAGAACTTATACGTTTTGATTTAGATTTTAGACTAAGTCATAACAGGTATAAGTTCCAAATAGGGGCTGCTGAGCTGATCGTGGCTGCTTCAATCAGCTCAGTAGCCCCAGCAACCTGCCTACCCCTACCGCAACGATCACAGCAGGAGAGATGCCTAATCCCTCCCTCCCGACAAAACCCCGAACTGGCAGGAGGGATCCTAAGCCCTCCTGCCAGCACCCCCCTCGATATACTCGCAATCGCGGCAGGTGGGTGCCCAAGCCCTCCTGCCAACACCCCCCAGACCCCACGCCCCGCGAATACTGGGAGGAAGGATCCCAAGCCCTTCTGTGAAGATGGCCCCCTGACCCCCTGACAATACCGGAAGGCGCACCCCCCCAAACCCCACAATGCACCCCCGGACTCCCCTTCCCAAAATAACCTAATCAGATGGCTGGACAAAAGGGTTGGCCAAATTACCTAAAGCCTCTCCTATGGGCGTGCCTTAGGTACCTGGGCCAATCAGGCCGAACCCCCTCCCGGTGCATCCCACAATGCACCAGGAAGAGGCAGGCCCACCATTTGGAAGATGGCGGGCCTGCCGGCCGGCTAAAAACCCATCCGTCTGGCCATCTGATTAGATTAGCTGGGGGAAGGGGGGAGGGTCCAGTTTTGTCAGGGGGGGTGTCGGGGGCCGTCTTAGGCAGGAGGGCTTGGGCTCCCTCCTGCCAGCTTGGCGTTTTGTCGGGGGGATCACAGATTAGGCATCTCTCCTGCCACGATAGTTGTGGGGGTGGCAGTTACAGGATTCTGTAACCGGTGTTGTTTTTTGACAGATGCCAGTTACAGAATCCTGCTTTTAGGCGAAGGACTGGCCCTTCCTTCGCCTGAAAGGTCTGGGTTTGGGCATTTGGGACTTGGGCGATTTTTGGGTCGGGAATGTGGTGTAGGGATAGACGTAGTGGCAGTCTGATTGCTGAACGTGCAGATAGGCCATTCTCAAAAAAAAAAACTCAGTTTGATTGGTTTTTGGAGAATGGACATTTCCCTGCTGCCAACTTCAGCATCAACTGACTTAGGCCAAAAGGGGACTTAAGATGTTTTTTTTATTATGCCCCTCCAAAGCTCTCTATAGTAGTCTAATATATTTGTAGTAGCTTAATGAGCTTAATTAATTAGTCAGCTCAATAACAAGATGCAGACAGTAGTCCAGCAGCAGGAGAGTAGCAATTCAGCCTTTTACATTGAGTGTCACATGTATGATTTTCTCCCAGTTGACAAGAAGTTATATGTGTGTGCTCACTGCAAAGAGCACCTAGCTCTCAAAGAACAAGTACATTCCCTTGAGGCTAGAGTAGCAGACTTGGAGGAGCTGAGGGAGACTGAGAAGTACATAAAGGAGACCTACAGGAATGTTGTAGAGAAGTCCCACCTCCAGTCTAGTAGCCCCTGTGCTGCCTTGGAGGAGAGAGATTTCCTATATTTTTTTAGTTCAATCTTTATTAAATGTTTTAACATCTTACAAATAGTGCAATTCACAAATACAGTGGTACCTCGGTTTACAAGTGCACCGGTTTGCGAGTGTTTTGCAAGACGAGCAAAACATTCGCAAAATCGGTGCCTCGGAAACCGAGCTTGCCTCAATTTGCGAGTGGCGCCCCCCGTGACCAAGCACCTCCCCCCATGATCCGGCATCACCCCACTTGCGTCGTACCCCCCTCGCCGCGATCTGAAATACCCCAGCTCCCACCCGAACACGCTGCTTACCCCCATCTGGCCGCCGGCATCGGCACCAACGCACAGGACATGCTGGTACCGGTGTCCAAAGATCTGTGTCTTCTTCTTTGCTGGGCCTTGAGCATCTCAGAGAGAGCATGAACTCGAAGGCCTTGAGCATGCGCAGATGCTCAAGGCTCAGCAAAGAAGAAGATGCAGATCTTCGGGCACCGGCATGTCCTGTGCGTTGATGCCGGTGCCGGCAGCCAGATGGGGGTAAGCAATGTGTTCGGGTGGGTGCTGGGTGATTTCAGATCACAGCGGGGGGGGGGGGGGTGCGACGTGGCCGTTTGGAGGAGGATGGGCTGGAGAGGGCTTCAATGGCTGGGAGGGTGTAGATGGGCTGGAGTAGGTTTTGACAGAGATTTTGGCAGTTGGAACCCAAGCACAGTAGAGCTTAGGATTCTTGCCCAGAAATAGCTAAGAAGAAAAAATTTAAAAACTTTAAATTGAATCAGGTTGGGCAGATGGACCATTCGGGTCTTTATCTGCCGTCATCTACTATGTTACTACGTAACCATGGCGCCTACCATGTTGGAGAGCAGTGAGATGATACATCAGCTGCCACTGATGTAACCGCTGTACCACAAATGGCCAAGTAGGAGAAACCGGCTGGTTCCATTGGGAGGCTAATACCAACCTGGCAACAGTGATAGCCAACTTACAAAAAGTGGATTCTCCCCTCTCCAGATCCAGTTCATGCAGAACAATAGGACATGATGCCAATCAGCAGGCACCTTTTTTCCCCAAAATGCAGGAAATTTCCCCAATCCTTGGGACCAAAAACCCTGTATCTTCCCACAAGTCCTCCACATATGTAAATAAGTACCCACCTCCCCATAACCTCTCCAACACAGATCCTCCCCCTAGCTTAGCCAACAGTTTAGGAGTGTAATACCATCTAAAAAGCACCCTATATCCATTTTCAACTATCAAAGCTGCAATACCAGAGGATGGCACCTCCCGCCAGATAAGCTCCCAACACTCCTGGGGTATTGCAGATTCCCAGTCACCCTCCCAGGCCTTCATATAGGGTAAGATTGTGGCTCCCCAAGCATTAAAGCGCTGAGAGATTGCCGACAAAGCCCCTTCCAGAGAACCGGTTCCAATAACGATTCAAAGGCCATCTTACCCCTTTCCAAATCCCTTAAAAATCCCGATGTGGGAATATAATGAACCACCTGCAAATAGGGGAACAGATCCCTGAGCAGAAGACCATAATGAGACTGGAGAACCCCAAATGGGCGAACCCTCCTCAGGTCCAGATCACAGAACTGACCCATACAAACCAACCCCTGGGCCTCCCACCATTCAAACACTCCATCACCCTTTCCCACTACAAACTCAAAATTATAGCGCAAGGGAGTGAACCATGAATAACACCACCCCTGCAATAGTACCTTCCGTACCGCTCTCCAAACCCTTAAGGAGGTCCCCACAGAAGACAGTCCCTAACTAACCCCTACCCTCCCGGGAAGCTACAGGAGATGCAATAACGGTACCCCTCCCACCAATGCCTTCACAAGTTCCACCCACGATTTCGGGACTTGGGTCTGCCACTCCAATAGAGCCCGCAATTGACCAGCCTGATAGTATTTCAATACATTAGGAACTGCAAATCCCCCCTCTCAGTGCCCCACTCGCCAGCCCAAATAAACCGAAGTGGACCTGAAGACTGCCACCAAAGTTTCCATCAATGACCTCACACAACAACCCAATTTGCTGTATAAGTAAGGAAGTCATCATGCCGCTGTATCGCGCGATGGTGCAACCGCATCTGGAATACTGTGTCCAATATTGGTCGCCGTACCTAAAGAAGGACATGGAGATACTTGAGAGGGTTCAGAGAAGAGCGACAAGAATGATAAAAGGTATGGAAAACCTTTCATACGCTGAGAGGCTAGAAAGGCTGGGGCTCTTCACCCTGGAAAAGCGGAGACTCAGAGGAGACATGATAGAGACTTACAAGATCATGAAGGGCATAGAGTAGGTGGAAAGGGACAGATTCTTCAGCCTATTGGGAACTACAAGAACAAGGGGGCACTCGGAGAAATTGAAAGGGGACAGGTTTAGAACCAATGTTAGGAAAATTTTCTTCACTCAGAGGGTGGTGGACACCTGGAATGTGCTTTCTGAGGCTGTGATAGGACAGAGTACATTAAGGAGATTCAAAGAGGGATTGGACAAGTTCCTGAAGGATACGGGGATTGAGGGATATAGATAAAGGTAGAGATAGGTTCATAAAAGGGTATAGATAGAAGAATAATGAGGATTGAAAGGTTTTAGTCAAAGGATCACTTATAGGTCATGGACCTGATGGGCCGCTGCGGGAGTGGACTGCTGGGCGCGATGGACCCCTGGTCTGACCCAGCGGAGGCAACTTCTTATGTTCTTATTTATTAGTAATCAATAATAGTCAGTTTACAAGGATAAGTCTCAGCCAATTGAGTTTACAGATCATATACAGAAAGCTGGCTTCTGTATACCTAGTGTCTGTTCTGACTAATACACTAGTAAACTGATCTTTTATACATTCTTAGCAACCTAAGACCACGTTAGTACATTCTACGTTCTTGATTTCTATTGGATATTCATAATTGTCATTTCATTATCGTTTCATTAATTGGTCAACACATATACTTTTCTGAGTCATATTGAAGCATGATGTCTTATTGCCAAATGGCTTTCCTAATTTCCTTAACTAGTGTGATATAAATGGGGAGATATAATGTTATATTCTGTGACTTTCTCGTTAATACAGTGGTGCCTCGCATAACGGACGCCTCGCACAGCGAACGCTGCGCACAACGAACTTTATGTCTTGATCCGTACAACGAACTTCGTTTCACACAAAGAAGTCGCCCGAGCTGCATCCTTCCGCGCAGGCACTGCGCTTAACTGCCCTCTCTCCGCCTGGTTCCCTCTTGCCCCCCCGACTCCCCGACACGATCGGGGCAAGAGGGAGCTCAAGCCCTCTTGCCCCCCCCCCGACTCCCCGACACGATCGGGGCAAGAGGGAGCTCAAGCCCTCTTGCCCCCCCGACTCCCCGACACGATCGGGGCAAGAGGGAGCTCAAGCCCTCTTGCCCCCCCGACTCCCCGACACGATCGGGGCAAAAGGGAGCTCAAGCCCTCTTGCCCCCCGACTCCCCGACACGATCGGGGCAAAAGGGAGCCCAAGCCCTCTTGCCCCGCCGATTCCCCAACTCCCCGACAATATCGGGCCAGGAGGGAGCCCAAGTCCTCCTGGCCACGGCGACCCCCTAACCCCACCCTGCACTACATTACGGGCAGGAGGGATCCCAGGCCCTCCTGCCCTCGACGCAAACCCCCCCCCCCCCCCAACGCCCGCCCCCCCCAAGAACCTCCGACCGCCCCCCCAGCCGACCCGCGACCCCCCCTGGCCGACCCCCACGACACCCCCAACCCCCTTCCCCGTACCTTTCTGTAGTTGGCCGGACAGACGGGAGCCAAACCCGCCTGTCCGGCAGGCAGCCATCGACGGAATGAGGCCGGATTGGCCCATCCGTCCCAAAGCTCCGCCTACTGGTGGGGCCTAAGGCGCCTGGGCCAATCAGAATAGGCCCGGGAGCCTTAGGTCCCTCCTGGGGGCGGGGCCTGAGGCACATGGGCCCAACCCGACCATGTGCCTCAGGCCCTGCCCCCAGGAGGGACCTAAGGCTCCCGGGCCTATTCTGATTGGCCCAGGCACCTTAGGCCCCACCAGTAGGCGGAGCTTTGGGACGGATGGGCCAATCCGGCCTCATTCCGTCGATGGCTGCCTGCCGGACAGGCGGGTTTGGCTCCCGTCTGTCCGGCCAACTACAGAAAGGTACGGGGAAGGGGGTTGGGGGTGTCGTGGGGGTCGGCCAGGGGGGTCGCGGGTCGGCTGGGGGGGCGGTCGGAGGTTCTTGGGGGGGGCGGTCGTTGGGGGGAGGGGGGGTTTGCGTCGAGGGCAGGAGGGCCTGGGATCCCTCCTGCCCGTAATGTAGTGCAGGGTGGGGTTAGGGGGTCGCCGTGGCCAGGAGGACTTGGGCTCCCTCCTGGCCCGATATTGTCGGGGAGTTGGGGAATCGGCGGGGCAAGAGGGCTTGGGCTCCCTTTTGCCCCGATCGTGTCGGGGAGTCGCGGGGGCAAGAGGGCTTGAGCTCCCTTTTGCCCCGATCGTGTCGGGGAGTCGGGGGGGCAAGAGGGCTTGAGCTCCCTCTTGCCCCGATCGTGTCGGGGAGTCGGGGGGGCAAGAGGGCTTGAGCTCCCTCTTGCCCCGATCGTGTCGGGGAGTCGGGGGGGGCAAGAGGGCTTGAGCTCCCTCTTGCCCCGATCGTGTCGGGGAGTCGGGGGGGGCAAGAGGGCTTGAGCTCCCTCTTGCCCCGATCGTGTCGGGGGTGCCAGGGACTACACGGAGTCACCCACCGTACCACCCGATTCGGGTAAGCGCAGGTATCGGTGGGTGGCTTATTTGCGGGGGGGTGCCTTATTTTACATTTTTTTCTAAAAAGGGGGGGCTGTCTTATTTGATGGCCCTGCCTTATCATCGGGGAAACACGGTAGAAAAAAAAAAAAAATGAACAGTTAAGTCCCAGTTTTTGCCGCTGAGACTCTGCCCTCTCACTGTAAAATTAGACTCTACTTAGTCTGTCTTTAAATTTAAAAAATGTGTGTTGTTTTAAAAAACAATTATGTTTTTAGATGTATCTAAATAAAAATAATAACCAAAAATTTATCTTTTTTTATGTCATCTTAGCATATTTTATGCTACAGAACGAATTATTTTTTTTAACATGTATTGTTATGGGAAAACGCGTTTCACACAACGAACGTTTCACATAACAAACTTGCTCCTGGAACGGATTAAGTTCGTTGTGTGAGGCACCACTGTACTAAACTACTGTTGATCACAGTTATATCTTCTAAATATATTATTTCTTTAAACGTATAAAATTATATGAATATATATCATAAGGTGATGTGCTCAGACCTTTGACCCAATGAATAGTGTAGTCACTACAATGGGTTTAACAAGGGGACCATCATTGCAACCACCTGTCCCCGCCTTCCCTCAATGTTCTTTAACGCTAGATTTGTACTTAACTGAGTAGGGAGGCTTTGCGTGAATAAGCTTGTCTTTGTTAAACCTCATCGGAGACCAAATTAAAGTGATAACGTGCAGTGTTAAAATCCAAAACTGTGGTTTCTTATATCATTCCCGTCCCCCCGACTCGAGTTTCGTTTCCTTCGTCGGGGAGGGACACTGATAACGGCTGACAGAGGTCAAACTGCTTCAAAACCTGGAAACTCGGTTTCCAGGTTTTGAAGCAGTTTGACCTCTGTCAGCCGTTATCAGTGTCCCTCCCCGACGAAGGAAACGAAACTCGAGTCGGGGGGACGGGAATGATATAAGAAACCACAGTTTTGGATTTTAACACTGCACGTTATCACTTTAATTTGGTCTCCGATGAGGTTTAACAAAGACAAGCTTATTCACGCAAAGCCTCCCTACTCAGTTAAGTACAAATCTAGCGTTAAAGAACATTGAGGGAAGGCGGGGACAGGTGGTTGCAATGATGGTCCCCTTGTTAAACCCATTGTAGTGACTACACTATTCATTGGGTCAAAGGTCTGAGCACATCACCTTATGATATATATTCATATAATTTTATACGTTTAAAGAAATAATATATTTAGAAGATATAACTGTGATCAACAGTAGTTTAGTATTTCCTAATTTCCTTGACATATGTGCTTTTAATATCAAGGTCACTAATTTCTGAGCAAGTCCCACCTTTATTCCTGAACTTAATTGCACAGTTATCAATTTCATATCCTTTTGGTTGATATTATTCCTTCTCATGATGCTAATTTCCTTTTTCATAACTTTGTCATTGTCAGCAGATGGTTACCAGTTTCTGTGTGAAAGATGAGCTTTTCATGAAAACTGCTTATGCCAGCAGAGAGAGAAATTAAGTGAGAGAGATGATCTTCTAATAGTTTGTTCAGGGTGCTTGTAGGCCTAATGTAGCATTACCATATCTCTGTCAATCTGAGGTTCACAGGGGTCTATCTGCACCTCCAATTTCATGGAGATCTTAGGATCTTCACCTGTTCAGGTCTTTTCTCCATCTGTTCCCCTTAATTCTTCCTCAGACTCATTCCAAAATCCTCCTACTGACCCATACCGGAAGAACCTGAAATAAAAACAGAAGCCTCGGTAACACCATCATTATGACAACCTCCACTTGCCCCAACCAAGAAAAGTACTATCCTCCCCAACTGTCCAAATCCGTCTTAATGCAATGAAATAAGGGGGGTAGTTAAGATCATATAGACTCATTCCCAGAGGGCCAGAAAATACTCCCAGATATCGCATAGAACTCGTGATCCCCCTAAATGAGAATCATTGACAAACCCTCTGCCCATTCTGCAGACAGATTGACATTAAATAACTCGGATTTCTGTATCGCTTGGTAGACTGGTATAATCCTTACGAATGGGTAATATGCCTCACTGCTACCAGCAAATGGAGACTGAGATCAAACTTGTATATCAGTATAGCATGCCCCTCTTGCTACTCCAGTTTTCCTCAGTCTCCGTAGCAGGTGGTAAGACTTTTCAGCTCCCCTATTAGCACTGTTGGAATTTTGTTTGTGGACTCCTTTTTTTGCCAAATAGAGCTTGGGAGAGTTCTGTTTGGGGATCCGTCCGACCTCAGGGGTGTTAAACCTGGCGGGTCTCGTGCTGGGTCTCTCCCCACCTTCCTCTACGTCCCCATATTTTTGTAGTGGGCCTCAGCAGGTGGCCTGGCCCCCTGGTTGGTCAGCCCTCCAGCTTTGAAAGCCATGGAGTCTGTTCTAAGTAAAAAGAATAACAAAAAATCCTGAGGTGTGCCGGTCTAAAGGGCTCATTTCCATTTTTTCTGTGTTTTTTCTCAACTAACTGCCACTTTCTCTACAGCTAGGGCAGTTTTCAGCACAATGAGTTCTTTTAAATGGAAAAAGTGCTCCAGGCACGAGATACTTGTGGCCGGCCTGTGCAAGCATTGTGCAGGCCGGAGTGGTGGGGAAGCCTAGTCAGCAGTGGATGCCAGTGGCCAGGGCACCCCACTACATGTGCCTCACAGTTCAGCTTCAGCTCGTAGGGAAGCCCAGGCTTCACCCAATGCCCACGCCACAGATGTTTAATGGTAGCACAGAATGGTTAATGAGAGCACAGGATTCCCTTACCGCCAGTTCGGCTGGGAATTCCCTTTTTGCATCAGGCTTTTCAGACATGACAGGCGGCAGGAGCTCCGATTTTGGCGGTTTCAGGTTCAATTTTGGCGGGAACCTCCTCATTCATTTCAGTTACTTCAGGTGACCTTCCCCCTGTTCTGGAAATACAGGGGCAAGCTGTCAGGGTCCCCTGCTGGGGCAGGGAGTCCCTTGGGGCTGCCAGGGGTCTTTCCCCCTGAATTTATGTTAGTACTTTGTAAAGCTTATGTGCTGGCGGCAAAAGGTTCCGTGTCCACTTTGCCCCCTCTACTCCTCTCTCATCCAAACGCCTGAGGGTCTCTTGGGATAAGGATTTTTTCTCAGAGGTGCACGAGGTGATTGATGAGGACCTGGACCCTTGGAGAGAATTCCAGATTCCTCTTGGGGGGCTGGATTCCGCTGGCAAGAGGTTCGAGCACCCCCCAGCCAGCAAGGATGCATCTGTGGTGTGCATTTTTCAGCGGGAAGAGCACCACGAGTTAATCCTTTAGGTCTCCTCGGTTTTGCACTTTAAGGATCCTGTGCCAGAGCCCCCACATACGGTGGACCCCTTGCTTAGGGGGATTTGCTCTGCTTCCCGCTCTTTTCCTATGCATCAGGATATTTGGGACATCATGCTCGCTCAGTGGACTATTGTAACTCCATCTATATAAGTGCTTCAACCATCTTTCCAGGGACAGACATGAGACTCACAGATCTGTAGTTGCCCGGTTCTCCTCTTGATCCTTTTTTGAAAATTGGCATGACATTCACTATCTTCCAGTCGTCCGATATCTGTCCAGTTCTGAGCACTCCTAATCATTTTGAAAAGTTGGCTCCTATGACCTCAGCCCAGCCTGAGGATACATTGGAGCATTGATCAAAGGATGAGGCCATGCACCCCAGTATGACTTTGAGCATTGGCTTCAGTGCAGACCTACTTGATACATGCATTGCCATTGGTGGAAGAATTATCTCCTGCTTTAGAGCACTGTCCTGCAGCTGGATGCACCTCAATGCACACTCTATGCTTCCCTTGACACACACACTCCATGATTCCCATAATAATACCCATAATAAGACCTGGTAGAGTACCCAGCAGAAGTATCTTACAGTATATCTTCTGATCCTTCCCCTCCTCCTCCACAATGCACATCTCCACCAGAAAGCATATCTTTTAATGGCTTTATAAGACAGATGGGATTCTCAAGATGGTGACAGAGGAGAAACCTTGTTCTGAACTTTTTGAACTTCTTGATTTTGAAACATCACCAAATGAATGTGTGAAGGTACTTTTACACAAAGTAATGAAAGACAGTTTGTTTAAAATTTGGGAGACTTCTCAATCTGTTCAAGTAGTTCCTAGACACATTGTACAGAATTCAAATATGTCCAGGATTTGATAGAACTCAACTTCAGTGCCATTCATTAATTGTGGAATCTGCTGTCAAGTGTTCATGAAGCTCACAATCTTATTCTTCTGGGCAGAGAAGCCAGAATGTTGGACTCTTTTGATGAATACAGTTTCCAGTCATTCATACCCCTTAGAATAATGGACTACAAATCTTTATTAAAACAATTGTCAGAATTTGAGCAATTTCTACCTACAGACAAGTTAAAACAATTTCAATAACTGACTAAAAATTTGTATACTACTAGAAAGTACAGTACACGGTTAGAGCAGCTTTCAATGCATTTGACATTTCTTCTAGAACATCTGTAGTAACAGTTTCAATACACTATTTAGCCTGGCTAAGAGTCTCTGACGAAGTTTCAGTTCCAAAACACCCTTCCACTGGCTTTTTAGATGAAACTACCTATTTGGAGAAAACACCCACCTGATGTTCCCCAACACATCCTAATACCCCCCAACACTCCCTCACATCCCCTGCATCCCCCTGACACCTCCCAATCCTTCTCCCTGTACCTTTAGGAGATGGCCAGCAAGAGGAATGCCCACTCCCTCATGCCGACAGGCCCGCCTCTTCCAAAATGGTAGGCCTTCCTAATACTCCAAACTGACTCAGGGCCAACTGGAGTCTTAGGCCTCCTTTCCAGTGCATCCTGGGATACAGTGGGAGTGGCCTAAGATTCCAATTGTCTAGATACCTAAGGTTCTTCCCATGGGAGGGATCTTAGGCATCTAGGCCAAACAGAGCCTTAGGCCCTTTCCTGGTGCATCCAAGAATGCGGAAGGGGAAGGCCTGGCATTTTGGAAGAGGCGGGCCTGCTGGAAGGAGGGAGTGGGCATCCCTCTTGCCGGCCATCTCCTAAATGTATGGGGGGTTCAGGAGTTGTCAGGGGGGATGTTGGCGTGTGAAGGAGTGTTGGGGTGTGTTGGGAAATGTCAGATGGGTGTTGGCATATGTTGGGGTGTTGGGAAATGTCGGGTGGGTATTAGGGATTATCGGTGGGTGTTGGGGAATGTTGGGTGGGAGTCAGGGAGTATCGAGTGGGTATTGGGGAGTGGCAGGGGTTTGGGGCCAGTGGCAGGAGGGAGTGGGCATCCTTCCTACCAATTGAATGTGTGTGGGGTGTCAAAGTATTAGGGGTTTGGGGGATTGATTGGGTCAGTGGCAGGAGGGAATGGGCATCCCGCCTACAACAGACTATCACACGGTTCAGGGGTGGCGGCGGGAGGGAGTAGGCATCCCTCCTACTGGCTGACTTGCGGAGTGGGGGTTCCTTGGTTCCCTGTCATGGATGCTCAGCTTAGCGACCACATCTATTTGAAATGTAGGCCAGCATTTTTATGGCCTACATTTCAGGCGCTTATCATGGCCCTAGGGAGATGCCTAGGGCAACTTAAATTTGCCCAAGGCCACTTCAGGGTAAAACCATGCCCATGCCCAGCCTTGGCTGAGCTTAAGCATCCCTAGGCATATCCTTGTACCCATGATAGGCGCCTACAGTGCAGGCAGCCTGTCTCTGTTTTTTTTGTTTTGTTTTTTTTAGAAAATGGGCATCCCGATTGGCTGGTTAGACAGTGGTAGGGATGCCTACCACTGCCTACAATCAGGATGCCGTTTATAGAATTTACCCCACAGAGTCAAACACATCCATTTTCAAAAAACCAGATAGACGTTTTACAGTTTTGAAAATGAGTATGTTTGGTACTGGATTTTTGTGTGTGTTCTGTGAAATGTTTAAACTTGGATTTAGATGTTATATAAAAAATGCTCCTCCATGTGTCTTTATAAAATTACACATAAGAATTGCCGCTGCTTTGTCAGACCAGTGATTCATCGTACTTAGCAGTTCACTCACGCGGTGGCCCTTAGGTCAAAGACCAGTGCCCTGAGACTAGCCTGCGTATGTTCTGGATCTGCAGGAACTTGTCTAACTTTGTTTTGAATCCCTGGAGGGTGTTTTCCCTTATCACAGCCTCCAGAAGAGTGTTCCAGTTTTCCACCAGTCTCTGGGTGAAAAAGAACTTCCTTATGTTTGTACAGAATCTATCCCCTTTTAACTTTAGAGAGGGTCCTCTCAATCTCCCTACCTTGGAGAGGGTGAACAACCTGTCTTTATCTACTAAGTCTATTCCCTTCATTATCTTGAATATTTCGATCATGTCCCCTCTCAGTCTCCTCTTTAAAGGGAGAAGAGGCCCAGTTTCTCTAATCTCTCACTGTACACCACCAAGTCTATGGAAATCATGGCTAGAATATTCAAAAGAGAAACAGCTGCAACCCCAGAAAACAGCTGGAACCCCAGAAAAATACAACTTTTTTATTAAACATTAGTCATCATAATAACACTAAAATAAATATATCTTATTTTTTCAGTAGCTCAAATTGTGATAGTGGTTTTTAGCGCAGGCCAGTGTACTGAATGCTCTGCAGTGCTCCCAACGCTCATAGGAACTCTATGAGTGTAGGGAGCAGTGCAGAGCATTCAGCGCGTCGGCCTGTACTAAAAACTGCTATTGTGGTTTTGTAAAAGGGGGTAAATTACAAACATAAATAGCCATTGTATTGTTTGTAATGTCCTTGACAATGACAGGTATACCCTAATATACATGATATAAATTTATTCTCTTTATTTTCTTTCTTTTTAGCTCTGGGACCTACTTCACAAGCTGCAGTTTGTTTTGACTTATATAGCTCCTTGGCAGATTGCTTGGGGTTCTTCCTTTCATGTTGTTGCTCAGATTTTTGCAATACCACGTATCCTTCTAGTGTCATTTTTTCATATTCATATTGTTCAACAGAAATTTATTTGACATGATTAAGATTTTCAAGTGTTACATTGAAATTTAATGGATATATTATTGCACACTTGTTTATGATTTAAAATGAATAAAGAATTTATAAATAGAAATTTATTTGACATTTCTAAGAAACATAATATAAAAATAAGAAAATACATCATTAACAGGTTGTTAAGCCTGGTGGGGTTTTGGGTTTGTTTGTTTTTTGTCAACAAGCAGGCACACAAGTGGGTAACTATACATTTCTCAGAGCTTTTACAAAGGTACGCTAGGGCCTTAACGCGCGCAATAGCGCGCATTAAATTCCTGAGCACGCTAGTCACTACCGGCTCCTTTTTAGGAAGCGGTAGATTTTCGGCAACCACACACTATAGTGTGTGGTAATTTTGTGCTTGCGCTGTAAACCCTAGCGCACCTTCGTAAAAGGAGCCCTAAGTGCAGCTCTTCCCCTTTGCCCCTGTGCAGCAGTCCCCTTAGCCTCTTGGTTTTATTTTCTCCAGTTTGCCAAATGTGTATAATCTATTTATCAACAACAGAAAGAAGTAGAGATATACAGTACTCCTATAATATCCTTCTGGGCTTGTCATTTTTGCTTTCTTGTAGAAACTGGTTCATACCCTTCTCTTTGTGCGGTAGAAAAATCCAGAGCTGCAACTCACACTTCAGATGCCTGATCTGTTTGGGTGCAGTCCATAGCCAGGCTGAGTGTAAGCACAATGGAAAGATGTCTCCATAATTTGGAAAATACTGTCTTGAGGCATTTTAGTAATTATGAGGCAGAGAAAGGGGAAAAGAATGTCTTCTGTGCAGAGATTAGCCTCCACCTCCATGCACAGTAGCTTTAAATGGTCAATTCTATAACAGGTCATTTGACTATCAAGGAAACTAGGCACTCACAGCCTCTTTTACAATGCCGCACGGAAACAGCCCCGAAGCCCTTTAATTCTCTATGGGCTTCGGGGCCGTTAGCGCAGAGCAGCCGCTAGCGCGGCTTTGTAAAAGAGGCCGTTAGAGCCGGATTCTCAAAAAGCTGCCAAAACTTAGTTGCCTGCAGATCATTCCTACCAGTGACTAACTTAAGGCTTTTAATTGGTTCTAAGCGGTGCGATCATTGGTCATGCCATTAAAAACCAATTAAAACCTCAAAAAAAATTAGGTGATACTAAGCAGCCTCCAGGACCGGTGCCTAGATCCATGGTACCTAGTGTCATCTAATGATGTTGAAGCTTGGAAGTGGGCATGTTAGGGGTGGCACCAGACTTTTGCATCACTAGACGATGCTAGCCATAATTCTGCAAGGTCCCTAGGTGCTGGAAATGTAGACCTGTATAATCCTGAACTACATTTCTGCCGCCTAGGGTCCTTTCTAGGCACCGGTATCCCCGATTCTGAAGCGGCTCCTAGCTTTGATTGACATGTGGCAGGCACCCATTTTGCAAGTGCCTGCTTCAGCAGGCGCCGCTTTCAGAATCGGCTCCTTACTTTCTTTTATAGAATGCTAGTGTAACTGTTTACATACATACAATTTAGGCATGAGAACTTATACTGGTCAGTCATAGAGATGGTTTATGTTTATTTAAAATTGAATGGATTGTCTGTCATGGCTGAGACCAAATCAAGGCAATACAGGGTTGATAAATATCAATTATAGTGGTACCTCGGTTTACGAGTGCACCGGTTTGTGAGTGTTTTACAAGACGAGCAAAACACTCAGCAAACTTTTGTCTCGTAAACTGAGCACTGCCCCGATAAACGAGCACTCAGCAATGGTGGCCCGGGTTGAGTACCTGCCTGCGGGTGCTGCAGCGATTCCAAAGTGGTGCCTTCCTTCCCTTGGGGTCCCCGTGCGGCTGCCCTCCTGCTTCGGCCGATGCCTCTGCCGTCGGTCAGCGCCTCCCGGCTCCCATCTAAGCCTGCCGCCATCCTGAATGAGCATGCGCGCAGCTTCACCTCTCTTCTCCTGTCAACCGCTGCCCCGACAACAAGCTCACCACGTATAAGCACACAGGACGTCCTGTGTGCTTATACATGGTAAGCGTGTTGTCAGGGCAGCAGCTGACTTAGGAGAAGAGAGGTGAAGCTGCGCATATGCTCATTCAGATGGCCTATGGGGAACTTTGCTTTGATAAATGAGCGTTTTGGATTATGAGCATGATCCTGGAACGGATTATGCTCGTAAACCAAGGTACCACTGTATATGTTTTTTAATTAATTTGGATTTTTTAATAAATCAGATTTTTTAAAATTTAAATCAGATTTTTTTATTCATTATGAAATAAGAATTAGTTTTTAATTATGTAGCATGAGACTGTATATTCATAACTATGTTTAAATTTTTTGGTAAATGAATTCCATTTATAATGTCACAGGCAATTTTTCTATCTAGAAGATATTATCAAGTTTCAAGTTTAATTTGTTTTAATGTAATTTTTACATTGTACACCACCTAGAAATTTGATTAAACAGTATAAAAGATTTTTAATAAACTTGAAACTTAAATTCATGCATAATGTCACAGGCAATTTTTCTATCTAGAAGATATTATCACAGATACTTGATTTTGCATTGCTCAAACTATGAATTCATATCTACAGAGATAACATGCTTCTTCATTTCAAAAATGTTATAAAATATACAGAGTTGAGAAAAAGAGCCCCATTGGGGCAGATTCTACAAACAGTGCCTTAATTGACCGACGTCTTCACAAACAGTACTGGTTGCATGTTAATCGCGTAATGGCGCCGTTTGTAGAATCACTGTGAAAGGTAGGCACCAGAAATGTAGGCCAGGGTTTTAAAGGCCTACATTTTCGGCTCCTAATTTTCACATGAAGCTTGGCTAGAGAGGCACCTTAGGCATTGTTTGGGGAGGCGCTTGCTTGTGTGTACTTTTTCATTTTAGACAGTTTTTAATTGGTTTTTGATCAATGTAGTCAGTTACTATACTGATTAAACAAATTTAGTTAGACAGTCATAGGCCCCCTACAATTGTTCCTTTACAAATCGATGTACACAGAATCAACCCCTTATCTTTTAAGTGCTAACAGTGGTGTGTGGTCAGGGCCTTCAGGGGGTTCAGTGAATCCCCGGAAGTCTGAAGCAATCGAAGTTGCGGGCTCCCGGCTCCTGCTCTTTACCTCTATCCTGAGCCAATGTGCTTTTTTTTGTTTGCTTGGTAGAATGCTGGAATCGCAGGCAGCTGCTCAACCAGTCAAATTGCATGAATCAAAAGTGGCACACCCTAAAGGGATTCTGGGGCTGTAGAGAATCCTAGGTGTAAAGCTGTGCTTTTTTTTTTTTTTTTGCTTGCTGCAGTTTGGTTGAACAAGCTGGCTGCTCAACCGATCATACTGCATCAAGTAAAAACTATTAGAAGAAACCCTTCCCCTGAAACCTTTTCCCCTGCTGTCACTGGAGGAATGAAGGCTGCAATCCCAGCATCACACAGTGCCTCCAAGAATACCCCAGGTATGCCTTGCTCCCTTTCCTCTCCCTTCCCCTGCAGTTGCAGCACAGATGCGGCTTCTTTACATTTCTCTTACTCATTTCTGCTGGTGCCACAGTGCACTTTGGGATGCGGCACAGGGCAGGCCCCAGAGTAGACATAAGAATTGCCGCTACTGGGTCAGACTAGTGGTCCATTGTGCTTAGCAGTCCGCTCCCGCGGCGGCCCTTAGGTCAAAGACCAGTGCCCTAATTGAGTCTAGCCTCATTTGCGTATGTTCTGGTTAAACAGGAACTTGTCTAACTTTGTCTTGAATCCCTGTAACAGCCATGTAATCCCCTATAACAGCCATGTGAAGTGCCATAAGCAAAGTGGCAGGAGTTAGGGAAAAGAAGCCATAGTTGTGCTGTACCAGCAGGAGAAGGGGAGGTACTGGACCTGTAAGGGGGACAGAGAAACTGAACCTGTAAGGGAAAGATGGGCAGCTGGAGGGAGGGGGGAAGCTGGTGGGAAGAGAAAGATAAAATGGGCCTATAAGGAAGGGAGGGGAGAGATGAACTGGACCTGTAGTAGGAAGGGATGGAGGGTGGGAGGGGGTAGCTGGAAGGAGAAGAAAGATTAACTAGACCTGGAAAAAAGGGAGGAAGGGTGGGAGGGGCAGCTAGAGGGAAAGGAGAGATGAACTGGACCTGGGAGGGAGAGGGAGGGGCAGCTGGAGAGAGGGAATAGATGAACTGGACCTTCCCCTGGGAGGGAGGGGGCAGCTGAGGGAACAGGGAGAAGAACTGGATCTGCAAGGGGGACTGGAGGCTGGAGGTAAGGGACAGAGGTGCTAGACTACTGTGGATGGGGAGGAATTACAGGAAAGGGAGAGAGATGCCAGACCGTGGTGGGGAAGGAGAAAAAAAGAGAGAGAGAAGTATTCAAGGAGGGGTCCATGGAGGGGAGAGAAATGCTAACTTACACATAGAGGGGAAAATAGAGACACCGAATGAGAGTGTAAGGATGGAAGTAGAGTTGCTGGGGGCAGGGATTAGATGCTGGCTCCAGGTTGGGTGGATGCAGAAGAACAGGATAAATTGGACACAGGAAAGGACAGAGACAAGGTGCTCTTGTACAATCCCACTTTATTCCGGAACTAGTGGGTTATTTCCGTCTACCCGTCAGGACTTTGTAGGAAGCCTCAAACTTCAGAGACTTAAACCCCTCCCCCTCTTGCATTATCACTGTCCCTGTAAGCATCAGTTTTCCTTCCTTCAAGCAAGATTGTAGGAGTTTGTCTTTTCTGCTCATGTTTTATTTTGTGTAATTTCAGTCTTTGCGTTCACGGTTTCCACTCTCATTTTAATTTTTCTTCTTAGATATTTCTGGGAAAGAATCAAAAGCACTACCCAGTACTGTGCTTGGGTTCCTACTGCTGAAATCTCCGTTAAAACCTACTCCAGCCCATCTACACCCTCCCAGCCATTGAAGCCCTCCCCAGCCCATCTTCCATCAAATATAGACACAGACCGTGCAAGTCTGCCCAGTACTGGCCTTAGTTCAATTTTTAATATTATTTTCTGATTCTAGATCCTCTGTGTTCATCCCACGCTTCTTTGAACTCAGTCACAGTTTTACTCTCCACCACCTCTCTCGGGAGCACATTCCAGGCATCCACCACCCTCTCTGTAAAGTAGAATTTCCTAACATTGCCTTTGAATCTACCACCCCTCAACCTCAAATTATGTCCTCTGGTTTTACCATTTTCCTTTCTCTGGAAAAGATTATGTTCTACGTTAATACCCTTCAAGTATTTGAACGTCTGAATCATATCTCCCCGTCTCTTCTTTCCTCTAGGGTATACATATTCAGGGCTTCCAGTCTCTCCTCATACGTCTTCTGGCACAAGCCTCCTATCATTTTCGTCGCCCTCCTCTGGACCACTTCAAGTCTTCTTACATCCTTCGCCAGATACGGTCTCCAAAACTGAACACAATACTCCAAGTGGGGCCTTACCAACAGTGGTGTACCAAGCGGGGGGCGGGGGGGTGGTTCATCCTGGAAGCAGCCTTAGGGGGAGTGCACAGCTGGACAGGTCCGGAAAATTCCTGGGCTGCAACGGCACTCAGCGGCATCGGCGCCCCCTCCTCCGCAACGGCACTCAGCGGCATCGGTGCCCCCCTCCGCAATGGCACTCAGCGCCTCCCCTGCCCCGTGACAGCACTCAAGTTCGGCCTCCTTCTCCCGGCATCAGGGAGAACTTCAGATCGGCAACAGGTGCTTAGTCAAAAGCTTCCCCTGACTGAACTGCCTGGGCGGAAACAGGAAGCTGAGTCAGGGGAAGCTTTTGACTGAGCACCTGTTGCCGATCTGAAGTTCTGCTGATGCTGGGAGAAGAAGGCTGAACTTGAGTGCCGTTGCGGAGAGGGGGCGCCAATGCCGCTGAGTGCCATCGTGGGGGGGGGGGCCTTGCCGATCTTGTTGCCAAAATCGGAAAGGTGAGGGAGAAAGATGGGCCTGTGGTGGATGGAGAGATTGAGAGAAGGGGACAGATGATGGAAGTGGGGGAAAGAGAGAGAAGGGGCAGATGATGGAAGTGGGGAGAAGGTGCAGATAATGGAAGTAGGGAGAGAGAAGAGGGCAGATGGAAGGAGGTGGGAAAGAGAGAGAAGGGGCAGATGATAGAAGTGGACAGAAGGGGGAGAGAGAAGAGGGCAGATGATGGAAGTGGGGAGAGAGAAGGGGACAGATGATGGAAGTGTGGGAAAGAGAGAAGGGGCAGATGATGGAAGTGGAGAGAAGGGGTAGATGATGGAAGTGGGAAGAGAGAAGAGGGCAGATGATGGAAGGAGGGGGAAGAGAGAGAAGGGGCAGATGATGGAAGTGGGGAGAGAAGAGGGCAGATGATGGAGGGGGAAAGAGAGAGAAGGGGCAGATGATGGAAGTGGAGAGAAGAGGGCAAATGATGGAAATGGGGGAAAGAGAGAGAAGGGGCAGATGATGGAAGTGGGGAGATAGAAGGGGACAGATGATGGAAGTGGGGGAAAGAGAGAGAAGGGGCAGATGATGGAAGTGGGGATAAGGGGCAGATGATGGAAGTCGGGAGAGAGAAGAGGGCAGATGATGGAAGGAGGGGGGAAGAGAGAAGAGGGCAGATGATGTAAGGAGGGGGAAAGAGAAGGAGCAGATGATAGAAGTTGGGAGAAGGGGCAGATAATGGAAGTGGAGAGAAGGGGAGAGAGAAGAGGGCAGATGATGGAAGTGGGGATAAGGGGCAGATAATGGAAGTGGGGAGAGAGAAGAGGGCAGATGATGGAAGGAGGGGGGAAGAGAGAAGAGGGCAGATGATGGAAGGAGGGGGAAAAGAGAGAAGAGGGCAGATGATGGAAGGAGGGGGGAAAGAGAGAAGGGGCAGATGATAGAAGTGGGGATAAGGGGCAGATGATGGAAGTGGAGAGAAGGGGAGAGAGAAGAGGGCAGATGATGGAAGTGGGGAGAAGGGGCATATAATGGAAGTGGGGAGAGAGAAGAGGGCAGATGATGGAAGGAGGGGGGGGAAAGAGAAAGAAGAGGGCAGATGATGGAAGGAGGGGTGAAAGAGAGAGAAGGGGCAGATTATGGAAGTGGAGAGAAGGGGGAGAGAGAAGAGGGCAGATGATGGAAGTGGGAGGAAGAGAGAGAAGGGGCAGATGATGGAAGTGGGGGAAAGAGAGAAGGGGCAGATGATGGAAGTGGAGAGAAGGGGGAGAGAGAAGAGGGCAGATGATGGAAGTGGGAGGAAGAGAGAGAAGGGGCAGATGATGGAAGTGGGGGAAAGAGAGAAGGGGCAGATGATGGAAGTGGAGAGAAGGGAGAGAGAGAAGAGGGCAGAGGATGGAAGGAGGGAATAAATAAAAGGAAAGCACATGATGGGGAAAAGGATTGAGTTAGGGAAATACTGGAGGGGGTGAATCAAAAAGGTGGCGAGCTGTAGGTAGACAGTAAAAAAGGAAATTGATGAGAGGGTAGTAAGAACATAATCTAGATGGATGCAGAAAATAAATTGAAAAGGAAAATGAGGGAAGAAAGGGATTGCAGGTGTGGGAAAGGGAAGGAGAGGGGAGAGATGCCAGACCAATGGGGGTGAAAGGAGAGATGGAAGGGGGAGGCATACAGTTTCTGGAAGGGGCATAGAAAGAGAGAAGATGCCATATGAGGCAGTGCTGTATCCCATTTGTTTTCTTCATTCCACCACGTTTCAGAGACTCCAATGATGTCTATGTCCTCTGCATTGACCATGGCTTCTAATTCCCCCATTTTGTTTCTTAGGCTCCTTGCATTAGTATATATGCAATTTAGATCCTGGTATATCCTTGTCTTTATTTCCTTTCCCTGTGCTTCGGTCTTTAGTTTCTTCTCTGTTGTTACAATCCTTATAACCTCCTCTTCTGGGTTTGTTGACTCCTGTGATATGTCCATTGTTTCTTCCCAGCCTTTTTTCCCCTCGGTATCTTCACGGGATACCGTCTTCCGAATCATCAACGCTTGGTCGACTCTCGGCTTTCCCCTTCTTCTTAGTTTAAAGCCTGTTCTATTCCTCTCCTGACGTTGTTTGCTAGGTCTTGTTCCCGCCGCGCTCAGATGCAGTCCATCTCTCCTGTAGAGCTTGCTCTTGCCCCAGAACGTTGTCCAGTTCCTCACGAAGTGGAACCCTTTTTCCTCACACCATTTCCTCATCCACGCATTTATTGATTGTAGTTCCTCTTGTCTTTTCACATCTGCCCTCGGTACCGGTAGGATCTCTGAGAACGCTATCTTCTGGGTTCTCATCTTCAGCTTCCTTCCCAGAATCTTGAACTGTTCTATCAGCGTGCTTCTCCTGTAGTCTTTCCTGCTGACATCGTTCGTTCCGATATGGATCATTACTGTGATCTCTTCCGTCTCCGCTCCTTCCAGGATCCTTCCAATTTTGTTCACGATGTCCTTGGTTCTCGCTCCTGGGAGGCAGGTCACCAGTCGATCCTCTCTCCCTCCTGCTATGTGGCTGTCCACATGCCTCAGGATCGAGTCTCCTACTAGGATCGCTGACTTTCCCTTCTTTAGGTTTCTCTTCGGTCTCAAGTCAATATCCTCGGTGTGCTTCGCTGCTTCCTCACCTGGGCATCGACTAGCCCTGTTCTCCCTATCATGCGATGTTCCTCTGAGGGTGTCTTCTATGAGGTCATCTGCTTGTTCTACCTTCCATGATGGTGTTGGTGTAACTTCATCTGCATTCTGAAGTTCGTTCTCTTCCACCCGCCTCCTGTAGGCTTCCTCAATGAAGTCCTCGAGCTCCCTGACTTCTTCCTCGATGTGTCTCTCTCTCATGAAGATCTCAGCTGTCCTGTTTGGGTTCTCTGTGATGTGAAGTCCTTCCATTTCCTGTATCTTGTCCTTCAGTTGCTTGACTTCTTTCTTCAAGATTTCCAGTTCCTGGCACCGACCGCATACATATGACTGTCTCCCCGAGGGGAGGTAGTCGTACATATGACAGACAGTGCAGAACACTGGAAAGCTCATCTTCTGGATTCCCTCTGCTTCCATTGGTGTCTGTCTTTTTGGGAGTGCTCTTTTTTACTTTACTGGTTCCTTGTGCTTGTGTGAGTGTGTGTATTCTTCTGTGCCCGCTTGCTACTTCTTTATGCCCTTGTTATATGATTCGGTCTGTATCTACTCCTAGTTGTGTTGCGTTTGATTGATAAAGAGTAGTGTGGTGTTTTGTGTTAGCCGATGTTCTTACTTTAAGTTAAGAGTTTACTTGTGTCCTGCTGATGTTACGTATGTAAGTGCCCTCTGTGTCTGTTTAGTTTACTCTGTTTTTGCTAATATGTTCTTATTGGATATTTAGTTTTGTTTATTGCTAGCTTCCTTACCTCTTTGCAACTTCCTGGTGTACTGACTCTGCCTTCTCGAGGCCCTTCGCAAAGGCGCTCTCGCTAAGGCGAGCACGCCGAACAGCTGTGCGCCGTTGGCTCCTCCCCTTTTATGGGTGAGTTCGGCTTCAGAGAGCTGCTGACGTCGGAGGGGTGGGCGGAGTTATCTCTCGCCTCTACCCCTCTCTGTGTCCTGCCTGCCTCTCTTCCTTCTGATCCTCTTCACTCACCACGTGTTCCTGACTGCCCAGCCGCCTCCCGACTCTCTCCGGCTGCCTCAGAAACTATTCTCCGCTCCTCCGCGTTGTTGGCTCCTCCCCTTTATTTTCTCCACCACTAGTTTGGAGAATCATATTGGCTTCCTTTTTCTCTTGTTTTTATTGATTTTCTTCACATAAAGGTCCTTAACCATTTTTATCGTTCCTTTCAGCTTAGTCCACTGTCTTTCCACTTCTCTTATGTCCTCCCATCCTAACAGCTCTTTCTTCAGGTATTCTCCCATTGCATTAAAATCCGTATGTTTGAAATCTAGGACTTTAAGTAACATGCGGCTGCTCTCCACTTTAGCCGTTATATCAAGCCAAACCGTTTGATGATCGCTACTTCCCAGGTGAGCATCCACTCGAACATTAGAGATACTCTCTCCATTTGTGAGGACCAGATCCAAAATCGCTTTTTCCCTTCTGGGTTCCATCACCATTTGTCATAGCAGAGCCTCTTGAAAGGCATCCACAATCTCCCTACTTCTTTCCGATTCCACAGCTGGAACATTCCAGTTCGCATCCGGCAGATTGAAATCTCCCAACAGCAGCACCTCCTCTTTCCTTCCAAACTTTTGGATATCCACAATCAGATCCTTATCAATTTGCTGCAATTGAGTCGGAGGTCTGTAGACTACACCTACGTAGATAGAAGTTCCATCTTCTCTTTTCAGAGCGATCCATATTACTTCTTCCTCTCCCCGGGTCCCTTGCATTTTGGTCGCTTGGATATTGATCTTTACATAGAGAGCTACTCCTCCACCTTTTTGACCATCTCTGTCCTTCCTAAAAAGATTATATCCCGATATGTTTGCATCCCATCCATTTGATTCACTGAACCATGTCTCTGTGATAGCGACAATATCTAGACCTGCCTCTAACATAGAGCTTGCAGATCAGAACTTTGTTGCTTAGACTGCGAGCATTTGTAGTCATCGCTTTCCAGCTATTTTTCAGCGGTAATTGCCTTTTTCGTATGGATTTTTTGTTTCGTTTCACTTTCTGTTGCAATGGTAAGAAATGAGTTACTGATATTGTTTATGTTGCAGAGGTTCCCTGCGGGGACAGCTCTTTTTTTTCCATGAAATTTTATTGAGAATTTTATCAATTAGGGCACTGGAGTGTGTAGCGCAGTGGTTAAAGCTACAGCCTTAGAACCCCTCTGCTCCTTGTGACCCTGGGCAAGTCACTTAATCCCCCCCATTGCCCCAGGTACATTAGGTAGATTGTGAGCATGCTGGGACAGACAGGGAAAAATGCTTGAGTACCTGAATAAATTAACGTAAACGTTATGAACTCTCCTGGGAGAACGGTATAGAAAATTGAATAAATAAATAAAAAATATACAAAAGGAAAACCCAATACAAAAGTAAAAGCATTCCAGCAATAAAAACAGAGAAAACTCAATATATTCTTATGTAAATCAAAGATAAACAAAGTTTCTCTAGTCCATATGATATAATTATTAGATGGAAACAAAAAGGACAGGGCAATAATGGTGGGAAACAGGAAAAGAAGAGGGAAGGACTACCTTAGAAGAGAGGAAGGAAAACCCAGAATAAAAGGAAAGAGAGGGCCCCCCCCCCCCCCCCCTCTCCCCCCCCGAGGCCAAAGAGAAGAAAGGAGAGTGAGAAGTATTAAGAACCTACAAGTTACAGTTAAAGTTGTATATGGTTTAAAGTGAATCCATTAATAATTTTGTTATTCAGAGGCAAAGTGGTGGAAATCAGCATATCATGTTTGGACTGCATCCAAAAATGTACATTAATCAGATCAAAGGACTTCCAATTGGATAAGATTAGCCTCAAAGCAATGATGAGAAGTGTGTCAAATAGAGCATGCTGAGATACTGGAAGCTTAATAGAGGGGGCTTCTGATTTCAGTATAATTACACTAGCAGATATATTAGATTACAAGTCAAAAACTAATCGCAAGACTGACCAAACTTCAGTCCAAAAATTCAATAAACAAGGACATTCAAAAAGCATATGTAATAAAGTATCTGGAAGTGAGTTACAATTCCAACATTGGTTTAAGAACATAGGAATAGCCTTACTGGGTCAGACCAATGGTCCATCAAGCCCAGTAGCCCATTCTCACGGTGGCCAATCCAGGTCACTAGTACCTAGCCAAAACCCAAGATGTAGTAAAATTCCATGCTACCAATACAGGGCAAGCAGCTGCTACCCCATGTCTTTCTGAATAAGAGACTATGGACTTTTCCTCTAGGAACTTGTCCAAACCTTTCTTAAAACCAGCTACGCTATCTGCTCTTACCACATCCTCTGGCAACGCGTTCCAGAGCTTAACTATTCTCTAACTGAAAAAATATTTCCTCCTATTGGTTTTTAAAGTATTTCCGTGTAACTTCATTGAGTGTTCCCTAGTCTTTGTAATTTTTGACGGAGCAAAAAATTGATCCACTTGTACCCGTTCTGCTCCACTCAGAATTTTGTAGACTTCAATCATATCTCCCCTTAGCCATCTCTTTTCCAAGCTGAAGAACCCTAACTGTTTTAGTCTTTCCTCATACGAGAGGAGTTCCATCTCCTTTGCCATCTTGGTTGCTCTTCTTTGAACCATTTCTAGCACCACTATATTTTTCTTGAGATAAGGAGACCAGAATTGAATGCAATACTCCAAATGAGGCCGCACCATGGAGCGATACAGGGGCATTATGACATTCTTAGTCTTGTTAACCATCCCTATTTTAATAATTCCCAGCATCCTGTTTGTATTTTTGGGTGGAAGGTTTCATCATATTGTCTACAATGATACCCAAATCCTTTTCTTGAACACTAACCCCCAAGGTGGACCCTAGCATCCGGTAATTGTGATACAGGTTATTCTTCCCAATATGCATCACTTTGCATTTTTCCACATTCAATTTCATCTGCCACTTGGACCCCCAGTCTTCCAATTTCCTAAAGTCCACCTGCAATTTTTCACAATCTGCATGCGTTTTAACAACTTTGAACAGTTTAGTGTCATCTGCAAATTTAATCACATCACTCGTCGTTCCAATTTCCAGATCATTTATAAATAAGTTATATATCACCGGTCCCAGTACAGATCCCTATGGCACTCCACTGTTTACTCTCCTCAATTGAGAAAAATGGCCATTTAACCCTACCCTCTGTTTTCTATCTGATAACCAATTCCTTATCCACAACTGAACTTTGTCACCTATCCCATGACTCTTTAATTTTCTCAGAAGCCTCTCGTGAGGAACTTTATCAAAAGCTTTCTGAAAATCTAGATACACTATATCAACTGGCTCATCTTTATCCACATATTTATTCACACCTTCAAAGAAGTCAAGCAAATTTGTGAGGCAAGATCTCCCATAGCTGAACCCATGCTGACTCCATCTCATTAAATCATGTTGGTCTATGTGTTCCACAATTTTATTTTTTATAATCATTTCTACCATTTTGCCCTGTACCAAAGTGAGGTTTACCGGTCTGTAATTTCCTGGATCTCCCTTGGAGCCCTTTTTAAATATCAGCGTAACAATTTTATTGTCCCTTGATACTTCAATTTTGGAGATCCATTTGGGATCAGGTAAACAAAGTAATGGAAAATCCAGTGGCACTAACATATGACACTGTGCTATTTGGCACTATGATGAGAGCTAAAAGCCAAATATCATCTCACAATAATAAACTTCTCTTTATTATGATGGGGGTTGCCATACAGCTTATTCTAAGGAATTGGAAAAACTGGGATAGACGGAAGTATTCCTTTTGGTGGGAGTCTGTCACGTTTTTAAGATGGAACGTAATATGGCCATACATCAGGGACATTATAAGAAGTTTCTGTAGATTTGGGAACCATTGACAAAATTTTGCAAAGAGTGATTGGTGATTATTCCCTTTGGTCATACATGTCCAGGGTGGGTTGGAATGTATTTTTCAATTTCTCAATTTGAGTGTAGTTTTTTTATATAATTATAGGGGGGTGATATATCTTTTTGTCATAGATTATAATTGTAATTGTATTTAAGTGCTTTTATAGAGTTATATGATTGTATTATATTTTGCACTTACTTACGGCTTTAAAATGAATAGAGAAATTAAAAAAAAATAAAAATAAAAAATCAGCATAACATTGGCCACCCTCCAATCTTCAGGTACTACAGACGATTTTAGCGACAGGTTACAAATCACTAACAGCAGGTCAGCAATTTCATGTTTGAGTTCTTTTAGTACCCTTGGATGTATACCATCTGTCCTGGTGATTTATCACCTTTTAACTTGTAGATTTGGCTCATTACATCTTTCATATTCACCAAGATTTCTTTCAATTCCTCCACATCATCACGCTTGAAAACCATTTCCAGTTCAGGTAAATCTCTTACATCTTCTTCCGTAAAGACCGGGATACAAACTATACATAAGAACATAAGAATTGCCACTGCTGAGTCAGACCAGTGGTCCATCATGCCCAGCAGTCCGCTCACGCGGCGGCCCTCTGGTCTAAGACCAGCACTAGCTCTACCAGCGCACATTCTTGTTCAACAGAAACTTGTCTAACTTTGTCTTGAATCCTTGGAGGGATTCAAGACAAAGTTCCCCTATAACAGCCTCTGGAAGAGCGTTCCAGCTCTCTACCACTCTCTGGGTGAAGAAGAACTTCCTTACATTTCTACGAAATCTATCCCCTTTCAACTTTAGAGAGTGCCCTCTTGTTTTCCCTACCTTGGAGAGGGTGAACAACCTGTCCTTATCTACTAAGTCTATCCCCTTCAATACCTTGAATGTTTCGATCATGTCCCCTCTCAATCTCCTCTGTTCAAGGAAGAAGAGGCCCAGTTTCTCTAATCTTTCGCTGTACGGCAGCTCCTCCAGCCCCTTAACCATCTTAGTTGCTCTTCTCTGGACCCTTTCGAGTAGTACCATGTCCTTCTTCATGTACAGCGACCAGTGCTGGACGCAGTACTCCAGGTGAGGGCGTACCATGGTCCGGTACAGCGGCATGATAACCTTCTCTGATCTGTTCGTGATCCCCTTCTTTATCATTCCTAGCATTCTGTTTGCCCTTTTTGCTGCCGCTGAACATTGTGTGGACAGCTTCATCGACTTGTCGATCAGAACTCCCAAATCCTTTTCCTGGGAGGTCTCTCCAAGTACTGCCCCGGACATCCTGTATTCGTGCATGATATTTTTGTTACCGACATTCATCACTTTACACTTATCCACGTCGAACCTCATTTGCCATGTCGATGCCCATTCCTCGAGCTTGATTATGTCATGTTGCAGATCTTCGCAGTCCCCCTGCGTCTTTACTACTATGAATAACTTCGTATCATCCGCAAATTTAATCGCCTCGCTCATCGTATCTATGTCCAGATCATTTATAAAGATGTTAAAGAGCGCGGGTCCAAGCACCGAGCCCTGCGGCACCCCACTGGTGATGCTCTTCCAGTCCGAGTATTGTCCATTTACCCCACTCTCAGTTTCCTATGCTCCAGCCAGTTTTTAATCCACGTGAGTATTTCTCCCTCAATTTCATGGCTTGCAATTTTCCGGAATACAAGCTATACCGCAGAGACAGAGTGGCTCTAAAAGGTGGGGGCATTGCCAAAGAGGGAATTGAGACTACCAGAGAGAACACGCCGGAATCAAACAATAAGGTAGAATCTCTATGGGCCAAAATTCTGGGAACAAATGGAATGGAAACGAAGATCGGCATCTACTACCGACCCCCAGAGCAGTCCAAAGAAATTGATGGAGAAATGACGGACGAGATTAAACACAACTGCAAAGGAGGCATCACAGTTATCATGGACGACTTCAATTATCTAGGAATAGACTGGAACCCCCTCTGACAGTTCATGCTATGTTTCCTTATGGCTAGAATTACCAGACATCCAGATTTCCCTGGACATGGCCTCCGGCACATTGGAAAATCTGGCAACCCTACTTATAGCACTGTTTAGTTGTTCAGGTTTCTAATGTTTAATGACCTGTTCTTGTTCGTTGTGGAATTTGTTGATATTTGTTGACTTATTTGTCGGGGAGTGTCCCCGTTCTTCTCTCTCTCTTGTTCTTATCCTCTACAGATGTTCCTGGTTGCTTTAAGACTAACTAATGTTTATAGGGATAGTGATGAGGTAAGATGGAGAGGGGTTCAAGTCTCTGAAGTTTGAGGCTTCCTACAAAGTTCTGGCGGGTAGAAGGAAATAATCCACTGGTCCCGGAATAAAGTGTGGATTTACAAGAAAGAAGATTAGCAAAGGTAAGAACCTAATATTTTGTTAGGCATAGAGGGAACATAGGGACAGGGACACTGAGGTACAACATTGGACATAGAGGGAGTGACAAGGACACTGAGAAAGCAGATAGTGGAACACTGGGAGAGAACAAACAGGGACATAGAGAGTTGGATGAGATGATAAAGGGACACAGGGGGAAGATGGATGGTGGACATGGAGAGAAATGTGAAACAGATAGAAGATCCGAACAAGAGAAAAACAGAAGACACTGGGACAAAGCAAATGGAAAAATAAAATACTTAGATAACAAAGGCAGAAAACAAAATTTATTCTGAATTTAATTTGAATATGTAAATTTTTGGCAAATGCGTATCTTTGATATTTACAATTTTTAGTTTCTGTTCCTCAAGTATGCAAGTTTCATATGTGCCTCATGTGTGCAAGTCTTGACATTTTGAAGGTTCTAGTTCATTTTTTGCCTTTATATTTCTATTATTGATTTGTGGTCCCTTGATTAATATTTCTTGAGGGTGTGTTTTTTGTGCATGTGACCAATGTGTGGTATTCTTCTAGCAGGTGGCTTCTGTGAGGTATTCTATTAGTGTAGGGATTTATAGCAGCAACTTGGAACAAGGTCTTTAAGAATGTGTTATTGAATTCATTCTCCTATTTACATTTTAAAAGGCAATTGAAGACTTATTTGTTTTCCAAGTTTCTGAGTAACACCTCCAAAATTATTTCTTATTCTACTTCATTTTGATATTCAAGTTACCTTCTTCCAATCTCTCATCCTGATGTAAATAATTTTTTAATCTTTTGTAAACTGCATAGAACTTTTGGGGTTATGCGATCTAGAAATTGAGTTTATGTTATATTTATGTTAGTAGGAGGTATGCTGGTGTTCTGCCTTTTTATAGCACAGTCAGAGTGTAGATTTTGGGTGGGCCTACGGGGAAAATGAATGGGCACAAAAATGTGCACACCATCCCTGCTGAGGCACTTCCCTGCCCCTAAGACTCAAACTTCTCATGAGAAATTATAAGTACCTGTGCGTAAAACCATATTTTCGGTTGTGGCTTCAACTTTATGGAATGCCCTTCCTACTAATCTGAAACAGGAAGATTGTCTATCCAAATTCAAATCAAATCAAATTCAAATCAAATCTTAAAACATTTCTGTTCAAAGACGCTTACGAGATATAAGCTGCCATTTCCCTCTTACACATAAGTGTCTGCATTTTCGTTATCCTATATCCCCTTGTATCATCCTTTATTTATTTATTACATTGTAATTTTATTAACTTCCCTTCTTACGTATCAAGTTTTATTCTTGTGCTTTTTTTGTGGTCTCTGTTTTTATTACCCATTTTTTATTTTTACACTGAATTGTAAACCACTTAGACTAGAAGATAGGCAGTTTAATTGAGAATATACAGTTGTCAGCCTTGACTCAAGTATATGGTGAAAGTACTCTAATAAAATGTCTTCAATACATTGTGAATGCATCCTTATAAGCCTTTTAACTGGTACTAATCTAATACCTATCACTATCTTGTCAATCTAAAGTCCTCAGCCTAGATGTGAATGTACCTCTGTAACCCTTATTCCACTTACCCAGTATATTATGAATGTACCTTTAATCCTCTTCCTCCAATATATTGTGAATATATCACTGTAACCGGTTCTGGGCTCCTGCCATACAGGTGCCTCCTGGCGTTCCCAAAACTAAATAAATAAATAAATTTGAAACTTACGTGAGCTGGCAGGGATCCCACAAGCTAAAGATCTCTTCAAAAGTGCCAGACACTCCTGCATTCAGTTTGACAGTCAGCAGTTCTTTCATAAGCTGACAACACTGGCACCCCTTTACATATTCAGTTTCTGCAAATGCGTGAAAAACTAAGCATATGCTGAGTACCATCACTGGTGGTTCAGGAAGCAGCTTCTGACTGCAGAGGTGTTTCTGGCACCTTTGGGGAGATCATCAGCTGGCGGGGCTTGGGGATCCTGCCAGCTACCATAGCAGTGTGCTGTTATTGGTTGGACCAAAGTGGATGGGTCTGAGAGAATGGCTCAGGTGGAAAACTTCTTTCCAGAGTGAAACAAGGTGAAAATACCCCCCCCCCACCTCCAACCCCACATACACATACACACATACTAAATCACAGTCCAAATTGCAGCAGTTCTTTTGTAGCACTCACAGCTTTCCAGGACCTTTTTTTAGGAGCAGCAGAAACAGTTCCTTTCAGCACAGCAAACCTAATTAGTCCTAAGGTCCAAATATCCAAAAACAAAACTCCTAGGCACAGAGGTGATACAAGCAATCTCTCTATGCACAGCCTTATGCTACTGTTTCTATTTAGGCTTGCTATTTAAGGTGAAAGCTTTAGATAGCACCTCACACAAAAATATCCGTAACAAAGCCAGTAGTTTAAGGAAGCTCCATAGCTTCTTCAAGCTCTCCTTCATAAGGAAGAATTTCACCAACCTCCATAGATTCCTGTTGAGCAGTCAGCTCTGGGATAAATGGTTCCTCAGCTTCACTCACATCCAGCATCTCAACATCAAGCTTTGACTTGTGCTGGTGAATGCTAGGAGGTAATACCTGTGGCTCTCCTTAAGACATTTCTCTTTAAGTTTCAAGTTTCAAGTTTATTAGGATTTTATATACCGCCTATCAAGGTTATCTAAGCGGTTTTTACAATCAGGTACTCAAGCATTTTTCCCTCTCTGTCCCGGTGGGCTCACAATCTATCAAAATTCCAACTAAGTTCACAAATAAAAACGGGACAACAAAAACGCTTCCAGGAAGCGATACTCCATTTTTCCCTCTCGTTTCATCCTCCCCCTCCTCTCCTCATTTTATTTTTATTTATACAATATAATTTAAAAACTTTCCCTTCCCTTTTCTCCCCTTTATCTCATACCCTTCGTAATTAAGTCTTTGTATCGAACTTATCCCCCATTTTTATTTTGCATTTTATATATATAATTTATATATATATATAAAATTTTCTAATTATTGTAAACCGACCAGATACTTGTGATGGTCGGTATATCAAAATATTATTAAACTTGAACTTGAAACTTCTTGCTGGCTTCAATAGCTCTGCTTCCTCCCTGCTATTGGCCTCTTGTGCTGTCTCAGGATCTGGTTTATATGGGAGAGAGTCCTGTCTACACCTGCTTGATACTGATATGGGCAGGTACTCTCTATGCCTCCCCCTTTGGCCAGATTGCAGCCTGGGGAAAACTGCTGTTTTTTCGGGGGGGGGGGGAAGGGGGAAGAAACGTTTCTGCCTGTTTCTATAAATTTCCCTTTGTGTTGAACAGGGCTTTCTTGCCAATGATCCTGACTATGAGGACTTAAGCTGGGATACAGAGCCCCACTTGCTTGCTAAGCGGGGAAACCTCTCTGGTGGGTTGTGATGGGGTATATGTCCCATCACATGTGATAGTATTTTCCCAAGGGAGGGCTACACCGGAGTCTACCCCTCCTCAGAGTTCCCAGGGTTAAACAGGGATTAACTGGGTTCAACTAGTTCCTAATGGGGTGGTTCTAGTTATAGAGGAAGACTAGGTGGGTGGTGTTAGGAACCAACTACCCCTATTTCCCTGGAGTATTGTGTTGCCCAATAGTAAAGATTGAATGACCTTGCCACTGGACTTGAATAACAAATTTGTATCCTAATTTGCATAAGAGCCTTAAATTGGACTCCTGATAGGGAGAGGAGCCTTGACTTGTACCCCCCTCAATCCTCAGGGGACATTTTGAGGGGTCAAAAGAGACCTCACCTTGAATTGAGGTTGTTTAATGGACTCCCAGCAGAAAGGAGCATAGTTTGAATTCTTGGAAACAAGAGCTCCAGGGTGACTCTCGGTAAGCCCAAAACCTTCTCGGAGCATTGTATATCTGGATTTTCAGAAGGCGTTTGACAAGGTCCCGCATGAATGACTACTTTGAAAAATTGCGAGCCATGGGATTGAGGGTAAAATACTCACATGGATCAAAAACTGGTTGGTGGATAGAAAACAGAGAGTGTGGGGTAAATGGAGAGTACTTGGACTGGAAAAGTGTCACCAGTGGAGTGCCGCAGGGTTCGGTGCTTGCTCTTCAATATATTTATAAATTACCTGGAAATTGGAACGATGAGCAAGGTGATTAAATTTTCAGATGATATGAAGTTATTCAGAGTAGTGAAGACGCAGGAGGATTGCAAAGACCTGCAACAGGACATAAACACGCTCAAGAAATGGGCCACGGCATGGCAAATGAAGTTTAACGTGGACAAGTGTAAGGTGATGCATGTTGGTAACAAAAATCTTGTACACGAATACAGGAAGTCTGGTGCAGTACTCGGAGAGACCACACAGGAAAAAGACTTGGGAGTACTGGTCGACAAGTTGATGAAGCTGTCCGCGCAATGTGCTGCGGCGGTGAAAAGGGCGAACAGAATGCTTGGAATGATTAAGAAGGGGATCACGAACAGATCGGAGAAGGTTATCATGCTGCTGTACTGGGCCATGGTGCGACCCCCACCTTGAATACTGCGTTCAGCACTGGTCACCGTACTTGAAGAAGGATATAGTACTACTCGAAAGAGTCAGAGAAGAGCGATTAAAATGGTTAAGGGCTAGAGGAGTTGTCGTACAGCGAGAGATTAGAGAAACTGGGCCTCTTCTCCCTTGAAAAGAAGAGACTGAGAGGGGACATGATTGAAACGTTCAAGATAATAAAGGGAATAAACTTAGTAGATAAAGACAGGTTGTTCACCCTCTCCAAGGTAGGGAGAACAAGAGGGCACTCTCTAAAGTTAAAAGGGGATAGATTCCGTACAAACGTAAGGAAGTTCTTTTTCACCCAGAGAGTGGTGGGAAACTGGAATACAGTACTCTTCCGGAGGCTGTCATAGGGAAAAACACCCTCCAGGGAATCAAGGCAAAGTTAGACGAGTTCCTCCTGAACTGGAACGTATGCAGGTAGGGCTGGTTTCAGTTATGGCACTGGTCTTTGACCTAGGGGCCACCGCGGAAGCAGACTGCTGGGCACGATGGACCACTGGTCTGACTCAGCAGTGGCAATTCTTATGTTCTTATCTGAGCTTCAGCTAGCTAGGACTTTTGGCCTACATCCCCGGTAGGCAGTGCATGGACCCTTGGGCCTATATCCCGGTAGGTGGTGAATGAACACTCGGCCTACACCTTCAGGTAAGCAGGGCCAGGGGCATGACAATTGGTGTCAGAAGTGAGATTGAGAAACCGTCAGACGAAGCTGTGGATTGTGTCCCCTCAGGGAAGATGCTCTTAGCCCACATCTAAACAATTACAAACTATACAAAATACAGCCCTAAGACTCATCTACTCATTGGAAAAATATGACCACATCACAGAAGCATATCATGACTCTCACTGGCTCCCAATACAAGCAAGAGTACACTTCAAATTCTACTGCCTGCTATTCAAAGCTATTAATGGAGAAAGCCCAACCTACTGGAATAACCGACTAACCCAATCCACCTGAACCAGGCAAAGGAGAACCCACTCACTATTCACCCACCCACCAACCAAAAATGTTAAATGAGGAAAATTATATGACAACCTAATAGCAACCAAAGCAGCTAAACTGGACAGACAACAGAATACAAAACCTTCAAGAAAGATACTAAAACCCTACTCTTCAAAAAATACATAAAACCTATCTAACATGACCAATTCTACCCAAACCCCATCTACCCACTCTATACCCTTAATATACTGTAATATGCCCCCAACTACCAACTAATGCTAAATGCCAACACTTACCACCTTACGATCTCGACAACTCTTTGGTAATTCATATGTAACTCTTACGACATCTCTTATGTTATTCCTGTAAACATTTATGTAATTTCTGAAAACTTTTATGTAATCCACCTTAATTAGTATTGTCAAGGTACTGGCGGAATAGAAATCACTAATGTAATGTAATGTAATGTAATCTAAGGTAAAGGGTACCTGAGCTGAGGGAGAGTGTGCTCGAGGGGAAGGGCATGTTTGTTTAAGAGATCCACTCTTGGGTTGTTCTTTTTGTTGGCTTGTTTCCACAGGACCATGGCCTAGGAAGAGACTGGGGAGGAATGGAGGACGTGATGGCAGTTAAAGAGACTTGGGTGGCCACTCGAACTAAAGAGAAAGAATTGGACCTGGGGGAAATCTTCCTTTTTCAACCCACGATGTTCTAGGAACTCCTGGGTAAGATCCGAAAAGACCACCAGGAGAGCTGAAAAGTGTAAAGGAGTCTTGCTCCCGACTAAAGTAGAAGCTCTTAACCAAGAGGCCATAGATCAGTTCCAACATTTTCCCCAAGAACATTGGACTTGAATAACTAATTTGCATCATACAGTGAATTGCAGAGAAAAGTAGTGATTTATAAAGAAAAGAGACTCCTAAAGCCTTAAACTGGACTCCTGATAGGGAGAGGAGCTTTGGCTTGGGCCCCTTCAATCCTCGGGGGTCAAGAGGGATCTCACCCTGAACTGAAAGGGGGGGTTGTTTCATGGACTCCAGCAGAAAGAAGCATAGTTTGAGTTCTTGGAAACAAGAGCTCCAGGGCGATTCTTGAGGGGAGGAATGCTGGCTTCGGCCTATCGGTAAGCCCGAAATCTTCTCGGAGCATCTGAGCTCCAGCTAGCTAGGACACTTGGCTTATAGCCTGGTAGTCAGTGCTCGGATACTTGGCTTATACCTTCAGGCAGATAGGGCCAGGTGTGTGACAATAGCTTTAAACCCCCTTAACACAGGCTAGCCCTTGTCAGGGGCTGAGCAGCACCGACAGACAGGTAGGAATCCATTCACACCCCTCCTGACACACTCCCTCTCCCTTCCCCAGGGCAGATTCAAAGTTCCAAAAACCATACAAAAAGGGGAAAAAAATGCATGGAAAATAATTAAGAACATCATGTCTCAGTAATCCAGGCTGCCTTGGCCAGAAATGCTCAAAACATAAACACAATCCCCAAGGATATACTCTGCCAAGATATCCCATTGTCCTATATTCCCTCTGCAGTTCCCCTCACCCCATTTACCAGGCTCAGTGGAGTCCCCCCTCCAGCCTCTCGAGCAGGCCATACCAAAATAGCGTCCTCTTCTTGGAGTTAAGGAGCGAGCAAGCTGACCACCGCCGAAAATGATATTTGTTGTAGTCCCAATCCAGGGCAGAGGGGACTGGAGAAGGTAGGCCTACTCAAATAGTTTATTTTTATTTATTTATTTATTTATTTATTCAATTTTCTATACCAGTGGTTCCCAACCCAGGCCAGTCGGGTTTCAGGATAGCCCTAATGAATATGCATAGAGCAGATTTGCATGCCTGGCACCTCCATTATATGCTGATCTCACTCATGCATATTCATTAGGGCTATCCTGAAAACCCGACTGGCCTGGTGGTCCTCCAGGACAGGGTTCTATACCATTCTCCCAAGGGAGCTCAGAACAGTTTATATTAATTTATTCAGATACTCAATCATTTTTACCTATCTCACAATCTATCTAATGTACCTGGGGCAATGGGGGGATTAAATGACTTGCCCATGGCACAAGGAACAGCGTGAGTTTGAACAGAGGCTGTAGCTTTAACCACTGTGCCACACAGTTTTAGCTGTCAGAGCCAAGATCTGGAGAAATCGCTTCCTCTCACTGCATTCCATTCTCACACTACCAGGACTCCAGGATCTTCACCGTTCTCAGCCTGACCATTGACCAAGTCGAGGAACCTTTGAGCCTCACCCTCACCCTTACTCTTAATATTCTTAGGTAGGCCGGGTAAACCAGCGCAAACCGTACACCTTTTTTGTGGAGGGAAGAGAAGATTGGTGCCATCTCTATCCTTTGCATGGCCACTCAAGATGAATAGTCATTAAATAATAACAGCCTGTTCCCATCATATTCAATCCATTCCATTTTGCGATACGCTTTCAGCAGCTGTTCCTTTTATTGCCAATTAATATATTTTGCAATCGCAGCTTGTGGCTTAAGGTTGGCTTCCTTACTCAGACCCAGCCTGTAAGTACGCTCACAAACAAAGGCATTGGCCGACGATCGCAGACCCAGATGCTCTGGCAGCCAATGCTGGAAAGAGGTATAGAGATCTGCTTCTGGTAAAGGTTCTGGGAGGTCCACTACCTGAAGATTGTCCTGATGTTGTTGGCTTTCTTGTTCCTCTAGGCAATCATGAGGCTCACCACTTGAGCCTGCAAGCTTTCCACACGCGCCTGATCTCATTGGGCCTCATGCTCACATATACACCGCTAAGCCTCAAAAATTTGGTGGGAGTGGGCATCAAATTTTTTGTTAATCCCATCCACAGTAGATTGTAGTTTGTTTAGACGATCTTCCAGAGCTGTCGTAACCATCCGTGAGATTTCTTGGGCCCACTCCACAAAGTTAAAAGGAACAAGTGCTGACACAGACGCCATCTTGGGAGTGCTGGCTTTGCTCTTCAAAACATTTGCAGTTTTTGTCGGCATACCGCTCTGCCAAGTGTCTGGAGTTACACCGCTGATCATGGCTCTGCCCAAGCTTTTCTTTGACACCTTTAGGGTAGCATGGTCTGGAATTTAAAGGGGATTTTTTTTGCCAATATTCAGTCCTCTGGCCACGCAGCCTAGTGAGTCATGTCTTGCTAAGGCTAGCACATCACGTGACCCCCGGCATGGGTTATCTTTAAGCAGGGCTTTATATATTACAAGGTTTTAGCTGGCGATGCTCTTTCCTATTTGATTGAATTATTTTGCTTTTCTGCTCAACAATCTTTTCGAAGCTCTTTTGAATTTTTCATCAGCAAAAGGTTGCAAACTAAAAAGAAATCATGATCAGATGCTTTCATACCAGGCTGCAATCTAGGATAAGGAGTTTAAACCTTTACTATTGATGTCTGTCTCATATTTACATTTTAGGAGACAGTTGAAGACTTACTTATTTTCTAAGTTCTTGGGCTTCTAGACTCCTAATTATTTCTGATTATGTATTCCTAGCTAATCTTATGTAAACCACATAGAACTTAAAGGTTATGCAGCCAAAAATGGATTTTATGTTATTATATCGGTCTCTAGAAGAGCAGCACCTGATATGGGAAATCCTAGTAGAGTATCACACAGGTGTCTTAAGTAGTCTGGTGAGTTGGCTAGTCAGCCCTAAAGAGAAGAACCCAGACCCATAAGCCACTCTAACCACAATTATGGTGGAAACTGTGATCCTACCAAAACCGTACTATACTGCCATATAGGGGCCTCCTGAAGCCATAAGGGCTAATGGGGTGGTAGATAGGTGGATATAATAGGTTTTGGTGGAGTTTTGGATGGCTCACCATAAATTATAAGGGGATTATGGTGAGATGTATTTCTGGCACCCTTTATGTGTTCACAGCAGTGCCCTCTAAGCTACCCCACTGCTCTATTGGAATGCCTATGTGGCCAGTCCATTACAATGCTGGCCACTCCCACATCCAAATGGTCTGCATTAGAACATTTTGAACCTAGACAGTTTTGTCAAAAATAGTAACATAGTAAATGACAGCAGATAAAGACCCAAATGGTCCATCCAGTCTGCCCAACCGTACACGCTCTATAAATTAATAATTTAATTTAATGGGCCTTTTTCTTAGATATTTCTGGGCCAGAAACCCATAGCTTTGCCCGGTGGTGTGCTTAGGTTCTATCTACTGGAGTCTCCGTCAAAGCTCACTCCAGCCCATCTAAATCATTTCATGGTGAATAAAGTTGGACACCTGGCGACTAAAACATCTAAGCAGATGATTTTTAAAAAAATTGGGATTTCTTGTGATGTTGCCAGTTTTGAAAATGGCTATTTCTTCACCTCTGACTTTGGACATCTTAAAGGAAATGTCCAAAGTTGGACTTAGATGTCCTATCAAAAATGGCCCTCTATTCTTGTTGGTGAACCTGAGATGGTGTCTCCAACAATGGCAAGGTAAGACCCCACAAACATACCTCCACTGCTTCCCTCACCATTGCAAAAACAGCAGCACTAGCCCCATGAAGCGAGTGGGCATGCACATACCCACTGTGATAAGGTGGAAAGCCATGCTGTAATCTAGTTCCCCATGCCTGCACTCATAGACAAAGTGTGAACCACCCTGTGAGTTGATCATGTGCACTTCTGTGAGAGGCAATAAAATAGGCCATACATTGACATATAGGTAGTACAAGTTGCTTACCTGTGCTTCCACTGAAATAGGTAAGTGCTATATTGGTAATAACACCAAGATATGAACTGGGCGTGCCCTATGGAATTGCAGGCAAGTTTACTCCCTAGTCTCCACACTAAATAAAATACAAACTTCATATTTAAATTTTTGAAATGAGGAGAACCCTCAGCGTGGGTTTGAAAGCTTTAAAGAGCAGACTGTATGGGTGGACAACTAGTGTGGGACATGAAGAGATGTACTTTTTGTAACCAGAGTGTTACAGAATATATTAAAAATACCCGGTGGGGGGGGGGAGTCAATATGAGGCTGCCCATAGCTGCCCAGTTTCGCTGGGACCCGATTGCAGGTCTGGATATGGATCCAGTGCAATTGCCAGATCCAAAGGGTTTTTTTTGTGGTCGATTCCGGACCATTTGGGGGCAGGACAGGGCCAAAGGAAAGTCAGGCCTAGTAGGAGAATCCCAGGCCCTTGCTGAGGCCTGGAGTGGTGACACATATGTGTGATGACATCATGTACGACATCACACATATGTGTGCCATTGGGGGAGGTGGCCCAAAACCCCAGGAAAGTTCCTGCAGCTCTTATTTAGTTTGCCACCAACGATTAAATAATTTAAAGGTGGAAAGTGAGACCCAGGAGAGAGGAGCAAACATGTCCCAAAGTTAAAACGTGATTCATGCGTTTTGCACAATTGTGTATTTGCAATTGCATGCATATTGATCAATTTTAAGCACCAGAGAGTGCTTGGAGTTTAAGGGGGGCTGCAGTGGGCCAGAAAACGGTGTTTTTGGCACCAAAACTAGCGCTTGCCCACTGTAGTTAAGGAGACCAGCTCCTAGATATGAAAATTAAAATTCAAAATTTATATTAATTGAATTTAGAAAATGAGTTGTATCCTTAATATTTGTTTTGTGTTTCTCAATCTCATATTTCAAAAAATGTGTCTATATAAATGGAAACCAGTACTAAAAAAGATCCTTTGGAGGATGCAATAGGTCTTCCTGTTGAGCTAAAAGGATCCTTATGTAATATAACATAACATAAAATTTTTTTTGTATATCGCAATACACCGTGAAGTTCTATGTGATTAACAGGAATTAAGTAGAAGACCATACATGAGAGGTCATGATACAAGTACAAATAACATAGGATCATGACAAGGTCAAAGTCAAATACAATTATGGTATGGTAATATGAGAAGAACTTAAATAGGTGAACAGCTTTCGAATACCAGTGCAGATAGCTACAGAGACCCAAAAGAAGATGGCGAGAGGAGTAAGATTGAGGCAGGTAGTAAGATCTGAATGAATCTGTGCATAGAGCTTTTTCCATCGTCTTGAGGAGCAAGACATGCAAAAAGGGCACAGGGATTAATGCTCTAATAGGAATTTATTGAACCAGATATACTACCAGATCGACAAACTTAAAAGTGACAAATCCCCTGGACCGGATGGAATTCACCCGAGAGTTTTAAAGGAATTGAAGGTTGAAATCGGAGAGCTATTGCAAAAACTTGCCAATCTGACAATCAGAACTGGACAGATACCAGAAGACTGGAAGATAGCGAACGTCACGCCAATTTTCAAAAAAGGATCGAGAGGGGAACCGGGCAACTACAGACCTGCGAGCCTTACGTCTGTCCCTGGAAAGATGGTTGAAGCACTGATCAAGGATAGCATAGTCCGGCACCTAGATACACACGACTTGATGAAAGCCAGTCAACATGGCTTCAGGAAAGGGAAATCATGTTTAACGAATTTACTTCAATTTTTTGAGACCGTGAACAAGCAAATTGATAGTGGAATGCCGGTGGACAAAATATATTTGGACTTCCAGAAGGCGTTCGACAAAGTTCCACATGAAAGACTTCTCAGGAAACTACAAAGCCATGAAATAGAGGGAGATATACACAGGTGGATAGGCAAATGGCTGGAAAACAGAAAGCAGAGAGTGGGCATAAATGGGAAGTTCTCAGACTGGGAGAAAGTGACTAGTGGTGTGCCCCAGGGCTCGGTTCTTGGGCCGATCCTATTTAATATTTACATCAATGACCTGGAAGAAGGAGTATCCAGTGAGATCATTAAGTTTGCAGATGACACAAAGCTATGCCGGGCAATCAGATCGCAGGAGGATAGCGAGGAACTCCAGAGCGACTTGTATCAGTTAGAGAAATGGGCAGAGCAATGGCAGATGAAGTTCAACGTGGAGAAATGCAACGTAATGCATTTAGGTAGTAAGAATAAGGAACACGAGTATAGAATGTCAGGCGCAACTCTGGTTAAGAGCGAACAAGAAAAGGACCTGGGTGTACTGATAGGTAGGACCCTGAAGCCGTCGGCACAATGCGCGGCAGCGGCAAAGAAAGCAAACAGAATGTTAGGCATGATAAAGAAAGGAATCACGAGTAGATTGGAGAAAGTCATAATGCTGCTCTATAGAGCAATGGTCAGACCGCACTTGGAATACTGTGTCCAACATTGGTCTCCCAACCTAAAGAAGGATATAAAACTGCTGGAGAAGGTGCAGAGACGAGCAACGAAGCTGATAAGAGGTATGGAGAACTTGGAATATGAGGAACGACTCAAGAAACTGGGACTGTTCTCCCTTGAGAAGAGGAGGCTGCGAGGGGACATGATCGAGACTTTCAAAATGCTGAAAGGCATCGATAAAATAGAGCAGGAAAATAAATTATTTACATTGTCCAACGCGACACGGACAAGAGGACATGGTTTGAAGCTAAGGGGGGACAAGTCCAGGACAAATGCCAGGAAGTTCTGCTTTACACAGCGAGTGGTAGACGCCTGGAATGCTCTCCCAAAGGAGGTTATTAAGGAATCCACTGTGCTAGGATTCAAAGGCAAATTAGATCCACATCTCCTTACGAGAGGCATAGAGGGATATGGGTGACTAAAACTACATCAGGTGTATACCTGACTGGGCCTCCGCGTGTGTGGATCGCCGGACTCGATGGACCATGGGTCTGATCCGGAGATGGCAGTTCTTATGTTCTTATGTTTAACTATGTTTTCAGTCCTCACCTGAAATGCATGTATGCAAAGAAGACCCTATAATGGGGAGTAGTTCCTGACTGAAATGAGCTGCTTCATAGGATAGTAGTTTTGTCACATAAGCTTTTTTAGGTTTTCCTTGCAGGGAGGGATAGGAAAAAATGGAGTTGGAGCACAAAAGGCGGGTGGGGTGGGATGGGGGGTAAACTCAAATACTTCTGTCATGTAGTTTGATAGGAGACCATAAAGAGCCTTGTACATGAAACAACCCAGTTTGAATAGTGAGCGGGCCTCAATCGGGAGCCAGTGGAGTTGCTTGTAGTAAGGTTTAGCGTGGTCAGTTTTCCTTATGCCGAAGATAAGGCGCACAGCTGTGTGCTGAATCATCTGGAGTCTGTTGAAGTGTTTCATGGGGTATGAGATGTAAATGAGGTTGCTGTAATCTAGCATGCTGAGGATCAGAGCTTTGCACAGGATTTGGAAGGGAATGGTGTCAAAGTAGGAATGGATTAATCATAATTTCCAGAGTGCTGCAAAGCCTTTGTGAACCATAGCAGCGATTTGGCTTTCCATGGTCATGAGTCACTCCTAGGATTTTGATCCTGAGGATGTTTTCCTCATTGAGTCTTGAGGGGCTTGTGAGAAGAACTTGTTTTTTCAGGATTTAGTTTCAGTTTGTGTTTCATCATCCAATCATCCATTGTTTGGATAATCCCTTCCATTCGCTTTGATTCCTTTGAAGGCAGAGTAAGTATTGAGAGGAGGACCATGATGTCATTGGCATAGCTAAAGCTCTTAACTTCTGATGAGGCTAGGCGTTCCCCAACAAACATAAGTATATGTTGAACAGGATCAGGGAGAGTGGGTAACCTTGTAGAACTCCACAGGGAGTGGTCCAGATAGGGGAGAGTTTGTCATTGTGGAAGACTTGGTATGAATGACTTGTTAGGACGCCCTTGAACCAATTTCATCCAGGAATGAAAGAAGTATGTGGAGGTCTACTAAGTCAAAGGTGCTGCTTAGGTTAAATTGTAGTATAAGAGCACTCTGTCCTCTGCTGAAAAGTTGGTAGATGTTGTTCGTTAGTGAGGCTACAACTGTTTCTGTGCTGAATTGTGGCCTGGGAATCATGAAGTATATCATTCTCTTCAGGTAGTTGAACAGTTGTTAATACATTAGTCTTTCTAGTTTCACAAAGAAAGGGATGGAGGCAATGGGTGGTTGTTCTTGGTAATGGGTGTTAACATAAGAACATAAGCATTGCCTCCACTGGGTCAGACCTGAAGTCCATCGTACCCAGCAGTCCGTTCACGCGGTAGCCCATCAGCTCCAGGACCTGTATAGTAATCCTCTATCTCAGGGGTGTCAAAGTCCCTCCTCGAGGGCCGCAATCCAGTCAGGTTTTTAGGATTTCCCCAATGAATATGCATGAGATCTATTAGCATACAATGAAAGCAGTGCATGGAAATAGATCTCATGCATATTCATTGGGGAAATCCTGAAATCCCAACTGGATTGCGGCTCTCGAGGAGGGACTTTGACACCCCTGCTCTATCTATATACCCTTCTATCCCCTTTTCCAGCAGGAAATTGTCCAATCCTTTCTTGAACCCCAGTACCATACTCTGCACTATCACACCCTCTGGAAGTGCATTCCAGGTATCTACCACACGTTGGGTAAAGAAGAACTTCCTAGCATTCGTTTTGAATCTGTCCCCTTTCAATTTTTCCGAATGCTCTCTTTTTCTTTTATTTTTTGAAAGTTTGAAGAATCTGTCCCTCTCCACTCTCTCCATGCCCTTTGATGGGAACATGCTGCTAAGCATTGTCTGAGTTCAGTTGAAAAGTAAGCCCTGAAAAGTTGGGAGAGCAAGTTGAATGATTTCAGGTGGGCAGGTGTCTAATGGGCATTCGTCCACATATGTATTTGGCATACAGCTTCTGGAACAAGTTTAAGTTCGGGGGGGGGGGGCAATGTTTCCCAGATTAGTTCTGCTGTTTGGTTCTGAGGAGAGAATGCACATAGGTAGTTCTCTGGTGCGTGGGGTGGGGCTGAACTTAATGCGGAGAGACTGGATCTTTGAACAGAAGTAATCAGCGAGTTTGTTGACTGGAGGCAGGTCTTCCTTGGGGAGCTAGGATTAGTTTGGTGGTGTTGATCAGTTTAGACACTATCCTAAAGAATTCCATGGTGTTGATGGAATGGTCACCCACCAGCTGGGAATAGTAGGCTTTGCGCTTTTCTTTGAGCATTTGTTTATATTTGTGTACTTGTTCACACCAGTGTCCATTGTTGACCTGTGTTTGATGTTTGTGCCATGACCTCTCTAGGTGTCGGACTGTGCATTTTAGGTCACTGAGCTCTTCATCAAACCATTTATCTGACTCACATGGATTTAGGGTAGAGTCTGATGTAGATATCAGTACTAACTTTGTCCCAGGTAGCATAGAAGTCTAGTGGGTCTAAGAATTCTTCAAAGTCTTTGAATTCAGACCAGAAGGAGAGTGCTTCAATGTGACTTCTGGTTGTATAGGTTTTTATTGGCTTGGGTGCATGTTTGGCTTCCTGCCAAAGTAAGTTAAACTGGAACTTGAAGTGGTCTGACCAAAGTGAGGGAGACCAATCCCCTTCTTGCAGAGCTATACTAAGGTATATTGTGTCAACTTCCAGGGTGGTAACGAGGTCTAGATGGTGTCCTTTCTGATGAGTGGGTGAAGGTGAGGGGATGGAGTACCCGAGGGACTGTAGAAAATTGAAGAGGTCCTTGACAGTCTAGGTATGAGTGAATTCTAGGTATAGATTAATGTCTCCTAGTAGAAGACAGTAGGGGGAGGAGCGTAAGTTCCTAAGTACGAAGTCTAAGAAGCCTTGTTGGGCCTCGGTCCACTTACCAGGAGGAACATAGAAGAGTATGCATGTAAGGGGTCTTTCAGTGTGTTGTTGATTTGGTATGAGAGAATTTCTAGGTTACTTGGAATCGAGAATTGTGAATTCAAAAGAGTCCTTGATCACAATGGCCAGCCCTCTTGAGTTGCCTACATGAGGAGACTGTTCTGTATCTTAGGGGGCAAAATTCTCTGATTAGAGGGTCATCTGGGGATGGAAGCCAGATTTCTGTCAGGGAACAGGATGTCCAGTTATTCAGATGTGAGCCAATCTTTCACCAAGGTTGATTTTTTTTGTCTTATGGATCGGATATTAATATAGGTACAGGGAACAGGGACAGCCTTGCAGTGTGTGTTTGCAGGAATAAGTGGAATTTGTCTGAGCAGCCTGCTCTTTCTGCCCTTTTTGGAGTTGTATCTTCTGTGTGGTTTCTGGCATCTAATTGTTGTAGGGATGGGCCTTCACCCCATATCATAGCAGCAAATCAGGTTCTGGTGGTGAGGTGAGAGATGAGAGTGGGTGGTATATCTTACTGGTGTATCTTACTAGGATAGGCCAGATGTCATTGCTCTTGAAGAGGTCCGAACATGGGTAGGAAGGTCCAGGAACAGTCACGTGGTCAGGGAGAGAAGGAATGTTCAGCTGGTCCCTTCCTCTTCTCCCTGCTGGTCCCTTCCCTCCCTCCCTGCTGGTCTCCTCCTCTCCCAGCTGGTCACTTCCTCCTGCTCCCTGCTGGAGCACTGGTACCTAGACCTTCCTCCCTGCCTGCTGGAAGGGCTGATTGAAGAAGTCCAAAGATGGGTAGGAGGAGCCAAGAACGGCTACATGGTAATAAATATAACACTGGAACAATTGGATGAGGATTGTTCAAAAATTTGAATTCTTGATTTTTAAGAAAACTCTGTTCTAACTTCTTTAGTTATTTTAAAAAGCCTAGATTTTAATTGTGGACTTGGATTAAGGGTTAACCTCTTGTAAATAGAACTGTCATTTAACTGTCTGAGTGCTTTAGCCTCGTAATCAGATCTGTTCAGAATCACAACTGCTCCCCCCTTATCAGCCTAGTACCTTGCCAAAACTCAAGGAGTAGAAACATTCCATGCTACTGATCCAGGGCAAGCAGTGGCTTCCCCCATGTCTTTCTTAAAACCAGCTATGCTGTCTACTCTTACCACAACCTCTGACAATGCATTCCAGAGCTTAATTATTCTCTGAGTGAAAAAAATAATTCCTCCTATTGGTTTTAAAAGTATTTCCCTGTAACTTCACTGTGTCCCCTAGTCTTTGTCATTTTTGAATCGCTTAAATTGCTCTGAATATGAGGTAGTTACTGTTCAATACTTCCTAGGTGCCATTTACACAAGCTCAACATCCTACTTGCAAATCTGATCTGCCTCTCCTGTGCCTACTTCTCACCAGACATGTGTTTCTATTTTGATTTCTCAGGCATTGCACCGTGTGCATGTTGGCTTGAGGATTTCAGTATGTTGAGTCTATTTTTTTGTATGTGATTTTCCTGCACCCCCCCTCCAATCTCCCACACTCCTATGAATGCAGAACCTACTGCTGGAGAGTAATGTTGATGTCTTGCCTAGAATGCCCTGCAAGACAAGACAACAACCAGCTAGATAATAAAAGGTAAAACACTGATACCGTTATAACCTAAATTGTGACAGGGCCGGGGTAACCCAGCTCCAGCCCCAGGCGCAAGTATTAGCGCTCTTTGGAGGACCACTCTGGAATAAGCACAGCAGAGAAAAATGAAAAAATAAACGTTCCAACAATAATTTCTAGTTCCAAGTTTTATTATCAAGTTCAGTTTGCACTGGTTCTAATACAGCCTCACCAGCTGATGATGCTTGGAAGAGATTTATCACAAACAAAAGTTCTCCTTACAGCCACTTTTTGTAGCTATCAGAAAAAAGAAAAAAAAACCAAACAGGATTCCTTCTCACAGTTTGGCTGCCATGCTTTGCATAGTTCTGGGCAGCATTCTGGTTTCAAGAACTTATATATAAGAGCCCCGAGGACCAGCCGGCCCTGGGCTTTAGCTCCACTCTTTTTAGGCTTGGCACAATTATTGTATTGAGCCCATTGTGTTTCTTCAGGAAGTTCTCACCACCTGACTACCTGAATTATAAACAACCTCCACTACCCTTCTTATTTCTGGGCAGGGGGCTGGGAGCTATCCACTCTTGTTTTAATGGTCTAAGATTCCCCTCCCAAAAGTTCCCACTATCAGGGATGTGCAATGTCAGGTCACTTAATCCACTCCAGGCTTTATTTCTCCTTTTAAGGTTAGCTAGCATTACCCATCCCCCACTCACTATGCTTTGCTTGCATACAGGGTTTCTGATTTAATTTCTGTTGCTAACCAACCCTCACATTCACACATCAAACTCTCATTCATTATACAGTCCCTCAAGAGGACAGAAATGTTTCTTTAAGTACTTTAGACCATTGTTATAGAACAAACTTTCATTCCCTTCCCCCATTCAGTACCTTACTGACTCATGCTACAGACATATAATCTAAGGGGTTCATAATTTAAAAAAAAAAAAAATGTCTAAAAAATGTCCTAAATGGCTACTTGGACGATCAAAAAGCCTGATCGTCCAAGTACCCATAACCAAAGCTGGCTTTTAGACGTATGTAAAACCAGCTTAGGCCTTTCCCCTGCCTCTAAATGCACAGAGAGAAAAGAGATGTGTTTAGAGGAGGGAAAAGGGCGGGCAGTGGGCGGGAGGTGCACCGACCTACACCTAGGCGTACAACACATATAACCAAAACAGTTGACAGGTTGTCTAGTCAGCACTTAGACCTTTATGACTTAGACAAAGTCAAACCAGGTCTAAGTGCTGAAAAAGGGGCCGCTGAGCTGATTGCCGCTGGTGCGATCAGTTCAGCGACCCGGCAACCTACCCACCGCAACCATCGCAGCAGGAGAGATGCCCAATCTCTCCTGCCGCGATACATCACCCTCCCCCCCCGACAACGTCGGGGCAAGAGGGAGCCCAAGCCCTCTTGCCCCGTTGAACCGCGGCCCCCCCGACAACATAGGGGCAAGAGGGAGCTCAAGCCCTCCTGCCCCTCGATCGCTAACCCCCCCCGATTACGATCGGCCAGGAGGGAGCCCAAGCCCTCCTGCCCCATGATCGCTAACTCCCCCGATTACGGTCGGGTAGGAAGCCCTCCTGCCCCGGGTACCCGCAGCACCCCCGACAACATCGGGGCAAGAGGGAGCCCAAGCTCTCCTGGCCCCGGCGACCCCCCCACCTACACGAACGGGCCAGGAGGGGACTTCAATATGCCTGATGCAGACTGGAACTCATTTTCAGCGACAACCAGCGGTAGCAGGAGGCTCTTAACCTCCATAAAGGGAGCACGTCTCAAACAAATGGTAACGGAGCCCACTAGGGCCCAGGCGATCCTCGACCTGGTACTCACCAACGGGGAAAGCGTCTCAGAGGTCTCAGTAGGAGATACGCTAACCTCCAGCGACCACAACATAGTATGGTTCAACCTTAGGAAAGGCTTCCCTAATTCTGCATCCCTAATCGCTGCCTGGCTGGGCGGAACTTCCTCTCCGATTGCAGAATTGACGTCAGGGAGAGCATGTGTCGGCGTCGGCTTTGGGGCCTGTTATCCATTGGTGGGTCCTGTTCCCCGATGGCAGCGGCAGTGGCAGTGGCTTGGGGAACGGCAGGGAGAAAGAAAGAAAGGGGGCAGGCAGGGAAACAGAAGGAAAGAAGAGAAACAGAAAAAAAGAAAGAAAGATCAGGGAGAGAGGAAGAAAAAGTTGGGGGAGGGAATGAGGAGTGGAGGAGAGAAAGCATACAGGCTGATAGAAGGGAAGAAAGATTGGATGCACAGTCAGAAGAAGAAAGTGCAACCAGAAATCACCAGACAAGGTAGGAAAAATGATTTTATTTTAAATTTAGCAAAGTGGAGGCAGTATTACCACAGTTTTCAAAGGAATTTGCCCAAATAACTTAGTTAACTGGGTAAATTCCCAGAGATGAAAACTTCCCTTCACTTACTATGCACAGTTCTGAATTTATATCTGCTGTCTATATTTTACAATATGGTCACCTTTTACTAAACCGCAATAGTGGTTTTTAGCGCAGGGAGCCTATGAGCGTCAAGAGCAGCGCTGGGCATTCAGCGCAGCTCCCTGCGCTAAAAACTGCTATTGTGGTTTAATAAAAAGGATGGAGGGTATATTTGTCTATTTTTGTATGGTTGTTACTGAGGTGACAATGCATAGAGTCATCTGCCTTGACCTCTTTGAAAAAAACCCAGAATAGGAATGATAATTAACATTTTCTCAGCGTATAGTGTGCTTTGTGTTTTTTAATTTTATTATTGGTAGATCATTTTGACTTGGTCATTTTAAAGTAGCTCACAAGCTCAAAAAGTTTGGGCACCTCTGAGCTACAGCGTTGAAACTGTGTATTTCTATTTTATCCCCCCTTTTACAAAACTGTGGAGCGTTTTTTAGCACCAGCCGTGGTGGTAGCAGCTCTGATGCTCAGAATTCTATGAGTGTCAGGGCTGTTACCACTGTGGCTAAAATCCACACTACAGTTTTGTAAAAGGGTGAGGGGTTAGTTTGTGATGACATATTCCATACTAGGCGAAGGTGTTTTCTGTGTTCTGTGTGTTTGAAAGACATGGTTTTCTGTTAGGATTGACGGTGTAGGATTGATCTGTGCTGGTCTGGCTTGTTTAGTTTTACAGAGCTGTCATCTGGAGCTGTCATCCGCCGGCTCATCGGGGATCGATCAGAAGAGTACTGAGTGTGACGGACAGCGGCTATCTGGAGGAGACAAGCGCAGTAAGTCCTGAGTGACAGTGAGATACTGCAGTGATGGACAAGTTTTTGAAAAGGAAAGAACTAGACTCTGAACAAAATTTGGAGCCAGATGAGAGCCCAAGTATGAGTGGGGGTCAAAAGAAAGCAAAGATGGTTAGCGCAAGCAAATTCTCTGGCGCAAGGCAATATAGCGAAAGCTATATTTCAGTTGGATTTACTTTCACTGGAGATGCAAACAAACCAATTCCACTGTGCGTGGTGTGTGGTGAAAAGCTAGCTAACAGTGCTATGGTCCCAAGCAAACTTAAACGCCATCTCCAAACGAAATACCCTTCGCTTCAAAACAAGAATGCGGACTATTTTGTTCGCCTGCATGACAACACGGAGAAACAGGCAACTTTCATGAGAAAAACCACAAAGGTAAATGAAAGAGTTCTTAAAGCTAGCTATCAAGTTGCTGAACTTATAGCCAAGTCAAAAAAGTCGCACACTGTGGCAGAGACATTAATACTTCCTGTCTGCAAAGCTATTGTAGAGGAGATGCTCGGACCTGAAGCAGCTAAGGAAATAGCCAAAGTCCCTCTCTCAGACAACACAATTTCCAGACGTATTAATGACATGTCTGCAGACATCGAAAGTGTGGTTTTCGAAAAGATCCGTATCAGTGAGAAATTTGCATTGCAACTTGACGAGTCTACTGATATCAGTGGACATGCTCAACTCTTGGCCAATGTGCGTTTTGTTGATGGTGATGCAATTAGAGAAAACTTCTTTTTTTGCAAGGCATTGCCAGAAAAAACAACAGGAGAAGAAATTTTTCAGGTCACATCAGAATACCTTGAAAAAGGAGGACTTAAGTGGGAAAACTGCACAAGTGTCTGCACCGATGGAGCTGCAGCCATGGTCGGGCGCACCAAAGGCTTTGTAAGCAGAGTGAAGGAAAGAAATCCAGATGTGATTGTTACGCATTGTTTTTTACACCGTGAGGCCCTCGTAGCCAAGACTTTACAAGCAGTCCTAGTTCATGTGTTGGATGATGTTGTGTGCATGGTAAACTTTGTAAAGTCACGACCCGTGAAAAGTCGCATATTTGCAGCTTTGTGTGAGGAGATGGGAGCGAAGCATAAAACCTTGCTGTTTCATACAGAGGTCCGGTGGTTGTCGCGTGGCAAGGTCTTGGTTCGTGTGTATGAGCTGCGGGAGGAACTTAAAGTGTTTCTGACAAATGAGAGGTCAGATTACGCAAAGCAGCTTGCAAATGATGAGTGGTGTGCAAGGCTGGCATACCTGGCAGATATATTTTATCATCTGAATGAACTGAACACACGAATGCAAGGCCGAAGTGAAAACCTGCTTACAAGTACAGATAAAATAAATGGATTCCGTTCAAAGGTGCAACTCTGGCATCAACACGTGGAAAGTGGCAATCTTGAAATGTTCACACTCACCAAGCAATGGCAAGGTGTTCACACTGCTGCACTGTGTGAGATAATAGTTAAACATTTAAAAACTCTTGAGGAGAAGTTGTCATTTTATTTCTCTTCAGTCTCCACTGAATGCCTTGACTGGGTTAGAGACCCTTATAGCTCAGCATCAGTTGGTGGAAAGGACATGACTTTACAGGAGCAGGAGGAACTAACTGAATTGAGACAAAATCGTGGTTTCAAGCTAAGATTTGCTGATCTACCTTTGGACAGTTTTTGGTTGGATACCGCCAAGGAGTTCCCCCTTCTGGCAAACAAAGCTATTTTGACATTGCTCCCATTTTCCACTACATATCTGTGTGAGATTAGCTTTTCAAGCATCATTGCTATAAAAACCAAATACAGAGAGAGACTGAGAGCTGTTGACGAAGAGCTACGTGTGTGTCTTTCTTCGATTCCAGCCAGAATATCAGCTTTGTGTTCAGCCAAACAGGCCCAGGTTGCGCACTGAATAAAGTATTTTATAATTTTTCACTATTCTGTTTACTTAATATTTCATAATAAAGTAATTATAAAATACTTTCTTTGTGTTTATTTGATTCCTATTCAAGAGAATTACTTTATATATAGTCAATATAGGCACAGAGTTAAATTTTTTAACATTTTCTAATGGTGGTGTGCCTCGTGATTTTTTTCATGAAACAAGTGTGCCTTTGCCCAAAAAAGGTTGAAAAACACTGCCTTAGAAGACCGGACGGAAGTTACGTGGAAGCAGATTCCGATAAAGCCGAACTACTGAATGAATACTTCTGCTCAGTCTTCACCTGTGAGGCACACGGTCCGCAGTTAAAGGCAACACAAAGCACAGAAGACCCGTTTCAGAATTTTGAGTTCACACCAGGTGAAGTTTACAGTGAACTGGCAAGACTCAAGGTGAACAAAGCCATTGGACCAGAAAATTTGCACCCAAGAGTGCTCAGAGAATTGAGCGATGTCCTGGCGAAACCGTTGGCTGAGCTATTCAATCTCTCCCTAAGTAAGGGGAAAGTTCCCCTGGACTGGAAATTAGCTAATATTGTTCCTCTGCATAAAAAGGGTTGCAGGGCAGAGGCTGCGAATTCTAGACCGGTGAGTCTCACATCAATAGTGTGCAAACTCATGGAAACACTAATTAAAAGCAAATTGGACACGATCTTGAATGAAGGGAATCTTCGGGATCCCAGTCAGCATGGATTCACCAAGGGTAGGTCCTGCCAATCCAACCTCATCAGCTTCTTTGACTGGGTAACAAGAAAGTTGGACTTGGGAGAGTCTTTGGACGTCGTATACCTGGACTTCAGTAAAGCTTTTAACAGTGTCCCACAACGCAGGCTGCTAAGCAAGATGGAATCGATGGGTTAGGAGAGACACTAACTGCATGGGTCAATGATTGGCTGAGTGGCAGACTTCAGAGGGTGGTGGTTAATGGTACCCTCTCTAAAACATCGGAGGTGACCAGTGGAGTGCCGCAGGACTCGGTCCTGGGTCCACTCCTTTTCAACATATTCATAGGGGATCTGACTCAAGGGCTTCAAGGTAAAATAACACTATTCGCCGATGACGCCAAACTATGTAATATAGTAAGTGAATTCAGTTTACAGAATTATATGGCGCAGGACCTGTTTACATTGGAAAGTTGGTCCTCAACCTGGCAGCTAGGCTTCAATGCTAAGAAATGTAAGGTCATGCACCTCGGAAGCGGAAATCCATGCAGGACGTACTTCTTGAACAGAGAAACTTTAACTAGGACTTCAGCAGAACGAGATTTAGGAGTAATCATCAGTGCAGACATGAAAACTGCCAATCAAGTGGAGAAGGCTTCATCTAAGGCAAGGCAGATATTGGGTTGTATCAATAGAAGTTTCGTCAGCCGAAAGCCTGAAGTCATAATGCCGTTGTATAGGGCCATGGTGAGACCTCATCTGGAGTACTGTGTGCAATTCTGGAGGCCACATTACAGTAAAGATGTGCGCAGAATTGAATCGGTTCAACGGACGGCCACCAGGATGATCTCGGGGCTCAAGGGTCTCTCGTACGAAGAGAGACTCAACAAATTGCAGCTCTACACTCTTGAGGAACGTAGGGAGAGGGGAGACATGATCAAAACATTTAAGTACCTCACGGAACGTGTCGAAGTGGAAGATGATATTTTCTTTCTCAAGGGACCCTCGGCCACAAGAGGGCACCCGCTCAAACTCAGGGGCGGAAAATTTCATGGCGACACCAGAAAGTATTTCTTCACAGAGAGAGTGGTTGATCATTGGAACAAGCTTCCAGTGCAGGTGATCGAGGCAGACAGCGTGCCAGACTTTAAGAATAAATGGGATACCCATGTGGGATCCCTGCGAGGGTCAAGATAAGGAAATTGGGTCATTAGGGCATAGACAGGGGGTGGGTAAGCAGAGTGGGCAGACTTGATGGGCTGTAGCCCTTTTCTGCCATCATCTTCTATGTTTCTATGTTTCTATGACCGTAATTGGGGGGATTAGCGATCGCGGGGCAGGAGGGCTTGAGCTCCCTCTTGCCCCGACGTTGTTGGGGGGGTTCGCGGTTCGACATGGCAGGAGGGCTTGGGCACCCTCCTGCCTGGATCGTTGTGGGTGGGGGATTCTGTAACCGTGTTGTTTTTGACAGACACCGATTACAGAATCCAGCTTTTAGGTGAAGGACTGGCTCCTCCTTCGCCTAAAAGCCCTTCTGTTGGACGTTTGGGGCTTAGGTGTTTTTTTGGTTCATTATGGCCAAAAAGTGTAGACGTCGTGGGGGTGCACTTTTAGACGTATTGGTGATCTGGGCGTTTAGTAGAGGCAGGCCATAATTAAAACAAGGGCATTTGTTTTGGTTATGGACACTTTCCCTGCTTCTGCTTTGAACGTTTAAGGATTTAGGCCAAAAAGGGACTTAGACTTTTTTTTTATTATGCTCCTCCACGGCTTCTAGGCTGCAGTCCATTTCATTCCCCTCAGAGATATCTCCCTCTACTTCCATAAGGGACTCCTCACTTTCTGAAGCTGGGTACAAGCTATCTTCTGGAGCAGCATTGGGCCAACCCTGCTCATGGAGCTTTTCCCTTCCAATTAACCTCTGCTTGGAAAGCAAAGTTTTTTTTAGCATGGCAGTGCTGTGGGACAGGGAGTTTGTTAGCAGAATGCAGTAAGATAGAGCTCCTAGCCTTCAGTTTCCTGTTCTGTGAGGAATATCATTCCCTCCAGGTTCCTGATTGCCTATGTGTGTTAGCTGCTGTGAAACTTTCACTGGTGCTCTAGCCACTTTCTGCCTGTCAGCTCCACCCCCTTTCCTTAACCCTTGCTGTGTCAGATTGCCTGACCAGAGGTTTAACCTGAGAATTAACAGATGGGTTATAAAAGGGATTATAGTGGCTTGGAACAGGTATTCTGTTCTTCTCTGCCATCCCTTCTCTGTTCTGCCCTACCTGTCTGATCTTAGCACTGGGAACAGAGTTAATGTGTAGGTTCCTTGGCTTAGGAATATGGGGGGGTGAGGTGGGGTTGCTTGACGGCAACAAAATTTTCTGACAGGTCTTAGCTATCAAGCTTTACTTTCTTGACAGTGCATGAACCAATTAGCGCTCAGGCACTGATCAGAAAATAAGGCAACGACAGCTCAGACCTGTTGGCAAATGTTAGCTGCAAATGTTAGGGAGAATTATAGAGAATTTCTCAGAGTGCTCATTTTAATATTAATGACCTCTTTGTAAGTAAGCCATTTTAATAATCCACCGCTAAAATACATGCATGCTAAATCGGCTGGAACCAGTTTAGCACACATGTTAAAGGCATATTTTAGTTTTAAGAATCTTCCCCTGAGTGCTTGAAGTCCTTTTTCCTTGTTTTTCAAGAATACTTGTTTAGAAGGCTCAGTAATTCACTCTCAGTTTAGGTTTGAGTTATTCAGTTATATTGGGTGATTTTTTTTCTTTGTTATTTTGGATTTGGAATTTTGTTTCTATACAGGAGGAAATGTGAGGAGGCGCTTTATGTGATTAATAGCGTGATTAAACATTTTAATCGTGAGTAATCATGTGATTAAAATTTTTAATTGATGTATAGTCTTAGTAATAATACAATTCAATGTCATTAGTAAATTCATCTAAATGAAATATCATCATTGCAGAACGTTGTGATTATTATTATTTCTGATCTGTTTTATTTATATCTTATATGGAAAAACAGAAAACACATGTACAAGTATGGTATCTTGGAAGTATTCTGTTCTCCTTAACCTGCAATGCAAAGACTTAGCAATGCTTTTTTTCCAGACTCTAACAACAGCAATATTTTCTGTGCCCTTGAGTCCATTTCTTGGCAGTGTCATATTTGTCACATCCTATGGCAGACCTATCAAGTTCTGGGAGAAAAACTATAAGTAAGCAATTATTATTTTACTAGTCTTTAAGCCCATTACATTAACGAGTACTAGAATATATGTCTGTCTGTCTTTCTGTCTGTCTCTCTCCCTGGCCCCCTTTGTCTGTCTGTCTTTCTGTCTCTCTCCCTGTGTCTTTCTTCCTTTCTTTATGTCTCCCTCCTGCTATCTTTCTTTCTTTTTCCCTCCCTCCTGCTGTCTGTCTGTCTTTCTATCTGTCTCTCTCCCTGCCCCCTATGCAGCAGCAGCATTTCCCTCCCCCCCCTCACTTCCCTGTGCAGCAGCCACAGCAGCAGTATTCCCTCCTCCTCCATTTCCCTGTGCAGCAGCATTTCCCTCCCCCCACCTCACTCCCTGTGCACAATAAAAATATTGAATAACAACAAAAAAAATAAAACCACCAAAAATCTGTCACAAATTGTATACTGCTTTGGTTTAAAGCAGTGTATAAGTTTTTAAACTTCTCCGTTCTTCTAATTTTGGTGCTAAATTTTGAGGGTGTGTGTGAACTAATAATAACCATCCAGGTAAGACAGAGCCCGCCACTTGTCACGCAGGAGCAGCGCGTTCACTTACCCTTCAGTGCATGCTCGGCAGGGTGAGAAGCCGGAGCTGTAACCAGGTTAGAGGGTGCTCGGGTGCGTGGGAAGCAGTTTTGCAGGCTAGTGGGTGTGAGGAGTGCCCGGGATCGTGAGCAATGCCCGGTGTTCTGTCGCCAACTGTTACAATTGCAGCCTCGGGAGCCATGACTCCTTTAGTTCCTTGCCGGAGTTATTTTTAAGTTTAAAGCTGCCGCGGTGGCTCCTCTCACAATCCCCGCCTGCGTCGGAAGCCTTCTCCAACGCAGGTGCGGCTCATGAGAGGAGCTGCAGTGGCGGCTTTGAACTTAAAAATAACTTCGGCCAGAACATTACCTTGGGGTCTGCAAGTGTGGTTCCATTGTCATATTTCCTCCCAAGCTAATAGAACCCTAACGCGCATGCGTACTCCTACCTGCCACAGATCTATGGATCACGGATCACGCAGGTAGGAGTGCGCATGCGTGCTTAAGGTTTTATTATATAAGATTTTACAAAATCTTTGAGCCTGATTTTAATTTCTGTTCATGTGATATCTTGTATCTCTTGAAGGCAACTTTATACATTTTTATTCTACTGTACAGTATTTTGTTATTTAGACAGTTAGTTTTCTTTGAACAGTGGAGTACTAGAAGTTAAATATCATGTACTTACTGCACAATCCTGATAGACCTATTTTTTAGCATTCTATAAAGCTAAAGCATTCTATAAAGTTGTATGCTAATTTTGGCACCCCATTTGTACTCACTGAGCATCAATTCTTAGCACTAAAGTTTTGTTATGAAATACTAGCATAAGTCACCATTGGCATACCAAAAATGTAACACCTCTTCAGTTATGCCTGTAATAGACATGGTATAACTGTTGGTCTGTTCGTTTCACAAAGGTGTGCGCTAGAGAGTTATGCAGGGATAGAAATCAAAACTGGGACTCTTTTCCCTGGAGAAGAGAAGACTTAGAGGGGATATGATAGAGACTTATAAGATCATGAAGGGCATAGAGAGAGTAGAGAGGGACAGATTCTTCAAACTTTCAAATAATAAAATAACAAGAGGACATTCGGAAAAGTTGAAAGGGGACAGATTCAAAACGAATGTTAGGAAGTTCTTTACCCAATGTGTGGTGGACACCTGGAATGCGCTTCCAGAGGGCATAATAGGGCAGAGTACGGTACTGGGGTTCAAGAAGGAATTGGACAATTTCCTGCTGGAAAAGGGGATAGAAGGGTATAGATAGAGGATTACTGCACAGGTCCTGGACCTATTGGGCCGCCGCGTGAGCGGACTGCTGGGCTCGATGGGCCTCAGGTCTGACCCAGTAGAGGCATTTCTTATGTTCTTAAACATGTCCCCGGTAGAATCAAACCCGTCCCCTTCCGTCCCCACTAGAAGTCAAACTCGTCCCCGCTGGAATCAAATCTGTCCCCGCCCATCCCTATAAACTTCAGAAGTAGTTATTTCATTTAATTATGCTACTGAATGGGGGCGCTGGTGAGCACTGACTGGGATGGTCACATGGTAACTGAGCTTCAGCTATAATCTATACAAACCCGAGAAAAACATCTAAATACTTCATTCTTTTTGAGTGAATTGCTCCTCATTTAACTTCTGAACATGTCAGCTACAAAACCAGGTAAGCATAAAAATGCTGAGCCATCTTCACCGCAAAAAAATAGTGATGAGAAACTCAAGGAACCATCTGTGGCCTTCATTATAGAGGAGCTACGTTCGATCCGCAACCTTCTCTTAGACACCAAACAAGACATCACTGAAATGAAAGCAGAACTTACCACTCTCCGGAAAGAGTTTACTAGTGTTAAGCTACGTACGGATACTTTGGAAGTCAAGGTACAAACCTTGGAAGATTCCATCAAGCTTCTTTTCAAACAGACCTCTCACATAGCAAAGCTTGAGTCGGCCCTGGAGGATGAAAAGAATAGGGCAAAACGTAACAGTTTTCGTTTGCTCAGATTACTGGAGGGTAGGGAGGCTTGTGATCTTACCAATTTCCTTACTGCCCTACTGCCTGAGCTCCTCAAGATCTCAACGGATATGAAACTGGATTTTGACACCATATATCGGGTTCCCCAACACGTAGGGATAACCCTGCTGCGGCAAGCACATGTTCAACTCATCCTGCAGAAAGCGAAGACACATTCTGCGATACTCTTTGAGGGTAATAAATTGATCCTGGTTCCTGATCTCTCGAAAGAAACGGCTAAAAAGAGGAAGCAACTCCTTGCTTTTCGACCAAAACTATCAGCTATGGGTGCCAAACATGGCCTCCTGTACCCTGCTCGTATGCGTGTCACATTCAACAATACTACCAAAGACTACACTAATCCTGCTGATCTAGCTGAATTCATTGAGAGTGTTCACCCGACCTCTATTGACAAAACTTAAATTTCTCTGCTTCGGTTCGAATATGGTTCTTCTTGGCGCATTTCAGCACAACCATCATCTTCTCTGCTACACACACTTCCTGGTAAACATGGCTGTGGGCACACAGCCATTAAGAGTGTTTAGCTTTTACATGTTCACTCTATGTTAGGACGATGTTTTTCAAACTAAATGTTATATTGCTGGTTCTTAGTTACGTCCATGCTCCCCTATTGCTGCTTGCCTACCCATGGCGAGTTCTTGGAGTTTTCTATTTGTTCATGTTTTCCTTTTTGCAGGTGTTTTTTCATTACAGATGTATGCAGGTGATTTTACCCCTAAACTATTAACATTGCCATACATATTCTTTCCGATATTATTTATTTTCCTCTACAGCACTGCCATTATTCCTCTTGATAATTGTATCATTTACTTAATTATAATGCTCTTTATAACTACACTATGCATATTTCTACAGAAAGATGCCTTCTATCACCACTTAGCGATATTTGTATGTATAGGCCTTTCTATCAGTTACCTAACATTGGATAGCACATCAGCCCTGAATACTATTTGGTTTCTTTCTGTTTTCTCCCTATTTTACTATTTCTTCAGCACTCTTCATTCTGATCTACATCACACTATATCTTTCCATGTACAAGGGATGCCACAATGTACCAGTAGTATGCTGGATTCTTTCACTCTGGAGTTTTTGATTTCTAAACATGATTCCCATAAGTGCCTTCTTTGTAAAAATGGCTATTTCTCATACTGTCTTATCCACCACTATGTCTCATAGCACCCATGTGCATTTTCTGATATTTTATTATGTTCTGACTAATATGTTACTTAACCTGCACTCTTATTGTTCATTATACCCTGCTGATTATGCTTGCACTTGAGTACATCACAATAGTGACATAATTTGTATAAAATTAAATTGCTGGCATTCCTGGTTTATTAATATGAGTACCATGAGAGCCCTTGTTAGAGAGGTACCAATATGTTGTAGATACATTCACCCAACTGAATTGTTTAGGACCAGAGTATATCACATGCACTATTACTACGATATGGCTATTATAATGCTCAGATTTCAATATTATAGCTTGTCATACCCAGCTGTTATTCCTGCATTTGAGTACATCATAATCATGACATATTATGCCTATTACTTGTTTCTTTTTGAATGTGAAAGGTTTTAATAACCCAGTCAAACGATGTAAAATACTTTGTTATACAGCACAGTATAAACTAGACATTGTGTTCTACCAGGAAACCCATCTATCTGAGATTGAGTCCAAAAAGATTTTGCCAAAATGGGCATCCCCACCTATATACTCACCTGCTATGGGGAAAATGAATGGTGACATTACTTTAATTAGACGTCGCTCTGATCTCAAGATTCTATCACACATCACGGATGACAAGGGGCGCTGGATTAAGGTGGAATTGTCCAGTGGCACATTCAAACTGAATGTCATCAATATTTATGCCCCCCAACGTGGATGACCCCGCCTTCTTCCACACGCTTTCTGCATTGATCACTGTTTCCGGAAATGTACCGTGTATATTAGGTTGTGACTTTAGTCAAATTCTAGACAAGGATTTGGATAGGAAATCTCGGTCTGTATACAGACAAACTAAAACATGGCAAAGTATACAAGATTTAATGAGCCAACTGAAAATGATAGATATGTGGAGAATTCTGCATCCTGGAGACAGGCAAAACTTCGAGTGGAAGAAATTCTGGCAAAAAACATTAAAAAGGGGGACAAATCCTTCTTCAGGTATATTAGTGACAGAAAAAGGAACACAGGCGGGATAGTACGCCTTAGAAGACCGGACGGAAGTTACGTGGAAGCAGATTCCGATAAAGCTGAACTACTGAATGAATACTTCTGCTCAGTCTTCACCTGTGAGGCACCGGGACACGGTCCGCAGTTGAAGGCAACACAAATCACAGAAGACTCATTTCAGAATTTTGAGTTCACACCAGGTGAAGTTTACAGTGAACTGGCAAGACTCAAGGTGAACAAAGCCATGGGACCAGAAAATTTGCACCCAAGAGTGCTCAGAGAATTGAGCGATGTCCTGGCAAAACCGTTGGCTGAGCTATTCAATCTCTCCCTAAGTAAGGGGAAAGTTCCCCTGGACTGGAAATTAGCTAATGTCGTTCCTCTGCATAAAAAGGGTTGCAGGGCAGAGGCTGCGAATTATAGACCGGTGAGTCTCACATCAATAGTGTGCAAACTCATGGAAACACTAATTAAAAGCAAATTTGGCACGATCTTGAATGAAGGGAATCTTCGGGATCCCAGTCAACATGGATTCACCAAGGGTAGGTCCTGCCAATCCAATCTCATCAGCTTCTTTGACTGGGTAACAAGAAAGTTGGACTTGGGAGAGTCTTTGGACGTCGTGTACCTGGACTTCAGTAAAGCTTTTGACAGTGTCCCACACCGCAGGCTGCTAAGCAAGATGGAATCGATGGGGTTAGGAGAGACACTAATTGCATGGGTCAATGATTGGCTGAGTGGCAGACTTCAGAGGGTGGTGGTTAATAGTACCCTCTCTAAAACATCGGAGGTGACCAGTGGAGTTCCACAGGGCTCGGTCCTGGGTCCACTCCTTTTCAACATATTCATAGGGGATCTGACTCAAGGGCTTCAAGGTAAAATAACACTATTCTTCCTTTGTTTTGCTTTTCTTTAATCAATTGTATTTCAAAACCCTATCTTACCTTATGTAATGAGAACATGTATTAGTTATTTACCCGATATTATTATTTAAAGTTTGTACTGTTTGTCTCTCATTGAATGTATTTTAAAATGTTCATCGCTTAGAATTTGATTAAGCGATTAATCAAGAGAAATAATAAACTTGAAAGTTGAAACTTGATGACACCAAACTATGTAATATAGTAAGTGAATGCAGTTTACAGAATTATATGGCGCAGGACCTGCTTACATTGGAAAGTTGGTCCTCAACCTGGCAGCTAGGCTTCAATGCTAAGAAATGTAAGGTCATGCACCTCGGAAGCGGAAATCCATGCAGGACGTACTTCTTGAACGGAGAAACTTTAACTAGGACTTCAGCAGAACAAGATTTAGGAGTAATCATCAGTGCAGACATGAAAACTGCCAATCAAGTGGAGAAGGCTTCATCTAAGGCAAGGCAGATATTGGGTTGTATCAATAGAAGTTTCGTCAGCCAAAAGCCTGAAGTCATAATGCCGTTGTATAGGGCCATGGTGAGACCTCATCTGGAGTACTGTGTGCAATTCTGGAGGCCACATTACAGTAAAGATGTGCGCAGAATTGAATCGGTTCAGCGGACGGCCACCAGGATAATCTCGGGGCTCAAGGGTTTCTTGTATGAAGAGAGACTGAACAAATTGCAGCTCTACACTCTCGAGGAATGTAGGGAGAGGGGAGACATGATCGAAACATTTAAGTACCTCACGGGACGTGTCGAAGTGGAAGATGATATTTTCTTTCTCAAGGGACCCTCGGCCACAAGAGGGCACCTGCTCAAACTCAGGGGCGGAAAATTTCATGGCGACACCAGAAAGTATTTCTTCACAGAGAGAGTGGTTGATCATTGGAACAAGCTTCCAGTGCAGGTGATCGAGGCAGACAGCGTGCCAGACTTTAAGAATAAATGGGATAAGAAAATTGGGTCATTAGGGCATAGACAGGGGGTGGGTAAGCAGAGTGGGCAGACTTGATTGGCTGTAGCCCTTTTCTGCCGTCATCTTCTATGTTTCTATACCTTCTATTCTCCACCACATGCATCATATTCCAGAATTGATTACTTTTTAGTTAGCTATTCTTTATCTCAAAAAGTAGAAGTAGCTCAAATTCACCCTATTTCGATCTCTGACCATGCCTCCATATTGCTTATGCTACATGATGTTGACCAGGAACGAAATACAGGACTATGGAGATTTAACTCCTCTTTGTTGTCTGATGACGACTTCATTGAGAACACCAAAAAAAATATAGCAAATTACTTTGAGATAAACAAAGCTTCAGATACTTCCTGGCAGAATACATGGGACACCTTTAAGGCCTACATAAGAGGAACTATAATATCGTATACAGCTACAAAACACAAATCTAATCGTGCCAAATTACAACAACTAGAACTTAGCATACAAAATGCGGAAAAAATTCACTTGGATGACTTAAGCAATCCAGAGAAACAATCTAATCTTCAAAAACTGAGATTTGAATATAACTTGACCTTGAGCACAGAGGCCTCTAAAGAGATCTTCATGAAATCTGCCCACTACTACTCGAGTATGAATAAATGTGGCCACCATCTTGCGACATACCTGAAATTACGCTCCGAAAAAACTACAATACCAGCTATTAAAGATGTTAGTGGCGCATTGCTGACTAATACTAAAGATATTTGCACCCAATTTCAGACCTTTTATGCTGACCTTTATACATCACAACACCCTGATCCTGCCATGTTTGATCAATTTTTATGCCATTTGCCGCATCCGACTCTCCTAGAAGATGAGTTAAGAACCTAATTGAGCCAATTACATTAACACATGTGGAAAAAGCTCTGCATACTATGGCAAAACATAAATCGCCGGGCCCTGATGGATTATCAGTGGAATTTTACCTTGCCTCTTGTGAAGACATTCTCCCCTTTTTGACTCAATACTTTTGTCATCTTGCGGACACTGGAGTAGCATCTGGAACATTTACGGAGGCCCTTACTATAGTTCTACCAAAACCGGGAAAAGATCTTCTACAAGTACAAAATTACAGACCACTTTCCTTCATAAATGTTGACGCAAAGATATATGCGAAATTATTGGCGACTAGACTAAACTCAGTGTTGCCCAACATTATACAGGAAGATCAAATAGGCTTTCTAGTGATAATATGAGACTTTTTGCTCATATACTTATGCAAGCTCAAAAGTGCAAAGATCCAATGGTGGCTATAACTCTCAATGCAGAAAAGGCATTCGATCGAGTAAAGTGGAATTATCTCTTCAGAGTAATGAAATGGTTTGGACTTCCAGTGAATTTTATCAAGATGGTACATGTTCTATACTCCAATCCTTCTACTAAAATTCGGATCAATGATGTCTTCTCTGCAACATTTCATCCAACAAGAGGCATACGGCAAAGATGTCCGCTATCGCCACTTTTATTTAACATTGCGTTGGAACCATTACTAATAGCAATCAGATCTTCCATCAATATCATCGGTTTGAAATTGGATGACTTGGAAATTAAATTGTCAGCTTATGCGGATGTCGTCATGATATATGCCACCTTAAATTCCATTCCGCATATTTGACCAGTCAGGCATTGGGCCTGCCAAGGTCCCAGTAAAGGCAGGTACTTCGGGTAAGAGTACCTGGGAGGTAGCTGGTAAGGATAAGGTGGTGCTGGTTAGGGAGGACTGGAGACTGGGAAGGCTAGGAAGGAAGAAATACTACATAAGAAGTTGTACGGACACACTTGGATTGTTTTTCTTGCTGTTTGCCTTTTAGGACGTCACCATGGAGCAGTCCCAGATGTTGGCAGCATTGGCCGGTGAGCGTCAGAGGCAGTGTGAAGACCTAAATGCCATTCTAAAGTCCAGTGAGTAGCGCTGGCAAGCCAATCAGGAGACCATGATGAGACAGTACGGGGAACTGATTGCATCTATGAAAGACCAGGCCCAAGTTTTCACTCAAATCTTGCAGCAAACTACTATGCAGTCTGGAGGGCAACCGTTACCGGCTATACCTGTTCCAGCTCCGGTAGGACTAAACTCACCTTCACATTTAAACCTGTGTAAAATAGCGCCTGGGGACTCACCCGACGACTTCCTCAGTTCGTTCGAACGCATCGCTGTGGCTGCTGGGTGGCCTCCAGAGCAGTGGGTGTACAGGCTATTGCCCTGCTTGGCTGGGGAAATGTTAGCGGCTTTCCAGACCCTAGGGCCCGAGACACCAATAGTTATCCGGCAGTAAAGGCCCACATTCTAGATTATCTAGGTTTCACTGCGGAGCACTATCGGCAAAAGTTTAGGTCAACGCTGATGTTACATGCGGAAGGACTCAAGGCTTTACTGCAGCGGATCACCAAGCTGGCTGAAAAATGGCTACAGCCAGTCCTGAATGATGCTAGGGCCTTGTTCACTGAAATAGTGAAGGAACAGTTGCTGGAAGCTGTTCCAAAGAACTTAAGATCCTGGATTAAGAGGCAAAATTGTAGGACACTTGGACAGGTTCTAGAAGTGGCTGAAGCCTACCTTGACACCCAAGAACCCTCAGGGGAAGGCCCAAGTCAGGTGCACACACACCTAGGCAGAACCCTGGGGATCCGAGCAAGGGGTGGACTAGGAAGCCCCCGTACAAGGATTCATTTGCTCCATCACCTAAACCTAATACCCAAGGTGGGGATAGGAAATGTTATAGGTGCGGGAAGACGGGTCACACACAGAGATTTTGTAAAGAAAGAAGAGACTTTACGATAATCCGGGGGATTAAGAGACAAGACAGAGAGGAATGTCAAGTCCCGGTGTGTGTATCAGGGCGAAAGGTAAGGGCCTTAATAGATACTGGCACAGAGCAGTCGGTAATGTCCCATCAATTGTGGAAGCAGGTTGGTAAGTCACCTTTAAGGAAGGGGAAGACTGACAAGGTCTCAGTAGTATGTGTGCATGGAGATACGAAGTTTTATCCCTTGGCTAAAGTAAGGGTGGAACACTGTGGGAAAAGGTACGATATGCAAGTTGCCATTCTGAATTCCTCCCCTTTCCCTCCGATTTTAGGTAGGGACTGGCCGGGCTGGAATAATATGGTAACACAGGCGGCCCGGGGTCCGGGTAGAATACAGGGGGAATTTGTGTTGGGCGCCCAAACTAGAAGAAATAGAAACCTGGACAAAGAGGCAATCCCAGTTTAGAGCTCCCGGGAAGGGGTGGCAGCCCATGCTAAGATGGGTCTCTTTGTCTGAGAATGCTCATGCCCCTACCCGAGCCTATTCTAAAGCCACCAGTTACGATTTATATGCGGCTCATGATCAAGTAGACCCAACAGAAGGAAGGGCTCTAGTTCAGATCGATTTGCAGATTTCCCCTCCGCCGGGCTCCTATATAAGAATAGGACCCAGATCAGGATTGGCAGTGAAACATTCGCTGGATGTTTCAGCAGGTATAATTGACCCCGATTATAGGGATAATATAGCTGTGCTGTTAGTGAACCAGAGTGTTGTGGATTATCAGGTTCAGCCTGCTGATTCAATTGCTCAGATGGTATGTGAGCAGATTTGGTTTGCTAAGTTGGAACAGTGGGTACATCTTAGGGATACCGATAGAGGGGCAAAAGGGTTTGGGTCCACTGAAAGAAGCTGCCCGAACAATACTCAAAGATTTGAACTGAACTCATCACAGGGCAGTGAAAGGGATAACCTTGAGGAAGGACAATCTCATAGTCCTGGGGATGACAGTAAAAATCAGGAAGGTGCAACAAGAGATAGAATCCCTTAAAAAGGAATTGCAAGACCTGGCAAAAACCCAGGTGGTCCAGTGGAAAGAGGAACTGGAAGCTGTCAGGCAAGAATGTTTGGATGTAAGCCTTAAGCCGACATCTAAGAAGGAACCTCTTCCTAGTAGTCTCATATCTGAATTACAGGAAACATTAAAACAAGAAATGATTGTACAGGGACAGCAACAGGTTAAAACACTGGAAAAACTGCTAGATCCAATAAGGAACCCGGTACAAGAAATGGAATCTAAAGTAGCTGGTAGCCAGGTTAAACAGCAAGAGATGGTGCAGCAGTTAGGGAAAATACAGGCTACGCAGGAGCTCTGGGCTGCTGAAGGAGTGGAACCAAACAGTCTGGTTAAGCAAAGCCAGAAGAATAAGGCTCAATTGGAGCAGCAGGCCCTGCAGTTAGGTAATGTTAAGGACTCTGTAAAAGGGGTAGGGGGTAGTATTACAAACGTACAAAGCTTAATACCATGATAAAGCTTAACCCCCCTCTTACCATCCCCTCCCTAACCCCAGATCCTACTTTTCCCTGTCTTGGAAACCTTCTCTGATGTAACGTTGTAACCCTTCTTCCATAACTCTTTTTGTAATCCGCTTTGAACCGAAAGGTAATGGCGGAATAGAAATCTGTAATGTAATGTACAAGATCAGATGCAGGAACGCCTGGAAGAAATAGCGCAAGTCCTTACAGTTATCACGGAAAGGGTTGAGGGGTTAGAAGGGGCAGATACCTATACGAAGGTTGAGGACTCCAAAACCCCTGAACCTGCAGTTTTACACTGGCCTGAAGATTTTGAGAACTTATGTTCAGACCCTCGCCCGGAAGAGAAGAAATATAGGAACAGGAGACGCAAGTAACATTGGGGGAGAATACTTCACCTTTCGCATGCTTCTCAGGATAAGCACTTTCTTAGGGTGGGGGTATGTGACCAGTCAGTACTTATGTCCCCACACTGCAGTCCCGGACCGGGACTCTACAGCACTCCCTGTGGTTGGACATAGAAATAACACCAGCGTGTGACCCAGCCTGGAGTCACCCTGCAGGATTGGACTGACACAGAAAATGGAAACAAAAAAAAGCAAAACTCCACAAATGTTGCTTAAGTAAAAGATACTCCAATTTTACTTTTTCAAAACATATAAGTCAGGATGATCAGAATCAATTCAATAATGTTCCATGCAAAAATTCAGACAAAGTAAAATTCAAAAGAAAGAAAAATAAACAATTCAGTCCAAGTTCAAACTTTCTCTTTCTCTTATACTCCGTCATAACTGCACCTGAGGCATGGCTCTCCTTAGAGCTTGTCCAGCCTGCCCTCAAAGCAGGTTATTATGAAAAACTCAATATAGTTCTCTGCACTGTTTCTCCAATTCACAGATTCTTAAAGTCAAGCCTCGAGGAGCATTTATGTCACTGCTGGAAAAAAGGAGAGAGTCTAAGGTTTGCCTTGCAACAGCCTTTCAAACGGCCTTCAAAATTCCTTCCCTGGGTGACTGCAAACCTCTCCCTCGACAGACTCTCTCAGCTTTATAAAGCACCACAAAACAAAAATGCAGGGTTCAAAAAGCAAAACAGTTCAAACCAAAACTCACTGTTCTTAGCTTAATGCTTGCAGCTGTTGGTTAAGCCTACTTCCATGACTTCAGGTAAGCTGCACACCTCCTCTGGCAAAAGTTCCTGTACTTCCATCGGCGTCTCCTCCACAGGCGAGGACACATCCAGAGCTTCACCAGCTTTTTCCACCTCCATAGGTGTACACCTATTACCTCTGCTTGGCCCAGGGAAGTCAACCGGGAAAAAAGGCCTTAACCTCCTCCCCATCCTGCCTCCCTGTCTGTTCTCAACTGCTGGCTTTTCTATTCTAGGGACACGCCCTAATCTAGCTGAGTCATCAGGGAACTAGGTAGCTCTTGGGCTCCTCTGGTGGTGACCTAAATACTGCCTGTCTGCCTGTTTCTTAGGAATTTCAGGCTCTCCCTGGTGGTTAGCCAGGAAATCAACATGATCAGAGCTAGGACAGACCTTGCAAACTCCCTTCCTGGATTTCCTATTCCCTTTCGTGACTGCCTTTACTGGGACCTTGGCAGGCCCAATGCCTGACTGGTCACAATATACTAAAAGTTATTAATAGTTACGCGCTCATTTCTGGCTATAAACTTAATACCACAATGACTGAGGTTATGCCATTAGCTGGCACCCCCTGTGGTGATCTCATATCCCGACTTGGTCTTAAATATTCTTCATCTCGACTAAAGTATCTGAGGGTCTATTTTGGTTCATCTATCGAAGAAACTAAACTGTATAATGAAGAACATATTCTAATGATAATTAAAGACACCACATCAAAATGGTCCCCACTGAAACTCACATGGTGGGGTAGATTGGATTCTATTAAAATGGTTTTAGCCCCAAAAATCACCTATGTTCTTTCCATGTTACCTTTTCTGTTTCCTACTAAAACTTATACCAAGATAGAAGCTTTGTTGACAGATTTTTTGTGGAATCATAAAGCACCCCGCATTGCTCTAAATAAATTAAAATGGAGGAGTGAATTTTCCTAGTATGAACGACTATCATATTGCCTTTTTGGGAAGACAAGGGTCTAAATGGCTATTGGATGATACACATAGTACAACTCCCACTTGGTTAAAATTGGAACGTCAGCTATATCATAAGGACTTCTTAAAATTATCTCCTTTTATATTACCCAACACTAACACACAGGAAAACCCGATCTTGAAATCCACAATTGTGGCAATACAAGAGATAGACGCACTAGCACCTATTAAATGGAATTCTACCACTCTTTCCTCCATATAGCTCAATCCACTTGTAAAGATTCAGGGACAGCATATCGAATGGAAATCATGGATTAAGGCTGGAATATGGTCGATATCATATTTGTTGGAGGATAAGAAATTAACCAATTTTGCAACATTATCTTCTACATATGAGCTTCTGCCAACTCAGTTCTTCCAATGGTTCCAATTGCAACACTGCGTCCAATCATTTTTAAGCCAAGCATCTATAACGCATGATATACCAAACATTGTTACCTGGTGTGAAGCCTTTAGCTTGAATAAAGGTGAAGCTTCAAAATGGTACAAATTATTAAAGAAAACTAAATTCAAATACCCTAGTGCACTGTATGATATTTGGGCCCACGACATCTCCTTATCACTATCTTCTACAACTTGGGAGTCGATACGGCTTACTTCATTTGGGTCCCTACAAACGGCAGCCATTAAACAACTTGTTCTATACTTATATCATCGAGCTTATTGAACACCATACAAACTGTCCAAGATCTCCTCTAATGTCACTAATTTATGCTGGTCCTGCTCCACACATATAGGTACACTGGATCATATGCTGTTTTGTTGCAGTTTATTATAATCCACTATTTGGTCTACCATATGCGATATCCTACCTATTACTGAGGATATTACATATGCCATAATAATAACGGGCGGTGCAGCTTTAACATCCACACTTGATAAAGGTGAAGTTAAACTATTGCAATGTTTCTTATTGATTGCTATAAAAACTATATTATCACATTGGAAAGACTTTTCATCTCTCAATTATAATGAATGGTGGAATACTGTTTACATATATGCCAAATATGAAAAATCAATTGCGGAAAATAACAGATCATCTCTCTCTTCTTTTAAATTGATGTGGTCCAATGTTTTGACATATTTCGATAGTTCTTGTTATCGAATTTAATTATCCCATAAAATCATATGCTATTGGTTTTTATCACTTAGTGTTCATGTATGAACTTATGTAAATTACTTGCATACTTACTGCTTACATGATGTACACCTGTAACTGTGAAAATGTGTCATTTCTTCGTGTTCTTATGTCTTTCTTTTTCACAAAAATTTTAATAAAAATTTATTGAACAACAACAAAAAAAATTATGCTACTGAATTAACCACCTTGAAACTTTTGATAAGACAGTATATCAAATTTTAAATAAACTTGGAAACTTGAATTAAAGGCTCTGGTAGAGACCCATTTACAAATAAGCAAAGACACTTTAATTTGGAAATATTAATTGAGAAGAATACATACTTTGTAAATGGGTTTCTACCAAAACCTTTAATGTAAATATAAAATATAAATACTCAGCTGATGAGGACCCCAGTGGCGTACCTAGCATATGTGACATCCGGGGCCCATCATTTTTTGGCACCCCTTCCCCATCTGTATGAAAAACATGATTTTTAGTAACATTCCACACGTCACACATGAGTACCTGGGAAAAGGCAGCATCTTACATATGCAGTGAGCAGTACAACATCAATACACCCACTATAAAACTAAACAAGCCAGACTATACAGATCAATCCTACACCATCAATCCTAACAGAAAGCCATGTCTTTCGAACACACAGAACACAGAAAACACCTTCGCCTAGTATGCAATATGTCATCACAAACTAACCCCTCCCCCTTTTACAAAACTGTAGTGTGGATTTTAGCCATGGTGGTAACAGCTCTGACACTCATAAAATTCTGAGCATCAGAGCTGCTACCACCACGGCTGGTGCTAAAAAACGCTCCACAGTTTTGTAAAAGGGAGGATAAAATAGAAATACATAGAAAAAGGTTAAATTGAACCAGCAAGAAGCTGGACTCTGCATACAATGCTCCACAGAAACAGTGACACATGTCTCCTAAAGCAATAAATAAATAGAAAATTTTTGTTCTACCTTTGTCTTCTCTGGTTTCTGCTTTCCTCATCTTCTTGTTACTCTCTTCCTTCCATCCACTGTCTGCCATCTCTCTTCCCCTATATGGCATCTTCTCTCCTTCTATGCCCCTTCCAGAAACTGTATGACTCCCCCTTCCATCTCTCCTTTCACCCCCATTGGTCTGGCATCTCTCTCCTCTCCTTCCCTCTCCCACACCTCTCTTCTGCAATCCCTTTGTTCCCTCATTTTCCTTTTCAATTTATTTTCTGCATCCATCTAGATTACGTTCTTACTACCCTCTCATCAATTTCCTTTTTTACTGTCTACCTATAGCTCGCCACCTCTTTCCCTCACCCCCCTCCAGTATTTCCCTTACTCAATCCTTTTCCACCATCATGTGCCCTCCTTTTATTTATCCCCTCCTTCCATCATGTGCCTTCTTTCTCTACCCCTTCCATCTAGTACCTTCTCCTCTCTCTGCCCACTTCCATCGGCTGCTCCCCTCTTTCTCTCCTCCCATTTCCTTCCTGCATCTCCCTTATCTCTCCCATCTGCACTTCCATCCAGCTTAGGCTCCCGCCACACTACCATCCAATGTCTGCCTTTTCTCTCTCCATCCACCCCTCTTTAATCAGTATCTGTCCCCTTTCTTTCCCTCCAATCCAATTCCATCCAGTATCCTTCCCCCTTGTGTCTCTCTCCCCTTTCCCTGTACATTAATTCCATCAGCACCACCCTTCCATACCACCCTGCCCCCTTTCTCTCGCTGCACCACTCTTTCATTCCAGAAGTCCTGCTCCTTTCACGCGATGACTATAGCTGCCGGCTGCCGGTCCACCCCACTCCGACGTACTAGCTCTGGAGCAGAGTCGGCAGCCATGTCTGGAAGGTCCCATGATGACTCCAGGCTTTGCTCCGGAAGAAGTAAGTTATGTAGGAGGGTGTTGACCCAGCACACGCAGAGAGTTGCGGCAAACACCTGCGATGACTACGTCTGCCAGGTTCACCCCCTCTGACATAAGTTACTTCTTCCAGAACAAAGCCGACAGACAAGTCATCAGGGAACCTTCGTGCGCCTCAGCGCAGCTGCCGACTCTGCTCTAGAGCAGTGTTTTTCAACCTTTTTACACCCGTGGACCGGCAGAAATAAAATAATTATTTTGTGGACCGGCAAACTACTAAGACTGAAATTTAAAAACACATTTCTGCCCCGTCTCCGCAAGCTCAGTCCCCGCAAACCATCTGATCCCATCCGCAGTAGTCTCAGTTATGATTTTATATTGAACATATTTTATTAAAGTATAAAAAGAAACAATATTCTGTACAATTGTCATTTTATAAATATAAATATACAGAGCAAGGACCAACAAAACCCATGTCTCCCCTCCCCTTCACATATATCCCCTCTACTATTAAGAAAACTGAACAAGCCAAATTATTATAGAATGCTACACAGAAATATCATGCTAACAGAATACTGCAGTCACATATGACAGGAATAGTGTTAGGGGAGTGCCCCCTGGTCCGAGAGAGCCTTAAGCCAGCTGGAAGCTAAAGAAGCACTGCCTGGGCTTTGCAGTCCCCAGTTATGTCTCTAGCAGGATACATATTTCAAATCTGATATATTCTAATGACAAAATAGAAATAAAATGATTTTTTCTACCTTTTGTTGTCTCTGGTTTCTGCTTTTATCTTCTTTTCATTCTTTTCCTTCCAGCATCTGCCCTGTCTCTTCAATCCAGCATCTGCCCGTACCATCCACTGTCTGCCCCTTCCAGAAACTGTCTTTCTCCCCCTGCCATCTCTCCTCTAGACCCCCACCCCCTCTTTGTTCTGGCATCAATCATCTTCCCTCTGTTCCCTCATGGTCTGGCATCTTTCTCCTTTCATCTCTCTTTCCCTCCCCCTGTGGTTTTTAGAATCTCTCTCTTCTCATTTCCGCCGCTCAGATCTGATATCTGTCTCCTTCACCGTTCTCTAGCATCTCTCTCTCCTCTCTCTCTTCGCTTTCCTTCTCTGGTCTTCCTTCTTTATTTTTTGCCTCCATCTAAATTAAATTTGTTCTTACTATGCAGTCCTCAAATTCCCTCTTTTCACTATGTCTACCCACAGCATGCCATCCGTTTTCTTCACCCCTCCACTATCTCACTAACTCTATCTTCTTCCCCCATCCAGCATATGTCATTTTTCTTTATCCCTCCTTCAATCCAGTATGTGTTCTCTTTCTTCACTTCCATTCAGCATTTGCTCTCCTCCCCACTTCATTCATCTGCCCTCTTCTCTCTCCCCACTTCCATCATCTGCCCCTTCTCCCAAATTCCATCATCTGCCCCTTTCTCTCAATCTCTCCATCCACCACAGGCCCATCTTTCTCCCTTCTTCACCTTTTGGCATCAAGATCGGCAAGGCCCCCTCCCTCCCGCGATGACACTTAAGATTGGCAACAGGCCTTCTTCTACCCCCGACAACAACAGAACTTCAGATCGGCAACAGATGCTCAGTCATAAGCTTCCTTCTGACTGAACTGCCTGGGTGGAAACAGGAAGCTTAGTCAGAGGGAAGCTTTTGACTGAGCACCTGTTGCTGATCTGAAGTTCTGTTGATGCCGGGAGAAGGAGGCCAAACTTGAGTGCTGTCGCGGGAGGGCGCCGATGCCGCTGAGTGCCGTCAGGGGGGGGAGGGCGCTGATGCCACTGAGTACTGTAATGGGGAGGGAGAGCACCGATGCCGCTGAGTGCCGTCGCCATTGCAGCCCAGGAATTTTCCGGACCTGGCCGGCTGTGCACCCCCCATAGGGCTGCACCCGGGGCGGACCGTCCCCCGCCCCCCCTTGGTAAGCCACTGCTGCCTGCTGTCCCCGGATAACACCTATTAAGTTAAGTAATTGTGCTATATCTGGCATCTAATTGTATGGATCTTCTTTATAGAATTACCTCCTTCAGAGGTAATTCTAGAACTTAGCAACTTAGAAAACCAGATGGGAACTGCGCAGAATCAGATTCCGATAAAGCAGAACTACTGAATGAATACTTCTGCTCGGTCTTCACCTGTGAGGCACCGGGACACGGTCTGCAGTTGCAGGCAAGGCCCAGCGTGGAAGACCCGTTTCAGAATTTCGAGTTCACACCTGGCGACGTCTACTACGAACTGGCAAGACTCAAAGTGAACAAAGCCATGGGACCGGACAATCTACACCCCAGGGTGCTCAGTGAGCTGTGTGATGTCCTGGCAGAACCGCTATCAGGACTCTTCAATCTCTTCCTAAGTTCGGGGAGATACCCCATAGACTTGAAAACAGCTAACGTCGTTCCACTGCACAAAAAGGGTTGCAGGGCAGAGGCTGCAAACTACAGACCGGTGAGTCTCACATCAATAGTATGCAAACTCATGGAAACATTAATCAAACGTAAATTAGACGCAATCTTGGATGAGGAAAATCTACAGGATCCCAGTCAACACAGATTCACCAAGGGTAGGTCCTGCCAATCCAATCTCATCAGCTTCTTTGACTGGGTAACAAAACAGCTAGACTTGGGAGAATCCGTGGACGTCATATACCTAGACTTCAGCAAAGCTTTCGATATTGTCCCGCATTGCAGGCTGTTGAGCAAGATGAAATCAATGGGGCTGGGAGAAACACTAACTACATGGGTCAATGACTGGCTGAGTGGCAGACTTCAGAGGGTGGTAGTTAACGGTACCCTCTCTAAAACATCGGAGGTGACCAGTGGAGTACCGCAGGGCTCAGTCTTGGGCCTGCTCCTTTTCAACATATTCATAGGGGACCTAACTCAGGGGCTTCAAGGTAAAATAACGTTATTCGCTGACGACGCCAAACTATGCAATATAGTGAGAGATGGCAATTCACCTGATAGTATGACACAGGACCTACATTTGTTGGAGCTTTGGTCCTCGACCTGGCAGCTGGGCTTCAACGTTAAGAAATGCAAGATCGGGGGTCACGTGATGACGTTGAGCTGAGCGGCGGCTCCTTGCTCGTGCTCCGACCCTCTCGCGCTTTATTCTTCGCTTTTTAAAGCCATCCTGCTTTGCCATTCTCATTTCTTCGGTGCAGGGCGGAGCGGAACGCTGTGGGAAGCTAGCGGCTGCTTCGGCGGCTCTCTACAGCAGTTTTCGGGCAAGTTATGCCCGTTAAGACCCCGTGGCCGATTCGGGCACAGCGTGTGCACGGGGCTCCCAAGATGGCGTCCGGAACTACGACCCCGCCGAGAGTGCTACTCCAGGATGACGCGGTCAAGGAGTTGACCCGGACCATCTCTGCGGCGATAGATGAACGGCTCACTAAGCTCCAGGCAACTGTGGAGGATGTGCAGGATTGCCTGGAGCGACATGGTCAGCGACTTCAGACCGCAGAGTCCCGCATAGCTGCCCAGGAGGACCGTTCTGGGGCGTTGGAGACGCAGGTTCGGGCCCTGCAGGCTCAGTGCGCGACCCTCCATGAGCGGCTTGAAGACCAGGAGAACTGTGGCCGCCGCAACAATATTCGACTGGTGGGCCTGGCAGAAAACATTCGAGACGCTGAGTTGCGTGAGTTGGTGGAGAGGTGGCTGCCTGGCGCGGTGGGTTTTACCCCAGAAGGATCGCGCACCTTGGTGGAGAGGGTGCATCGCCTGGGCCCGCGTTGAGAGGGCGCGGGGAGGCCTCGACCTGTTATTGCCAGGTATCTGAACTTTGCTGACAAGGCCCAGGTCATGGCTCTGTACAGAAAAAAGGGCGCGCTGGAGCATGAGGGCGTACTCCTCCGCTGAAGTGGCTGCTCGCCGGCGCGCCCTGGCGCCTTATTGCACCGAGCTCCGCAACAGAGGCCTACGCTTCGTGGTCCAATATCCTGCACGGGTCCGGGTCTTTGAGGCCGGGGGACCGAAGACCTGCGAGGACGTGGAGGCGCTACAGGCTTATATAAGATCTTTGGCACCTATACCTCCGGACCCCTGAGAAGATCTGCTTCGTTTCCCTAAGACTCTCTTCAGATTCTGTCTCTCTGGTGACTGGACCCGGGGCTGGATAGTCTTGAACCTTTGCCCTGTGTTTCACTTATGGGGGGGCTCTAGGACTCTGGGGCCAGCATCGTTTTTCTTTTCTGTCAGGTTCTTGGCTGCCCTGATGGCTGTTTTTGGGGTGTAATATCCTGTTGTACCTGCTGCTACTTCAGCTTTGACACCTGCTCAGGACATGCCCATCCAGGTCCCTGGACTAGGCTGCTGTTTTCTTTTTTGCACATAGGGATCCTGGACTTTGGACTTAGGGTGTCTGGTATTTCGAACTTTGCCCCTTGCTTTTGTTTGCTTTGTTTTTTTGTTGCCTTTGGACATGCTTGTGCTGGGGGGTTTGCTATTGGGGGTGGGGTGGTTTTTGAGGCTTTTGGGGTCTTTTTGCGTGAGGGGGATGGGGGGCTTTCAGTAATATGTTTTTAGTGTGGGGGGGAGGGGATGGCTGGGATGTTGGATGGGTATGGGGTGGGAGGAGCGGGAGGGTGAACGGATGGGGTTTTGTATGTCTGGTGGGCTGTGGACTGTGTATGTGGGGTGTGCTTGGGTGTGCATGTTTGCGTGGTGTGGAAATGGGGCGGGGAAGAGGAGTTTGGCTGTGGGGGGGACGGTTCTCTAGTTCAGTGGAGGGTTTGGGGCTCTATTGATTGTTCTTGGGGGTTTGGCTGGGAGACCCTCAGGGATTCTGTGATGTTTCGTTGGGACGGCGCATTGGTGCTGGGTACTTCCCATGGCTATGGCTGACTTGGTGTGTCTTACGTTGAACGTGGAAGGCATCAACTCTCCTGTGAAGCGCACCAAGGTCCTGTCGTTCTTGAAGAAGGAAAAAGTCTCTGTGGCTTTTCTACAGGAGACTCACCTCACGGCCTGCGAATATCAGAAGTTGCAGCGTGACTGGGTGGGGGAAGTAGTGGCGTCCTCTTATTCGTCTAGGCAGAGGGGGGTGGCTATTCTCATCCATAAGGCGGTGGTAGCGGTCACACACAGGGTTATCCGAGACCCTCACGACCGCTTTATCATCTGGGCGGGGACTTTGAATGATAGACCTGTGGTGCTCTGCAATGTTTACGCACCTAATGTCTACACTCCCTCTTTCTTCTCTACTCTAGTGGCCCATTTGATAGCATTACCGAATTATGAACTCCTGGTGGGCGGGGATTTCAACATCACTAGCAATCCCTCCATTGATTGTGAGCCTCCGAGACCAGTGGCGGCGGATAATGAGTGTAGGGGGATGAACTTCCTGATGGGAGAGCTGGACCTCCAGGATGTGTGGAGGGTTTACCACCCTGGGGAGGTGGACTTTACCTTTTTTTCAGGGGTTCACCACTGTCACTCCCGTCTGGACTACTTTTTACTCCCCTCTCGTTCCATTGGGCGGACGGTACGCACCCACATATTGGATGTCCCTTTCAGTGATCATGCTGCTGTGACATTGACTCTCAAGTGGGGGAGTGGCTCTCTGGTTGATCGTATTTGGCGTTTTAATCCCTCCTTGTATCTAGATGAGGAATTTCACACCTATCTCATCGAGGAATGGTCTAAGTATAAGCAGACGAATGAAGGGACCGAGGTCTCGGATACCATATTCTGGGAGGCAGCGAAGGCTTATCTCCGTGGTTGTATAATAGCCTACTCTATTCGCAAGCGCAAGCTCCGGGATGCTGAACTTACGTCGTTGGCAAAACAGATGAGGGAATGCCGGTTATATCATCTGCGGCATAGTTCTGAATAAGCTCGACAGTCGTATCTCCGTCTACGTAAACAAATTGACGCCATTCTTTCTGCGCGGGCTTTAACTCATCTTGATGTGTACAAGTTTCAACTTTATAGGTGGGGCAACCGGGCGGGGAAGCTCCTGGCCAACCTGGTTCGCCCACATCGTCGCGCAGCGCGCATTTCCCATATTCGGGACTCCTCGAATGTGTCACATCGGATGGAGACTGCTATCCAGACCCAATTTGTACGATTTTATAGCGACTTATATAGCGCGGGCATGTATGATACTGAGGCTCGAGACCTTTTCTTTCGAGACCTGAATCTTCCATTTGCCTCGGAGGCGCACCGTGACTTACTCAATGCCCCTATTACTTGTCAGGAGATCTCCACGGCCATCGGACGTTTGAAACTAGCTAAGGCTGCAGGACCGGACGGCATGGGGCCTGAGTTTTATAAGATCTTACAACATCATGTGGGCCCTGCCTTATGCGCCATGTTTGGTGATATGCAGGCCTCAGATAGAATTCTCCCGGAGCAGAACCATGCTCATGTCGTGGTGCTTCCTAAACCGGGCAAGAATCCCACCTTGGTGGGCTCTTATAGACCCATATCCCTGCTTAACCAGGATATGAAACTTCTTACAGCTATCTTGGCTAAGCGCCTGGCTCAGGTTGTCCCTTTGCTTGTACATCCCAACCAGGTGGGTTTTGTGCCTGGTCGTTTTTCCTCGGCTAACATTCTCAAGGCACTGGTGGCTCTGAGGGAGGGCAGGGGACGCCCTGGGGACGATTTGCTGGCTAGTTTAGACGCAGAAAAAGCCTTCGATAAGGTTGTTTGGCCTTACCTTTTCTGGGTCTTGCGCCGCTTTGGCATTACAGGCTCTTTCCTTGAATGGGTGGTCCGTTTGTATAAGGCTCCTACCGCTCAGCTCCTCATTAACCGTCAGCGCACGGCTCCTTTTCCTTTGCGGAGAGGGACCCGGCAGGGGTGCCCCTTGTCGCCGTTGTTGTTTATACTTTCGCTTGAACCACTGGCGACTAAGATCCGAGACGCCCCGGGAGTAGAGGGCATCCAAGTGGGGGAAGAGTTATGCAAGATTACCATGTTCATGGATGATATGCTGCTCTTTGTCGGTAATGCCCGGGTTTCTATCCCTTGCATAACTACCTTTATTGACTCTTTTGGGGCTTTCTCCGGACTGTGTATTAATTTCAGTAAGTCTGAGGCGCTCCCTGTCACTTTGCCTTGCGCATCGCAAGCTCTGCCCTCTTTCCCTTTTAGGTGGGCGGTGGGAGAGCTTAAATACCTTGGGATCTTTCTTAGCGCTGACTGGGCCGTGGTTTATCGAAGCAACATTGTGAATCACCTTGCCCAGCTTCGGGATGCTTGTCATCGATGGGGGGACCTCCCCCTGTCGCTCTTTGGCCGTATTGCCTTAGTAAAAATGGTTCTGCTCCCCAAGATTCTTTACCCTTTACAGATGATTCCCCTGTGGTTGCGGACGACCGAGGAGAGGGCCTACAGGTCCTTTGTTGGATCTTTTATCTGGCAGAACCGGAGGGCCCGCGTTGGGTTTTGGAGACTCACGCAGAGCAGAGACCGGGGTGGTTTAGCGCTCCCGGATCTCCGATTATATAATGTGGCGGCCCTGATGCGCTGGGTGCATGAACTCTACACGCTAGGTTACCGATTTGCTCCTCCGAGATTGTTCGATTCTTGGGTGGCCCCGCACTGTGCACTGGCTTGTCTTGACGTCCCTAGGTGGCGGCGCCCCAGGACGGGTTGTAATTCTCTTTGGATGGATCCGCTGCGGCGTGCGTTGCTCTGGTGGCGGCGCCGGATAGGGGGGGGATCGCGGGACCACTGGGCTTTTCAATTTGTTAGGGTTAACCCTGCGTTCCCGCCAGGTGTCGGTGGAGCACGAGGCCTGGAGGCCAGCTTTGGCACTTGTTTCTGCTTGGGGCATGTTGACTCATCGCCATCCGCGGATGGGACTTTCCCTCCCCTTGCTGACCTCCGCCGTCACTGGTCTCTCCCTGATATGCCTTTCTTTGCTTATTTACAGCTGCGTCATTTTTATGAGGCCTTTCGGAAATGCGCCCCTACTGGCTATCGTTTCTTGAAGGTTGACCACATCTTTCTCTCTCTTCCTGCCTCTATGAATTCTCTCTCTACTTGGTATAGGATGGCCCGGGCAGAACGACCGGACCCTCGGCTCCTTGGTTTGGCTTCCCAATGGACTGAGGAGTTGGGGGAGCCGGTCGGGGTTGAGATGTTGGTTGCCTGCTTTTCCAGCATCCCTAGAGGGGCGCAGAATGTTTCCCTGCAGGAAATACAATTCAAAATACTACACCGCACATATTTTACTAGGGTACGGGGCAGGAGGGCAGGCCTTTGGGGGTCTGATCTATGTGTTAAATGTCAGCTTATGCATGGTACCCTTGTACACATGTTATTGGAATGTGCGCAGCTGGAAACTTATTGGAATGGGGTGTTGGATTTCTTGGCTCGGGTTGTGCAGCTGCCTTCTCAGTGGTCCTATTTACTTATTCTACTGGGGTGTGAGGGAGAGGTGTTAGACCAGGGCCTTAGTTCGGAGCACTGGCGCTTTCTGTACACCGCTCTGTTGGTGGCCAAGCGTGGAGTGCTCCGTCTCTGGATGGATGTCAATGCGCCTGAGGTGCTAGGATGGAAGCGCTCCTTACTTGAGGTGGCCCGCTGGGAGCTCCGTATTAGCCCGGAGCCGCTGTCAGCGTCCCGGCGCCTGTACCGCTCTCTATGGGATGCTACCGTATTGGAGGTTGGCTCTCTGTGACTGGATGTGTGTCTTGCCCATATTCACTTTCACTGGACTGAGGGGGGCAGGGGGGATATCTGTTTCCTCGTTTGCTTGGATGGTTGCTGGTGTGTGAGTGTGACTGGGGTATGACTGGAGTATGGAAGTTGTGGTGCGTGTGAGTTGGCTGGATTTTGGGGTTTTCTTTCCATGTGTTTCTCTTGAGGGTTCTGTTCATTACAAAACGTTGAATTGTACTGCAGGCACTTTGTGCTTCTTTTTTATGCGGACTGAGACGGGGTGGCTTTTGATTTGACTTGCCTTTTCGGGGCCTTGTGGGGTTGGGCTTCCCCCTCCTTTGGGGGGGTGCTCCCCTGTTTGTTATGATGCTCTGCTCACTCCTAGTCCTGTCTGTAATGTAATGTTTTCCTTGGCTGTTCAGTGCTTTTCTGTTTAATAATAAAAATTATTTCAAACAAAAAAAAGAAATGCAAGATCATGCATCTCGGCAGCAGAAATCCGTGCAGAACTTACACCTTGAATGGTGAGACCTTAGCTAGAACTTCAACAGAATGAGACTTGGGAGTGATCATCAGCGCAGACATGAAAACTGCTGATCATGTGGAGAAGGCTTCATCTAAGGCAAGACAGTTGTTAGGTTGCATCCGCAGGAGTTTTGTCAGCCGGAAGCCTGAAGTCATAATGCCATTATACAGAACCATGGTGAGACCTCATTTGGAATACTGTGTGCAATTCTGGAGGCCACACTACCAAAAAGATGTGCTGAGAGTAGAGTCGGTGCAACGGATGGCCATCAGGATGATCTCGGGGCTCAAGGATCTATCGTATGAGGAAAGGCTGGAAAATTTGCAGCTGTACTCACTCGAGGAAGTAGGGAGAGAGGAGACATGATCGAGACGTTCAGGTATATTACCGGCTGTATCGAGATGGAAGAAGAGATTCTCTTTCTCAAAGGACCCTCAGCCACAAGAGGGCATCCGCTCAAACTCAGGGGCGGGAAATTTCATGGCGACACCAGGAAATGTTTCTTCACCGAGAGAGTGGTTGATCCTTGGAATGAGCTCCCAGTGCAGGTGATCGAGGCAAACAGCGTGCAAGAATTTAAGAGCAAATTGGATGCCCATGTAGGATCCCTTAGAGTAGTGGTCTCAAACTCAAACCCTTTGCAGGGCCACATTTTGGATTTGAAGGTACTTGGAGGGCCTCAGAAAAATAGTCAATGTCTTATTAAAGAAATGACAATTTTGCATGAGGTAAAACTCTTTATAGTTTATAAATCTTTCCTTTTGGCTATCTTAATAATAATATTGTAATTTATAGCTAAAAAGACATATGATCAAGAAACTGTTTTATTTTACTTTTGTGATTTATGATAAACATACCGAGGGCCTCAAAATAGTACCTGGCGGGCCGCATGTGGCCCCCGGGCCGCGAGTTTGAGACTACTGCCTTAGAAGATTAAACCAAGGGAACCTATCACCAGGAGTGGGATCCCTAGGATAGTAGACTTGGGGGTGGGTCAGTGGAGTGGGCAGACCTGATAGGCTATGACCCTTATCTGCCGTCATCTTCTATGTTTCTATGTTTCTATGATTTAGGTGTCACAATGGGGCATGATGCATAATTAATGTGACCATACATCCCGTTTTGAATGGGATCATCCCATTTTTAGATCGCCTGTCCCGTTGTCCCCATTCACAGCTTCAGGATGCCAAAATGTCCCGTTTTCAGAAAAAGCGTCCTGAAGCTGTGCGTGGGGACATCGGGACAAGCGATCTAAAAGCAAGGCTTCTCCCTGCTTCGCCAACGCAGCAACAGATCAGGTGCCTGGCTGGCCCAGAACTTCCTCTCTGACATCAGAATTGACGTCCGGGGGGATAAGGCTTGCACAGTTGCTGCTGCACGCACCTGGCCTGTTGCTGCGTCAGCGGTGGCTTGGAGAAATCGGCAGTGGCAGCGGCTTGGGGGAGCAGACAGGGAGACAGAAAGAAAAAAAGGAGGACAGAGAAATAGAAATGATCCACAGAGGGTCTGGTCTCTAGAGCTGTGCAACAAGGGTGATTACAGCAATAATGGTTTTCTGTTGAGCTTCATGCTGCAGCTTTATGGAACAGAGGAAAATATGATGGCCAGAAAGATAAGCAGCTCTGTAGTGAGAAAGTGTTTGAAGTGGACAGTGGATGGTGCATGTGAGGAAGGTCAGGAAAGAAAGAAAGGGGGGAAGGAAGGAAGGATCAGAGACATAGTGATCAAAATGTGTCAGTTTTGAGAATCTATATTTTGCACTATAGTTAACGGGATATGGGGGATCAGGGTCTGGAGGGGGAGGATCTAGGGAAGATCGGGGTGTCCTGCGGGGAGTGTCTTCTCCTGTTTTGAGGAAAAAATAACTGGTCACGTTATGCATAGTGCCAATTCTGTAATGACACTTAGGTGCATCTACATGTCAGATGCTATATAATATTAATGAAAATCCGCTTTGGTGCACCAGAAATTAGGTGTGATCACATAAGCCAGGTTAACGGCTGGTATAAGTGGCCAAAGTGCATCATGTAATGTGCACAAATGATAGCATTCTATAAGTTGTGCACATTGTTTGGCCTCATACTTATAGACTGTACCCCCTTACAGTTACACACTATAGTATGTACACACTATTTTGTGGACATAGTGCATTGTGGCATGTATCTACCAGTTATGGGTGGCACTTATGCATACTTTGCATGTGCCGTTTTATAGAATTGCCTCCTAAATGTGCAGTATTATGAAGAAGGGATGATTAAGTCCGGTTTCATTAGCTATTCCATGTACGAGTATGCAATTGATCTTTTCTTTCATGCTATGTATTTGCTTCTATTAACAGCACAAAAAGGATGGATCATTCAAATATGAGGCTGATAACTCAAATTGAAAAAGACCCAGGTAACTGTATGCTTTTCCAAATGCTGTATTCCTCTTTTACTGTCCTAAAACCTTGCATTTATTCCTACAGGCAAACAAGCAGTGTTCCTGAAGGGAAAATCCTAGTGAGTAGAGTCTGTTTAGGAAAAATGATCTGGGACAAAAATTCCCAGGAGGAAATTCTCTTTCTTGATAAAAGTATATTAATTGATACATAATAAATACCCATAAAATAAATTCTATCAAGTATTTAACTCACATACTTTGCCTGCAGAAATGGCTTTTAATATTGCTTTCCTATAAAAACAACAGATCTGATAGGGAGGCAATTTTATTAAAAGCCATTTCTGCAGGTAAAACAGTACATCACTGGCAGAAATAGGATTTTATTGTCAAAATTTTTTATTGAGCTCAACAGGAAGTTCAGAAGCACAAAGAAAAAGAAAAACAAGCTCGCTGAATATCAACAGTAAACACTGCACTATGCAAACATCCCTACCCACACAACTCTACATGCCCCCAGAATCTCAAACGCAGATAGAGAAGAAAACTGACTATGAATAAGGTACAGGAAGCAGCAAACAACAAGGTGAACTCGGAATAAATACCCCCCCCCCAGTCCTCCTTCAAGCCCAGCCCAAAATATCCAAGCAAGAAAATTAGGCATATAAAGCACATATATCCAGAACAAGCAACAGGTATAGAGATTAGTCCAGAGCAAGAAATCAACAATTCAGGAGGCGACTACGTGCCACCAGAGTCATAGTGGTCCAAAAGGGCACCAGGTACAATGAAAGATGCGTCCAGGAAGTGAAGAAAAGTCCTGTACATCTTTACGTTCCCACAACAAAAGGGTGATCAGACGACATCGCCAAAGAGAAAAGTCAGGCCCCTCCACCTCCAGCCACTTGAGCAGAATACACTTGGCTATCACCACAGTCCACCGAAGAAATGCAGCAGTCCCCGGTTTGCATTTCGTAGGGGAACACCAAAAAGAAACAAGGGGGAACGTTGAATAACAGACCAAATATGTTCAACAAAAAGAAAAATAGTTTCCCAAAAGGATTGGATAACTGGACAGGTCAAGAACATATGTCCCAAACCAGCTTCTGAAGCATCACAGCGGGGACAAGCAGCAGAGGCTCGGAACCCCGAGAGGTGAGCCTGTTTAGGAGAAATATACAGGCGTAAAACCAATTTATAATGCTGTTCCCAAAAGGTTGTATATTTATGAAAAGCAGGCAATTTGCATATAGCACAGAGAACCACATCATCAGGCAATACTATAGAAAGATCACGAGCCCAAGCGTCCCTCAATCTAACATGGTCAAGCAGGGGGGACTCATCCTTCAAGTGTCTATGGTGAAATTTGAGAGGAACAGAGAGCTGAGATCCAAGGGTAAAAGCCGTGGACAACAGCTCCTGACAGGAGGCCGTCAAATGGCCGGGTGGCAAAGAGGCAACATAATGATGAATCTGCATGTAAGCAAAGCCATCAGTACTAGAGAATGACACGGTGACAAAATTCATCACCGTTCCCGTCCCCGCGGGTAACCGCGGGCAACCATCTTCATGTCATTCTTTAAGGAGAGAGGGAAGAATCAGAGTATGAATGGCCACAACCACTGACCCACATGCTTTGCTTTGAAGAATGCTGGTGTAGAAGGACTGAGGTTGAAATAGACACTAGAAAATGACATGGGATTATTTCCCGCGGTTATCCGCGGGGACGGGAACGGTGATGAATTTTGTCACCTTGTCATTCTCTAATCAGTACGAGGGAGATCAAATTCTAAACATAACATATCAAAAGATTTAACCCTCCCATCGTCGCCCACCAATTGAAACAGATAATGAATCCCTCCCTCCCCCCCCCCCCCCCGTTTCCCAATGGACAAAACTTGCTCCATCCATCCCCAGGTAGAAAGTTCCTATTAAAGCGTAAAGACAAGAATGGAGAAATAGTAGGACTAAGAGAGTGGAATTTACAAACTCATTGCCAAGCCTTCTGCAAAGGGTACTGTAAAACCGTAAGAGGAAGGGGCTCAAGTTGAGCCAAGGGCACAGAATGAAAATAGGCACTAAAGTGGGTCTTAGGAAAACAAGAGAGCTCCAAAGAAGTATTAGTAAAATGGGCAGTACCCCGAAAAAATCATTGATGTGACGCATACCACAACCAACTGTCAAATGGCTTAGATTCAGCAAACCCAAACCCCCCTTATACCAGGGGGAAGCCACCAGTCGGTAAGGCAAATGAGCACACTTACTCGCCCAAAGAAATCGTTGAACCAGATGCTCCAGTCGTTTCTCATCCTTAGAAGTCAAGTAAAGCGGGAGGACCTGAAAAACGTACAACCAACACGGAACAACTAACGTATTGTATAAACTCACTCTGCCCAGAAGCGATAAAGGAAGTCCCTTCCATAACTGCAAGCGAGTGATCAGAGCCTGAAACAACGGTTCTACATTCAAAGAATATAATCTAGAGAGGTTGAGGGGAATGAGGAGCCCCGAGTATTTCACCGTAGACTCCGCCCACCGGAGGGGAAATGGACCCCTCCATATCGAACGAACTTCAGGACAAGAGGGAAGGGCAACTGATTTGTCTAAATTAAGCGAAAGGCCAGAGTAAAACCCAAATTCGGAGAGGAGATCCAACGCAGCAGGTAAAGCAATCTCTGGGCGAGTAAGAATGAGAAACAAATCATCGGGAGGAGTGTGTGGCGCAGTGGTTGGAGCTACAGCCTCAGTACCCTGGGGTTGTGGGTTCAAACCCCACGCTGCTCCTTGTGACCCTGGTCCAGTCACTCAGTCCTCCATAGCCCCAGGTATGTTAGATAGATTGTGAGCCCACCGGGACAGACAGGGAAAATGCTTGAGTACCTGAATGTAAAAACCGCTTAGATAATCTTGATAGGCGGTATATAAATACCTAATAAACTTGAAACTTGATCAACAAAAGCCAATGTCTTCAATTCCGTACCTGCTACACTAAGGCCCTGAATGTCCTCAAAAAGACGTAGAATGCAAAGTAAAGGTTCCAAAGAAATGAGAAAAAGTAAAGGGGAAAGAGGGCAGCCTTGTCTGGTTTTCCGAAGGATGGGAAAGGAGTCCGTATGGGTGCCATTAACCAACAAGGACGCTAGAGGGTTAAAGTATAGGGAACGAATAGCTTGAAGAAAGAATCCCCGAAGCCCAACAAACTCAAGGGTACATAGAAACAGAAAGGACCAATGCATACTATCAAATGCTTTGGAAGCATCTAAATTAACAAAGAGAGCAGGGATCTGGTAATGTTGACAATGGGCAAGCGCAAAAAGGACCTTCTGAACAAAACCCACCTGGTCTGCATGAATTACCGTAGAAAGATGAGGGGCCAAACAGTCGGCTAGCATACAGGAAAGAAGCTTGAGATCAATGTTTATCAGAGAGATCGGGCGATAGGACCCGGATCAGCCGCCTCTTTACCCAGTTTTAACAACAATGTGATAAGCGCCTCATTAGCATAACAAGGGAAAGAACCACGGTCAACAACAGTATTAAAATAAGCCAACAAAGGACCACACAGGTGAGGGGAGAGAAGTTTATAAAACGCACCAGAAAAACTGTCTGGTCCCGGGGCTTTCCCAGAACATAAGGTCTTAATGGCAGTCTGCAATTCACTCACCTGGAATGGACGATCAAGAGCAGCCACCACATCCTCTATAAAGTGCGGCATCCCAAACGAATGAAGATAATCCCCCAAAAGCTCTGAAGAAGCATCATCCGGAGCAGCATACAAGCGTTCAAAGAAGTCCAAAAGTACCACAGATACCTCTGTGGTACGATACACCCTGCCCCCCCCCCGACGACCAAAGTGACAAAACCGGTTGCCTACAAGTCTTAGTGTCAACCAGGCGTGCCAGAAAACGGCCAGGCTTACTACCAAACCTTTGGAAGCGATGTTTATGATAAGCTGCCCATCGCTGATAGCGAGAATGAAGCAGAGAGTTGAGAGCTCCCTGAGTGGACAAATAGCACTCCCGTGTTGTCTCTGGAGGGGCAGAAGAAAAAGCCCTCTTAGCAGCCCGTAAGGCCCTCTCCAAGGTAAGAATACCATGGTGAATACATTTATTCCGAGCACAAAGAAAAGAAATCACATGACTCCGAAGCACCGACTTGGCAGCTTCCCAAAACAAGACTTGCTTGAACTTATGGCTGAAGTACAAGTTCATATATCCATAGAGAACTACAACCGATCTCAAGTGCTCACAGGCTAAAAGTCCGATGTATCTTTTGGACTAATCACCCAATCGTGAGCTATCATTGATCTTATTTGTTCTCTTTTTTCTGAGTTCTTTCCTCAAGATTTTTTTATGTTTAGATTTTTAAATATATTAAATTCTTATCAGTCAATTTAACTTGTTATTTCTTATAAACCAGTTTTCAACGCTGGTCTTCGGTCTTCCTTTAAGTAATAACCAATGTATCCCTTTCAAGACTAAACTTTATGAAGAGTATTAACTTTATGAAAATAGGGTACTTAGCTTCATAGCATAGCTTCACAAACTACGACGGAAGATCTCCGTTTCACTCTTATATAGTTCTCTAAGAGCTTCGTCAGGAAACCACCAGCATTCATACTTTAGGTGCTGATGGAATCATGGGGACACACACGCCAGGAACAACCTGGACCTCTGAATGCGAAATGCAAGAGGAGGGGATCTCCCGAATAGTTTGAATGTATGTGAACCAACTGTTGTAAAAAGGAAGATTCAGATGAATTCGGACCATAAACTACCAGTAACAGATATCTCCAGTCCCCCAAAGTAAGGCGCAGAAAAAGAAAGCGACCATCCAAGGACTTTTCCAATACCTGAACGCCAATTGGCGATGACTTACGGACCAACACCGCAATACCCCCATGTCGCCCCGAAGAGGACGCAAAATAAACCTCTCTCACCCTGGATCTATGCAACTTAAGATGTCAAACGAGTTTCCTGTAGACAAGCGATGTCGGAGTGATAACGTTGTAAAGCTGTCAAAATCTTGGATCGCTTAATCGGCGAAGTGATGCCCCTACATTCCAAGAAGTAAGCCTAAAAGGGGTACACATCTACAAGGTGAGTAATGAAAGAAGCACAAAACAAAGAAAAGTGCATAGAAGAACCCCAGGATCCCAACCTCCCCCAGGGCCACAAGTATCAAAACCCACAAACTGTATCAACTTACAAAGAAACAATAGTAGAATCCAGCAAATCACACCCACAAAAGACTGAAGGAGGACTATACCCCATCCCAACCCAAACCCACCCATTTCCCAAAACCCAACCCACTCCAACCCAATCCCCCTCTTCCCACCCACCCCCAAATTCAATCCCCCCTTATACTCCCCAATACCAACAGTCGCCCCATCCTGCCTAGCAGGCAGGAGCAACAGAGTCACTAATGGCATGAACAGGGCCCCTAGTCCCTCCATCCCCACCCAAGAAACCACATCCCAACCCAAGATGATAGAGACCAGCCACACACCACCCTCCCAACTACTCCACTTACACACTCAGGTACAATGCCCACATACCAGCCTCCGAAGAGAGAGGGAGGAAGGATCCCAAGCCACTGAAAATCCACAAGGGACTATCATAGCCACCTGGCACCCAGTATGGGATCCACCTCTCACTCCCCCTTACATACACCCCCACATTAGTTCCAATCCACATGCTCACCCAAACACTCAAACACACACCCGCCAAAGACCCAGACACCCCAAAAAGAACAAGAACAAATTGAAAACACATCGGGAAACCCAGCACAAACTTAGAAGGGTCTCTGCCAATGCAGGAACAGGATCCCCGCACACATAACCAAACTACTAACATCCAACGCCCATGCCAGCAATCCCCCAGGCCCACAAAAAACCTCCATTCAGGAGAAAGAAACAACAACAGCAGAGGATCCCGAGACCAAGGCACAGGCTGTGCAAAATATTATGGCCCCAGCAAGAGGGCGAGCAACCAGTCTCTAAGAAGAGAGTCGCCAGAAAGCAACAAGCACCGACCACATGTCCAATAAGATCAGGAGGCTGAGGAAGGTCCAGACTCCCTAGGGATAGCATCCAAATAGGCCTGTGCCACCTCAGCTGAGGTATAGCTCTTCCATCCGGCGGTTGTCCAAATCTTCAAATTCGCTGGATAAAGCAACATGAACCACTGTTTACGATCAGAGCGCGGAGCACACTCGGGAAAAACACCGCCAGCACTCCTGCAGCGCAGGGGAGTAGTCTTGAAAAAGTCGGACAGGAGTTCCCTCATAGGTAAGAATATTGCGTTTTTGCTTGTAGTGCCTCATTAATTCCACCTTGTGGGCAGAATTGTGGACCTTTAATATGGTGATTTGGGTGTGGTTGTGATCTTCTGCACGCCTGCCAAGTCAATGTGCCCGATCGAGTCTCAGAGGCCCCATAACAGCCGGTAGTGGCAATTTAGCCTGGAGCCAAGACTCCAGGATAGATAACAGGCGAGTATAGGGAACCGCTTCAGGTAATCCAATCAGGCACAGATTATCTCTTTTCGACCGGTTCTTGAGGTCTTCGAGCTTGTCTGCCTGGCGCTGAAGCTGTTCTTTAAGGGAGACAAGATCCGCCACAGAGGCGTTATGGGCGTCCTCTACCAGGGTTACTCGTGTCTCTAATTCGCGATGCGCCTGATAATTTCTGTTAACAAGGTCTCCAGAGAGGTGAGTTGGCCCGACAGTTGTTCAAATTGGGCATCCAAGGGACGTGGACAGCGCTTCGATATGTGCCTCTGAAAGGGGAAGTGTGGAACCCGAGTCCGCCGCCGCCATCTTAGATTCAGGCCGCATAGCTCTCACCTCCCGATCTTTATTTATTTATTTAGATTTTTATCCCGTCCTCCCAGTAGCTCAGAACGGTTTACAAGTAAACATTCACAATGGAGTGAATTGGACATGCAAGATTATACAGTAAATTTAAACACTTGGACATACGAGACTGAGCAGCAGTTTAAATATAGGGACTAAACAGCAAATTAAGAACAGTAGTTTAAATATAAGTAGTTTAGTTTAGATACGAGTTATTTGAGTATAGGCTGAGAGTGGACTATACAGAAATTTAGGCAGAAGATTAGAATGGAAAAAGAAGGGTAGAGGTGGGGTTTAAGGGGTTGGGTGTAGACTGAGGGGACCTTTAGTTGAAGAGGAGGGTCTTTACCATTTTCTGGAATGTCATTAGTGAGTTCTGTAGTCTGAGTTGAGGGAGGAGTTGATTCCAGAGTTGGGGAATGAAATGGCTATAGGAGCGTTTGCGGGCGGTTTCTGAGAGGAGGGAACTTCCGGGGGGAATGCATAGGCGTATCTCCGTTTCTGAGTGGAGGGTGTGGGTGGGAATGTAGATGGGTAGCTTGGATTTTATGTAGGAGGGGGTGGTGGCATAAATTCTTTTGTGTGCTATTGCCAGGGCCTTGAATGCACAGTGTTGGCTAATTGGGAGCCAGTGTTCAGTGCAGAGTGCTGGGGAGATGGGATCATGGTAGTTGAGGCTGTGTAGGAGGCGGATCGCTGCATTTTGGACTCATTGTAGGCGCTTGAGATCTTTTTTGGTTATTCCATTAAATAGGGAGTTGCAGTAATCCATTCTGGAGAGGACATATGCGTAGAGGAGTTGGGCTAGGTCAAGTGTGGAGATATAGGGTTTAATCCTTCTCAGTTGGCGGAGGTAGTAGAAGGAGGTAGAGACTACTTGGGATATGTGGGAGGATAGGGATAGGAGTCTGTCTAAGGTTACTCCTAGGCTGCGTACTTGATCTGTTGCCGTTAGTATAGTGGAGTCCCATGATAGTGTTGGGCATGTGTATTTGGTGTTTTTTTTTCCTGATCCATATGAGTTCGGTCTTAGAGGCGTTCAGTTGTAGTCTGTGTTTGTCATCCAGGTTTTCATGTCAGAGAGGCAGTGTTGGGACGATTTGGGACGATTTGGGACGATCGGTTTTCACCTAGTGGGAGGAGCAGCTGGATGTCATCGGCATAGGAGTGGATTTTAATGTTGTATATCTGCGCTATATTTATGACAGGTCTGATGTAGAGGTTGAATAGGAGGGGGGATAGAAGGGCGCCTTGGGGAACGCCATATTTGATAGGCTTGGGGTTAGATTTGTGCGTCCCTAGTAGGACAGTTTGGGTCCTTTGGTGGAGGAAAGAGGTGAACCATTGGAGGACAGAGTCCTTGATTCCAAGGTCATAGAGCCTGGATATGAGGAGGTGGTGGTCGACCGTGTCAAAGGCAGCACTGAGGTCAAGTAGGACTAGGAGGGCATCACTGCCTTTGTCGAGTATTGACCAGTCATCGATGATATCTAGGAGTACTGACTCTGTGCTGTGGACTGTTCGGAAGCCGGATTGAGCAGGGGACAGAGCAGCTTGTTCTTCTATGAAAGGGTGTAGTCGGCGGAGCACAATTCGTTCTAGGAGTTTGGAGACAAATGGGAGGTTGGAGACCGGGCAATAGTTGCCGGGTTCGTTAAGGTCAAGGGTGGGTTTTTTGAGAGTGGGTTTGATAATAGCTGATTTCCAGCTGAGGGGAACTGTCCCTGTGGAGAGGGAGGTGTTAATGATGGGGAGGATGGATTCTGCCATGGCGTCTTCTGTGGATAGCAGGAGGCTGGATGGGCAGGATCGAGGATAGTATTGGAAGGTTTGAGTTCTCTCAGGATTTTGAGAACCTTGGGATGGGTGGCCATATCAAATTGGGGGAGAGTGGTAGAGGATGGGGTATTTGGGTTAGGTTGGGGGTGTGCATGAGTGGGGTTGGTGTTGGTGTCAAGATTATTGCGGATGGTTTGTACTTTGGACTGGAAGAAGTTCGAGAGAGTCTCACTATCAAGTTCTGTTTGGTTGGTGTGGTTTTTTCCTTGGGCGCTGGTGAAGAGTTGGTTTGTGAGGGTGAATAGTTGTTTGGATCTAGCAGGGGCTAATTTAGGAGGCGAGAGTAGTAGGCTTTCTTCGCTTCTAGGATGGCAGCTTTGTAGGTGATGGATGTGCTTTTCCAGTGGGCTTTGGTTTCTGAATTTGGGTGTTTGATCCAATTCCTTTCTGCTTTCCTCAGAGATCGTTTTATGGATCGGAGGTCACTGGTGTACCAGGGAGCAGGTGTTTTATTGGTGGTTATTCGAGTTGTTTTTGTCTGGGCAAGGCTGTTATAGAGGGATTGGATGTTGGAGTGCTACGTGGAGGCTGCTAGGTCGATGGAGTGGGGATGTTGGGTGCAGGTTTCATTCAGGGTGTGAATGCCTGCGGCCATGGCTGGAGGGCTGACTGAGTTAGGGAGTTGGCGTAGGGTGGGAAGGTTAGGGTCTTTACGCGGGGCTAGGGTAGTTTCGAGTGGGAGTTGGAATTCAATGAGGTGGTGGTCTGACCATGGGACAGGTGTGGTGGTGTAGATTATTTGTTGGTGCTCTGCAGTTGGGCCTGCTGAGTGTGTAGGGGTGGTTATAATTTGATGAAATCCCAGGTCGGTGAGGGAGGAGAGGAAGCTGTCTCTTTGTCCTAAGGTGTTGGGGTAGTCTGGGAAATTGAAATCTCCCAGGATGGTCACGTGTTTGTGGGAGATGGACAGTTCGGTGATGAATTCGAGGAGGGTCTCTAGGGTATCTGTTGGGGAGTTGGGGGCTCTGTAGAGGAGTATGAGGGCGATTTTGTGTTTGTGGCCTATGGTGAAAGCAAGAGCTTCTGGGGAGGGAATGTTGATAGAGTTTATCAGTTTTGGTGTGGTGGAGGTCTTGATGATGATAGTCACTCTACCTCCTTTCCCAGAGGTACGTGAGCAGGTTAGGACCTGGTAGCCTGGAGGACATAGTTCGCCTAGTGCTATCCCATCATTGTCTTGGAGCCAGGTTTCAGTGATCATGAGGGTGTCCTAAGTCTTGTCACAGATGAGGTTGCGTAGGAGGAAGGTCTTGTTGTTAACTGATCTTGCATTGATGAGTGCCAGTTTGAGAGTATTGTTGGTGGGGGCTGGTGGGGAGGGTAGAATGGGGATGAGGTTGGCAGGGTTCCTGGTGTGGGTTTTTTTGTACTGGGAGGTAAGATCACCGTATCTGCCTTGGCCTGTAATGATGGGGATGGTGAAGTATAGTGTCGTAAGGAGTGTTGGAGATGTGGTAGGAATGGAGGCGGGGAAGAAGGTGGTTTGAAAAGTGGTGGGAAGGGGGTGGGGAAGGGGGTGACCTGGAGAGTTGGGGGCATGATAGGATGGGGGGATTGAGGAGCTGGGCTGGAAGAGTTTCGAGAGGGTCTCACTATCAGGTCCTGGCCAGTCCTACCATTGCAGCTGGAGCCTAATGGAGGGTCAAGTATGACAGAGCTAAGATGGAAGTTTGGTGTCAAATTGTTACTAGTGAGACAACTGGAGGAGAGAGAAAGAACCCCCCCCCCCCTCAAAAAAAAAAAAAACAGAAAACAAGCAAGCTGGGTTGGATGAAGACTGAGCACCAACTGCTGCTAGTGAGATAAGAGCAAAGAGGGGTTAGACAATTACTTGCAGTTTAACAGCTTAATAGGTATTAGTTTCATGTGAAACTTGGTTAGAGGCAGACAATAGTTTCTAGTAAGGGATCGTATACCATCAGAGTTCAGTCTTTTTTATTTGTTTGTTCCAAGCGCTGCTGGGATGTCAGGAGGTGGAGTTTGTCTCCCACACCATCCCGATTCAGATCCCTGCAGTGAGGAAGTGTGCTGAGGCGTCGGGCAGCTCCCGTTGGTAGTGGGGCTGTTCTGAAGCAGGAGATTCAAGTTTTAGAGCCCTGCTAGGGATGTCGGGAGGCAGAGTTCGTCTCCCACACCGTCCCGATTCAGATCCCTGCAGTGAGGAGGTGTGCTGAGGCGTCGGGCATCTTTGGTGTTACATGTCATCTTACCACTCAGGACTGCACAAACTTGTCCATGCACCACACTAAAGGCAATTCTAATGGGGAAATTGCCAAGAGAGGCTAGGCAGGGCATGGAGGAACCCGGGACCCAGGAGCTCAAGCAAAGCATGTCTTACTCGGCTGAGCACATCACGTGACTCCCGAAATAGGATTTTATAAAATAGCCCTGCATGGATACATAGTCCTCTATGCATATGAGTTTTTCCAGAATGGAAGAAAGTGCTCCTGGGATGAGGAGGGGTTTATACTTGTGCCCATATTTTTGCAATTTCAAAAGTATGGGAGCACCTTCAATTGGCTCCCTGTATATTTTAGAATCCAGTTTAAATGTGCCTGTGTCACTTTTAAAATCCTCTATGGTATTTTCACTCCCCTAGTTCCTTTATCTTGGAACTCTTATAGATTCTCTTTTGCAAGGAGTGATCAACAATTCAAGCTGTCCTGTCCATCTAGTAAAGGTATTAAAAGAATCAAGACTCTTGGTCAATCTCTGTCTTTTAAGTTTACTCAACTTTGGAACGACCTTCCACTTTGCTAAAGAAGTTCTGGTTCCCTTCCCCTTTTTTTGCAAGTCTCTGAAAACCATTCTGTTTACTAAACATTTTGGAAACTAATCTTTCTTGATAATTCTCTATATGCCCTTATTGGCCTAACTTAATCATTGTAAACCGAGTTGAGCTTTCCTGGATTGAAGTTTCGGTATACAAAACTAAGCATTAGATTAGATTAGAAGCATTTATAACAGGCAATAGGAGTCTATATTATAATGACACCTGGGCACCCAAATATTGTTATAGAATATTAGCATAACTTGATCACCATTCTCTTTAAGATGTGAAGGAGTCCTTCACCTAAAGCTCTATCAGCGAGAGCTACTGTTTCACTATCACATTTTTAATACTGAGGGACAGGTAAGCTCTACTGGACTCCAAGTAACCTGTCTGTCTCTAGCAATTTAAAACATATTCCAGTGCAATAGGTGAGACATTCTCAACCATAGGGTTATTTCCCTTTACCTGCATGGACTTCAGAAGAGGTCCATTCCAGCTTTTTCACTCCGCCTCTAGTGTACTTCACAGGCTAGCTTAGCTCCTCCCAGCAGTTTCTCTTCTGCATGCATGACTGCATGTGGTTCTTTCACGTGTGAAGTAAATTGGAAGCACTGCCTGCTTGAGAATTCACAGTCTTTGTTTTTTAGCTGACAGGCTGATCCCTTCGGGGTACCTGTTAGCCGGTATGCTAGTCTTCCTTGGAGCTCAGGGCCATCTCTGACCTGGTCTCACTCCCTGTTAAGGGGGGGTGAGCTTATACTGTTCAGAATGCTTAGGAGGTTCAGCGGTGTTCCACAGAGGTGCAGGATGCATTTTTGCGCTTCCGCTCGTCCTGGTGAGCAGTCGGTGGTCCACAGGGGAGGAGGTATAGTCAGACAATGGATCTGACCGGCAATCCGAAGATCAGCTTGGTAACAGCTTTTCCAGCAGTGTGGCAGTAAATTCTGACTCTGGATTTTCATCGGGACTAGAAAGCAGATGCAGCTATAGAGATTGACATGGGGGAAAAATTTGTCCTCGTCTCTGCCCCGTTCCCGTGAGCTCGCCCTTGTCCCCGTCACGTCCCCGTGAGCTTGGTCCCCCATCCCGTTCCTGCAAACCATCTGATCCCATTGCACAAACCATTTCCCTTCTGTGTTCCTATTTTCACCATTTTGAATATCTCCCCTCTGTATCTGTATACTCCCTCCTGTGTCCGGCATTACCCCCCATGTGTCCATATACCATCCCCATGTATCTCCCCTTTATGTCTCTGTCCCTATGCACATAATTTCCCCTCTGTTTCTGTTACCTTCCTGTGTCCAGATTTCCCCTCTTCCTCTTCCACACCAATGTGTCTCTCTCCTCTCCAACCCCATCTAGCTTGTTTTCCTCTTTCTTCCCCCACTTCCAGCATCTAGCTTACCTTTCTGTCCTTCTCCCCTTTCTCATTCCTGCTGTGGGTTCAATATTTGTCTCCCTTTTACTTCATCCCCTTGGCCCAACATCTCTTTCCCTTTCACTCCTTCCTTCCTACTGTGAGGGAACATGCGTGGTCATGGATTGCACAGTCCAGCAGCCCCCTTCCGCCTGATTGCCACTGTCCTGCCATCTCCCTCACTCCTTCCCTGTCCTGCTGTCTTCATCTCCAAAGCCTGGCAGGCTGTGTGTTACATGACAGATGAACTGCCAGACACAACTCAGAACTGAAATCTTTCTCCTCCCCCTCCTCCTACTCCTGCCTAGTCTCCCTCCCCCCTTCCCAATGGACCTAAGTGCACTATCCCAGTTGAGTCAGAGTCTAAGAACCCAGCCAGAATCGTGCTGGGCAGGCTGTGCTGCCTTGTGCTCCTACTACCAGAGCTCCCCATGGGGACAGGCCCCCTTTCCAGATCTGGAGAGTAACAGGAATTGGATCTTCTGTCTGTCAGTGAAATCATATACAGTATTCACTGCCTGCTCTTCCCCTACCTTTTCACCTGTCTCTTACTAACTTAGCCTTTGTCTCGCCTGTTGTTCTTTTCCTTTTACGCTCTTTTGCACAAATTCTCTTCCACATTTTTCCTAGCTCCCTCGTGCTTTTTTGCAATGCTGCTTTTACAGAATCAGATGAGCTGAGAGGAAACTGTACATTCTCAAGAAAGATATAGCGGTTCAGCAGCCCCCTCCCACCCGATTGCCACTGTCCCGCCATCTCCCTCCCTCCCTTCCCCTCACCTCATTTGCTGAATTAAATTTTTCTTCTTCCAGTGGCATGCTTTCAAAAAGTTGCACGCGGCTGCTTGAGTTGAATCTTCTCCTCTGACACAATTTCCTGTTTCCAGTTGCATCAGAGGAGAAAATTCAACTCAAGCAGCCACGCGCGAACGACTTGTTGAAAGTGTGCCACTGGGAGAAGAAAAATTAAATTCACCACATAAGGTGAGGGGAAGGGAGGGAGGGAGATGGCGGGACGCAGTGATCGGGCAGGAGGGGGCTGCTGGACCATGCAATCTGTGACCACGCATGTTCCCTTACTTCACTGCAGAGACAATACCATTCACCACTCCACAGGGTGGTGAATGGCCTTGTCCCCGTCCCCGCAGCGACCACTATTTTTTCACTCCCTGTTTCGGCGGGTTACCTGCTGCTACCCGTGGCTAGCCGCGGGTAACAGCCACCATGTCATTCTCTATTCTGCTCCAGTACTATGAATAAGAGGAGCTGACAGACTCCAACAACGGTTTTCAAATTTTAATTTTGAGGTATTTTCTTGGTTTTCTAGTGATCCTTGGTGTTCCCCCACCTGAAAAATCCTAAAATTTGAATTTTTTAACTTCGGAAAGTGCCTTTTTTATCGCATTTTTGGTGTGAATTTGGATCCAGCGGCCATCTTGGATTATCAGCAATCTTTCTCAACTTCTCCCTGCTTCCTCAAACTTCGAATTTCTGCCAGGAAAACTACTAGGATGGATCCCTCAGGGTCTCCTAGTGTGGATTCATGCAAAATTTGAATGGATTTGCCACTTTTAGAGCATCCTTGCACCACGTGCCGTGCGGTACGGTCAAGGGAGGGGCAGTAACTTCTGGTTCAGCCTCCCCGTCACAGAAGCAGGTGATAAAAGTTTTAAGTTTTTTTTTTCAAGTTTCATTAGGATTTTATATACCACCTATCAAGATTATCTAAGCGGTTTTACAATCAGGTACTCAAGCATTTTCCCTATCTGTTTCGGTGGGCTCACAATCTATCTAATGTACCTGGGGCTATGGAAGATTAAGTGATTTGTCCAGGGTCACAATAAGAAGCATGGGGTTTGAACCCACAACCCTAGGGTGCTGAGGCTGTAGCTTCAATCACTGCACAACACACACCTCCAACACATTCAGCTTGCCCATTAGAGTGGCTTTCTTTGATTTTGGGGCTTGGTTCTGAGGCTTTCTTTGGCCAGCCATGAGATGGAGCTTCCGCAGCCTAAGAAGCACAAGTCTAAGTCATCTAAGGGTGATTCTATGCCCCAGGGTCCAGATTCCTTCCCAGAGTTCATGAAATTTATGTGGTCTGAGTTTCAATCCAGAGGTCCAGCTGCTGGGTGTACATCTGTTTCCCCTGTGACATCACTGAATGATGGTGTCAGAGACAAAAAGACTTTGTTTAAAGAATGGAAGAGGTCAAAAACGGACAAAAACTGGAAAAAGCACAAGCAACTTCAAAGCAGGTGCTATAAGGCGGTAAAAGGAGCCAAAAGAGACTATGAGGAAAAAATAGCCAAGGAGTTCTTTCGATATATTAAGGGGAAACGACCCGCAAAGGAACAGGTGGGGCCGCTAGATGACCAGGGAATAAAAAGAGTACTAAAGGAGGCAAACTGAACACGTTTTTTGCGTCTGTATTTACCGAAGAGGATATATCCAACATTCTGGAAGCAGACAAGCTATACACAGGAAATGAAGACGGGAAACTGACAGGGACGATGGTCAGTCTAGAGGAGGTATGCAGACAGATTGATAGGCTTAAAAATGATAATTCCCCGGGACTGGGTGGCATCCACCCGAGGGTAATCAAGGAACTAAAAGGGGCTATAAGCGAATTGCTCCACTAATAGCAAATCTGTCGATCGAATCAGGAAAGATTCTGGAAGACTGGAAAGTGGCGAATGTTACACCGATCTTCAAGAAAGGTTCTGGGAAACTACAGACCGGTGAGTCTGACTTAGGTACCAGAAAAGATGGTAGAGGCGCTGATAAAGGACCGCATCATCGATCACCTTGACAGACACAAACTGATGAGGACCAGCCAGCACAGCTTCAGCAAAGGAAGATCTTGCTTGACAAACTTACTTCACTTCTTCGAAGGAGTAAACAGGCAGATAGACAAAGATGACCCAGTCGACATCATATATCTAGATTTTCAGAAGGCGTCCGACAAGGTCCCGCATGAACGACTACTTTGAAAAATTGCGAGCCATGGAATCAAGGGTGAAATACGTGGATTAAAAACTGGTTGGCAGATAGGAAACAGAGAGTGGGGGTAAATGGACAATACTCGGACTGGAAAAGCGTCACAAGTGGAGTGCCGCAGGGTTCGGTGCTTGGGCCCGTGCTCTTCAACATATTTATAAAAGACCTGGAAATTGGTACGACGAGCGAGGTGATTAAATTTGCAGATGATACAAAGTTATTCAGAGTAGTGAAGACGCAGGGGGATTGCGAATATCTGCAACGTGACATAATCAGGCTTGAGGAATGGGCATGGACATGGCAGATGAGGTTCAACGTGGACAAGTGTAAAGTGATGCATGTAAGTAACAAAAATCTCATGCACGAATATAGGATGTCCGGGGCGGTACTTGGAGAGACCTCTCAGGAAAGGGACTTGGGAGTTCTGATCGACAAGTCAATGAAGCCATCAGCGCAATGTGCTGCGGCGGTGAAAAGGGCGAACAGAATCCTATGAATGATAAAGAAGTGGATTACGAACAGATCGGAGAAGGTTATCATGCCGCTGTACCGGGCCATGGTGCGCCCTCACTTGGAGTACTGCATACAGCACTGGTCGCTATACATGAAGAAGGACACGGTACTACTCGAAAGGGTTCAGAGAAGAGCAATTAAGATGGTTAAAGGATTGGAGGAGCTGCCGTACAGCGAAATATTAGAGAAACTGGGCCTCTTCTCCCTCAAAAAGAGGAGATTGAGAGGGGATATGATCGAAACATTCAAGTTACTGAAGGGGATAGACTTAGTAGATAAGGACAGGTTGTCAATCGGCAGGGAGGGACCAAGAGCTCTCCCTTGGCTCAGGAGGCCTGACTTCTTTTCCTTTGGGTGGAACATCATCTCCTGGTGCTGATGGCATCACATATGGCTGGAGTGGACAATGTTCAAGTGGACTTCCTCAGCCATCAGATGCCAGATCCCGGCGAGTGGACCCTGTCACTTTAGTCATTTCAGGTGATTGTAAGACACTGGGGGCAGCCTCGCCTCGACCTCATGGCCACAGCATGAAACAAAGCGCCATGCTTCTTCAGCTGCAGATCCGAGCCCGGAAGCGTGGGGCTCGATGTTCTTGTGCAGCCGTGGCCTCCAAATGTTCTCTTTATGTATTTCCAACCTGGCTAATGATGGGCAGGGTTCTTCAAAGGATTGTAACTCATCTAGGCCGTGTCATTCTAGTGGCTGTGGATAAGGTGTAATCTGCACCTAAGCATCTACCCAGACCTTGTTATTCAGGGCCCGGTGGCCATGGAAGATCTGGGTCGCTTGGCTCTTACGGCTAAGCTCTTGAATGTATGTCCTTAGAACGTAAAGGCTATTCAGAGCTTGTGATCGATACATTTCTCAAATCTAAGAAGTCATCCACAGTGTCAGCTACACTAAGGCATGGAACATCTTCAACATTGGTGTGACCTGGATCAGGTGAACCCTTTTTCGGCTCCGATGTCACAGGTCCTTGCCTTTCTCCAAGCTGGTCTGGTTAAAGACCTCACTGTAGCATCTCTACGAGTCCAGGTGGCCAGTCTGTCCTGTTATAGATCTCAGGATAGCCAATTCTCGTTAGCATCGCATCTGGATGTTGCTCGTTGTGTGAAGGGTCCAGCTGCCCTTTAAGCAAAAGCTCCTTTTGAGCCTCTTCGGTATGCTTCTATCCTGGATTTAACGCTCAAGACTGGATTGAACGCTTCTATCCTGGATTTAGCGCTCAAGACTGTTTTTCTGGTTGCCATCACTTCTGCCCGTAGGGTTTCTGAACTGCAGGCATTGTCTTGTCGAGACTCCTTTCTCTGAATTACGGAGACGGGAGTTTGCTCTGGACAGTTTCTTCCTTTTTTGCCGAGGTGGTTTCGGCTATCCATGTCAATGAGGTGTTTGCCTGTTTTTCAACCAACTGGTTCCAAACATCAGGATCGTCTCCTGAAAAAGTTGGATGTGCACAGGTTGCTTCTGTGTTATCTGGAGGTTACTAACGAGTTTCACCTTTCTGATCATCTGTTTGTGCTGACTCATTCACTTAAGCGAGGTGCTCCTTCTTCTAAGCCCACGATCTCCAGGTGGATCCATAGAGCCATTTTGTCCACCTACATTCTTGCAGGGAAACAGTCCCCTGTTTCTGTTAAGGTGCATTCTATGAGGAGTTTGGCTTTTTCATGGGCTAAAGCTAGATCTGTTTTTCCTGAGGAGATTTGCAGAGCGGCGACGTGGTCGTCTCTTCACACGTTTGCCAAGTTCTACAGAGTGGATGTTGCTGCCAGATGGGACTCGGCTTTCGGGTCCTCAGACATAAAGGTCAGTGCAGCAAGCCCACCTTGACTCTTTGGGAGACTGCTTTTGTATTTCCCTATGGTCTAGAACAAGGGTCCCCAAAGTCCCTCCTTGAGAGCCAAATCCAGTTGGGTTTTCAGGATTTCCCCAATGAATAATGCATGCACATAGATCTCATGCATATTCATTGGGGAAATTCTGAAAACCTGACTGGATTCAGCCCTCAAGGAGGGACTTTGGGGACCCCTGGTCTAGAATATCTCACCTATTGCACTGGAAAAGGCGATTATGTACTTATCCTGGTAAGCTCTTTTCCAGTAAATAGGTGAGACATTCTAGACCCCTGCTCTGTCTTTGCTGTGCCTACTTGCAGATTTCAGAGTTCAATGCCAGATTTCAATCTCCAATCTGTTTTGTGGAGGCCGGTCAGCCCTTAGTGGCTAGGAAGTATTTGTAAATGTGTTCAACCTGTTATGGGAGTAGTTCCTGAGCTCCTTTGAAGCTTATGTTGGCAGTTAAGGGTACTGTTTAGTTGTTTTAAGCAGAACAATGTTTTAGCCTGTCGTTACAGGTACCTCTGCTTCACAGATGGGAGTGTCTCTCCATGCTTGGGTACTGACTGCTGGAAGGAGCTAAGCTAGCCTGTGAAGTAAACTAGAGTTGGAGTGAAAAAACTGGAATGGATCTCATCTGCAGCCCATGCGGGTAAAGGGAAATAACCCTATGGTCTAGAATGTCTCACCTATCTACTGGAAAAGAGCTTACCAGGTAAGTACATAATCTCCCTATATTGAAGCAGCATTCCCCCACCCCCTACTGGTACATGATTTTCGTGTGCCTAACAATAACATGCTAAAAAATTTAGATGCACATGTTATAGAATCTGATGTAGATCTGTGTGTAACTCCTAAACATTGCAAATTTAAGTGTTTGCTAATTCCAATAATTGATTATTATCACCTAATTAGCTGCTTAGTTTGCTTACGGATCCACATCCAAAATTGCACACACAACTTTGGGTGACCACTGTGATCTGTAAAGGCTGGGCAATATATCAAATTTTAATAAACTATAAAATGCTGGGATAAGAATGAAGCAAGATACATTGAGAGCCAGAGGAAAGAGTAACCTAATAAAGGTGAACCCAAGATTAGGGTCACAGACATGCAGCAATTGAGAGAAGATAGAATAATAAATAGAAGAAGCTCCAAAAAGAATTTCAGGCATTGGTTTACACCTCCAGACCTCAAGATCCATCAACTGGTCAGACTTCCAGGATATCCTTAATATATACACATGAGAGAGAGAGTTGCACATGCACTTGTGCGAATCTTTCTCAGGTATAAACTGAGAGCAGCCCTCGAGGACTGAGAATGAATACCATGGGTCTTAGGGAAAGCCTAACTGAACAGCCTAACAGCCTAAAATTTTGCTGACAATATACATGCATAATTCTAATGTTTTTCCCATGTTTTTGAGCAAAGCAGCTGAACATACCAATTACTGGTGTCACTGGTGAGGACAAAAGGCCTGCTGGGTGAATCAAGGTTCTCATGTAGAGTATATGTGAGCAGCAGATGTAAAACATACTTAGACAATTAATTTAAGAATTTGAAGAAAAAGCATAGTATTCTGCATTTTACCCTGCTCTCCATTAGGAACCAATGCATCTTTTGCAAAATTGTTTTTCTTTAAATTCCTTCAGGTTCATGAGAAGCATATACTGCAGTGAATATTATATTATAACTTCAGCTTTTAGTTGGAAAAAATGTATCCACGTAAAAAGGTGCAAATGTGTGCATGTACTTCTATCTAAGGCAGTTTTCTAAGGGACCCTCTTACCAAACATCAGTAAAGATGGGTTATTATAACTGAATTTTTAAATAATGACCACATGCTAATGTTCACATTAATGCATGGGCCTAACCACCACCTATTTTATAGGTGATAGGGCCTCACACATTAAACTTGCGTGTGTGCCAATTCATTAACCAATTCATGTATTTTTTAGCAGTGGATATCTAGTGAAATTACTGTGACACCTCAGTACATAATGCAGTAAACCATTTGTTAATACAGAGGAGTATATCTCAACCTATCCTTGAGGAACACCTATTATCCGAGGACAAGCAGGCAGCTGACCAAGCAGCGATGATCACCTTCTGGCTTGCCTCAACCTCAAGGTGTGCATCCTCAGTGACGTCACCCTGACACCTGATACCGGCAGGAAAGCCAGAGATACCGGTGTTTGTGTTTTGTTTTTTTTATTTTATGCATCTACACTGCTTAACCCTTGATACTGGTGTGATCTAAGTACATGGCTATCAGGTCCTGCGGTACCACTGCTGGTTTCTCCAGAATGGCATCAAGCACCAGTACCAAGAGAAAACATCGCTCTTTCAAGCCCTTCAAAGAGAACAGCTTTGCATCATACCTTCTTGTCATCGGACCAGTACCAGACTTGAAATCAGCACCGATCTTCTCGACACATTTCTTCAAAGACCTTCATATCCCTCAAGCTTATAGTCTGATTCAATTGAGGGCTTCTCTGAGCCTACAACAAAGTCTCCACTCAACTGCCCACCAATGGCTAAATTTTCTACTGAAAGACTATATTTCTTACGCAGTTGGGAAAAGAGCTAAAGCTAGAAGCTGATTCTCTCTGCAGTGCTGAATACTTGCAGCACTTATATTATTATCAGCCTCCTCAAGAAACTTCTCCGCTGTTTTCTCTTTCTCAGCCTCTTCCTCAACCAATCAAACCTTGGCTCCAACTGTATATTATCCCCTTTGGGAACTGATAACTACAGTCCTCTGGGTTCTACAGGTCATTCAAGAGGGATACTGTTTTACCAACACCTTAGAAACGCCCATCACCATTACAGGAGCTTCCAGAGACTTTCCTCTATATATAACTACCAGTCATTAGTGGTGCTTCCAGAGACTTTCCTCTATATACCAGTCACTAGTGGTATATACCTCTATATACCAGTCACTAGTGGTAGAGAGAAAAAAAAATCTATGCCTCAGTGCCACCAGCGAGTGAAAGCTGCACTATGGACACATTTGGATACCACTTGTACCAGTACTCCATGTTAGCAATCAGACTATCAAAATCGCAATTTCTATATCTCCTGTTATGTGAAGCATTTTGTTTGGATATTGCCTTCCTTCTCAATCTACAGGAATTTCATCACATCTCGATCCCTTCCCCTACCTAGACTGTATTGGGCTTGAGACTTATTCATGGTCTACGGAGGAATCTAACATGGGTGTAGAGTCTGTAAAGTTAGATTCCTCCACATGGTGCGGGTGTGGCTGCTTCAGGATTCCATCATGAAGCATAGAGCCTGTAAGGTGGCTCTTTCCTCTTCTTTCGATTCTACTTGAACTGGTGGAATCTAACAGGGGTGTAGAGCCTGTAAGTTAAATTCCCACCATATTGGAACCTTCCACTGTTTTATCCTTAAAGCAGGATCAACCAGGTGGTTCTCTTCCAAGATGTCGTCCACTGTTACATCAATGTTTATACAGTACCTTCTAGAAGACATACAGTTGTTTTAAGTCTTTTTCCTTAATGAACATTCGCCACACTTTACTCCATTGTCTTTTTGATTCCAAAAGCCTGGAGGTTTGGGAATGGCTGTAAGGGAGGAAGAGGCCACTACATTTAAAAAAAAAAAAAAATTTTTCGAGAATAACTCTCTTCACTTGATCATTATGCCTCCAGACCTTCAAGAGTCTCTTTTTAAGTCGACTCTTCTTCTTTGGGGGATGGTACTTTTTCTCAAAGAAGAGCTTTCACTCTGCAGGGGAACCGGTGTTTTTACTTCTGGTATTTCCTCATTCTAAAAGAGAAGAGAGGTCTATGGCCAATTTTAGATCTCAGGAGCCTGAATAAATTTTCCACTGAAGGGAAAACAAGTTTCATGTTCCCTCTGATAACTTTATATTCCCTCTCAGGTCGCAATAACCGGATATGCTCCCTGAATCTGAAAAGAAGTTTCTTCTCATATTCCAGTGCTTCTGAACTTCTGGAAATTACTCAGATTTACAGTAGCGAAGCACCATTATCAATTTAGAGTCCTGCCTTTTGACCTTGCATCCTCTTCCAGAGTAGTCATCAAGGCCAGATTGTAATGGCAGCAGCGTTGCAGTCTCCAGGTTTTCCCTGGCTGGATGATTGGCTCATCAATGATCCAAACTCATAATGGGTCCTTGCAGTGACTCAGTTCACAATTCTCTTCTTTCAGCACTGGGGATTCAATTTTTTTTCCTAAATCCCAACTTTAATCTTCTAGAAATCTGCAATTTATCAGAGCTCTGCTACACACCTTTTTATTTCAGACTGTTTCTCCCTCAGCATTGATTCAGCTTTGTGAGCAGACTTCTCTTCTCCCATCAATCTTGGCCAGACATCTGTTAGTACTCCTGGGTCACATGGCCTCCATGGTACATGTTATTCCATATAAGAGACTTCATCTCAAGACGCCTCAATAAACTCTTGCATGTCAGTGGTCTCAAGCTTGCAACCCTTTGTCTCAACACTTTACACTTTGACAACCTCTGTAGTGCTGGATGAGCTCTTTCATGATTTCCAGGAGGTTTTTGTTCCACACAAGGTTCTGACCACACACTTATCCTCCTAGGCTTGCAGGGTTTATCTGGACAGTATTTGCACTTAAAAGTTGCTAATCTACTGAACTAGTGTTTTTCTATCTATATCTTTTGGAACTCAGAGCAATCTACGGTGCTTTCGTAACATTTCAGCATATTGTGACTATCTAATTTCCACAAACTTTCAGGTTGTAATGTATTGAATAAACAAGCAAGGAGGCACGTGGTTCTCTCCTTCTTTGTCAACATGTCCAGCAGACTTTGAACTGGGCGATTGCTCACAATATATTTTTGAAAGCAGTATGCATTCAAGGGAAGCAGTATTCTATTGCAGATGGATTCAGCAGGTTTCTTTGGCCAAGTAGACGCTCAGTTCTGCAGCTCTGCAACACATATTCTTTCTTTGAGGGACTCCTCAGATAGACCTGTTTGTGTCCCCTCAATCACACATTGCCTCAATTTTGCTCCAGGCAATATTTTTCTTAATGCCTGTAACCTGATGTGTTTCTTCTGGATTGGACATGCAAGTTTCTTATACGTTTCCTCCAATCCCTTTAATCTTCGAGACACTTGTCAAACTCAAACAGGAATTGGCCACCAGGATTCTGTTAACCCTTAGTGGCCCGGGCATCCTTGGTTCTCCCTTCTACCTCAGCTCAGTATCAAGGAACCAATGTTTCTACAGACTTTTCCATCTCTTCTAATGCAGACTCACAGATATCTTCTGAATATCAATCTACAGGCTTTATACCTGACAGCTTGGTACCTCTTGGGTTGACGTGTACTGAGTTTCATCTTTTTCATCCTGTCAGATGCATCATAGAAGCATCAAGAAAACTGTCTACGCAGCAGTGTTCCAGCAGAAATGGATGTGACTTTGCACTGAGGTGCAGTATTACCGTATTTTCACTCATATACCGCGCACCCGTGTAAAACGCTCACACGGGTATAGCGCGCGGGAAACTGTAATTTATGTAAAGAAATTTTTATATACCGCGCACACCCGTATACCGCGCATGCCGCCCCGACTCTCCCGTCGCCGCCCGACTCTCCTCTGGCCACGCCGACTCTCCTTTCGTCTGCCCCGACTCTCCTTTCGCCCGCCCCGACTCTCCTCTCCCCCTTGAAGTCCTGTCCACACCCTGAAAGCCTGATGCCTCCCCCTGATGTCCGATTCACCCCCCCTCGCAGGACCGCTCGCACCCCCACCCTGAAGGACCGCTCACACCCCCACAGCCTCCCCACCCTCCTCCCATCATGGAGAAGCTCCTACCGTTGTCCTGCTGCTTCCTCTTTCGGCGGTCCCACCCCTTCTGTGAGCCCTGCGTCTGAGCTGCTTCCTCTTCCGGCGGTCCCGCCCTTTCTCTGATGTCAGAGAAAGGGCAGGACCACCGGAAGAGGAAGCAGCGCAGACGCAGGGCTCACAGAAGGGCCGGGACTGCCAGAAGAGGAAGCAGCAGACGCAGGGCTCACAGAAGGGCCGGGACTGCCAGAAGAGGAAGCAGCAGACGCAGGGCTCACAGAAGGGCCGGGACCGCTGGCAGAGGAAGCAGCAGGACAACGGTAGGAGCTTCTCCATGATGGGGGGTTGAGGAGGCTGTGGGGGTGCGAGCGGTCCTTCGGGGTGGGGGTGCGAGCAGTCCTGCGGGATGAATCGGACGTCGGGGGGGAACTATGTAAAAAAAGAGTTGTAAAACGCGCTCACGCGTATAACGCGCATGGTTATGCATGGTTTGTAAAATCGTGTATAACGCACGCGTTATATGCATGAAAATACGGTAGATTTCTTCTATATTTGTTCAATTTAGGCCTCAAGAACACTTCAATTTGAGTTCATCTCAGTGCTCTCAATGCTTTTCACAGCTCAGTTGATGGTAGACATCTAACTCCTCATCCAGTTTTGTCCAGATTCATTAACAGACCTTTTCAAAGTCAAACCACCTCTCAAACCACCTCCAGTAGTTTGGGATCTCAATGTTGTTCTCTCTCGACTTATGTTCAAATCTATTTTATTAAGCAAGGACAACAGCAAGTACAACAGTAGTAGAAAACATGGTAAGTCTTCTGTTCAACCTGTGTCTTTGACTTATCTTAAATACCTCACTTGGACAGTGTTTTTTTCTCATCTCTTACCTCTGTTCGAAGAATGAGTGAACTTCAAACACTGGTGGCGGATCCACTGTTCAGTGTTTTATCATGACAAAGTTGTGCTTCGCACCCATTTGAAGCTCTTTCCAGAAGTACTCAACAGAATCCATCTAAATCGATCTACCGTATTTCTCTTAAGACTCATTCCCCTTCTGGAGAAACAGCTCTTCATACTTTTGTTTCAAATGAGCCTGGGCTTCTTTCTTACAGAGAATTCAGCCATATAGAGCATTTCCTCAACTCTTCATCTCCTTTGATCCTAATAAGTTGGACCGTCCTGTATCTAAGCAAACTATATTTATAGGGTTAATGGTTTGTATCATTTACTCTTATGCTCAGGCTGGGAGTTGCATCACAGCCCACAAGATCCACTCTACGGAAGCTTCCTTTGCTTTCCTACACTTAACTCTTATTGATGAAATCTGTAAAGCTTCTACTTGGGCCTCAGTTCATATATTCACATCTCACTACTGTCTTAGAATTTTTTTCCAGACAGGAGGGTCACTTCAACCAAGCAGTAATGTAAGATTTATTTTCTTAATGGCAAACACTCTCATCCCATTCTAGTAAGCTATGGAGTCCCACATGTGAGAATATGCTGCCTGCTTGTCCTGGGATAAAGCACAGTTATCGTAACAGGTATTATCCAGGGACAGCAGGCAGATATTCTCACAACCCACCACCTCCCCTGGTTGGCTTCTTAGCTTGCTTACAGAACTGAGGAGCCATGAGCCTGCATTGAGTGGGAAGGCACTTATGCATGCGCGCAGTTTGCGAACTTTCTTAAGTTCTTAAAGTAGTAATGCATTTTTAAAGCTGTCCATACTGGGGCTCCATGGATGACGTCACCCACATGTGAGAATACCTGCCTGCTATCCCTGGATAACACCTGTTATAGAAATAACTGTGCTGTTCCATCAGGTTTTCAGGCTATCCAAATAAATATGCATGAGATAGATTTGCATGCATTACCTCCTTTGTTTGTAAATCTATCTCATACATATTCATTGTGGATATCCTGAAAACCTGATGTGATTTTGTATGCCTCAAGGACTGGGTTGAGAAGCACTGATAAAGGACCTGTTAATTATGCAGATATGAAGACAATATGAAAATTTCATAAGATTACTCAAAAGTTTTGAATATTAAAATGGTCAGATATTAAGACCAGAGTAATTTCTTTTATATTAGGTATTACTCAAGTTTTTCATAACCTACTTTCTACAAACTGATATTATTCATATGAATTATGTTGAAAATGAGATCTAATATTCTTCTTTGTATATTATTGTTCTTGATATTAGGAAATGATAACAACCTTAATTCAATATTTTATGAACATCTGACAAGATCTCTCCAGGAATCTCTGTGTGGAGATTTGGCTCTTGGTCGTTGGGGCAACTGCAGTTCTGGTGATTGTTTCATTTTGACATCAGATTATCTGAATGCTTTAGTTCACCTGATTGAAATTGGAAATGATTTTGTCACTTTCCAGCTTCGAGGACTGGAATTCAGAGGTGAGATTTTGTTGAGCCATCTTATGAGAGGGTGCTGAAATGTTTTCAGCCCAACCAACCAACTTCCTAAATTCTGAGCATTATTTTGCCACTGTAGCTGAAAAGAATGTTATCTTATTTTGTTGTGCCAATTTGCAGAAACAAAATTATATGTTTTTGACATTGTTTCAGTTCAGATCTATTTCTGTGAACTATATCCACATCATTCTCTTCTTGGTTGGGCTGAGAAATTTTTCAGCACCCCCTCCTATGGTGTCATCCTTTATTACAAATCAGCTTTGCAGATTTAACAGATGCCTGTTAATTGATGGATCACATTACTTCCAAGTGTTAAGAGCAGACAGGGTTCCTCATGTATAGGTGTACAGAAAATGAATACATCGCTATCATTGTCAAATGATATTATCTGCGAGAGAATGTTGTGCCTATTTCCACCTCTGCTTTATTAACACAATCTTTTTTTATTTTCTTGTACACCATGTTTTGTGAGCCCTAGTAAAACTGCATCAAATACATTAACCATTACTAACTAATGGTGATTTTGTAAGTCTGAGATTGGTTTATTGATCATTATGATGATAGCAAACCATTTTGGTTGAAAGGCTGCCAGATCATCCAGATGATGTTTGATATTTCATTCTCTTTAACATGCCTTATCCTTATTTACCAAATCTCTTCTTATTGAAGACGCAGTGGAAGTTATTTTATAAGAGTTAGGTGTCATTTACACCTATTTTTTTTTTTTTTTTTAAACCCTGATTTACATGTGTAAATGATTTTAGAAAAGCTGCTACTTAAACATTTTTGAAGGACTATGGGCTAGATTCACTAAGCAAACCGATCGTGGACCTTCTATTGAATCCACATTAAAACTAAATTCTGATTTTATCTTCTCTATCATTAACTCATGCACTTCTAGGTGGTCCCCTCTTAACTTATCCTGGTGGGGCAGACTTTCTACGATACGAATGATGATAACCCCCAAAATAAATTATATTCTCAGTATGCTTCCCTTTCTTCTTCCTTCCTCCGTCTACTCTCGTATTGAACGTCTCCTATCTTCCTTTTTGTGGCAAAGCAAACAACTCCGGATTGCTTTGCGTAAATTAAAATGTCCGTGGGACCAGGGAGGTGTCAACTTCCCGAGTTTCCGCGAATACCATTATGCTTTCCTGCTCTCTCAAGGCTCCCTATGGTCGAACCTCTTTTCTCTAAACACACCGCCCACGTGGTTATCTTTAGAACACACGTTACTAGATACATATTTCCTGCAACATGCGCCTGCCGTTCCTTTGCCTTCACAGGCCAAATGCAATCCGATATTGCTTAGTACTTGGCAGGCACTCCACCATATTGATTCCATCTCTGAGAACAAACTAGCTGATTCACTTTCAGCACCAATTTGGCATAATCCCAAACTCAAAATTGACAATACAGTGATAATTTGGAAATCCTGGCAACAACAAGGTCTTTGGACTCTTACTCATCTTATTAACGTGGATAAATGGATTACCTTTTCTGACATCATGGCTAAATTCCACATCCCTCCCACCCAATATTTCAATTGGATACAATTGCATCATTGTCTTACTGTGAGATTCCCATCTCCTGCATCTTTGCATACTGCTCCGGACCTACATTCCAAGATTCAATTATTCTCGGTTTCCAAAGGTTAATCTTCCAATTGGTACAAATATATGCAGGCAAAATCCCATCCTTTCCTTATCAAATCCATATATAAATGGGATCCGCTGTTACAATCCCCACTCACCGAGCATATTTGGTTGACGTTATGGCCCAGATTATTTAAATCCCTCCACTCAGCCTCTCATAGACAAACGGCTCTCCTCTTATATCACAGAGCCTTCTGGACCCCCGTTAAAACAGCCAAAATAACGAAATCCTCAGATAACTCCTGCTGGACCTGCAAATCCTCTGAGGGATCTTTGCGGCATATGATTTATGAGTGCCCTCAATTGCAGGCCTATTGGAATTCGATCTGGCGCACGATTGCCAAACTTTTCTCTATCACTGATCCCCTCTTGTTTGATATTTTGATCCTGGGATCCACTGCACTCACTGCCCATCTATCTGTGTATCATGATCGACTTTTGACACTTTTATTAATTCTTGCCATTCAACTCATTTTACATAATTGGAAAGATTTTACAAAATTAGATTTCAATCAATGGTGGAACTCCGTGTGTCTCCACAGTAAATTTGAACGACATATGGCTGAACGTCATAACTTAATAACGACTTTTGACAAAACTTGGTCGATTTTGGCTATTTTCAGCACTTAGATCCTTGACCATCATCCAGACCATCTACTCATAGTTTTCTGGTTTAATCATGTGCTTATTTTATCATCCATATCATATCATACTGCCATATCAGCGTCTGCTGACATTATAACATACTTACCTTTAATGTACTTAGCATTGAATGTATTATACCTTTTCTTTCTCAACATACTTCCCTCGTTCCTATATGATGTTTGTATATCTCGTTCCTATTTCGTATTTATGATTTGCATACATCGATGATTGTTATATTGTTTACTGCTCATATATTTTATGCTTCAGCCACATCTCATTTGTGTAATTAGATATACTTGATGGGTGTCACCACCCGGTTTATAACCTGTGCTTCCTTGGAAGCTCATCTTTTTGTTTAGATATTGTTATGCTTTCTAAAACCAATAAAATTTTCTTGAACTAAAAAAACAAACAAAAAACATCCTGGTGGGTTTATTTTATAGCTTCTTCACCCACCCTTTGCCCTCTCCTACCCACACTGGTGCTGTGATGTAAACAAAATAAACAAACAAAAAAGACTTTTCCTCTCTCTGTTAAATCCTAGCTCACATTTGCGGTCTAACACAAATTTCAAATCTGACACATTGTAATCACAAAACATAAAATTATTTTTTCTACCTTTTTTTGGCTGGTCATTATTCAAATCAAATAACTCGCTTGCCAGGGTCTCCTGCCCATTTGTTGTTTTCTTCTTTCTCCATGCTAACCATTCATCTTCCATCTCTGTCCTCCCCTTCCGTTTCCTTTCCCTCCCCCAGGAGGTCTGGCATCTTTCCTTTTTTTCGTCTCCATCCCCGCAGCTATGGACCTCACCATCCTCAGAGCCACCATCTCTCCTTTTCTCAACTACCCTTTCATCCAGCATCTCTCCCTCCTTCCCCACCACCCCAGGGTCCACCAGCTCTCCTTTTCTCTTCCCAACTACCCTCCTATCCAGTATCTCTATCCCCCCTCACACACCATCCCTTATGTCCAACTTCTCTCCTTTTCTGTTCCTTCCCTCCCTAAATCCCATTGTTCACCATCTCTTTCCCTCTACTCTGTTTTTAGACCCATTATTTCTTCCCTCCCCCCCGTCCGGCATATGCATGTCTCTTTGCACCCACCTCCCTCTGTGTATTTCTATACCAGGGTCCTCTCCCCCCAAAGGCCTGCATGTTCCCCTCTTCTTTGTATTGTCCTCTGGCCTACAGTCTCTTGCACTACAAAATTACTTGCCTGTATTTGGAAAGCTGCTGTATTCTGCACACTGGAAAACTCCAGAGGGGCTGGTTTGAAACCACGAGCATAAGGTGTGGACTGCGAATACTCATTTTATAGTCATTCCATCATTGTCTAGAAATGAGGCGATCCCAAATACAATGAATACCTTGGTCAAAACTTGAAGCAAGCAGCAGCCTTCCTTATGTTTCACAAAACCAGAAAAGGAAGCCAGGAAAGATCAGCCTCATGCAATCCACAAGAACAACTAAAGACAGCATGACTTGCTTTTTGCACGATCCTACAACTTTGATTAAATCACTCTGGCTCTTGCAACCCACCTTCGTTTCCTAGCTGCTGGGGAATGAGGTTTGAACGGACTCTGCAGCACACAGACATACACACACACATTCTCTGTCCCTCTCGAGAAAAAATTTACTCGCACAGAATCTGTACGAGTAGTTTCAGATCAGATCAAGCCAAACTGTAGGTAGAAAGGGGGGCGAGTGGAGAAAAGGGCTACAAAGCAACATGTAAACTTCCCCTTCCTCCCTTCGCTGAAACACCAGCTCATCTTCAGAAGGAAGCTCAGTTTTTTGTTATGGAGAAGCAGCTGTCACGAGGTGAATGACTTCATTTCAACAGTAAAACTGGTGAGGGAGCAAGCAGGGAGGCAGGTCCTGGAAAGAGTGCACCAGATGCCGGGACTGGGACAAAGCGGTAAAGGTGCAGCATTCCCAGGAGCGTGCATGATCTGTGGCTGATAGAGGGGGAGGGTACTATATTACTTTCTCCTTGCGCTCCATGAGATGCCTCTGCTGTCTTTCAGGTTTGCCAAAAGTGCTGCCCTTTATTGACATTTAGAAGCTGTGTATTAAAACTAAACCTGAAGGCATGGGGAGGAAGGTTAGGCCCCGAATCGGTGAGGCCAATTTTTAAAAAATATAAATCGATTCGAATCGATTCACCCAAAGTGAATCGGTGAATCAATTTGAATCGGGCAGCACTAGTACGCATTAAAATACTCCATTATGTTTTTAAAGCTGGGGAGTGTAAGGTTTAGCCTCCAAAATGTAAGGTTTTGGAGGGGTAATGTTAAAGCATTGGCGGCCTTACAATCTGCCAGGTCCCGGGTTCGATACCCTCACTGAAGATTCAGTAGGCAGTAAAATTAATGACAAAGACAGCTAAGAGTGCTTGCATAAAGAATATATATATATTGTGCAGCAATAGGCTTAACATTACAGAAAAGCAGAATTTATAAAGACACATTAAGCATTACAATTGTAGAAATAAGCTTTACAAATACAGAGACTGCTTCTGTGCTCTTGTGAATGAGAAAAAAGAAAGCTTCCTAAATAGGTGCTGTGAGGACAAAGAAAGAGTTAGAGTGAAAAGGAGGGGGTGATGTTCCAAGCTTCAGGTTCCAGAGAGAGGGGGGTATTGAAGAGAGGAGGCTTTTATAGGTTGGAGTCCTATTCTAAAAATAGAAACTATTGTATGTCCCAGTATCTTTCTGTTTATAATTTGCAAACTGTTGAAACAATGGTTAGTTTAATTGATAAGGAAGATGTGATACTTGCAGGCATGGTAGATGGGATTAGTCTCTGGCTTCTTTGTCTCATTCAAGTAGAATATCTTCTTGATAAACAATCCAGTCTGCCTGGATGCTTAATGTATGTGAATTCTGTGCAGGAGCATTTAGGGTCTATCTGCATCAACATTCCAGAGTCAGATTGATATCATGTCCCATAGACCTCTGCTGACATTGGTTAGGCCAACTGAAAATGCTGACTGCTAGCAATGCTAGGCTGACAGGGAGAAACCTGCAATAGAATATTTTTTGTTTTTAAGTCTTTGATTATATCATTAAGATTTAGGTGAGTTTCTTGAAGAAATATATGTCAGCCTTTAGATTATTGAGATATCCAAATAATTTTGATCTCTTGATAGGGTTACACTGTGCAACAGAGGTATTGTAGTGGAAGTTCTATAGTAATTTGGGGTCACTGAATTCAAAACTGACCTTAATTTTTTGCTATAACCCTCTGATTTTTTGCAAAAGATCATTATAGTGCAAAAATTAACTTTTTCGCTATATTTTCTAATGCTTGGAAATAAATGTTATAACAATCTCTGAAATATTAAAACAGTTTGCCTCAAATTAGATTTTTAAGCTAAAGTATTAATTTTAATGATGTAACACAGAGAACAACTGCAGCAGCCACAGAGGACAGCCACAAGAGTCGCAGAGGACAGCCACAGCAGAGCGGCAAGCGAAGAACAATGGAAGCAGCAGACAGAAGCAGGAAGTTGAGCTACCCAGTTTTCTGCACCGTCTGCCATATGTATGACTACCTCACTTCTGGGAGGCGGTCTTATGTATGCATGCGATGCGGGGAACTGGAGAGCCTGAAGAAACAAATCAGACTCCTGGAGGGCAGAATATTGGAACTGGAAGCACTTTGAGCAGTGGAGGAGGAGGACAGGGATGCAGAGAACGTTAAGACAGAGGAAACCATCGAGAAAGAAGTCCAAGAGCTGGAAAAGTTAATTGAGGAGGCATACAGGGAAGCCATGGAAAATCACCAGCATAAGAACATAAGAATTGCCGCTGCTGGGTCAGATTAGTGGTCCATCATGCCCAGCAGTCCGCTCATGTGACGGCCCCTAGGTCAAAGACCAGTGCTCTAAATGGATCCATCCTCACCTGCGTACATTCCAGTTTAGCAGGAACTTGTCCAACTTTGTCTTGAATCCCTGGAGGGTGTTTTCCCCTATAAGAGACTCCGGAAGAGTGTTCCAGTTTTCTACCACTCTCTGGGTGAAGAAGAACTTCCTTACGTTTGTACGGAATCTTTCCCCTTTCAACTTTAGAGAGTGCCCTCTTGTTCTCCCTACCTTGGAGAGGGTGAACAATCTGTCTTTATCTGCTAAGTCTATTCCCTTCAGTATTTTGAATGTTTCGATCATGTCCCCTCTCAGTCTCCTCTTTTCAAGGGAGAAGAGGCCCAGTTTCTCCAATCTCTCATTGTACGGCAACTCTTCCAGCCCCTTAACCATTTTAGTCGCTCTTCTCTGGACCCTTCTTCATGTATGGCGACCAGTCCTGGCACCATAACCTGATACACCTCATTCATCGTACCAATGTCCAGATCGTTTATAAAGATGTTGAAGAGCATGGGTCCAAGCACCGAGCCCTGCAACACCCCACTGGTGACGCTCTTCCAGTCCGACTATTGTCCATTTACCCCACTCTGTTTCCTATGCTCCTGCCAATTTTTAATCCATGTGAGTATTTCAACCTCGATTCCATGGCTCACAATTTTCCAAAGTAGTCGTTCATGTGGAACTTTGTCGAACACCTTCTGAAAATCCAGATATACAATGTCGACTGGGTCGCCCTTGTCTATCTGCCTGTTTTCTCCCTTGAAGAAGTGCAGCAAGTTCGTCAAACAAGATCTGCCTTAGCTGAAACCGTTTTGAAACAGTGGAACTACCGAGATACACATACAGAGAGTGAGGACCATCTGGTAGACAACCACATGGAAGAAATGGGTGACACAGCAGCGGTATCTGGAAACAGCGGAGGGAACCAATAAGAAGACGAGTCCGGTGCAAGCCAGCACCAGGATGAGGGAAGATGAAAGTGCACAGAAGACACGGACCTGCGGCTAGAGAAGTAAGAGACGATAGAGAGGACAGCAATTGTAGTGGGGGACTCCATCATCAGACAAGTCGACAGGCACATAGCTGGAGGAAGACTGGATCAGCTGGTGACCTGCATACCGGGAGCCAAGGTAAAAGACATAGTGAACCGCATCGACAGGATCATCAATAGCATGGAAGAGGAAGATATGGCAGTGGTGATCCATGTGGGGATAAACAACGTGAGCAACAGGAACTACAACAGGGAAGTACTGAAGGACCAGTTCTGGATGCTAGGAAAAAAGCTGAAGACCAAAACACAGAGGGTAGCGTTCTCGGAGATTCTGCCGGTACCCAGGGCCGACGAGAAGAGGCAGATGGAGCTGCAAGCAGTCAATGCGTGGATGCAGCGCTGGTATGAGGAAGAAGGATTCCACTTCGTGTGCAACTGGATGACGTTCTGGGGGAAGAGCAAGCTATTCAGGAAGGATGGACTCCACCTCAGCAGAGATGGAATGAGACTACTTGCAGGCAACATGAAGAGAGAAATTGAGAAGTTTTTAAACTAAGAAGAAGGGAAAAGCCGACAGTCGACCAAGAGTCGATGGTTCGGCAACCAGTTTACCCAGAGGATACCGTGGAGGAAGATAGCGGGGAAGACTCACTGGATCATAGGCAAGACATAAATCCTGACGGATCGAAAGGGACACAAGAGGGAAGGAAATGCAAGAAAGTAACAGACTGCAAACTCAAGTGTATGTACACGAACGCAAGGAGTCTAAAGAATAAGATGGATGAATTAGAAGCTATGGCACAAAAAGATAACCTTGACATCATTGACATCACAGAAACATGGTGGACTGAGGAAAACATAAGGGACACTGTGCTACCGGGATATACCGCAGAGACATATTGGCTCAAAAAGGTGAGAGCATTGCCCTATATGTCAAAGAGGGAATTGAGTCTACCGGAGAGAACACAAAAAATAAGTTAGAGTCTCTAGGGGTAAATATTCCAGGAACAAATAGAACGGAAATGAAGATTGGCATCTACTACCGACCCCCAGGGCAGTCTGAAGAAATTGTTGGAGAAATGACAGACAAGATTAAATGCAACTGCAAGGGAGGCAACGCAGTTATCATGGGTGACTTCAATTATCTGGGGAGAGACTGGAACCTAAGCACCTCTGGCTGAGGTAGGGAGACCAAGTTCCTGGATGCTGTAGGCGATTGCTTCCTTGAACAACTTGTCAAGGAAAATACGAGAGAAAACGCAATTCTGGACTTAATTCTAAATGGACTACGAGGTGTAGAAGTAGAGGGGATGCTGGGAACCAGTGATCACAATATGGTCCGCTTCGACCTGGACACAGGGGTGAAACAATGGGCAAGGCACTGAACTTCCAAAAAGAGAATTACGAAGAGATGAGACTCATGGTGGGGAAGAAGATTAAGAAAAGGATAAGCACTTTAAGGATGCTAGAACAAGCTTGATCCCTGTTTATGGACACAGTCATTGAGGCACAAAATCTATATATACCGCGTATCGACAAGGGATCCAAGATGAAAAAGAGCAAGGAATCGGTGTGGCTCACTGTAGCGGTGAAGGAAGCAATCAGAGACAAGAAGACTTTGTTTAAGGAATAGAAAAGGTCGAAAATGGATGAAAACTGGAAAAAGCACAAACAGCATCAAAGCAGGTGCCATAAGGGGGTAAGAGGGGCCAAAAGAGACTGAGGAAAAAATAGCCAAGGAGGCAAAAACTTCAAGCCAGTCTTTCGATATATTAAGGGGAAATGACCCACGAAGGAAGTGGTGGGGCCGTTGGATGACCATGAAATAAAGGGAGTGCTAAAGGAGGACAAAGCCATCGCCGACAAACTGAACACATTTTTTGTGTCTCTGTTTACTGAAGAGGATACACACAACATACCAGAAGCTGACAGGCTATACGCAGGAAATGAAGATGGGAAACTGACAGGGTTGATGGCCAGTCTAGAAGAGGTGTGCAGGCAAATTGATACGCTTAAATATTATAAATCCCCTGGACGGATGGCATCCATCCGAGGGTAATCAAGGAACTGAAAGGGGCTATAGCTGAACTGCTTCAACTAATAGCCAATCTGTCAATCAAATCAGGAAGGATTCCAGAAGACTGGAAGGTGAAGAATGTTACGCCAATCTTCAAGAAAGGTTCGAGGGGTGATCCAGAAAACTACAGACTGGTGAGTCTGACCTAAGTACCGGGAAAGATGGTAGAAGCGCTGATAAAGGACCGCATCATTGAGCACCTTGACGAATGCAATCTGATGAGGACCAGCCAGCACGTCTTCAGTAAAGGAAGATCTTGCTTGATGAACTTGCTGCACTTCTTTGAGGGAGTAAAGAGGCAGATAGACAGACAAAGGTGACCCGGTCAGCAATTTCATTTTTGAGTTTTTAATACCCTGGGATGTATACCATCCGGTCCTGGTGATTTATCACTTTGTAACTTGTCGATTTGGCTTAGTACATCTTCCAGATTCACCAAGATTTTTCAGTTCCTCTGCATCATCACCCTTGAAAACCATTTCTGGTTCAGGTAGATCTTCTTCCATAAAGACCAAAGCAAAGAGTTCATTCAGTCTTTCCACTATGGCCTTATCCTCCCTGAGCACCCCTTTCACTCCTTGGTCATCCAACGGTCCCACAGATTCCCTCACAAGTTTTCTGCTTCTAATGTATTGAAAAAAATTGCTGAGTTTTTGCCTCTTTTGCAAGTTTATCTTCATATTCTTTCTTAGCTGTCTTTATCAATGCTTTGCATCTAACTTGCCAGTGCTTGTGTTTCTTCTTATTTTCATTTGGATCCTTTTTCCATTTTTTAAAGGATGTTTTTTTGGCTCTAGTAGCCTCTTTCACTTCACCTTTTAACCATGCCGGCTCTCATTTCCTCTTCTTTCCACCTTTGCTAATACGTAGAATACTTCTGGTCTGGGCTTCCACAACAGTATTTTTAAATAACATCCATGCCTAGTTTACAGTCCTAATCTTTGCAACCGATCCTTTTAGCTTCTTTTTAACCATTTTCCTCATTTTATCATAGTCGCCTTTTAGAAAATTAAACATCCCTACAGTAGATTTCTTTTGCGACGTTACTCCCTGTGATAGTAAAGTTTTAACAGCTTTATGAAAAGCAAAATAGGAAGGCTTCACCCAACATACTTTAGAGCTTAAACTAAGCAGTTTACATAAAAACATACATAGTAATAACACAAACAATGTACAACTCAGGCTTATCAACAATAGTAGGAATTATTAAAAAATAATAATAACTTTATTTTTCTATACCGCCATAATCTTGCGACTTCTAGGCGGTTCACAATGAAGATAAGCTGTACAATCAGAATTACAGAGTATAGATAGAAATGAGAACATTCAACGGTCAGTGAATTAGAAGGTGCCAAATGGTTAGGAGAAAGATGTACATAGGTTATTGAAAAAAATTAAATTAATTTTCATATTACATTGAAAAACATTGGGCATCAGAGGGAAGCTGGGTGCAATTGTGAGGAGGACATAATAGCAGACAAAGAATATGGGGTTCCTATTGAGAGGAATGAAGGAATTTGGATGAGGTGAGGTAGCTTTGAACGTGTAGGGAAAAATCTGGCTAGGACATGAATTTCTTAAATAAGGCGGTTTTTAATTCTTTCCGAAAGACACTGTAGATCAGTCTAGCTACATCAATGAGGTAGCCTAGCCAAGTTTGCTGTCTACCAGCTTGGAACTTGAATGTTCTGTCTAGGAAGGTTCGATATCTGCAGCCTGTGATTTTCGGGTATGTAAAGAGGTTGCGGTTAACAAGACTAAGATTGTTATAATGCCCCTGTATCGCTCCATGGTGTGACCTCATCAGGAGTACTGCTTTCAGTTCTGGTCCATTATTTCAAGAAAGATATAGTAGCACTAGAAAAGGACAGTGAAGATTTACAAAGGGACCTGAACAAACTGGGAGAGTGGGCAAAAAGATGGCAGATGAAGTTTAATGTAGAGAAATATAGTCTTGCATGTAGGAAACAGAAACTCAATGTACAGCTATACAATGGGAGGGCTGGTAATGGGTGAAAGTAGCCTAGAAAAGGACTTGGGGGTACTGGTGGACAACACAATGAAGCCATTGGCACAGTGCACAGCGGCCTCTAAGAAGGCAAACAGAATGCTAGGTATTATCAAGAAAGGTATTACAACCAGAACGAAAGAAGTTATCCTGCCGTGTATCGGGCGATGGTGCGCCCGCATCTGGAGTACTGCGTCCAATATTGGTCGCCGTACCTTAAGAAGGATACGGCGATACTTGAGAGGGTTCAGAAAAGAGCGACACAATTGATAAAGGGTATGGAAATCTTTCATATGCTGAGAGATTAGAAAAACTGGGGCTCTTTTCCCTGGAAAAGCGGAGACTTAGAGGGAACATGATAGAGACTTACAAGATCATGAAAGGCATAGAGAAAGTGGAGAGGGACAGATTCTTCAAACTTTCGAAAACTACAAGAACGAGAGGGCATTTGGAAAAATTAAAAGGGGACAGATTCAGAACCAATGCTAGGAAGTTCTTCTTCACCCAAAGGGTGGTAGACACCTGGAATGCGCTTCCAGAGGGTGTGATAGTACAGAGTACGGTATTAGGGTTCAAGAAGGGATTAGATAACTTCCAGAAGGATATAGATAGAAGATCACTATACAGGTCCTGTACCTGATGGGCCACTACGTGAGAGGACTGCTGGGCATGATGGACCTCTGGTCTGACCCAGCAGAGGCACTGCTTATGTTCAAAGAGCTACCAAGATGGTAAAGAGGATGGAACTCTCGTATGAGGAAAGACTAAAATGGTTAGGGCTCTTCAGCTTGTAAAATAGACGGCTGAGGGGTGATATGATTGAAGTCTACAAAATCCTGAGTGGAGTAGAACGGGATCATCAAAAATTACAAAGACTAGGGGACACTCAATGAAGTTACTTTTAAAACTAATAGGAGGAAATTTTTTTCACTCTGGAACTCGTTGCCAGAGGATGTGGTAAGAGCGGATAGTATAGCTGGTTTTAAGAAAGGTTTGGACAAGTTCTTGGAGCAAAAGTCCATAGTATGTTATTGAGAAAGACATGGGGAAGCCACTGCTTGCTCTGTATGGGCTACTGGGCTTGATGGACCATTGGTCTGACCCAGTAAGGCTATTCTTATGTTCTTCTTATGTTCTGATGGTTGTGTGCTTGGAAAGGAGAGGTTGTATTTTGGTCATATAGAGGAAGAAGCGACAGGCTGCAGCAGTTTGTTGGATCTGAGTGGTAAAAGAGAGAGGAGTCATAGTTCAAGATTGAGATCTGATAAGACAGTGTTGTCTTATCAGAACAGAGGAAGTGGGTTTAGGCGGAAAGATAATGAGCTCGGTTTTAGCCATATTCAGTTTTAGATGACGGTGAGATATACAAGTGACAAAGTCAGACAGGCAGGCTGTGACTCGGGTCTGGATTCCTGTAGAGATATCTGGTGCGAAGAGGTAGATCTGGGAGTCATCAGCAAAGAGGTGATAACTGAAAACCATGGGAGATCAGTGCACTGAGGGAGTGAGGATATATGGAGAAAAGGAGACGTTCCAAGACAGAGTCCTGAGGCACACAGATTGATAGTGGTGTAATAGTGGAGGAGGATCCCTCATCGCATATTGTGGCACGGCAGGTGCCGGGTTTAGACCTAGGCCCCGTTCACCGCTCAGCCACGACCGATTTATACGTGCCTCCAAAATAAGTTGGAGGTCCTGCTGGCTTATATTTTTAAAAAACCAATTAGTCAGGTTCAATAAAGTTCTTTCAGCAACTTGTGTCTCACTTTATTGGCTATGAAACACTTTATCAGTAATTAGTCTTTCAACTCCAAAGAAACATGAACAAAAAAACTTGGGCTTTCAAAGTATAGCCCTCACCTTCTTGGCAGGTACAAGCAGGTAAGTGTCCTAAACAATACCCAGTAGCTCAGCTCTATTAGTTTCACTGTCTGAGCAAAAAAAACAGCTATAATAATTGTCCAGAATTTATCAGAGACTTTCCCAAGGTTGCTCTAATGCTTGAGAGCAATGTTGTAGAGGCCTGGTTTGTAACCGGCCTGCCCCAACCAGCTAAGCACACTGGTGGGGGAAGGGAGTAGCTGAATCCACCTTAAATCAGCTTTTAAACAGCTTGCCAAAAATTGGCCCCACAATCCCAACCCGAGGATGGATAGTGGATTCTCCCCGCTACTGTTCCTTCACACAAGCAGCATACAATAAGTCCCAAACACTCTGCAAAAAGGCAGAACAAAAAACTTGCCAAACAAAATACACTTTGCTTTAAAGTCCAAACACAAAAACAGGCACCCTCGTGGTTGTGAGCTCAGCACAGCTCACTTAGCTTCACTGTGTTGCCTGTAGTAATTCACAGCCAAAAATCACCACAGTTTAAAACACACAAGGAAAAATCAAGGTGAGGCACTTAACTTTCATCCATTAAGTCGTCCTGTGGCTCCATGGCAGTCTCCAGAAACTCCATGGGTTCTGGGTTGGCTGTTTGGCTGGCCTCAGGGACAGGAGCGGCCTCTGACATCTCAATGTCTTGGATTTGAGCAGCTTTAGGAGTCCGGTCCTGAGATTCTGCTTCCTGGAATGATCCAGGGTAGACTGACTTAGTTCTCCTCAGGGCAGCCTCTAAAGCATGCAGCTGACCATGCCCTAGCTTGAAAGGGGGCAGGGCAGCTTGTTCCTTACACTGAGCTTTCCTCTGTGCTTTAATTCCTTGCAGCTGAGTATTACCTGCCCTAGGAACTTGTTTCCTAGGCTGTTGGTCTCCAGGACACACCTCCTGCCGCTCTAGGCTATTCTCCCCTTCTTCCTCCCTTCCCCAGGGCTTAATGACTTGGTGCTTAAACTGGAACTCTGATCCTAGCTGGGAACTAGGGGTTGCCCTGTCACATTGGTTAGCCCTTTTTAACGGAGGGCTAGGGTTAGAAGAAGCCTTGTCTGGAACACGCTTAGCTTTAATGCTAGGGTTGTGACAATATACTGAAAGTGCAATGGGAGAGAGGAAGAAAACCAGGAGAGAACAGGACCCTGGAATTCCAGCGAGGACAGCGTATTGAGGAATAGGTAGTGATCAACAGTATTGAAAGCAGCAGATAGATTCAGAAGGAAGAGGATAGAGGCCTTTGGATCTAGCTAGGAACAGGTTGTTAAACAAACTGCCCTTGCTAAAGTCTCTGTTTGTTGAGAGCTTGTATACCGCTACTAATGACTGGGGAGTCAATTCAGAGCACTTTACATGGGCTTCTGTATAGATGTTACGCTATATGAGCTTCTGTAGAGATGTTACCATACAGAGCTACAAAGAGCTTCTGCGAGATGTTACAATACATGGGCTTTATACTGAAATACACGGAACTATGTGGTGGTGGTGTTACAATACAGAGTTATTAATACTGGCATTATTATACCATAATTATAGTTATCAATCATCCTAGTTGTGTTACTGGCACATTGATCATCTTACTGATGTAAGTTTATACCAAATCAATCATCCTACATATATAGACATTTAATACTAGGTTTACTATTGCAGACTGATAGGTGGTATTTTTATAACAGCTGGATCTGGAAAGGCCCATCAGTCTCCTCCCCACCCCCATACATGTATTCCCCCCCGCCCCCCCCCCCCCAAAGTCCCTTACCTTAAGTTGCCATTAGTAAAATCACACAAAAACATTTTGGAAAAAATCGAGTTGCAGATTTATAACAACAAATAACATATAAACAGCTTTTTGGCCCTGTGATCCCACCCCTGTCAGCAAGGGTCTGGGGGGTGGCAGGTGCTGCCCTGTCCCTTCGGCCGGGTCACAAGCCTACCTGGGACCCGCTTCCGAACCAGCTCAGGATGAGCCCCGGCTTTTGGTAGCTTGAACCCCACCTGTGACTCCTGAGCTCCCTACCTGGGAACCAGCCACCCCTCAAAGGGAGGGAGGGCAGGAAAGCCGCTGCCAAGGACCGGAAGAGGCCAGACACTCGGCGGCTGCTGGCTATATATAAGCCCGCCCTCGCGTCCTGCTGCCAACCAATCCCCAAGTCAAGCCGCTGCAGGACATGCTCTCTCCTATCCTAACAGCCCCCCCTTCCCTTACCCCTCCTCCCTCCCCATCAAAAGCCAATCCCGAAGGGTTGACATGAGGGTTTTGCAACCCTGTGTTATATGCGCCCGTTGAGACTCGCTCTCGGGCTAACTTTTAAACTTGAACTATATTTACACACCTCCTAAGGAGATTGGCCATTTCAACTAAATACAGTCTATTTACACACATCCCTGAAAGTTCTAGTTTCCTCTCTGTCAATTTCATAATTCATTTGAAGTAGTCTGAGAAAAGGATAGTTTCTTGAAGTTTCCGTGGAATGGAGTGGGCAAAGCCCAACTGTAACTAACAAATTACTCTAGTGATTGTTGCAGTTGTCCAGGTCTCACCGTATCTGGGTAGGTAGAACCAATGTTTCAGCCATCATGCCATGGCTTTCTTCAGCACACCCTAAAAAAAGTCACAGCATGATGCCTGAAATGTTAGTTCTACCTACCCAGATGTGACAAGACCCAGAGAATTGCAACAGTCATGATGCCAGCCGTGGAAATCTAAGAACAAATTACTCTAGTATTCTATTTTAAGAAAACTTATACATGTAATTGTTCTTATAGAATAGGCTCACAATTCACATAATTTGGGCATCTAAATTATAGTGCCTAGTTATAGAATTGCCACCCTATTGTGTAAAATTATGCACTTTGGGGGTAATTCTATAAGGAGATACCTAGTTTTAGGTGGTAAGAATGTACATAAATGTCATTGCTTTAGTCATTTACATGATATCCCATGGAAAAGTCATACAAATTTGATATCCCTTGAATATCATGTAAGTCACATAAATTTGAGCATTGATCTCAGATCCACAAGCAAACTAATTTGTTAATGAGCCATTAATAATTAATTGGTGTTAATTGGCACTCATTTGGGTTCACACACTGATCTACTCTGCTCATATTCTATAAAATGTATGCCTAAATTTTATAATGTGAAACTGAAAAGGGGGCATGGATATGGGAGGGGCATGGGCAGGTCAAGGATATCTCTAGAAATTAGGCGCAATGTTATAGAATAGGTTTATTTATGCACCCAAATGACATTACAGCAGGTTTCAGAAGGTGTAAGTGCCATTCTCAAAGTTAGATGCAAGATCTGTGTTAAGCTAGTATTCTGTAAAGCCACTCCATGCAGAACTCCCTTTGCAGAATACTAGTATGGCCCGGATCTTCCCCGTCCCTAATTTTTGGTGCCATTTATAGAATTCTCCCTTTGAGAATACATGGGCACAGAAATATGCAGCCTCCAGCTGAGCAATATTCCTTAAGTACATATCTAGATGCAATGGTCTGTACTTTGTGGGTGGACATTCATATGGGCAGGTGGATAGTGGGCAGGCTACATTTTTTAAGTGCATAAATTATAAAATCTAATAATCTAAATGTAGTTTTTTGCAATCAAGGCATGAGCATTTATACCATATCACTGGCTGATGTAAGGGCTCCTTTTACAAAGCTGCGATAGCGTTTTTAGCACATGCAGAATTTTAGCGCGTGCTAAACCCACGCTACGTGGCTAGAATTAAAGCCAGCTCAATGCTGGTGTTAGCATCTAGCACATGCGGCAATTTAGCATGCTCTAAGTGCGCACTAAAACCACTAGCTCAGCTTTGTAAAAGGAGCCCTTAATAGAGGCACATTTTCAGAAAAATAATACCTACTTAATGTTAGAGAACAGTTTTCAAATATGTGCTTTCCTGGTACCTAAATTTAGGTGTCCCCCCTAGAAAATTAATCTTTATGTATCATCAGCATGGTAAGCAAAAGAGAAGGGCTACTGACAGAAGGTTGAATGGAGAGGCAGAGACTGCTCTTGTTGGGCAAGTATACAGAGAGAAAGTATTCTGCTGGGCAAGATGAGAAGAGGTGGAATTCAGGACCAACAGCGAGGAACAGAGAAAGCTGAATGAAGGTCAAGGACATGGGGGGGGGAGAAAAGGTAGATGAAGAGGAAGCAGTGAAGAAGAAAGAAGGATGGATCTAGGCAAGAAGTGAAAAGCCCTAAAAAGAGGGAAATACAGGGAAATGAGTGTAGCAGGAGACAAGGGGAGATGTGTAGGAAGAAAGTGAGAGAAGAGGATGCCATGCCTCTGCCACAATGCTGGAGCAGTCACTGATAAGTCAAAGGGAAAAACATAATTCTGAATATTTGCCACATAAACAGAAAAAGTTGATTCAGGCACTGCTTAATGAATTTACATTATTTTATTTTTAATGTAAAGAGTAGAGTGCCAGAGACTGCAAAGTTACCTAGACTGCATTATCTTCTTTCTCATAACGGTTACTTCATCCAGAGCTGGACTGAAGTATGTCTGTAGAGCTTCTGTTCCATCTCAGGCAATCTAGCATCCTCTCACAATAAGATGAGTCTGCTTTGAAGATTTTTGCTAATATTGCTAATGTATTTTTCCAGTTTCAAAGGGGAAACATGTTTATTTCTTTCTACAGTTAACTCTTTTTGGCTTTCCAGGAACATACTGCCAGCAGAGGGAAGTGGAAGCTATAACAGAAGGAGATGAGGAAGATGATGACTGCTGCTGCTGCAAACCAGGTCACCTGCCACACATCCTGTCCTGTAATGCTGCTTTCAAACTCCGTTGGCTGACTTGGGAGGTAACCTGCACCCAGTACATTCTGGAAGGTTACAGTATAGTGGACAACAATGCTGCAACAATGCTGCAGGTGTTTGACCTAAGGAAGATACTCATCAAATATTATATTAAGGTATGGCTAATGTCGAAAATCATTCTAGGTGTGCAGTGTTGTCTTAACTCTTGTCTACTCATAAGTCTGAAATTAGTATCTTTGAATTGCCACTAGCTGTATGCTTGTATTCTGTCTCCAATGCCCTCAACTACTAGTGCAAACAGACTCCAGAAAAACACAGAGACAAAAGTAAAAACTGACTTCCATTCAGATAGATGAATACACAAATAAGCAGAGCAGATCTCTTAGTTTCTAGATTATCCATACCAGGGGGTAATTGTATAGAACTCTAATCCAGCCTAGCATCTGAGGTCCTAAACCAATATGCACTAGAACTTGAAACATAAATGACCAAGAGTCATGGTCAAAGGCCTTTTCCACATTGACCGACAAAAAAAGACAACATCTTGCACCGACTGCATTTCCCATTCTCTTGAGTTCACAACCCTCCTGATGTTATCGCTCTCTTGCCTTCTTGCGCTAAAACCAGACTGATCGGGATACACCTGCCTGGGTATCCAACTCATCAGTCTGAGCAAAGATCTTAGAGGGGCATAATCAATAGGTCGTATAAAAGCTCTATGTGTCGGCGGCATAAGACGTCCAGGGAAATGTGTCGATAATGGAAAGATGTCCAAGTCAATCGATTATCGGCACGAAAGACGTCCAACATAAATATGTCCACATGCGCTATACTGGAACGTCCAGGTTTACCTACCAAAATGGCGACCGTCCAAACAAGACATACATCTATTTTCGCCGCGATCCGCTGGACGACTTGCTAGTCGTATAGCGCTCCTTATCTATTAGTTGTCCTGGCACATGTCCTACTGATGTCACACTGTCCCCAATAAAGTCCTGCATGCCCATATATAAACCTCCACGTGGAAGTGCGACCCTTGTGGGTGTATAGGCGTTGTGTGAGGAGTTAGGAGAGTGGTACGAGTTTGGTGGAGGATAGTTTAGTTTATATTGATTACTGAGTGGGATTGAGTGATTGGAGAGTATTTCTGTGAGTGTGTGTGTGAGAGCAAGTGAGAGAGAGTGTAAGGGTGACAGACAAGAGAGACAGTGTGAGTGATTGTGAGAGTGAGAGATCATGTAGTGAGGAAGGGCATGCTAGGAAGAGTGTGTGGCCAACAGGGTGAGTATGGGAGAGGGTGTGTGAGTGTGTGTGTGAGAGCTTGTGTGAGTGTGTGCGGGTGTGATGGTGGAAAGAAGGGAGCCAAACTACTCCCTAGGGGAGACCGAGTCCCTAGTGGAGCTCTGCCTCCAGTATGAGGCACGGGTGCTTGGCCACAATGGCAGAAGACCACCCCGCAATGTCGCCATGAGGGCCTGGTCCAGAATACGTGACACCCTGCATAGGTGAGAAACCCCCCCCAGTACCTATCATTATGTAGCCAATGGGGGTAATAATAATAAAAAAAAACCCATCTAAAAAGTGTCCTAAATGGCTACTTGGATGATCAAAAAGCCTGATCGTCCAAGTACCCATAACCAAAGCTGGTTTTTAGACGTATCTAAAACCAACTTAGGCCTTTCCCCTGCCTCTAAACACACAGAGAGAAAAGAGAGAAAAGAGGTGTGTTTAGAGGAGGGGAAAGGGCGGGCAGTGGGCGGGAGGTGGGCCGACCTACACCTAGCCGTACAACAGGTATAACCAAAACAGTTAAAGGTTGCCTAGTCGGCACTTAGACCTTTTTCACTTAGACAAAATAAAACCAGGTCTAAGTGCCGAAAAATGGGCCGCTGAGCTGATGGCCGTTGGCGCCATCAGTTCAGTGGCCCGGCAACCTAACCATCGCGGCAGGAGAGATGCCTCATCTCCCCTACCGCAATGCCATTACTCTTCTACCCGAACTGCCGCGACCCGCGGCAGTTCGGGTAGAGGAGTGATGGCATCGCGGTAGGGGAGATGAGGCATCTCTCCTGCCGCGATGAATCACTCCCCCCAAACACAACATCGGCGCAAGAGGGAGCCCAAGCCCTCTTACCCTGCGGCAGCCGTGACCCCCACAGGAGGGGCCTAAGGCTCCTGGGCCTATTCTGATTGGCCCAGGTGCCTTAGACCCCACCAGGAGGCGGGGCTTTGGTGCCCCTGGGCCAATCCAGCCCCATTCTTCGTTGAGCTACATGCCGGACGGACGGGTTTGGCACCCGTCTGTCCGGCCAACCTAAAATAGGTACGGGGAAGGGGGGGGTTGTGGGGTCGGCCAGGGGGGTCGCAGGTCAGCTGGGGGGGCCGATCGGGGATTCTTGGGGGGGAGGACATTGGGGGGTAGGGGGAGTGCATCGAGGGCAGGAGGGCTTGGGCTCCCTCCTGGCCCAAACGAGTCGGAGGTGCCGCGGGTGCCTGGGCCAAGAGGGCTTGGGCTCCCTCTTGCCCCGATGTTATAGGGGGGGTCGCGGCTTCAACGGGGCAAGAGGGCTTGGACTCCCTCTTGCCCCGATGTAATCGGGGGGTCGCGGCTTCAACGGGGCAAGAGGGCTTGGACTCCCTCTTGCCCCGATATCGTCGGGAGGGGGGTCACGGTTTGACATGGCAGGAGGGCTTGGGCACCCTCCTGCCTGGATCGTTGTTGGGGGGGGAGGATTCTGTAACCGGTGTTGTTTTTGACAGACACCGGTTACAGAATCCAGCTTTTAGGCGAAGGACTGGCTCCTCCTTCGCCTTAAAGCCCTTCTGTTGAACGTTTTTGGCTTAGGCGTGGTTATTTTTCATTATGGTTAAAAAGTGTAGACGTGCTGTGGGGGTACTTTTAGACGTAGTGGAGATTGGGCGTTTAGGCAGAGGAAGGCCATAATCAAAACATGGATGTATGTTTTGGTTATGGACATTTTCCCTGCTTCTGTGTTGAACGTTTAGGGACTTAGGCCAAAAGGGGACTTAGACGCTTTTTTTGATTTTGCCCCTCCACGTGTCCTAGTTTCTAAACCTGTCACCTATTGCTCCCACCCTAATCTTTCAAGGAACTGCTTGCTTATTCTGTGTTCCATAAAAAATATATATATATATATATGAGGAGTGTGTGGCACAGTGGTTGGATCTACAGCCTCAACACCCTGGGGTTGTGGATTCAAACCCCGCGCTGCTCCTTGTGACCCTGGGCAAGTCACTTAATCCTCCATAGCCCCAGGTACATTAGATAGATTGTGAGCCCACCGGGACAGAGAGGGAAAATGCTTGAGTACCTGATTGTAAAAACCGCTTAGATAACCTTGATAGGCAGTATATAAAATCCTAATAAACTTTATATATATATATATATATATATAAAATAAAGAAGGATAACAATATCTTGGCAGGCAGATGTTTCATTTCTGGATATATGCCTACCTCATCAGAATATACATGACAGATATGATGTGCTCAGTGTCCTCAGAAGCCTGCATATGTTTGAAAAGGGGATGCAAAGGACTGTCACCTGACCCTATTCTCCACCATATCCTTCTTGATGGCGTTATGGGGTGTACCGTGACCTCGAGTCCCTGAGGCGCAGGTGGCGTAGGGTCCACCAGGAGAATCCAGCCCTCATCTGGCGCACCAGACACCGCCTCAGAGCTGGACGTAAGTGGCAGCCCCCCTCCCCTCCCCCAGTCAGTAGCACAGGTATATCAGAAACCCTGAAACGTGTAGGTGACTATCAGATGCTAAAAAGCTATAATGGAGGAACAGGAGGTACTCGTCAGATCAATGAATATCTCTCCAGTTGATATCGGTGCTGGTAGCATACTGAGTGCTCATTCTCTGAAGCCCTTCTCTGCAATCAACTGCATTGTCAAGGAGGCATAACTGAACAAGGGCTATACGCCTCCGAAGCTGCTGGCCACATGTTGGTCTGGAAGTCACCTTCATAGCTCCAGACCAATGTCAGGCCTGCTATTGTGGAGGCATATATCCCTTGTTCAGGTATGCCTCCTTGACAATGCAGTTGATTGCAGAGAAGGGCTTCAGAGAGACACTATCCGATTCTAAGCATAATGTGTGAATCATAGTTGCACCTGTCACCTTCTATCCTATGATTTGATAGTAAGAAATAGAACTAGATAACAAATCATTTCAAAAAGTAGTAGTTGGTTGAATACAAAAGCCTCAGTCCCACCACTCTACCGCTGTTATAATTTAAAACTGTGGGAAGAAATTACGTGGTGACTTTCATCATTGGCTCGTGTGCATTAACCAGTACTCCACTATTAGTGACTAGATTTTATACATTTAAATTAGCGTTTTCTATTTTACTTCAATTATCTTGTTGTATATACTATGCACTTATCTCTGCATCGGCCAACATCTGGGATCCTGACCCGACATGTTTCGCGCCGTTGCGCTTTATCAAGGGTCTCCCTGCACATAAAAAAGGAAAAAAGCAGTAAACTACAGTTAATGTTACTGCTCCCTACCTAAGTATAATTTCCTGATTATTGGTCTGCCACATAATATCTTGTTCTTACCGAGGTGGCTGCTGTCATCCGACTCCAAATGTAAGCTTTTAAAGGAGAAAAGATGGCGGCGGCTTGAAACCTTGGTGTTTAAATACCTCCACCCTTTACCATGGAAATGTTGCCTCCCCCACTCTTCTATTGGCCCAACCCTCAACCAATCATTGAAGCCCACTCCAGTTCACTGTTTAACCCCCTGGGTGCCACTGTGTCCAGCGTGAAAATATGTCTCTGTTCCCTCTCATTGAGTCTTCTATGATCTTTCCCACCGTCCCTCCCCACCACTCTTTCAATAACCCTCCATCTCATCTCCTCTATCTTATGGCCTCACTCTAGCCAATGCTCAACTAGAGGGGCCTGGATAATCCTGTTGACAATTCTCGATTTATGTTCAGTAAGTCAAACTTTTATCATCCTGCTTTTTCTGCCTACATATACCAACCCGCATGGGCACATGCCTTCTATCCTATGTCATGTCATGTCTGCTAGCTCTCAAAGCTCACCTCCTTGTCAATGTGCTCTTCCTTGGCAGCTGTGCTAGTATGCAACCTATTGCCACCCAAAATGTGGCTAATGAGATACCAATCATTCCAGTGTGTCAACAAATACATCAAGGCCATTCAGTGTCACCTGCATATGCCGGCCACCTTTTGTATAGATGTATACCGGTGTAACTGTACACACAAAGTAGTTTACATATGTGTTCACACACTGGCTTGAAATGTCTCCCACTTAGTCTGAATGGGTTGGGTGGGAGGGTTGATAGGTAATTGTGTATGTAGTATAAAAGCAATGCACGCTATGGTACCCCTAACATCATATTCTTACCGCACACAGGTCACGCACAGCATGCTGCTGAGGGCCTAGCCCAGGAGGTGGTGCAAGACATGTGCCTACAGGCCGCCAGGGAGGCAGTGGCAGAGGCAGAGGCTGAGCAGGAGGAGGAAGGCTACTCAGCATCTGAGGAAAGTCTGCCACCTGAGGATGTAGTAGAGGTGTCGGATGTGGAGGACCAGGGCCAGGTGGCAGAGGTTGAGGATGCGGCACAGGTGGTGGCAGAGATGGACCAGCAGCATGTGGTGGAGGAGCAGGGAGCATGGGAGGTCCCTAATGTGTATGCGGACATGCTCCCTCTTGAAGGGGATGAGGAGGTGGCGATGGAGACAGCAGTCCCGGCCCCATGCCACGATATGCAGCCAGCGGCCCCAATAGTTCCTCCCCCTCCTGAGGCGTATGGATAGCTGCTCAATGTTGTGGGATAAATGCGCAGCGAACTGCAGGAGGGGTGGCGCAAAACTATGCAGACCCTGCAGGAGATTGTCAGCCTTCTGCAGCAGCTGGTTGCCATCTTTAAGGAGCCCATTTAGGGGATGAAGGGGCAAACCTGAGGGGCAAGCTGGCAATGGGCCATTGAGGCCCCAATCATGTTACCAACAGTGTCCCTGACAGCTCACAAGTAGCTGGCAGAAATCCAATGATTGAAAGGACATCACACGGCCTCTCCTTCACATATTCAGGAGACTTTACTTACTGTATCTCATTGGGACATACTTGGATGTTAACCTACTTGATGTTACTGGCTGTCATGTACAATGCTGTCACCATATTCTCTGCCAATGATTGCAAGTGTTGAGATGTGATGTACAGATGCAAACTGTACAGTGATGGTTAAGGTGTGCAATAGTTGCACTAAAGGTGTGTTCCAATCCCATGACTAGGGTAGGAAGACATGCATATGGTGGGACAGTGTTATGTTTGAATCATTTTTATTAAACAGAATTTGCAGAACAACAGGCACAGCAAAACATTTTTCAAAACATACCAGAAATCCAATCCCCACCCACCCAACCAAACCCCCCACCCTCCCACCCACCCTCCCCCCACCCCGGCAGCAGCGGTGTAATCAAAAAACAAATGAATCTAAGGAATTCAAACAGGCCAAAGTTGAGATTGAACATAAGCAGTAAAAGTCAAACTAAATAGGTGCCAGCATTGATAATAGAGACGTCCAGATTTGGACGACAAATCCAGTATCTCACGGCGTTCCAACAGCATTTGTTGTAGCATTAAGGCTCTCCATTGTGAGATAGTCGGGGGTTGAGGCGAGAGCCATTGTAGTAATATACATTTCCGTCCCAGAAGCACCGTTTTCCGAATAAAAGCTGCACAGCCTGGTATGGGCGGATGAAATCGAATCTGCAGGGTAAAGAGAAAACTGGGGTGTAGTCTCCAAGAGCAATTCCAGAGCCGTGCCACCCAAGTCACCACTTGCATCCAAAAGGAAGATATCATGGGGCAGGACCAAAACATGTGTCCAAACGAGGCCATAGGACTGGTGCATTTACTACAACAATGTCCCACACTAAGTCCCATGGTATGTGTCCTTTTCGGTGTATAGAAGGCTCGGAGGAGGAACTTATAATTCCGATCTCTCTCAACAGCACAGATAGTAGCAGTCCTGCCTGCACGCAAGCCCTTTCGAAGTACATCAGCCGATATAGGTAGTTGAAGATCTACAGTCCATTTCCGTGCCAAAGAAGAAAAGTCCAATTCACCAGCACGCCCCTGTAACCACTTATGATAGAAACGAAGTGGCACAGACTCTTGTGTTGTAAGAGAAAGCGCTTCTTGAAAATTGTCCTGAATCTCCTCACAGAGCCCCAGTGGGGTCAAAGCGTGCAAGTAATGTTGAAGCTGCCGGTAGGCCAACCAATCCGTGGATAAGAGGTGATATTTCTCTTGTAGGTCGCCAAAGGACAATGGAGAACCAGTAGGCTGAATGGCCTGAAACACATAAGTAAGGCCGGCACGTGACCAACGTCGAATCACTGGAGAGTCCAGACCAGGTAGAAAGTCCCCATTACCCACTATGGGCAGATAAGGTGTAATGTGCGAAGTAGTCCCAAGTGTCTTACAGAACAATTTCCAGGCTTTACGCATTGCAGGTAGAAGTGGGTGAGATAGCAAGTGGGGCACATCTGGCAACCTAGATGTATGGAGGAGATAGCTAAAATGGAAGGGCTGAAAAAAGAAACATTCAATCACAGGCAATGAGAAATCAGTAGTATTACAAAACCAATCGTGTATGTGACGTAGCTGACAAGCCAGATTTAGTCTAGCTACACATAATAATCCTAACCCCCCTTTAGTGAGTGGCAGCGTTAGTTTGGTCAAGGCTATCCTCGCTCGTTTACCCTGCCACAAGAATTGTGACAAATGAGACCTATGGAGCGCTAAATGTTTTGTAGACAGCATGACTGGTAACATTTGTAGTATATATGTCCATTGTGGTAGCACCATCATGTTATAAAGGGCTATACGGCCAGACAGTGAAAGGGGGAGGTGTCGCCATCCCTGCAATGTGTGAGAGGATTTACGAAGTAAGGGCAAGACATTAGCAATGTATAGTGTATTTAGATTCCTGGGAATAATCACACCTAAGTATGTCAGGTGAGAGGAGGCCCACTGCAAAGGAAATTCACCCGGCCAAGTCTGTTGTACTTCCAATAGTGTAGGGAGAGCTAGAGATTTCTGCCTATTTAATTCCAGGCCCGAATAGAGGTGAAATTCATCTAATATTTCCAACGCTCGTGGTAAGGAAGTATGCGGGTCCCCCAGTGCAAGTAAGAGGTCATCCGCGAAGGCCAGCACTCGCAATTGGGACTCACCTTCCGAAAGACCTGTAAGAACATCATCTCTGAGAATGGTACGCAACAATGGGTCTAAGTATAATAAAAATAATAAGGGAGATAATGGGCATCCCTGTCGGGTCCCCCTACCTATCTCAAACGGGGAGGAACGTATCCCGTTGACCAACACCGAGGCCGTCGGACTAGTATAGAGAGCTTGGAGGCAGGACATAAATCCAGGAGGGAGCCCTACATAGTGAAGGACCTGGAACAGATAATGCCAGTGTACTTTATCAAAGGCCTTAGCTGCATCAAGGCCAGCCAACAAACCCGGGCGTTGTTCCAGTTGCGCACGAGAATAAGCTAAAAGTATACGGCGAACATTAACCGTAGACTGTCGGCCTCTAACAAAACCCACTTGTTCAGGAACAATAATGGAGGGCAAAATATGGGCTAGGCGGTCCGCCAATATTCGAGCCAGTATTTTGACATCCACATTCAGCAGAGAGATGGGGCGATATGAATCCATATTGTCCGTTGGTTTAGAAGGCTTTGGAATTAATGTAATCAGAGCTACATTACAATGTCTAGGGAAAGCCCCACTATCCTGAATAGAAACATAATAATTTAAAAGAGAGGTGTGTATAACCGGGGATAAAATTTTGTAAAATTCAGGGGAATAGCCATCCGGACCTGGAGCAGTACAAGATTTTAAATTGTGTATGGCCTGGGTCACTTCAAGTGCATGTAGCGGACGATCTAACCTAGCTATCTGAGCAGCTGTCAGGCGAGGTAACCCCGCATCTGCAAGATAGTCATATACATCAGGACCTGTGTAGGGGCCAGGGGACGCATAGAATTGTTCAAAATATTTCTGGAATCCCTCCGAGATATCACCTGGAGCAGTTAAAAATTTACCAGAACCATCTCGTATTGCGGGGACATAACGAGATCCCTTCCAACTCTTGGTTATGGAGGCCAATAACTTCCCAGCTTTATTACCATGTTTGTAAAAGTGAAATTTACGGTAGAACAGGAGCTTTTTAGTACGTTCATGAATTAACGCATTTAAGGTCGTGAGCACCGCCCTATATTCCTCATGATTGGCGTCAGAGGGGTCTTGCAATAAGGTTCGTTTCAGCGCTGTTAATTTACTCTCTAGGTGTACTATGCGACATGCTATGCGACGGGTTCTAGTCGCAACATATGCGATAATATCGCCACGCAATACCGCCTTAGCCGCATCCCAAAACAAAGTTGGCTGGTGTATGTGTTGGGCATTATGTGTACAGTAGGTCTCCCACTTTTCCAGCAAATATGAGGTGAAGTGTGTATCAGTATGCAAGTAAGAGGGAAAACGCCAACCTGACCCAGGACCTGCAGGACCCCCCAATGTTACGTCAAGCCAAATCATATTATGATCCGATATTTCTAGGGGACCTATTGTGGCCTCAGTGACTTTAGGAAACAATGCCTCTGAAAGTAGTATGTAGTCAATTCTGGAAAAGGAGCCATGTGCTCTGGATTGGTGTGTATAATCCCGTTCGGTCGGATGGAGCAATCTCCAGGGGTCCACCAACCCCAGAGCTCGACACAGGTATGGAATGCCCCTGGCCTGGCTCTCCCCCTTCCCACCGGCGAACCCTGAGCGATCCATAGCCGAATTATGTACTTGATTCATATCACCCACCAATATTAAAGGGCCATCCTGATCCTGCACACATATATTCACCAAATTCTGGAAAAATGCATGCTGATAATTATTCGGACCATAGCCCACCAATAATCGAAATGTCCCACTAGGCCCCTCCACTTTCACTAACAAATACCTGCCCAGAGGGTCACGTCGTAGCACCCGTATTACCCCTAAAAAGCCCTTACGAAATAATATTGCCACCCCAGCTTTTTTCCCCGGGGAGGAGGCAAAGAATATCTCTCCAACCCAGCCTCTCCGAAGTTTCAAGTGTTCACTATCAGTCAGCCTGGTCTCCTGTAAGCAAGCTATATCTGCAGAGTGATGTTTCAGTTGATTCAATATTTTAGTACGCTTAACCGGCGAAGTTATCCCCGACACATTCCATGAAAGTATGCGTAATTTCCGATCACCCATAATATATGATAGGGTGCTTGGAAAAACATCTATGCCCACTATAACCATAAGTCCCAGGGCGCCCAGCCTCACCCCGAGGACCATCACTCAACTCCCAATCCGTCCCTCTATTGGTCAGTATGTGTACCTGGCAAACAGAAAAAATATAACTGTAAGGAAAAATATACCACACCGCTGCTGCCCCAGAACAAATCCCAACCCCCACATCCCTGTTAATACACCCAAAACCTCCCATTTAGGAGATCTAGAGTCACAGAAAATGACCTCCCCGGGACAGCCCCTACAAAAAATTGTCAGCCCCAAAGTTAACCTTCCTGAAGCGTGCAGTCTTCAAATGTAATGTAGCCCAAGTATCCATGTCAGCCACCACTCGCAGCCATATCCATCATGCCAGTCACTCATTCGGGACCGCTAGCTGTTTGATGTAGTCGTCTGCGGCCTCCGGGGTCTGGAAGGATTTCCAAAGGCCATTACATTGAATCTTCAGATGAGCTGGGTAAGTAAATTGGAAACGCTGCTTCAAGTCCACCAGGCGGGAGCACAGAGGGTAATAGGGTCTCCGCCGTTCCTGCAGAGCCACAGAAAAATCCTGGCTAATGCGGACCGGATTTCCATCAAATTTCAGAGTATCTTTCATCAGTCTGTATTGTCGCAGCAATTCAACCTTGTGTTGGTAATTCAGGAGTTTGAGGATCACCACGCGCGGGCGCGCTTCCAGGCCAGGTCTAAGGCCTAAACGATGTGCCCGCTCAATGTGCAGGGGACCCATCGAAGGGCGCAGATCAAATTCTGTCTTAAACCAGCTCTCCAATCGCTCCGGCAGAGAGCGGTCCGGCAGCGTCTCGGGGATGCCCATCAGACGCAGGTTAGAGCGACGAGACCTGTTTTCCAGGTCATCGAGTTTGTCTGCCTGAGCTCTAACCTGCGCCTGCAGCGTGTCCATAGCAGAGTCCCGTGTTGTAGTGGAGTCTTCGAGGTCTGACACCCTCTGTTCAAGCTCCGTCGTGCGGGCTGCAGCTGTGGCTAGCAAGGATTCAATGCTGGAGATCCGGGCAGTAAGCGTCTCCATTTGGGGCCCCAGGACCTGTTCCAAAGCCGTTTTGATGTCTCTCAGGGCCGATTCAGTCAGGCCAGAGACCGCCGTCGCGGGGCTCGCCGCCATTTTAGGGTCCACGGGTCTGGCACGTTCTTTATCTTTTTTCGCTAATTTCGGCGGCATAGAGTCGGGCGACCTGGCGAGATACCGGTCCATGCAACGGCGATTCGCGTCGGAAAGTTTGCAAGCTGCGGTGGAAGTCAGATGGGCAAGAAATCAGGCACGATTTTGCAGGGCTGCCCCGGAGCGAACGAGGAGACGTCCTCACTCGCTCATATCATCACGTGACCTCTGGTGGGACAGTGTTAAACGCAATAAGGGGTACCCTCCCCATATCAGTGGAAAACAGGTATCCAGTGAAATGAAAAGACCCTACCATCAGATGGGATGTGGTGAGGAGGCCATAAAGATTGACACTGAGAAAGTGGGAATGCTAGTCTGCATTTCTGAGGTCACAAATAGCTTCTATAACCTATGGGCCAATGGATGATGATGTAACCAGGCCAGGTGTACAGGGACCACCATTGAGATTAGAAGCCGCAACCTCTGGAGACAGAGGCTGCTGCGGCAGGACAGCCCTCACAGATATTTGCTGACCCTTACAAATGAAAAGGTATGTGAGGCTCAGAACTGCTCGCTTACTTTGCACAGGTTGGAGCAGTGTTAGGCATGTTGGGGCAATTGGACAGGCATGTGTCATGTTGTTACCATAAGTATGATATTGTATGTTCTCATAATGTGTTCTGTGACAAACGGACGTCTGTCCCAAGGTTTGCCACAGGGAAAGGAAGGAAAGTATACAAACCCCAGTGCAGAAGGGCCAACCAGGTCAGTGCCCAGGACAATAAATTAGCTGACTACCCTGTGGCAATGAAGAAATGGAAATAGAACAGGAAGGCTTAGACTTACTTGAAGCAGTCCCAAAGCCAGGCAGGAAGAATCTGCCTTGCTATTGTCCAATGCCTGTAAGGCAGAAAGCTCACAAGCAGTTTCCCCGAAGAGAAACGGCATGGGCTGAGGAAGGAATTCCCTTCCCCCATCCAAAGCCAAGGGGAAGTGGTTCTTTCCCTCAGCTTAAAGCCAGGCTCGTCAGAGAGCAGTGGAGGAAGAAGGAGGAGCAGAACGAGGCTTGGCAGAACGAGCAGGGCGAGAGCAGAGGCAGGACGGGGCTGAGCTTGCCTCAGACTCTGCAGAGCAATTCCTCAGCACTGACTGGGAGATGACTGAGGAACAGACTGGTAATTTGGCTACAGAATTCCTTCCCCCAGAGCCAATGGTGGTGGAAGAAAGTAGTGCTGTACAGGAAAGCTGGCCAGAGGAAATGGAGAGCTGAACACACTGGGAAAAGGTCTGTGAAAAGGGTTTTCTTTCTGGTTGTATTTTTCTGTTTGATCTTTGAGCTAATGACTGTGGGAGTTATCAAGGAATGTAATCCTGTACTGCAGTTTCACATGCTGGTTTGCTAGAATTTGTGAAAGACACAGTAATCTCCTCTGCAGGACATTTTCCCAGCTGAACCAAATGCTAGGCTGTAATTCTAGCCAGTTTAAACCCAGAGGTTCCTGGTTTCAGGACTCCGTGCAAGAGCCCAGCTGTGAAGTGATTGCCATAGCAACTAAGTAACTAAATTAGCCTGCATGCCTCATAGGGAAAAGGAGATTAACCCTATCAGGGTAAAGCCTGCTCATGACTAGGTAGAAAGTCCAGCCCAGCTGGAGAGAGTGAGTGCACTGTAGGAAAACACAGAATGTTTCTCAGGCATGAATAGGAATGTCTCCTCTGTAGCTCTACAGTGAAAAGTTATTTTTGCCAACTGTTTCACCTCTAAGCCTCATGAAGAGCTAAATGACTGTATATGGTTTACCAAGCAAGCTCAGAGCTGATTACTGAATGATAATGAGTGAAATGAACTTTTTCTTTTTGGTTTTTGTATTATGATCATGCTGCCAGGAAAACCTGGAGTGGCACAGTGATTCTACAGCCGGTGGCCTAATAAAAGCTTATGTTTTGCACCAAGGCCATTCTGACAAGTGTGGTTTCTTCAAAGCCCTTGGGAATAAGCGTAGTTAGGCATTTGCCTAGTGGCGGCCAACTTGAAAGGATACCCTAATTCTAAAGGGACCACGCTAGTAGCAAACATCGTGTCACTACCCGATGGTACATATTTGTATGGCGATTGTTCTATGACAGTCATTTGTGATCAGGTGTTCTACCATTCATGTCTACCTCAGCAAAGGTGTATGCATTTCTATTTGAATCTTGACTACAAAAACAGACCAAAATAAATACCAGATATCTTCCTCTAAACTGGGTGTCATGTGTGATCCCTTGATATCATGTCACTGACCTGCACCTAACAAAAGGGCAGGCAGGCAGCCAACTGAAAGTGGGAACGTGGCCATCTTGTAAGTAAGATCTGGCTGAGACCAGGACCATGTCACATGCAGGACCTGAGACAGAGGTTGTGTTAATCACAGTTCAAGAAAAAGGGGAGAGATGTAGACTTTTGAGTGCCATGATTTGCAATGGATGTAACACCTGTCTGAATAGCTCCCCCTCTTTCTAGAGGCCTCTGCTAACCCTCGACTGAAGGGACATATTATGACTGAGGACTCATGTAAAAGGGAGCTGGTGACTGCTGTGCAATGCTGCCGTTCATATGCAATCAGTTAGATCCCATAAGAGCTACACATGTGCGAGGTGAGGCACTAGGAAGCAGACCAGTGTCAACTGAGAGGGTATTCCCCCCCCTCCCAATGACACCAAAAAGCTGTAACAGCTGAGCCACCAACATGGCTCCTTGGCCAGGATCAAGGGTGTGTAAGAAACGAATCCCAAGGGAGGGGAGGGGGGTAATGTGAAGCAATCATTGGGGGAAGGAGGTGGCATTGTGGGATAAGGAGCCCCCCCAGGCAGGGATGGAGGACGGGGAGAGGGAAGAGGTGTGTTCCAGGAAGCTTACCCAGTCTTTGCTCTTACCCTGTTATGGCCCCTATGCAGATTGCTCCCCCCCTGCTCGTCTAAACACTGTTTTCAAACAGGCTTTCCAGAGGGTAACCAGCAACGTGAGGCCCAGACATTTCTATAAGCATGCAAGACATCATATATGAAGCAGGAATACTTGCTTACCTGAATACAGCCAAACGCTTGAAAAGGCAGACCATGTAATCTGTAACATCCAGCAAACGGGCTAGGATTGCATCAGTAGATAGGACGGTGTTTCCGAACAGATAGGAGATGGACGTTCGTGTTCCCGGCCCCCTGGATTTAAACGTACCAATAAACGTAGCCTAGACATGTTTCGGATTTGTCCATAACTGACCAGATGGACGTATTACGTGAACTCGTCCAACTGCCAGCTTGTTGGACGTGCTTAATTGCCAATAAATACGTCTAACCTCATATTATCAAAAATGTGGGTACTTTGACGCTATGGCTCCCAAATCGGTCAAAGCTCTGTCCCGAAAGCCTAACTTCTCCCAGGCTGAGACCGAAATGCTGGTGCAAGAGGTGCACACACACCACCAGCAGCTCTTCTCACCCCAAGGAGAAAGACTCGGGGCATACTCAAAAAGCAAAGTCTGGACAGCAATAGCTCAGCGCCTCAATGCAGTCCACCGTCATAAGCGAGATGTGGAGGACTGCAAGAAGAAATGGAGAGCTATCAAAAGGGAGGTCCGAGCTAAGGTGGGCAACCGGCCTCCAGATGCTGACATTGAAGACCTCAGCCCCATGGAGCAGCTGGTGCTCACCTTTGTGTCAGCAACCTCCACCTATGGTGTGGGCACACAGGACACTTCAGCTGCCACACCTGCAAATCTTTCTGGTATGTACTTGTCTTAATCCCCAGTCTCACAGCTATGTGCCATATTCTGAGATACCTCTCTTTCATCCTCCACTAATGGGGCAGTGAGTACACCTGCTCTTCAAACCTTTCCATAACACCTGTTTGGTACTGTTCCATGTGCTGATGGCAGAACATGGAATTAGATTCCTACACCCTTATACTGACAATTTGGAACATTTGCTATGATCAGCAGGTGTGCTCATGTAAGGTATCTTCACATACACTGCTTTCATCCCCTTCATAATGTCACCACCACACCACCCTATGGTAGCTGGGAATGTAGTCACACACCTTTGGGATGCATGTTACCTGTGGTATGCTGTGACATCCATATGTGCTTTTCCCCTATGTAGATGCCAGCTCTGACGAGGATGAGGTCGGATGCAGTGTCATCGACACACTGACTGTGCTGGGACAGCAGGATGAGGCAGCTGCAACACTCAGCCAGCAGGAGCCTGACGAGTCCCAGGACACCCAACCACAGGAGCCTGCCAGTGGGGATGAGGACCTGCCAATTCTCCCACCGCCTGAGCAGTTTGCCAATGTGGCTGCGGATACTGAGGAGGGCATCCAGTCGCCAGCATCGCCACCTACTGATACAGGGCCAAGAAGCTACTGGGGCACAATCTGACCCTGGAGGGATATTGGCAGCAGAAGCTCCAGCTGCTGAGAGAGGGTGTGGAGGCAAGACAGCAGTCACTGGAGATAAAACAGCAGTCACTGGAGGCCCAATGGGAGACCAATGAACTGCTAGGCAGCTTTTACATGGCAACACTGCCATCGTTACAAAGCTGGAAGGTCTCCAGAAGGGTGTCAGGTCAAAAGCGCGCCAGGACAAAGGCACGCCCAGACAATTGAGCGCAGCGCGTGCCACCACACCACTCTAAATTACTGTTTTTAGCGCTCTGACGGGGGGGGTGTGGGGGGAACCCCCCCACTTTACTTAATAGACATCACGCTGCGTTGTGGGGGCATTGTAGGGGGTGTGGGGGGATGTAACCCCCCACATTTTACTGAAAACTTCACTTTTTCCCTGTTTTTAGGGAAAAAGTTCAGTTTACAGTAAAATGTGGAGGGTTTCAACCCCCCAAACCCCCCATAACGCCGGCGCTTTGTCTATTAAGTAAACTGGGGGGGTTCCCCAACAAAAACCCCCGTCAGAGCCCCTAAAAACTGTAATTTAGAGCGGTGCTGCGGCGCGCACTGCGCTTAATTGTCGGCGCGCACTTTTGTCTTTCGCGCCGTTGTCTATGAACCTCTCCAGAGTGAGCTGAGATCTACAAAAGTACTCCCTCCACAAGCCAGCACACTGATCAGGTGTCTGCACCACCCTCTACTACTGGCTCAGTGGCAACAGGACACAAAGCCACAGAGAAAAGAAAGCACCCCCAGATCTTGGGGCCTGTTCCACGCCTGCCTTCCTCCACTCAGGTGACATGGCTAGCTTTTGGACAGCAGAACACTGACTCCAGCAGTGATAGTGGCAGCTCAGACACTGATGTGGTCCCAGTTGGTCCAGAGGCTTCATCTCTACCTAGAGGTGGAGCTGGGAGGACTGTCAGGGGCTGTGGGAGACCACGTGGGCGAGGGAAGGGGAAGATGAGGTAGGTAAGGGGCTGGTGTTGGTCATGTATGTGGGTGGGGGTGGGGTTGGTGAGAGTGTGTGCATGTAAGGATGGTGGTTTGCACAAAATGTGGGAACATAAAGGTGTTTCTTTAAAAAAACCTATTGTCTGTGCTGTTTACAAGCTTCAGCTTATGTACACTGAAGCTGACTATTGTCTGTGCTGTTTACAAGCTTCAGCTTATGTACACTGAAGCTGACTATTGTCTGTGCTGTTTACAAGCTTCAGCTTATGTACACTGAAGCTGACTATTGTCTGTGCTGTGTACAAGCTTCAGCTTATCTGCACTGAAGCTGACTATTGTCTGCTGTGTACAAGCTTCAGCTTATCTGCACTGAAGCTGACATTAGCCTGGGTTGATTGTGCAGTCCAGTTAAATGGCACTGGACTGATATAGTGTCAGGTGGCTAGGGTACAGCGTCCATTTCACAGGAAGTGGGTTTGTATTAGACAGTGCCTGGCGTTGACCCCTTCCTGGCTGGCACTCTGCTTGGCTCAGTGCTGTGAGGGCGGGGGAGGGTCCTCATCATCGCCATCAGGTGGCTGCTGCAGTTGTTGCTGTGGGGGATCCGGCAGTGGCTGGTGTTTGCGTACTGCAAGGTTATGCAACATGCAGCATGCCATGAAGATCTGAGCCACCTTCTCAGGCCTGTACAGCAACTGGCCCCCTAAGCAATCCAGGCATCTAAAGTGGTTTTTTAACTGCCCAAATGTTCTTTCGATGATTCTCCTGGTGGCTCTGTGACGCCGGTTGTATTCCTCCTCAGCTGCAGTGTGAGGGTGGACAATCGGAGTCATCAGCCAGACTCGCTGAGGATACCCCTTGTCACCTATGAGACATACATAAACAGAGAGAGAGAGAGAGAACAATGATGAGTGGCAGTGATTTGCAGGTGCAGGAAGAGAGTGTTGGGATGGGGGGGGAACAGGGTAGCTGTGTCCCTGAGGTGCTTACAAAGAAGCCAAGCGCCATTGAAGTGCCCCTGGGTTGCTCTCCTGTAGATGCCACAATGCTGCACTATGTAGGCATCGTGTGTGGAGCCAGGGTATCTGGCACACACATCCCTATGCATTGCACACAACCTGCATGTTCATGGATTGGAACGCTTTCCTATTATGGTAACTGGCCTCATCTGCCCGAGAGGGTCTGAGGGCAATATGAATGCAGTCTACCACTCTGATGACAGAGGGGAATTGTGCCACATTTTAGAACTGCCTAATACTGTCCTGTAGGGCCTGGGGAGTGGTGGGGAGGGAGATGTAGTCACGGGTGTGGGTTAGGAAGGCATTAAGAAATTGGGTGAGGCAGTTGGAAATGGCAGGTTAAGTGAGCCCAGTGCTGGATGCCAATACAGACTGGAAGCTCCCAGTTGCCAGGAAAGCAAGGGCTGTTGTTACTTTTAAATGCACTGGCATTGGGTAATTATGGAGAGTGTGGGCCTGTAGCAGGGGCTGCAATTGGAGGCAGAGATCCCGGATGGTGACCTTGTCAAATCGGTATCGCTCCACACACTGCTGGTCAGTGAGATCAAGGAAGCTGGAGCAAGGCCTAAAAAGCCTCCTACGGTGGACTCGATGATGGGGCCTGTCATTCTCCAGCTCCTCCTGCAGAAGGAGTTCAACAGCAACGACCACATTGACCCCTTCCATGGCCCACAAAGAAAGCACCTGGCAAAGAAAGCAGAGCTCATTACAGTCTAAACAGGGCCCAGCCAAGCAGTCACCTGACACCAGGTGTCAGGTGCCAGGTGGTGAAACAGACCACTCACTCATGCCTGAGTAAGGTGTAATAGATGTAATAGAAAGAGCTGGTGGTGGTGATAGGAGGTAGGTGGAATGAGAGAGGGGTGTTTGCAGAGCTGAATGAAACGTGGGGAGACACACAGCAGTGAGAACATAAGTGGGGAGGTTGAGATAGAGATGGTCAGAATGAGGGGGTACACACACACGAAATTACACACCCTTCCCTTACCTGAACACAGCACGGCACATACAGGAACAGCTTAGACGTTGTGAAAGCAGGTCTAAGTCAAATCTTTGAACGCACGGAGCAAACTGATTTAGCTTTCGTTATCGTATTTATACGTTTGGGGCTTAAACCCACCCTCGGAATGCCCCCATTTTGTACGACCTACGTTAGACGTTTTGCGGCGTAGGACATGCAGCTGGCCGACCTTTGATTATGGTCGCTTGAACGTTTTGCCGGGTAAAACAATCAATCCCTTGGGAATACCACCCCTATAGTAACACTCTGTCCAATCCTCAAACTAAACACCTCTACAGACTATATCATCAACATTATGTAACCAACATTATGTAACCAACGTCAACGCTATGTAACCACCTTCGCCAACATGTATATGTTGTTACTCTCCATCCGCTGTAACTTGAATCTGTTGTTATGTAACATATTCTGTAATCTTGAATGTATTGTAATTCTTTACTGTTACCTGTAATTTACTCTTCTCCTGTAATGCAATTCTACTGGAAATGCCCAGATATCTTCTATATTGTAATCCGCCTAGAACCGCAAGGCACAGGCGGAATAGAAATCTCTAATGTAATGTAATGTAATGTAAAACGTCCAAACTCCGACTTAGGCGGTTTTTTAGATGTTTTTGTGTTTTGATTATGAACCCCTTAGTATCTACTCCCAACAGCAATATTGGGCAATAAGAGGAGCAGGCCATGGGGTCCTTCCCTTCCTTATAAAGCACAGTAATTCCTTATGAAGCACAGTAATCCCTATAAGCATCCAAGGAATTAAACAAAGACAGTAGCAATGGGAGGAGTGAATCCTGAAAGGCTTTTTAGAATTTAACTAGTTGTAGTAGTAACCATAAAGCCATCCAATTCTGGCGATTTTCCCAGCCTCTTAGTCTGAAAAGCCTGACATGCCTCAATTAAGTTAATGGGCCTATTAGGTCTTAAAGTATCCGTGGCCGCAATACAGTTCAGATAGCTTCCAGGACCTCAGCCGAATACAGATTCTTATAAAATTGCAAAAAGCAATCCCTTACTTCACATTCAAAGCGCACCTCACCACCAGAAGGCTACTTAATACAAAAAAACAGTGGTACAAGACCTCCTAAGTTTCAATCTATGGGCCACCATACGAGAGGCTTTATTGTTATATTCAAAGTATCTCTATCAAAGCAGTTGGACCTGAAACTGCATGTGTTCAAGCTCATATGCCTGCAGAGCTTCCCTGAGGTGGGTCAGGACTCCTCTCCCCCATAGTTGATGTTTGAGATTCCTCTAGCCTAGCAATAGTACGACGAAGACATAAAACCTCCTGAACCTTCTGTCTCTTTCTATGGGTCACCACAGAAATAAGATGGCCCCCATACCACTGCCTTTAAACCTTACCAAACTGTCCCCTGGGAAGCCTCACCTCCGACATTGAATTGAATATACTCATCTATACGAAGGATTGCATGATCATCCAAGAGACTGTCATTCAATCTCCAGCACATATGGCCCATTCTTTGTAGAACCCCATCCAGATATAACCAGACAGGAAAGCAGTCAGACCAAGTCTGCAGCTCAATCTCAGCACAGTTCACACTATGCAGCAATTCCTTTTCTTCCAAAATGAAATCTATTCTGGAGTACGAGCGATGAACAGTCCCATTCTCTAGGGTGTAGCCATCTCTACCCATCCTCCAAGTTAAGATCCCGAAGGAAGCTGTGCAGTTCAACCCTATCCCTCTTACCATAAGACACTTGGCTGCCAGAGTTATTCAGGGAAGGAAACAATTGTCATATTTAAATCACCCCCCACAATCAGTGAGCCCTCTTTATATTGAAGAACCTTAGAAGTCATCTCTTGGAAAGATCGACAAAAGTATAGATGAGACCCTGGACAATCCCCAACAGGAAAACAGAGCATCCCTGAGGATCCCGTACCACTTTCTTAACTTCCAACAACAGGGTCCTGGCCAATAAAATGCCTACTCCTCTTTTTGGAGGCACCCATAGGGGCTCAGAACATCGTGGGAAATCTAGAATCACAGATATACCATTCATGGGCTCTAGGAAGATGTGACTCTAGGAAGCATACCACAGCTTGAAGCTGCACCAACTCTCGAAACAACGTTGTACATTTACAACTTTGAAATCTGCCATGTTCCAAAAAGAAGAGACCCTGACTTGTGAAAACTGAAACAGCTCTTCTCATCCCAACTCACCCATCCTCCCCCTCCCACACAACCCCTCCAGTGGGATCAACCAGACCTCCCACTATATAATCAGGAAGTAACCATTCTCAGCAGCCAAAATTCAGTAAAATACACATACACACATAACTTCCCTACTACATGTAGCCATGTCCACCGAAAAACACTCCAGGAGCAGATCCAGGGCCTCCCATGCACTCAAAGCCACCCTAAAAGTCAGGGAAAGGCAACAGACAAGCAGACACCCTTCTCGCCCCCCAAATGACACACTCTCTGAAGCTCCTGGGATCTCCCCAAAGGCAGGGCCTGCAGTCAAGGTCAAAAGGTATACCAGAGCTTTCACCTAACAGGAGCACATTCACTAAAACACACTCTCTCCAACTTCAAAACAGACACACACTACCATGCAGGTAGCATGGATTCCTCCATGCCACGGTCATATAACAGAACGCATAGGTCTAATCATTCAAGGCAGCTCCAGCCATATCCAGTCTGCAGGGCAAAATCCAAAGGAGGTGCAAAAAAGAGTGCAGCAAATCAAGTCCAAGTAACATGGTGGAGAGCCAGCAGCTGCCGAGACGGCTACTGAAGCCACATGCACAGTAGATCTGTGCCTTCATTCCACACGATGCTATCTGAATCTGGACTGCTGGGCCACTCCATAAGCCGAGTCAGTGGAACCTCAATCCCTTTCTTGGACAGCAAATCCCAGACCTCTCCAACAGTGGTGACCCGCCTATGGCCCAGTTCAAAGTGATTAGCAGACCGAATGGGAAGGTCCAGTGATACCGCACATTAGCACGTGCCAACACCCGGGTCAACTCCCGAAATGTTCTCCTCTTCTGCAATGTGCTGGAAGAAAGGTCCTGATACAGTTCCACAGAGTGCTCATTCCACTGGAGTGTACCAAGGTCCATAGCTCTGCAGAGGAGCCACTTTTTGAGGTCACATCTCTGAAGGTAAACAAGTTTCAAGTTTTATTAAAATTTGTTATCCCACTTATCAAATTTCTAAGCGGCTTATAATATTAAAATCATGAAATGGAGGGATATACAACAACAGTCATTATGACACAGTTCAAAACAGATAATTACACAATGTAGACAGACTTTGGAAATGATGGGCTAAAGGGGAGAAATACAACAATATCGCGGGGCCAATACAATGTCTTAGACCCAGAGCTCTATGAGCTCTCTTAATTCCAGGGTCTAAGTTGTTGTCCTACTACAGCCACTAGGCCAGGCTGATCATCACTTCTCTCGCATCTTTGTAATCACTCATATCTGGGACTCCCCTAATCTGTAGATTATTTTGGCAGGCTCAATTTTCAAGATTTTATTGATTTAGATGGACTTTGGAAATGATGGGCTAAAGGGGAGAAATACAACAATATCGTGGGGCCAATCCGATATCTTAGACCCAGATCTCTATGAGCTCTCTCAATTCCAGGGTCTAGGCTGTTGTCCTGCAATAGCCACCAGTCCAGGCTGGTCATCACTTCTCTCGCATCTTTGTTGGTATATCAGTAGGTCCGCACAAATTTAAAATCAATCTTTTTGCAGATGATATGCTTCTATTTTTAGGAGAAGCCGCACGTGGGCTACCTCAGCTTTTTACAACTATCAAAGCTTTTGGGTCTTTTTCAGGCTTATAAATGAACTTTGATAAATTGGAGGCTATGGTGGTGTCTACCACATCTCGAGCATGCTCTAGTCCTACATTTCCACTACAGTGGTCAAAGATACCCTTGAATTATCTAGGGGGTCTTTCTACATAATAGTGAGGTAGCGTAGAGTAAAAAATATTCTGGATAAACTGAATGCTATTGAGTCTTTGTGCCAATGGTGGCGGGATCTCCCAGTTTCCTTTCTTGGTCGGATTGCATTGGTTAAGATGGTCTTGCATCCCTTACAGATTCTGCCTTTGTGGGTTAAAAGCAAAGATGAAAGTGGTTCTGCAGGATCCTGACCTTTTATTTGGGATAGACTGGAGTCTTGGAAGCTCAAAATGCGCTAGGGAGACAGAATTCCTGGAGGCTACACAAGATTGCTTCATGGAGCAGCTTGTTAGAGAACCGACTAGAGGAAATGCCACTCTGGATCTAATCCTAATTGGGTTAAGGATACCTACAAAGGAAGTGGAAATAGTGGGACCATTGGGAAACAGCGATCATAATATGATCAAGTTCAAGGTTGAGGTAGGAGTACCGAAAGGAAAAAGAACCATAGCGACAACTTTTAACTTCAGGAAAGGAAACTACGAAGCAATACGGGAAATGGTAAGAAAGAAACTTAGGAACACTTCCAAAAAATGGCAAATGGTAAATCATGCCTGGTCTTTTATCAAGGACACGGTGAGCGAGGCGCAAAATCTATATATCCCCAGATTCAGAAAGGGGTGCAAAAAGAGTCAAACAAAAGACCCGGCATGGATAATCAAAATAGTGAAGGAAGCGATAGGTAATAAGAAAAATTCATTCAGGAAATGGAAAAAGGGGACAAAACTGAGGGGAACTGGAAAGAGCACAGGAAGTATCAAAAAGAATGTCACCGTGTGGTTCGAAAAGCCAAAAGAGAGTATGAAGAGAGGCTAGCCAGAGAAGCACGAAATTTCAAACTGTTCTTTAGATATGTTAAAGGGAAGCAGCCGGCTATGGAGGAGATGGGACTGCTGAACGATGGAGACAGGAAGGGAGTGGTGAAGGAGGAGAAAGAAGTGGCAGAAAGGCTTAACATGTTCTTTTCGTCTGTATTTACAAACGAAGATACATCCAACATACTAGAACCTGAGCAATTCTTCAATGGAAGTCAAGCAGAAAAATTAACATCCATGGAAGTGAGCCTTGAAGATGTGCGCAGGCAGATAGAAAAACTAAAAACTGACAAATCTCCAGGTCCGGACGGAATACATCCAAGGGTTCTGAAGGAATTAAAGGAGGATATAGCGGAACTACTGCAGCAAATTTGCAACTTATCCTTGAAAACAGGCGTGATCCCGGAGGATTGGAAGATAGCCAACGTTACACCCATCTTTAAAAAGGGATCAAGAGGTGACCCGGGAAACTACAGACCGGTGAACCTGACCTCGGTTCCGGGGAAAATGACAGAAGCACTGATAAAAGAAAACATGGATGAACATTTTGAAAGAAACGAACTTCTGATAACCAGCCAACATGGTTTCTGCAAGGGGAGATCATGCCTAATGAACTTATTGCACTTCTTTGAAGGGATTAACAAACGGATGGACAAAGGAGACCCCATAGAAATCATATATCTAGATTTCCAAAAAGCCTTTGACAAGGTGCCCCATGAACGTCTACTCCGGAAGCTGAAGAACCATGGGGTAGAAGGAGAAGTACATAGATGGATCAGAAACTAGTTGGCAGGTAGGAAAAAGAAGGTAAGAGTGAAGGGCCACTACTCGGACTGGAGGAGGGTCACGAGTGGTGTCTCGCAGGTCTCGGTGCTCGGGCCGCTGCTATTTAATATATTCATAAATTATCTAGAAACAGGGATGAAGTGTGAGATAATAAAATTTGCGGATGACACCAAAATATTTAGTGGAGCTCGGACTAAATAGTATTGCGAAGAATTGCAAAGGGGTTGAACAAACTAAGGGAATGGGCGACGAGATGGCAGATGAAGTTCAACATGTGGAAAGCAGAAACTCGAAGTACAGCTATACGATGGGAGGGATGTTATTGAATGAGTGTACCCAAGAAAGGGACTTGGGGGTAATGATGGACATGACAATGAAGCCGTCGGCACAGTGCGCAGCGGCTGCTAAGAGAGCGAATAGAATGCTAGGTATAATCAAGAAGGGTATTACAACCAGAACGAAAGAAGTTATCCTGCCATTGTATCGGGCGATGGTGCACCCGCATCTGGAGTACTGCGTCCAATATTGGTCGCTGTACCTTAAGAAGGATATGGCATTACTCGAGAGGGTTCAGAGGAGAGCGATACGTCTATTAAAAGGTATGGAAAACCTTTCATACGCTGAGAGATTGGAGAAGCTGGGTCTCTTTCCCTGGAGAAGAAGAGACTTAGAGGGGATATGATAGAGACTTACAAGATCATGAAGAGCATAGAGAGAGTGGAGAGGGACAGATTCTTCAAACTTTTGAAAAATAAAAGAACAAGAGGGCATTCAGAAAAGTTGAAAGGGGACAGATTCAAAACGAATGCTAGGAAGTTTTTCTTTACCCAACGTGTGGTGGACACCTGGAATGCGCTTCCAGAGGACATAATAGGGCAGAGTACGGTACTGGTGTTTAAGAAAGGATTGGACAATTTCCTGCTGGAAAAGCGGATAGAGGGATATAGCTAGAGGATTACTGCACAGGTCCTGGACCTGTTGGGCCGCCACATGAGCAGACTGCTGGGCACGATGGACCTCAGGTCTGATCTAGCAGAGGCATTGCTTATGTTCTTATATTCTAGATCCAAATGGGCCTGAATTAGTTTTATTAAACTGGTGGGTGCCCACAGCGCAGGGGGAGTGAATCTGACAGACTTGCATATTTACAACGTAGCAGCCCTCCTGCAGTGGATACATGAACTACACATTAGTATATGAATTTGCTCCTGGATAGCTGTGGACAAGGTTAGCTGCCCCTTTTTTAGTAGTCACTGTACTCCAGGCTACAAAACTTAAATGTTCTCGCTCACCTTTATTACACCCTTAAAGCTTGTGTGGTCTTGGTGGAGAATGACATTGGGGAGTGCCTTTCGCCTTTTTTTGGAATTGATGAATAACCCAGATTTTTCTGGCAGACAGGGGGTTACTCCATTTTTGATGCTGGGCAGGCAACATTGTAGATATGTTGGGCAGGTATTCCAGCCCACTTCCTGCCTATCCAGTGTCAGAGGGCCTGGGAGTGGAAGAGCTGCCATTCCCTTCCTTATTTACAACTTCACAGCTCCTTCCTTCTTTGTGTTTTGGGTTCTCGCCCATCTTTTACAAATCTCGATTACCTTTATGGTGGTGCCAAGACAACAAACTCACTCTGTGGTGTAAGCTGGGAAAGGGGCAACAGGTAACTTCCTGTATTGCTACCCTGGCAGATTTTTGGACCTCTCAGCTTGGGGATTTGTTTTCTGCAAAGGAGATTTCCTCCGGGTTTGTCATAGCTGTCCAGGCCACACCTAATGTGAGTTTGCAGGAAATCCAGTTAAAGCTTTTATATAACACTTACATATCCCATTCTAGAAGGAAGAAAATAATCTTTGGCCCGATGAAGAAGGGGAAAGCCGACAGTCGACCAGGTGTCGATGATTCGGAAGACAGTATCCCTAAAAGATACTGAGTGGGGAAAGTACTGGGATGACACAAATGGCACAAAACAGGAGCTGAAAAATCAAGGGAGCCAGATGATAGGAGGATAGGAGGAGTGTACTACAAGGGGAAGACAAAATGGAGCTGGACGGAGGGAAGGAATAAAAGGAGGAAAATAAGAACGTACCCACAAGGCAATAATCAGATTCTGCAGGGCAGGATGGGGACAGAATGAAAAATGAACCGCAAGGGAAAATAACAGGGAGAAAAAAATGCCAAGACTTGAACTGCATGTACACCAATGCAAGAAGCCTAAAGAACAAAATGGGGGAACTAGAAGTCATGGCCAAAGATGAAAACTTAGACATCATAGTGATCATGGAAACATGGTGGAACGAGGAAAACAAATGGGACATAGTACTGCCAGGGTACAAGGTCTACCGAAGAGACAAGACACATCAGAAAGGAGGAGGAGTAGCACTTTACATAAAGGACACCATTCACTCGACCAGAGTGGACGCAGCAGCGACAGATGACCAACTGGAATCACTATGGGTTAAAATACCAGGAAGAAAGGGAGCCGAGATAAAGATGGGACTGTACTACCTGGGCAAACTGAATCAAAGGATGAAGAACTGAGAGCCGAGTTGAGGCGGGAATGTAAAAACAAAAAACACCTTAGTTATGGGAGATTTCAACTATCCCGGGATAGACTGGAGCCATGGAGTTTCAAAATGTACAAAGGAAACGGAGTTCCTGGAGGCTGTACGGGACTGCTTCTTGGAACAGCTTATTAAGGAACCAACGAAAGGGACAGCTATTCTGGATTTAATCCTCAACGGGCTGAAAGGACCTGCCAAGGAAGTGGAAGTAGTGGGACCATTAGGAAACAGTGATCACAACATGATCCAGTTCAAAGTGGAAATAGGAATGCCAAAGAGGAAGAGAACCATTACAAGAAAGGGAACTATGATGCCATGAGACAAATGGTGAAGAGGAAACTCAGGAGCAGCTCCAGGAAAGCACAGACGGTGGAGCAAGCCTGGTCCTTATTCAAAGACATGGTAAACGAAGCGCAAAACCTGTATATACCCAGATTTAGAAAAGGGTGCAAAAAAAATCAAGCAAAAGATCCGGCATGGATAACCAATGAAGTTAAGAATGTGATAGGAGACAAGAAAAAATCATTTTGTAAGTGGAAAAAGGATAAAACCGAGGAAAATTGAAAAGAGCACAGGAAGCATCAAAAAGAATGTCACCGCGTGGTCAGAAAAGCAAAAAAAAAGTATGAAGAGATACTTGCCAGGGAGGCACGGAATTTTAAACCATTCTTCCGATATGTGAAAGGAAAACAGCCGGCGAGGGAGGAGGTGGGACCCCTGGATGAGGGAGACAGGAAGGGAGTGGTGAAGGAGGGAGAAGAGGTGGCAGACAGATTAAACACGTTCTTTTCGGTCTTCACAAAAGAGGACACATCCATCGTGCCGGAACTGGAAAAAATCTTCAAGGGGAATCAAGAGGAAAAATTATCATGCATGGAGGTAAGCCTCGAAGACGTACTCAAACAGATAGATTAAAAACTGACAAATCTCCGGGCCCAGACAAAATCCACCCGAGAATACTGAAAGAGCTCAGAGATGAAACAGCGGAGTTGCTGCAGCAGATTTGCAACCTATCCTTGAAAACAGGGGTAATCCTGGAGGACTGGAGGATAGCGAATGTTACACCTATCTTCAAAAAAGAATCGAGAGGCGACCCGGGGAACTACAGACCGGTGAGCTTAACCTCAGTTCCGGGGAAGATGGCTGAATCATTGATCAAGGACAGTATCAATGAGCATATAGAAAAAAAATAATCTGATGATAACAAGCCAGCATGGTTTCTGTAAAGGAAGATCATGCCAAACGAACCTACTGCACTTTTTTGAGGGATTAAGCGAACAATTGGACAAAGGTGATCCCATAGACATCATATATCTGGACTTCCAAAAAGCCTTCGACAAGGTACCCTATGAGAGCCTACTAAGGAAACTGTGGAACCATGGGGTGGAAGGGGACGTGCACAGATGGATCAGAAATTGTCTGGCAGACAGAAAACAGAGGGGAGGAGTAAAGGGATACTACTCTGACTGGAACGGAGTCACGAGTGGGGTCCCGCAGGGGTCAGTGCTGGGACCGCTGCTGTTCAATATATTCATTAATGACCTGCAATCAGGGACTAAGTGCAAAGTTATAAAATTCGCAGACAACACAAAACTCTCCAGTAGGGTTAGAACTGTTGAGGAATGTAAAGAACTACAAAGGGACCTGAACAAACTGAGTGAGTGGGCAAATAAATGGCAGATGAGCTTCAATGTAGAGAAATGTAAAGTCTTGCACATAGAGAAAGGAAACCCGATGTATAACTACATGATGGAGGGGATGGTACTGGGGGAAGGCAAACTAGAAAAGGACTTGGGGGTTTTGGTGGATAAAACAATGAAACCGGTGGCACAATGCGCAGCAGCCTCAAAGAAGGCGAACAGAATGTTGGGCATTATCAAAAAAGGTATCACTACCAGAACGAAGGAAGTTATCCTGCCACTGTATCAGGCGATGGTGCGCCCGCATCTGGAGTACTGCGTTCAATATTGGTCGCCGTACCTTAAGAAGGATATGGCGATATTCGAGAGGGTCCAGACTAGAGAAGAGCAACAAGGATGATAAAGGGCTTGGAAAACCTTTCATATGCTGAAAGGCTAGAGAGGCTGGGGCTCTTTTCCCTAGAAAAGCGGAGACTTAGAGGGGACATGATAGAAACTTACAAGATCATGAAAGGTAGAGAGAAGGTAGAGAGGGACAGATTCTTCAGACTGGCGGGGGCAACAAAAACAAGAGGGCACTCAAAAAAATTGAAAGGAGACAGATTCAGAACAAATGCCAGGAAGTTCTTCTTCACTCAGAGGGTGGTGGACACCTGGAATGCGCTTCCAGAGAAGGTGGTAGAGCAGAGTACAATTTTGGGATTCAAAATGGGATTGGACGACTTCCTGACGGAAAAGGGGATTGAAGGGTATAATTAGAGGGTTACTATACAGGATATTATACGATTAGGGAATAAAATGTTTTAGGTAAAAGATTACTTACAGATCATGGACCTGGGGGCCCGCCACGGGAGCGGACTGCTGGGCATGATGGACCCATGGTCTGACTCAGCAGAGGCGATGCTTATGCTCTTATGTCTGAGATACAAACACTTACGAAGCACATTAGTGCACCAATTTATAGGATGCTCTTCTTTGTAACCTTTTTGGTCAGAAGTGTTGTCCGTGCAGGAAAAGGGACTGGGATTTAACATTCAGTGGTCCTATAAGATTCTGCTATTGGAGATAAATATGGATCTACGCAACCAAGGGGTGACAGACCATTATTGTTGATTTATTTTTGTTCTACTATTGGCTAAGAAGATAATCCTTCAGTGGTGGGTTGGGGATGCACTGCGACAGGTGCATAGATGGGGCAACCTTATGTGACAGATTTCAAATTGGGAGCAACAGCGGTTGCAGGGGCTACGGAGTTTTCCTTCCAGCTCATACCGCTCCTTTTGGATTACTTTTCCTTTAGGTTACAGTTAACATTGCTCTTGCTGGAACATTGGGATCTGGCTACATCAAGCTGTGGCTCTCTAGCTCTTTTCTTATATGTTTAGGCTTTGAGGATGTGAGACGGGATGGATGAAGGGTAGGGAGGGATTAGGTGGATGGAGTGGAGGTTCTTTCCTTTTCTTTTGTATGGTGTGATTGGAGATAATTCCAAAAATGGAAGAGTGGAACGCGAATAATGCCTTTTTTTCTTACTATGTAACCATGCACAGGGTTGATCTTTTTACAGGTATGATCTTTTTACAATAGGTTGTGTTTCTAGCATATTTTTTCCATTGTATAGAGAAAGTGGAGAGGGACAGATTCTTCAAGCTTTCAAAAACTACAAGAACGAGAGGGCATTCGGAAAAATTAAAAGGGGACAGATTCAGAACCAATGCTAGGAAGTTCTTCTTCACCCAACGGATGGTGGACACCTGGAATGCGCTTCCAGATGGCATGATAGGACAGGGTACGGTATTGGAGTTCAAGAAGGGATTGGACAATTTCCTGAAGGAAAAGGGGATAGAAAGGTATAGATAGAGGGTTACTAACAGGTCCTGGACCTGATGGGCCGCCGCATGAGCGGACTGCTGGGCATGATGGACCCCTGGTCTGACCCAGCTGAGGCACTGCTTATGTTCTTATATGTGGATAACACAGACACGTGTATTGTTTTGCATTCTATTTTGCCAATATTTAAAAAAAAGAAAGAAATGCTTGCAGCATGTAAAAGAAGTAGAATTCATAGTAGATTGGTCAATGATTTCAGAGGTAGATGGGGGAAGGTTGGTAAGTAAATGTGTGATTGTGTGAACAGGAGGGCCATAGTTAGATTCAAACTTTCTGGCCTATTTGCAAATCTCTCTAATAGGCAAACCAGTCCTCAAGTGAAAATCAAATCCAACCAACATACAAGAGGACTATAGCAGAAGTCAATCCTTGCCATTTTGTGTTAATGCTAATACTGTAGCACATTTATACTATAAGACCCCTGAAGAAGCCCTTTATGTGTGGTGAAACGGGTCCCGTAGGGCGTTCAGCCATAAAATGAACAACGGGCGTTCAGCCATATATTGAACAGCCACGAGTTACAAGCCAGCTCTTTATAAGATAAGTGCATAAAGTTTTTTGATATCTATTTTTAAATACAAAAAAAAGTTATTTATTTATTGCACTCAGCACTTTATATGAGCTTGCGTGGCTATGTTCTTTGCATAAAAAATACCGGCTCAATGAAAGATATCTTATATCTGTGAGAAGGGTTCCGAACACAGTAGTGTGAGGACAGCACAGATTTCTGAGAGCGGTATTATAACCAGCAAGGATTGACTTCTGCTATAGTCCTCTTGTATGTTGGTTGGATTCTATTTGCAAATCTGTCATTACTATCATCTCTGCTTGTCCATTTATAAGGAATCATGGGATTATGGTTCAAATAGACTTCTTACAGGTCCCCCAGCATTTAAACAAATTGTTTGTATGGTATAGGATGGGGTGTGATTCACTAGGAGACACTTACAAACTGTAGCCAGAGAATGGTCTAATGACTTGAAATTCTCAATGACCTTGAAAGACATGGCCCAACTTTTTCAAAATGTTAATGTAAATGTTAAAAATGTTTCCTTACTGGGGACACAATTCAAGCTTCATAGAGCCTACATAGCTAAGGTAAAAGGGGTCAAAATGTGCTTGTGGGATTCTGATTCTTGCATAAAATGTTGTTTCTCCGGGCACGTTATTGCATATCTTTATAGATTGTTCAAAACTGACTGTTTAGAATGAGATATTGCAAACCCTGGAAATCTTTAGATTGGAATTACTCAGCACTGTTATTAGGGGCTACGTTCCTGTATTTGGCTATTTTGGTTGGGAAGAGAGTGGTGATTTGACTTTGGATCTCTGAAGACTCCCCAACACATCAAGGCTGGATATTTAGATTCTAGGAGCTTGCAACCTTTGAGATATGGACCTTCAGCAAACCACAATCTCTAGATCAGGGTCCCTCCTTGAGGGCCGAATCCAGTCGGGTTTTCAGGATTTCCCCAATGAATATGCATTGAAAGCAGTGCATGCACATAGATCTCATGCATATTCATTGGGGAAATCCTGAAAACCCGACTAGATTCGGCCCTCAATAAGGGACTTTGGGGACCCCTACTCTAGATGGACAACTTTATAAATCACTTTGGGAGAAGATCTTGTCCATATAAGCATATAGGTCTTTTTCTTGTTTTAGATCTGTAAAATTTAATTTGGCATATTGATTGTACTTTTCTCCTGATTAGCTGAACCTCTTGCGATTCTGCATTGTTTCACTGTGAAGGGTGATTCAAAAGGGTTATGCCCAACTTCTTCTGTTATATAGATTGAAACCTCTTTGATGAACGTTTTTCTTTCTGTCTAGTAATTCTATGCTTTTACAGAACAATATTCCTGTCTGCCTTCACTGCAGAGCTGATTCTTACCTTGTTATCAACCTTAAGCCGATGCCTGGCAAAGACGACAGCTGAAATGCAGCTCCCTTCAAAGCTGCACAAAACTCCTTCCACAAGTGGGAAGTGCAATCGCAGGCCAGCAGTGAAAGGGGAGTTTGTATAGATGGAAGGAACATTCGTAATAGCTAAAAAGAGCACATTTTGCTGTTTCTTTTCTCAGCTCACAGGCAGTTTTAGATCCCCCCCCTTTTGTTTTTTTTGCTTGAGACTTTCCAGCCTGGATTTGCCAACACAGGATGATATTTTAACATTTTGGCAGTTTGCGTTAAAATAAAATCTCTACGTGGAAAAAAGTTTAATGATGATGTTTTTGGGGGGCGGAGTCAGTGGCCGAAAAATCATGAATAATCGAAACCGCAGATACGGAAACTGCGAATACAGAGGGAAAAGTATATATCAATCAATTATGAATATATGTGGCTACAGAAATGAAAATGTTTATGACCGCTGGGCTGTTTTTGTGGAATAAGCTATCCGGTCAATTAAGATTGTGTGGAATATACTAGCTTTAAGAAATTACTTAAAACTCCTTTTATCAAGGCACGCTACGGGGGTTAGCACATCGGACATTTCATCACGCGCTAACCCCCACGGCAGCCTAAAATCCTAACGCCTCATCAATGGAGGCGTTAGGTACTAGCGCAACAGGTGGTTTAATGTGCGGTATTCCATGCATTAAACCGCTACCGCGCCTTTGTAAAAGGACCCCTAAGCTATTCATTGATGCCAACTTATGATATATAATGTGAATTACTCCTATGAAATTGTGCTGTTTTTCCTGTAATGTTGTTGATGAATAATGGTTGAAAATACCTCAAGGTGCATAATTGCTATTTTGTTAGATATGGGTATGATGATTTTATTGGGTTATTGTAAAACAATATGAGGTTTCATGTTAATTAAAATTTGATGCATATGCTTATAACATAGTTTCAAAGCGAATTACAAATATAAAAAAGGAGTAACAAAAAACATTTTTGTACATACCTTAACAAAGACAAACAGACTTACAGACAACGATGGGAAAGGGGATGGAACTACAAAATTTTAGAAAAAAGCAACATTGAAGGATCACAATAATAGGAGGGGGCTAAAAAGCAGAAACAGAATGCTAAAAACAGGAAATCTGCAGAGATGCATTGGATTAGTGAATTTTAATTTTCGAAAGCATCTTTAAAAAGAAATGTTTTCAAAAATCTTTTAAACTTGTCTAGAGCAACTTCTCTGATATATCCGATCAGTGAATTCCATAATTGGGGCACTGCTACTGAAAATATTTCTGCTCGTCTCGTGCCGATAACTTTTAGAGATGGTACAGAAAAAAGATTTTGGTCAGAGGACCGCAGTGTTCTGGATGGAGTGTAAGGAATCAGTAACCTGTCTAGGAAGGCAGGAAGATAATTGAAAGAAAAATACGTCCTCAAACCGGCCTAAGTTAGTACTTGGACGACCTAAAAGACAGGTTATCCAAGTGCCGATAATTGAAGACGGTTTTTGATTTCAAATATTTTTATTGAAATTTTTAAACAAGTGGAATATAACATATAGAACAAACATGGTAGTTGCTAGTGTTCGAGAACATAAATGGACAAATAAGGTTTTCAAATAGTAAACATGTAATAAGAATTCTGTAATTACACATGGTAACTCCAAAGGAGTCAGAAGAAAATCCTGGAGAGGGAGTAGAGAATAGTACCTTGCTCAGTCAACAAGAAGGGATGGGGGACTGTTCAAGAGGGATATTTTGTATTATAATGTAAGTAGCAGGGAGACTTCAAGTCAGAATATAGTAAAGTGTGTGGCATAATTTCAAAGAAAATCATGGTGGAAATATTGGCATTTAAGAAATATAGGTGTATCATGAGGACATTATTCCACCAGAATGTGAGATTCAATAGGTCTGCAGATTTCCAATTATGTAGTATCATTTAGATAGTAAGTGCTAGCAAAATGTTAAGTAATGTTAAGTCACTTGGCTAATTTGCATGGGTCAGATTGGATCGTTAAATGGGCGATCGGTGGGGGGGTGAACACGTGGTGAGCAGTTGTGTGCATCGGGGAATCCGATCAATCGCTAAACTGGTCAAACCGGTTTAGCGACTATCAGGACACGATTGGTAAGTTTTGTGCATCCCTCAGTAATTTTCTAAAATTGGTTTTCCATGTGAATCCATTCAGATTTATATGCTATGCATGCAGCTACCACTGTGCTTATTGCACAGGCACAAGAGTGACTCCATCTAGGTAGGCCTACAGGGATTGGCTTAAGCTAAACTGTGTCTGTGTCTGATGGTTGTGGCATGGATGAAGAAATGACAGAAGAAGAGGAGGGAGTAGAGCTGGTCAAGAGTATTTAGATCACCCTTCAGCCTTTTATCCCCCTCAAGTAAATTTCAGACTCTTAGTTCTTCTCTTAGATTTGGATAATTAAACTCAATGGTGATCAACCTAATGCCACCTAATGTGTAAAAACATAGAAATGGACATCATAGTTTTAAATATTGAACTTTGTATCATTTATGAGGTCTGATTGAAAAGTAATGAGACTGCCTCTGATTTTTCTTCCAAGAAGTAGATGTGGCAACGCTGTGCTGGTTCTTGTGAAGCTCAATGCTTCTGAACTTGCAGTAATCTTCATTGTTGGGTCACAGTGAGAGGAAGAACTTCTTACATTTCATCATGACAGATGAGGAAGACATGTCTGTGAGTATGCCAGAGGTGTATGATTGAATTTTGTGTTAAACTTGGAAAGAGTGGTAGTGAAACTCTTGAAATGTTATGGCAAACCTACAGTGGTGAAAGAATTAGCTGTGCTGCATACTCTCACAAACATCATCTTCATCTACCATGATGAAATATACAAAGTTCTTCCTCTCCCTGTGGCCCAACAATGAAGACTTCGGCAGTCCATCTGCAAGTTAAGAATATCCAGGGGCTGCTATTTACCTGGATACAGGTTCAGGAGAAATTTCACAGGATGAAAATTCCTCTCTTAGGCAGTAGCGTATATACTCGAATATAAACCGGGATTTGGGGACCAAAAATGGGGGTCCCAGTTTATATTTGGGTCAATGCCCCCTCCCAGAATTTTTTTTAAGGCCACCACCACCAGGCTCTGCCCCTGCCTCCCTCCCTTCCCTCATACGGTACCTCATCTTGGTGATCCACAGTGGAGGTGCAGCAGCAGGAGCAAACTTTCCAAGTTCCTGCCCTGCTGCTAACCGGCTGCCGCGAGTTCCTTCGGCCACTGAGCAACACGAGTAGGAGCGCAATTTGGTGCTGCTGCTTGGTACTGAGAGGCATTCATTCTGGCTCCCGCAAATTCTCGCCAAGTCGTGCTCCTGATTGTGTCTCTCAGCAGCTGAAGGAACTCGCGGCAGCAGGGCAGAAACTTGGAAAATTCACTCCTGCCCGCTGCACCTCCACCGCAGATCAGCAAGATGAGGTACCGTATGAGGCTAGGGTAGGGAGGGAGGTGGGGGGCAGAGCTTGGTAGGGAGGGAGGGGGAAGAGTCTGACGGGTAAAGGAAGGAAGGGTGCTGGAAGGAAGGAAGGAGGCTGGTGCAATGTCTGACAGGAGAGAGAAGGAGGGTGCTGGGTGCAAAGCCTGACAGGGGATGGGAGGATGGAAGGGTGCTGGGTGCAGAGCCTGACAAGGGAGGGGTGGATGGAAGGGTGCTGGGTGCAGGGCCTGACAGGGGAGGGGAGAATGGAAGGGTGCTGGGCGCAGAGCCTGACAGGGGAAGGGAAGGAAGGGGGCTTGGTGCAGAGCCTGACGGGGCAGGACACTTGAATATTAAGTCGCCTGACTTATATTCGAGTCAACAAAGAAAAATGGGGAGACCCAATGATCCACAGTGAAAACAATCCACCGATGAAAACAAAAACAAAAAACTGTAGATACAGATGTTCTGGAGATAATTTATTATACACTGACATATAAAAACATGAAAATTCAATGAACAAAGTACAATGATAAAAAATACAGTGGTAAAAATCCAACCGGACCCTACACGGTCCGTGTTTCGGCGAAAACGCCTTCCTCAAGTGTCCAATTGTTTGCAAACTCACATATAAAGAATTGGACTGAAAACAGTCTATTGTCTTTAAACATGTGAGCAAAGAACACCGCAGACAAGCTGAAGTAGCACAAAAATGCACCCATTTTCCCTCCTTTTGTGGGGGAAAAAGGGGGTCTCGACTTATATTCGGATTGACTTATATTAAAGTATATACGGTAAGAGAAGAGCTTCCTGTCCTGAGGCTTGTTAAATTGGACACAAAATACTGAAGGCTTCAAGAACAGAATATTCGAGTTGTATTTAATAAATGCAAAGTAGATATCAAATTAAAAGTAATTTTGTGTTCAAGGAAGGAATAAGAAAACGCATTACCTTCTCTTGTTCTAATTCCTTCAAAGGCTAATCTGAAAAGCTATACATTTTATCCTTTCCCTGACATCATTTCCAGCATTAATATACAATAGTATGATGTCCAGACTTTCCAAACACATACATCCTGTGGAGCCTGGTACATTAAAAAAAAAACATATACAGTACTCCCCCGATATTCGCTGGGGTTCCATTCCAGGAACCCGCGTAAATCTTGAAAAACCACGAATACGATTTTCAGCGGGGGAGACAGGAGAGGGCAGCCGGAGAGGCAGGAGAGAGCAGCCGGAACACTGGCGAGTGAAGGAAATCACTCGCGGTATGCTCCGACTGCCTCTTCCTGCACTAAAGTTGGGCCTCACCAATCAGGAGCTGCATGTCAAATTAAATTCACTTGTTGATTCAAGTCAGTGTTACTTATAGATGTCTGTTACTCTTTTTCTCCATATGACTTCCAAATGACTGTTGACCTATGTGACCTGTTCAGAAATAAATCATGTCAGGATAGGCCTACAGCTTAATCTAGAGCAAGAGAGGCATCATGTCTATAGACATCCTTTTTTGGTTCTCTGTACAAGAACAGGTTTCCTACTTCCTCTGAGAACCTTATCTTTAAATCCCATAGTTGTATAGGAACAATGGTACATAAATTTGTCCTTGTCTTAAGAGTCACTAAGTCAAACTAAACTTCTGAACTTCCTTAGCATAGCTAGAATGCAGATACAGCAATTTAGACAACACATGCCAATCTGTGAGCAGAGGACTTTTAATAATAATAATAATTTTATTCTTATATACCGCCAAAGCCATATAAGTTTGAGGCGATTTATAGCAAGAGGCGCTGGACAATCAGCGAAGAGGTTACAATCAAAGTCAGCAATACTATCTTACATAATAAGGAATATGAATGCTAAAAGGTTCATAGGGTTACAGGATTGAATAAGAAGTGGTGAGTAGATTCTTAGTTAACAAATCGATTGAACAGACTTGTTTTTAATAGTTTTCTAAAATTGAAGTAGGATGAAGAGTGCGCAAAAACGTTACTAAGCCAGTCGTTCCATTTGCCTGCCTGGAAGGCAAGAGTTCTGTCCAAGAATCTTTTGTAGTGGCAGACTTTTATTGTCAGATAGGTGAACAGATGAATTCTTCATGTGGGCCTAAGATAATTTGCCAGATTGAAGTGGGAAACCAGGTAAGTGGGAGCCAGACCAAATATTGATTTATAACATAAACAAGCGAACTTAAACAGGATTCGCACCTCTAGGGGCAGCCAATGGAGTCTTTGATAGTAGGGGCTTATGTGTTCCCATTTTTTTCAGCCTAAAGATCAGTCGAACTGCCGAATTTTGAATAACTCTTGAGTCTTAGAATAGTTTTTTTGAAGGAACCCAAGTAAATAATATTGCAATAATCGAGCAAGCTCAGGATGGATGATTGAACCAGTAAGCGGAAGGATGGTGCATCAAAGTATTTTCTGATGGTTCTGAGTTTCCATAGAACCGAAAAGCATTTTTTAACTAGTAAGTCTGTGTGTGCATTTAGAGTGAGGTAGCGGTCCAAGGTGACTCCCAGGATTTTAATGGAGTGGTCAATAGGGAAGTCCTGATCATTCAGGGAGATCAAGGAGTCTTTGATTTTGTCATTAGGGCTTGCCAGGAAAAATTTATTTATTACAATTATTGTAATCTTTAATTACAAGGTCTCAGACTTTTTCACTAGATCTCATTTTAATTCCCTAAACTTTAATATATATATATATATAGTACTCAGTTTTGATTCATTCACAAAGGGGTCCTTTTATCAAGCTGTGGTAGGGGGGTTTAACGCACGTTAAACCGCCTGCCGCGCTAACTGCTAATGCCTGCATTGAGCAGGCGTTAGTTTTTAGCTGGCCACAGGGGTTAGCGCGTGATGAAATGTCCGATGGGCTAACCCCACTAGCGCAGCTTGATAAAAGGACCCCAAAGTCTAGAAGTTTTCATATCATCTGTGACACCTATCACACCTGTAAATTCCATGAATTCTTCAACAAGAAACAAAAACCCAAAAGTGGGTGGAAATCTTGGTGTGTCATATGGAGTGAAGGTACAATTTTTTTTAACCCCCCATACTGTTTAAAAAATCCCCCCCCACAGCACGCCTCTTTTTAAAACATCCACCCCACATGCCTGCCGCCACACCTTTTTAAAACATCCCCCCTCAAACACCCTCCGCCGCACCTTTTTAAAACATCTCCCCTCCCCCCCACAAATACCCGCCGCTGTCGTTCCTTGTTAAAAACATCCTGGTGGTCCAGCATGATTCCTCCCTCGCTAGTTGTCTCCTTTTTCCTGGCCAGGAGCATGGAGGTCAGGCGCGAGCTTTCCGCGCTCCTGCCTGGCCCTGCACTGCTTTCTAAATGGCTGCTGTCAGTTCTTGCGAGTCCCGTGAGAACTGACAGCAGCAAGGAGGAGATAGCTAGCGACGGAGGAATCACAATGGACCACCAGGATGTTTTTAACAAGGTATGATGGTGGCGGATGTTTGCAGGGAGGGGTGTTTTAGAAAGGTACCGGGGGAGATGATAAAAATACCGAGACAGCCATTTAGGGAGGGAGAGAGGAGAGGGATGGGAGGGTTTTGTGGATCGTGCTTTTCTCTGTTTTGCTGGAGGGGTTGTACACAGGGGACAGGTACTTTAGATTTTGCCATAACAAAAATTTTGTATTGGGCATGCCTTGAATTCTGATACTGTACATTATGCTTGATCTTTACTTCATCTTATTGTTATTCTGTTTTTTTGTTGTATTCAGCACTGCCAGAGTGCTATTGATGTACTTGTATGCATTATGATTTTACCTACTAGAGATTTTATTAAAAAAAGGTACGGTGGGGGGGTTCTGGCTGGCTGGCTTGGGCTGGCTGGCTGCCATTAGACATGCCCCGTACCCTGTCCTGGCCTACCACTAGACCACAAGAGGGGGGACAGGGTTCAGGGCACACCATTTGGTTCAGAATTTTTTTTTCTTGGATTTTTCTCCTCTACAGGTGGGTGCGTCTTACAGAGCGAAAAATATGGTAGTTTCTCCTTTTCATGTCAATCAGGCAGTGGTCCTTCCAGTGTTGGGTAGCTGGGAGGGCTCTTCAGAGCAGAGACAGTTGCGCAAGTTGGATGTCAGTCGGGTTCTTCGTTCTTATGTGCAGAGGACCTAGGAGATCAGGAAATCAGATCATCTCTTTGTCTTTCTAGCGGGTCCTCGTAAGGGGGATGGCGCTTCTAAGGCTACTATTGCGCCCTGGATCAAGGAGACTATTGCTTCCGCTTATCTTCTGAAGCAGAATCCTGTTCCTGAATTTCTCAAGGCTCATTCCACTAGGGGTCAAGCAGCTTCTTGGGCTGAGTCTTCTCTCATGCCTCCAGTGGATATTTGCAAGGCTGCAAGTTGGGCTTCTCTGCATTCCTTTGTCAGACTCTACCATGTGGATGTTTAAACGCGTTGGGATGCGTTATTTGGTGAATATGTTCTGGTGTTGGCCCTTCAGGGGTCCCACCCTTAATGAGTACTGCTTTGGTGCGTCCCATTCGTAAGGACTATACCAGTCTACCAGGCACTACAGAAGGAGAAATTAGGTTCTTACCTGCTAATTTTCTTTCTCTTAGCCTGTAGACTGATATCTGTCTTTGTGCGGTGATTGCAGGTTTTTATTTTGCTCATGTGCAGATTTTGTTTTTTCTGCAGGTTCTAGAATTTTTCTAGGGCCGGGGAGAAGTAAGAACAATGGCAATTGCTCAGCTGGCTTAGCTGGTGAGCTGTGGGGATGTTTTCTAAACCAGGATTAAGTTCTACACATGTTCCAACAGTAGTTTATAAGTATTTGTTGTTTTTTTTCCACTCCTGTGTGTGTGATACTATTTTCAGTTGAAGTCTTTCCTAGGTTCTGCTTGGCTATTCGGCAGGCTGGATTGCCATATGGGAATCTATCCTGATATATAAGTATGTGCTCAGTCTGCACCTGCTGGTAGCAGTGAGATATATAACCCATTCGTAAGGACTATACCAGTCTACAGGATAACAGAAAGAAAATTAGCAGGTAAGAACCTAATTTCTCCTTTTATTTATATACCACAATACACTGTGAAGTTCGATGTGGTTAACAGGAGTAAGATAGAGGATCATACATAAGAGGGGAGGGCACAACAACAAGTAACATAGGAGTGTAAATAAGAAAAGATCATGGAAGGTCAGCATCAAATACAATACAGGTGAGGCGGTAAATGAAAAACTCCAAGAAATAAACAGATTGGATCTTGGGACAAATTCAGATATGATAAGGGAGGAATGAGTCCATCAATAGAGCCTTCCTTCATTTTGAGAAGAATGAGACGTGTAAAGAAGGTACATGGTTTAGTGCACTACAAGGAATTTATTGAAAAGATGTGTTTTTAATTTTCACCTGAAAAGCATGTATAACGAAGACGACCCAATAATGGGGAGTAGTTCCTGGCTGTAGTGAGCTGCTTCATATGATAGTAGTTTAGTCACCTAGGCTTTTTTAGATTTTTCTAGCAGGGAAGGGTAGGCAAAGATGGAGTTGGAGCGCAAAAGATGGATTGGGGGTGAACTCAAATAATTCAGTCGTGTAGTTTAGTGGGAGGCCATAGAGAGATTTGTACATGAAGCAACCTAGTATGAATATAAATCGGGCCTCAATCGGGAGCCAGTGCAGTTGCTTATAGTAAGGCATGATGTGGTCGGTTTTCCTTAGGCCGAAGATAAGGCACACCGGAGTCTGTTGAAGTATTTCTTGGGGCACAAGATGTAATTAAGGTTGCAGTATTCTAACATGCCATGTCGGTGAAACACCCTAGCAACAAGACTACATAGACATAAGCTAAGTAAAAATCTTTATTCACTTAATAGTGATGAAAAAAGCACTTATTTAAATATATAAATACATAACAGAAAGATTAAGATCCAGTGACGAGGCAGCATGTAAAGCCTGAGGCAATGAAGGTTTGAGCTCTGGTGGTACTTCTGAGGATCTGTTCCCAAGAGTTTATATCTACGGAGATGTGATTCAGATTGAAATAACTGAAGACACGTAGGAATATAAGGATCATAGCTTGGCATAGGATTTGGAAGGGAAGAGTGTCTAAGTAGGAATGGATTGATTGTAGTTTCCAGAGTGCTGTAAAGCCTTAGTGGATCACTGCGGTGATTTGGTTTTCCATGGTCATTTTTCGGTCTAGATTCACTCCTAGTATTTTGATAGTGGACTGTAATGGTAAGGTTGTACCCCTGATCATGATGTTTTCCTCATAGAGGTTGAGGGGCTTGCGAAGAATAACTTGTTTTTTTCAGGATTTAGTTTGTTTGGGATTCATCATCCAGTCTTCCATTGTTTGGATGATCAATTTGCTTGGATTCCTTTGAGGACAGAATGGTTATAGGGAGGAGGCCCATGATGTCATCAGCTTAACTAGCTCTTAACTCCCGGTAAGGCTAGGCAGTTCTCAAAAAAGCATAAGTATGTTGAACAGGATAGGGGACAGTGGAGAACCTTGTGGGACTCCGGAAGGAATGGTCCAGACAGGTGACAAGTTGTTGTAGAAGTTATAGTTAGGACTGGTTAGGAAGCCCTTTAAACCAGTTTAGGACAGATCCTGTGATGCCTATGGCGTCTAGGCATGAAAGTAGCATGTGGTGATCTACTAAGTCAAAGGCGCTACTTAGGCCAAATTGTAGTATGAGAGCGCTTTGTCCTCTGCTGAAGAGTTGGTAGATGTCATTTGTTAGTGAGGCTAAGAACATAAGAACAGTCTTACTGGGTCAGACCAATGGCCCATCAAGCCCAGTAGCCTGTTCTCACGGTGGCCAATCCAGGTCACTAGTACTTGGCCAAAACCCAAAGAGTAGCAATATTCCATGCTACCAATACAGGGTAAGCAGTGGCTTCCCCCATGTCTTCCTCAATAACAGACTATGGACTTTTCCTCCAGGAACTTGTCCAAACCTTTCTTAAAACCAGCTAGAACTGTCTCTGTGCTTAATAGTGGCCAAAAACCAGATTGGGAGTTATGAAGAATATCATGCTCTTCTAGATAGGTGAGCAATTGGTAGTACATTAGTCCTTCCAGTAGTTTCACAAAGAAAAGGATAGAGGTGATGGGTCAGTAGTTAGAGACAGAAGAAATAGGTTCTTTGTTGTTCTTGGTAATGGGGATTATCATGATATACCCTTTGTTTTCTAGGAATGTTCTCTTGTTCAGGTATCATAGAAGTCTAGTGGGTCTGAGAACTCTTTGAAGTCTTTGAATTCGGTTCAGAAGGAGGGTGCTTCAATGTGATTTCTGGTTATTTAGGTTTTCATTGGCTTGGGAATGTTGTGTTTTGGCTTCCTGCCAAAGTAGATGGTAGCGAGGTCTAAATAGTGCCCTTTCTGGTGGATGAAGGTTAAGGATTGTAGAAAATTGAAGAGGTCATTGACTGTGTGTGCGTGTGAGTTCAAGGTGTAGATTAATGTCTCCCAATAGGAGGTCTGTAGGGGGAGGACGGTGAGTTCCTGAGTACAAAGTCTTAAGTCTTGTTGGGCCTTGGTCCACTTACCGGGGGAACATAGAAGAGGATGCATGTGAGGGGGGTTTTCAGTGTGTTGTGGTTGATATGGTATGATAGAATTTCAAGGTTGTCTGTTTCCTTAAAGTCAAGGATTGTAGAGTCCTTGATCCCAATGGCCAGCCCTCCTCCTCTCTTGTGTTGCCTGAATAAAGGGGCCATTTTGTATCCAGGGGACAAACTTCTCTGTTTAGAGGGTCGTCCAGAGATGGGAGCCAGATCGGATATGGGGATAGGGACAGCCTTGTGTTGAGCTTTTGCAGGTGTAAGAGGCACATGTCTGAGCTGCCTGCTCTTGCTGCACTTTTCAGAGTTGACCATTGTGAGGTTTCCTGCGTCCGATTGTAGTTGAGGTGGGGCAGGTTCTGGTAGTGAGGTGAGAGATGATATTAGGTAGTGTATCTTACTAGGCTCTTGCTGTCTGGAGAAGGTTGATGAAGAGAGAAAGTAGAGGCACTCTCCACCACTTCATTCTTGCTGGCAGAGGACAGGGATGGGATTGTAGAGGCAGAGCAGCTCTTGTGGTATGCTGAGGTCTAGCAGGACCTGCTAGGGACTATACTGATGGGCTCTGAGGTAGATTTACTCACTATTTCTGGTCCTCCTGGTCTACATGAAGGGCCACACACAGGGCCCTTTGGCGAACACCCGCTGGCAGTATAGGCCCGCCTGTTAGACGGCCCTTAAAGGGCCGTTGGAAGAGGCCCAAAGATTGGTAGGAGGGGCCTGGGATGGCTTCTAGGTCTGTGGCTCCGGTGGGGAGAAGAGGGATGTTGAATCGGTCCCTTCCTCCTCTCCCTGCTGGGGCTTGAGAGCACTGGTGCCCAAGAACTCACTCTGGCTGACTGCAGGGCCATTGGAAGAGGTCTGAATTGCCTAAGGTACAAATATAGGGGGCAATTCTATAACTTGGCTTTTCAAGTTAGGCATTGAGTACAAGTTATAACAGTAATTTGGTGTCCAGCTTCTATTATAGAATACTAGCTTAAGTCATCATTGACATACCTACATTTAAGTGTGTTGATTTATGACAGGTCTGTGGCTATCTTTAAGATATCTACATAAGTATAGTAGGTGACACACCTATATGCTGCCCTTGTTCTACTCAAGCCAGTTTTGTCCCTTTGCACTTACATGCCCACTATGACACTTACATGTGTCAGCCTAGAGGCCTCTGGGAGATTATATCAATCTGACCCTTGCATGGGAAGGCAGATAGACCCTTAGTGCAGGGAAACTGTTTTAAGTAGCCCTGATTGAATCATGGCTAGCTAAAAGGTGTTAATGTCTGATTAAGAGGGTGCTTAGGACAATGGTGCACAGATCAAGCCAGAGACTTAATCCCATCACCATGCTTACAGGTTTCTCCCCCTCCTTTGTCAATTAAATTGACCATTGTCTCAAACAGTTTGCAAGTTCTAAACAGAAAGATACTGGGAGATACAATATTTTCTCTATTCAGAATAAGATTCCAAGGTATAAAAGCCTGCTCTCTGCTCTATCAAGTTATCTCTCTCTTTTTCTATGGAGCTATCAGGAGAGGGGTCTTGGCCCTCTCTCTCTCTCTTTCTATCTATCTAGCTATCTCTTGGCTCTTGGCTTGGCACTCTGGCTCCCCCTCTCTCTGTCTATCCTTCCCTTTATCTATGGAGCACGAAGCTTCCTAGAACTGCAAGCTTCTATGTCCCTCTTTGCCTCTGACCTCTGTAAGGCAGTGAGACTGCTTGCTCTCTGCTTAAGTGTAATGCTCTCTGCTTAATTGTAATGCTTATAAATATTACTTTTCTGTAAGACTATTTCTATAATATATTCTTTATATAATCACCCCTGGCTGTGCTTCTTATTTGATTCTATCCCTAATGAAACTTCTGTGAAGGAACTGAACCTGGGACCTGGCGTCTGTCAGTGCGCATTTCACTTAACCCCTACCACCTAATATTGTGGGGGCCACTTTCAAACTGACAACATGATTCATGACAAAATAGTGCAAAGGCCTGTATTACTGCAGATGTCCAGTTTTAGAATTGCTCTGCAAGATTGAGTCATTCAGGGACAGAGAAATGCCTGCTGTACCTGAAAGTAACTCACCTTGGGCTACTACTACAAAATATGGCATGAGTTAAATCCAAATAAATGACTGTTGGCTCATATTCCAATAGAAGGTTGTTCCAATTGAGCAGAAAGCCCAAAAAAGGAAAAAGAAGGAAGTGTCGAGATAACATACAGCTTTTCTATAAGAAAATGTATGACATATATTCTATTTGTTTATCTCTTTAATTGATTAAACCTATTTTACATTCTGTCTGCAGAGCATCATATACTTCACATCACGATCTCCTAAGCTACTAGACTGGATAAGGGACGAATCAATCTTAAAGGCATTGCAGCCTTATACCAAGTGGCATTATGTTGAAAGTGACCTGGCAATGTTTAACATTAATACTGATGAGGACTACATCCCTTGCCTGCAGGGAATAACCAGATCCAGCTTTTGTAGTGTTTACCTGGATTGGATGCAGTTTTGTGCTGGTAAAAGAAGGAAGGTATGTCTGCTCCTGCAACAGCTGGAATTTCAAAGGGTAGTAGCTTATGTTTGCTACAATGCAAGCATTTTCTTTAAATTTTAGCAGCCAATTCTATAAAAGCTGCCAAACGTTTAAGTGCCTAGCTGCCAGGCACTGAGCACAATTTCTCTAATGGCTTCTGGGAACCCAGATTGTGTTATAGAATATTAGCAGAATTCAGCATTTACATGCTAACATTTAGATTAGATTAGATTTATAGCCTGCTTGTAATTAAGCAGCATAAACGTATTACATACATAAAAAATAAAAACATAAAATTTAAAGCTTACACATAAAATACACATTTACATTTAGGCACTTATGCCATGCCAATAGCACTGGTCAACAAGCATTTTGCTACTGGAATTCTGTCACCTGTACCCTAACAAGGGCTACATGCTGACTCTAAATCTGAAAACAGTTGTCATCTATCACATCCAGATTTTAAGTTATGCATCAGTTTGTGTTTATATCATTTTCATCAATTATGCTACCGTGAAGCATCAGTATTTTACTGTTTCTGTAACACATTATTGCATTTTAGGACATCTCATCGATTACATATACCAGAAATTTGAAAGTTTATACTAAAAAGTGATTGTGCTGCTTTTTCTACTGTGAATTTTTATATTTTGTTTGTTTTTGTCTAAGATATTATAATTATTATGAACAGACGAGGTTGTGTTAACCATCCTGATAATTTCTGTTATGTCTGCGGATAATTTACTGCACAAGATCAGTGAAAGAATCTGTTCAGCAGACTTCAAAGTGCATACAAAGCATTGTTTTGGCTGTAAAGGTTGGTGACCAAGATATAGTGTGAGCACCTCATGTGTGCTGCACTATCTGCTACTCTTTATTAGCACAATAGCTGAATGAGAAATGGAAGAAGATGCCTTTCGCTGTACCCATGGTGTGGGGTGAACCAACAAATCATCACTCAGACTATTTTTACTGACAAAAATTACTGGATTCACAAAGAAAATTAATCAAAAATTGTGTATTCTGATTGCCCATCAGCAATTAAAACTGTTCCTCATGACTCGGAGAATCCAGTTCCAATTCCTCCTTCCAATCTGCAGCATAATGTGCCGAAGGTTCAGATGAAGAATGTTCCTCTACTGCTGTGGAGTTGAATGAACCTGAAGTGGATGAAAAACAACCTCACCTGCTAACTCAAGAAGATCTTAATGATCTGGTTAGAGATTTGTCACTGTCAAAGGAGAAAGCAGAATTGTTGGGTTCAAGGCTGAAGCAATAGAATCTTTTTTAAGGCAGGACACCAAAATATCTATTTTCCGTGATCATTACACCATCCTGGCTTCCTTTTACCAAATGGAAGGAAACATTTCTTTCTGTACTGATATTAATGGTCTCATGCATGAACTGGGATATGAATGTTTCTGACGAATGAAGACTAATCATTGATTCAAGCAAAGCAAGCCTTAAAATGGTACTTTTGCACAATGGAAACCAGGAGCCATCAGTTCCTGTTGCTCATGCAATTTGGTTGAAGGAAACGTATGAGTCAATGGAGACACTTTTAAAACTCATACGCTATGCAGATCACCAGTGGAACCTCTGTGGTGATCTCAAAGTTGTCACTCCTGGGTCTGTAATGTACAGGCAGAAATGATGGCCAAACCAAGATGAATCCATACCTGGCAGATACAATGTGAAGCACCTGCAGTTAGTACATCATGAGAAAATCTATCTTCCAGCACTTCACATAAAACTGTGTCTGCTGAAAATTTTTGACAAGGCAATGGACAGAAATGATGATGCGTTTCATAAGAACATAAGAATTGCTGCAGCTGGGTCAGACCAGTGGTCCATCGTGCCCAGCAGTCCGCTCACGCGGCGACCCTCAGGTCAAAGACCAGTGCTCTAAATGAGTCCAGCCTTAACTGCGTACATTCCGATTTAGCAGGAACTTGTCCAACTTTGTCTTGAATCCCTGGAGGGTGTTTTCCCCTAAAACAGACTCTGGAAGAGCATTCCAGTTTTCTACCACTTCATTACGTTTGTACAGAATCTATCCCCTTTCAACTTTAGAGAGTGCCCTCTTTGTGAAAAACAAAACAATCACTGTTTTAGTACCTGTCTGCCCTAATCATAGACAGGCGTGTGCTGGCTCCTTAGAGCCATTGTGGGGCATAGGCTGCTATGTAGCTTTGTTCATCTCCTCTCCTATCAACAAATAGTGGAAGAAAAGATCCACAAAAATATCCCACCCGGATGTTGCAGCATACATCCCCCCACAGTGCTTTTAAATTTCTTAAAGCTGGTAATTAGGCACACAAACAGCAGTGCAGCAAAAAAAACTTCTCAATTGGAACGGTTCTCTGCTAGCAAAAAAAAACCCAACAAAATAGTACATCTGTCCACACATCAGGCTTGTGTTTGCAAAGTTTCATTTAATGCTTTGGTAAATTCCACAAGAAACACAAATAGGCTGTGGATTTGGCTTTTCTTTTCTTGAGCATAAAGAAAAAAAAAACTTGCCACAAAATGGCTACTTGCCCTTCTCACAGCAGTTCACCTCCATGACCTCCACTGGTTCAGGAACTGGCTCAGGGACTGGGCTTCCAATTTGGGAATCTTCAGCATTGACCCATTCCATGGGCTGTCCTTCCTGGGCCTGCAACGTGGACTGAAGAGCTCTTTTCAAGCACTGTTCTTCCATTGCCTTTGCTAGCTTGTGTAAGCTGCTTTTCTGTCTGCTTGGACCACACCCAAACCTAGCTGCATTGGTGGCAGGTTTTCCCTCTCTCTGGCTCCCCCAGTGGTCAGGGAGAAAATTATCCTCTTGCTTGCTAAGCGGGGTTTTACCTAGGCTGGTCTAGAGGGTAGACAGCTTTTGAATGCCTTTTACTAAAGGTGTGTTTAACCTGGTGGTTTGTTCTCCCAGATCCTGGCTTCTCCTGTGTGTCAGGGCTGACTCGGGAGTCGGAACTGTCACAACATACAAACAAAAATCTGCTTACACATAGGGATGGTATAGATGGTCAGAAAGGAAAGTAGTGGTGGGGGTAAGGGACAGGAAAAAATAGAGTAGGAAGCAAGAAGGAATAGGTGTGTAGAATCAGTGGCGTACCAAGGGTAGAGCGGGGGGGGGCAGACTGCCCTGGATGCATGCCCTAGGGGAGTGCACAGTCGGCCGGGTCCGGAAACTCCTGTGCTGCTCTACAACGGGACCTGCATCTCAGCACAGTTGCCATACTTATTCCGGAGCAGAGTCGGCAGCCGCGCTGGAATGCAGGAAGGTCCCACAATGACTGTGTCTGCCGCCTCTGTTCTGGAGCAGAGGCGGCAGACGCACTCATCTCGAGACCTTGCTGGTTTGGAGGGAGAGAGAAAGGAGCATAGAAGGGTGGTGGAGGGAGAGAAAGGGGGCAGATGCTGATGGAATAGGTGTGCAGGGAAAGAAGAGAGAGACATAAGGGGAAAGGATACTGGATGGAATTGGGTTGGAGGAAGAGAAGGGCAGATGCTGATGGAATTGGTGTGCAGGGAAAGAAGAGAGAGACATAAGGGGAAAGGATTCTGGGTAGAATTGGGTTGAAGGGAGAGAAAGAGGGCAGATGCTGATAGAAGTGGGGGAAGGGAGAGTGAAATGCCAGACCATGGGGGTGTGGAAGAGGGAAGGGAAGGAAAGGAGAGAGATGCCAGACCATTGGAGGAGGAAGGGAAGAAGATGGATGCCAGAGCAATGGGAGTGGAGGGAGAGATGGAAGGGAGAGGCATACAATTTCTGGAAGAGGCATAGAAGGAGAGAAGATGCCATATAGAAGGGGCAGACAGTGGATGAAAGGAAGAGAGTGACAAGAAGATGAGAAAAGCAGAAACCAGAGAAAACAAGGTAGAAAAAAAATTTCTATTTATTTATTTTTTTTGCTTTAGGAGAGATGCATCGCTGTTTCTGTGGTGTGCATTGTATGCAGAGTCCAGCTTCTTAGTGGTTCAATTTAACCTTTGTCTACATATTTCTATTTTATCCCCCCCTTATACAAAACCATACAGCATTTTTTAGTGTTGGCTGTGGTGGTAAAGCTCCAATGCTCAGAATTCTATGAGCATCTGAGCTGTTTACCATCGTAGCTATAAACCGCACTATAGTTTTGTAAAAGATGGAGGGGGTTAGTTTGTGATTACATATTCCATACTAGGGGAAGGTGTTTTCTGTGTTCGAAAGACATGGTTTTCTGTTAGGATTGACTTCAGGATTGATCTGTACTAGTGTGGCTTATTTAATTTTACAGTGGGTGTATTGATGTTGTACTGCTCACTGCAGTATGTAAGATGCTGCCTTTTCTAGGTACACTCTTGTATGACGTGTGGATTGTAACTAAAAATCATGTTTTTCATACAGATGGGGGGTGTCATATATGCTAGGTACATCACTGAGTAGAATATAGGAGTTGGAAGGACAGAATACAGGTCAAGGTAAACACCAATATTGCAAGGTATTACCTGAAACATAGCAGAACACACCAACACGTTAAGAGTCTCAAAAGGCAAACACGGCTGCATTTAAGTGCTATTTTAAAGTAAGTCCAAACTCAGCCTGGATCTTTGGCATCATGTACACCGCTTAGATAAGTTATAAGCGGTATATCAAATTTTAATAAACTTGAAACTTGATCCGTGCCATTTCTGAATACGCTTTCATAGTTTTGTTTTTTTTATTATTTATTTATGTTTCAAAATTACAATACAAGAATCCTCTTGTTACAGAAAATCAGAATAAATAAGAACACATATTGCATAAATCCATGTAATCAGATTAATCTGTAGGAATAATTTTTTAAGAAGTAAAGTAAATTATGCAAAATATAAAGAATTAAATAGCCCTTCTTTCTTAGACCTCAATATTATGTGTAAAGACAAGAATATAACGAGATGAGCTCTCAAACAATATCTATACAAAAAAAAGAAAAAGGCTTAATGTGATTTCATCCGGTTTAAATTTCTAATAACAGCCCTCCAATCTATATTATATATTACTTTTTACCATCCAAGAAACTTCGAAGTTGCTCCGGCATAAAATATACATATTTCATTCCAACATATTTAATCATACATTTGCATGGATATCTAAGCAAAAAAGTAGCACCAATTTTTAAAGTTTCCTCCCTCATACTCAGGAATATATTCCTTCTCTCCCATAAACAAACTTTAGGAGAAGCGAAAGAAAATTTTCATTAGCATATTTAAGTCCTTCTCAAATACAAAAGAAACTATCAAAGTACCACAATATTGAACTTCTTCCTGAGATGTTTCAAGAATACCAGTTAAGTTCTTTAAGTCTATTTCCTGAGGAGGAGATTTATTCCTTGGCAAGTAATAGATTTTATTTATCGATGGTATCATCTCTGGTTCAAATTTTAAAGTCTCCATTACATATTTCTTGAAAGTGTCAATAGGTGAGACTAAATTTAACTTAGGAAAATTCAAAACACACAAGTTCAATCTCCTATTGAAATTCTCCAACTGTTCAATTTTATTTTCTAAGGAATTCTTGTCTTTCACCATAGTTGCTGATAAATTCTGCAACGAGGATAACTATTTATCAACTCGCTCAAATTTCTTATTTGATTCCATTTGAATATGTTGTACTGAGGCAGACAAACCTTCTAATTTACTCACAACCTTGGAGATATCTTCCGCCGATTTTATTGCCGCCGTTTCAAGTCTCTGGACAATCTGAAATATATTTGTCACTGTCACCGCCGAAGAGTCAGCTCCCTCTGCTACTCCGGAGAATGTCAGCTCAGCATCTCGGTCATCGATTTGACCCCCTCCATTTGAAGACGCCTTGCTCAGCTGGCTCGGCACTCTCTTGCATTGCACGCTGGCCTGCGCTGGATTCGGCGGAGATTGGGCTGTTGGGGGGGAGAGAGAGATTTCCAGGCCTAAGGCTCCGATGGCTCCTTCCATTGGAGCAGCAGCAGGCATTTCTCCCCCAACGATAACCGGAGAGCTTGTTAGAAAGTGCTCCATCATCATTTGGCTGGGTAGGAGGGGTCCCTCCCCCCCGGACAACGCTCTTCCGCTTTGGGTATAGCTGAACAAGCCACACCGAAAGGTAATTTGTTCATAGCTGAACAAGCCACACCGAAAGGTAATTTTCAAAAAGTAATACTAGAGAAGATGGAGCTCCGTCTCCAACAGCTCACGCCGCCACCATCTTGTTCATTGTTTCATAGTTTATTAAAAATTTGCACGTCTATCATAAATTCTAGGCGAGAATATAATAGAAAATTGAGATAAATAAAACATATACAACTAACTACATAAAACAGAACTAACTATACAGGACCACAAGAGTAAAGAAGGAGGAACTACAATATAGTCAAGAAAAGAAAACATTAATGGAATGAACGAAAGGGAAGGGTACGTACAGTATATTATGCTGCATTAGTTAATTAGAAAAGAGAATCGGAAGAGTAAAGAACTAGATAATAGTATTAATGGAGAAGGAGCTTAAAGATCAAAAGCATCCTTATAGAGGAAACATTTTAATGCACCTTTGAATTTCTCTAAGTTGGATTCAGACCTTTTATGTAGTGGCAAAGAGTTCCAGAATGTTGAGCCAGTCACTGAAAATGATGTTGTGCGTTGAGTCCCTATAATTTTCAGCAAGGGAATGAAGAGTAGATGTTGGTTCGTTGATCTTATGCGTAAAATTGCTACAACTGCCAAGTTATATAATGAAAATTAGATGCAATTGATCTTTATTACAGAATCACACTTAGCAATTTTTTTAATGGAGTTCCTTTCTTAATGAATGTGTATTATATATTATACACCGCTTGGATCCTTTTTTAGGCTGTTATGTGATATAGAACATTTTTAATAAACATAAACTATAAACATACATCTAAATTGCTGATCAGTGCCCAATTTAGGCTCCAATCTTTTATAGAATTAAGGGGTATATGCCTATTTTAGAAGATCTCAGGTTTTAAATGTGCATGACATTGATATGCACATCTAAAAATCTAAAATATGCATATTGCAAGGCAGTGTGGTCTGGGCATGTTCTACCAGGCAGTACTAGGGTGGGCCTAAAAATTAAACATGCATTCCTCATGCTGTTTAGCACATGTTATACATTTATTTGATGTGATTATGCTTTGGCTAAATCAAAATTTTTCACTGCGTTTCATGTTCTTCTAGCTTGCTAACAAATGACTGTTATATAAATTGTTCTAATTCTCTTTCTTCTCAACCTTTGCAGCCTGTAATATGTGATGAGAACTCTCCTTTTGTAACTCTTTCATTTGCACTCTGTTTACTGGGTAGAAGAGCTTTAGGAACAGCTGCACATAATATGTCCATCAGGTAAGATTGCTAGAATATTCTTAATAGCATTCTTTTAGTACATAGTTTGGTTTCAAAATAATTTCCACAGGCAGACCAGCACTTTACTTCTGAGGGTTTTTAATAAGGGCACTAAGGATACCCAGTCTCAGCAGCCTCCTAAACGGCTTTTGAGAATTGCACACAGGCATCTTATATAGAATCGCATCTGTCCTAACACCTAACCCCGCCTAATCATCCTGATTCTCTAACCGGCATTGTCACAGATGCCGATTAGAGAATTTTGTTGCTGCTAAGCTGATCACAGCAAGGGAATCTCCCTGCCACGATCAGCTCAGCGGCCGTGGCAGAAAAAAACCCCATCCATGAAGTTAGCCATCTGGAACTCCCAAAACCTTCCCCCCTCCCCCGAATGTCTGTGGCGGGAGCAGTGCCCAGCAGTACCCAATTCCTCTTGCTACCATCCCCTGGAGATCATTGGCAGGAGGTATACCCAGTCCCTCCTGCTGAAAACCTAAGATTCCAGTTAGCCCAGGTGCCTAAGGCCCCTTTTATGGGAGAAGCCATAGGCACCTGGGCCAATTAGGGCCTTAGGCGACTCCCCAGTGCATCCCAGGATGCACGGGGAAGGGAAATGCCCGCCATTGGAGGCGGGCCTTCTGGCTGGAGGGAGTAAGCATCCCTTTGGCCAGCCTACAAGAAAAAGATACAGGGGACTCCAGATGGGATTGGGGGTGTTGGGGTGGAAGCAAGTTTTCAAGAGGGTTCCAGCAAGAAGGACTGGGCATCCCTCCTGCCATTGATCTTCAGAGAGTTGGGGTTTCAGCAGGAGGGTCTAGGCATCCCTCCTGCAGATGATCTTCAGGGGATGGTAGCATGAGGAATTGGGCACTTCTCCTGCCAAGGACATTTGGGGTGCTTCAGGGGTTCTGGCAGGAAAGACTGGGCATCCCTCCTGCCAGCTGACTTCGCAGGGGGACGCATTCCCTGCCATGGCCACTAAACCGATCGCAGCACGGAGATTCCCTTGCCACGATCAGTTCAGCGGCCGCGTCTATTTGAAATTTCAGGCCCCTGTTGCAGCCCTAGGAAGACACCTAGGGCCGCCTAAGCTCGCCTAAGGCCACTTCTGGGTGCAACAACGCCTAGCCTTGGGTGAGTTTAGGCAGCCCTACGCATCTCCCTAGGCTGCCTGCCCTAGGGGTTTTTTTTGTTGTTTTTTTAAAACGTGCTCCCAATTGACTGGTTAGACAGCGGTAGGACGCCTACCGCCACCTACAATCAGGACACCGTTTATAGAATTTGCCCCAAAGTATGCAATATCAGCATATGCATAAATGCCAATATTCCATTTACAGTATATCATATTCTATAATCTGGTGCTTAAAATGTGATGTCATATAGATGGCAAGTAAGCAAATCTTGGATGCAAGCATATGCACAAGCTCTATGGCTAAGTGCCGTACCTAAAATATAGTCACATATTTGCCTTGTTACACCAGTATTCTATAGGCATCAGAATTTTCTCTTGTTGTACAATACCTCTGGAGGCTGAACTCGTGGGATCTTGCATCCTCTTTAGCCTCGGCTGCAAGGCTAATAAAACTTGTTCCCTCTCCTCTAGGCTATCTGCCTGGTAGCTTCCTGTTATGCTCAGTTTGTTCCTGCAGCCTCGCTGAATGGGTGAAATTAGTTTCTGCTCGTGATTTTTTTCAGTTCTTAGTCTTTATTTGATTTGTTTCGTGGGTTTGCCCAAGTGCTGCAAATCAACTCTGTGGGAGTGATCCTTCGGCAGGAGATCGCAGACATTTAAATTTTTGTCTGCTTCTGGAGGGTGCTCTGTAAGCTTAAACTGCAGTAAGCCCTCTGGACAGCCTGCAGATTGGATCAGGTGTCCGGGATCGGGAGCCAACTCTCCCCTGGTTCATCCACAAATGGGTAGAGCGCAGGCTGCTGCGGTTCCATGGTGGTATGCCGGGATCGAAACCGGACCGTGTGTCTTCCCTAATTCCCTGAGGGGTCCTGGCGGTCGTGATCTGTGATGACAGAGAAGGTGAGGTGGTCAGAAGACCTGAAAAATCCAGTTTAATCAGCTCCTGAGGTATTGATCTCCTTGCTTGTACTCTATATTGCAGGCTGCCATAGACTTTCATTGCAACACATGTCTCTGTGGTGTCTGTAAGTCACCGAGTTTGGCAATTTTTGGGGGGAGGGATGCTGAAATCAGTGTTTTGAGTGGTTTCCCTGTATGCCCTGGTCCCCCCCCCCCCCACCTGTAAAATCATAAAATTTATCACAGTTCACTGTGTTTTTCCCAGGCATTTCTTTAAAGTTTTCAAAAGTATATTTTTTGGACTTAGAAGCTTCGTTTTTGCTCCAAACTTCACAGATGGCCACCTCAGGACAAGATGGCATGGATTCATGCCGTAAATGCTGCAGATGGCTGATGGATTCGCAGCCGTGTATCACATGTGCCACAGCCCTCGAGGGGCATGAACCGTGCATGGATTCCGCACTATCCTCCTCCAGAGAGGCCCTGCTTTCCTACGATTCCACCAGAGATGCAATTTTAGCATCCGGGATGCCAAAATTGGACGAGGAGGGCACTTTCATAAAACACAAGCGTAGTTCTGGGGGAAAAGTCTCATATGTCTTCAAAATATTCCAAATCTGAGTCCTGTGGATTGGCTCTTGCCGCCGGTGACTATTTTCCGCTGGAATTTGTGGATATGATGTATCCAGCTTTCATGAGAAAAAGAGCTATGCCTGTCTCTCCCTCTCAGACTCCTTTGAATTCCAGCATGTCCATTTGCTCCTTGCTGGTCCCCGCCATTACCTGCATCCATTTCTATGCCGTTGCTGTCGCAAGGCTCTTCGGTGGGGTCAGCTGATATAGCTAGTGGATCTAGGGGATTCCCAGAACACTTATTTCTGTGATCTGGAAGAGGATCAGACGGTGCGCAGGCTCTTTAAGTCCAGCCGCCGAGGGAAGGTGTGATTATTGGCACTAGAGACGGAAAGTCCTGATAACTACTGAGCTGAACTGTATTACCTGCTTCCTGAAAGCTCCCCTCTGCCTCCTCATGTTAAAATGCCATTTTGAACATCAGGCATTTTTGGAAGGCACCCAGCTGACATCAGGGGCTTCACTCTCTGAGTGAAAAGCGGACGCTGCAGTGAAGGAGCCAGGGAAGGTGTGATTATTGGTAACTACTGAGCTGAACTGTATTACCTGCTTCCTGAAAGCTTCCCTCTGCCTGCTCGCTTAAAGTGCCGTTAGGTCTAGGAATAAGCATCTGACTAATTTTCCAATTACATACCTGATATCACTAGAGATACGTCTTCGGAAGTATCTCAAGGAAATATTAGGGTTAGCTAATGCAGACACAATCATATTTTCTAATTTCTACTACATACCTCGGGGAAAAAAAAAATAACAGTAGAAGGTGTGGGCCAATTTGTTACAACTGATTTTAATCTTACAGATTTCCTGGAAGATTCTCAGGATGAGAGGTCCACCCTTCTGGTCTCCTGTATGAATGAATCAGACAAAATACTAATTTTGAAGCTTTATTTTAAAAATAAAGAAGCTAAATTTTGAGGTAATAGGATTATGATTTTTCTAGACATGGCCCGGCTGACACAATTGAGGAGAAAGGCCTTTTTGGTCATGAAACCTAGAGTTGTGAGTCTGGGGGCCACGTTCTTTCTAAAGTACCCATGTAAATGTCTGCTTCATTTACAGAATAAGGATTATGTATTTGTGGAGCCAACACAACTTGAAGCATTTCTTCATGCAAATGAGAAATAATGTAATATTATTTCCTTTGTTTGACTTAAGGTCATAGATTTATTAATAGTGCCTATTGGTATTGGGGATTTATTCCCAATTTTTTTTTCCTTTTCCTGGAGTTTACTTTTAAAAGTTAACACACTTTCTCTCAATAATGTGGACTAGATGGACTTTCAAAAATATTGAGGTTTTGAAGCATCAAAAGTTATTTTTTCCTTTGTGTAACAACATTGTTTGAAATATTATAAATAAAAATAAGTGCGCTAGTGCCATAGCTAAGTTGTATCCCATGGCATTGGAATTTTCCAAGCGCTTAGTCCCACTAAAGGTGCATTCAGTGGTGGTTCAGGTTACTAAACATACCTCTTTGCCCTCGGATGGAGGAGTTGTCCTGAAGGATGTCCAGGACAGAAGAGTGGATTTTGTCATGAAGCGTCTTTTTTTATTCCGCTGCAGCGGGAGTGCGAGCTGCGGCAGCCACTACCTTTGTGGCCAGAGCATGTCATTCCAAACTCAGTCAGGATCCCGAGGAGGTTGTCTTTTGGGGCCTCGACTTCCTGGTTTCTGGAGTGAATAGTTTGGCAGACGCACTCTATGATGTCTTTAAAGTTTCGCTAAGCAGTTTCTATAAGGAGAATGTTATGGATTCGCCGGTGGTTGGATGATTTTTCAGCTAAGGCTACACTGAGCAAGTTGCCTTTTAAAGTTTGCTCTTCTTTGGCCAGGGTTTGGATGACCTTATGGCCAGTGTGCAAGACCATAAGCCTAAGGTGCTTCCTGATTCTAGACCTCACCCAACCACAGGGGCGGGACGGCCAAATTTTCATTCCTTCCGGCGAAACTCACAGTACGCCTGATCCCCTGCAGTAGGACAGCCTTTCGGAGTGTCCTTCAGAACACGCTTTGGAGATGCAGTGCACCAAGTCTTCCAACTCTCGGCCTGTCCCTCCCAGGTTTCAGTGAGGCTCCCCTGGATCGGGGTGTGGCTTTCGGCCTTCCTTCCAGAATAGCTAAAGATAATTTTGGACCAGTGGGTCCTGGAGGTACTCAGGGAGTACCTGCGGTCTCCCTTATGACCATCGCATCCAATGTAGGACCTGAATTTGGTCCTACGTTCCCTGACTCGTCTGCCCTATGAACCCCTGGATGGCATCTCTCTGAAAGAGCTTGCTATTAAGACCGTTTTTCTTTTGGCAGTCACTTTGGCATGGAGAATGTCAGAGCTTCAGGCTCTGTCGTGCAGAGATCCTTTTCTTTGCATCACCATGTCAGCGATGATTTTGCGTACTGTGTCTTCCTTTCTTCCAAAAGTGATTTCCTCTTTCCATGTCAACCAGGAGGTTCGGTTGCCAGCCTTTGCTCCTTTGGGTTCCAAGTCTAAGGACCGTGTTTGGCAGTCTCTGAATGTGTGGCATCTCCTTTTGAGATACCTGGAGGCCACTAATGATTTCCGTCTGTCGGATCATCTCTTTGTTCTAGCAGGCCCCACGCGCCGGGGTCGGCCTGCTTCTAAGACTACCATCTCACATTGGATACATGTGGCCATTTCTGCTGCCTATGTTTCAGCAGGGAAGAAACCTACCCTTGAGGTGAAGGTTCACTCTACCAAAGGCTTGGCTTCCTCAGTGGTGGAATCTCTGGTGGTTTTGCCTGAGGAGAATTGCAGGGCAGCCATATAGGCTTTGATTCATGCCTTTACTGGGTTTTACCAGCTTGATGTGGCAGCTATGGGTGATGCAGCCTTTGGTGCTTCTGTTCTGGCAGTGAGCTTATCGGGCCACCCCTGAGAATTAGGACTGCTCTGATACATCCCACAAGTTCAGCCTCCAAAGTGATTGCACAAAAATGAAAGATTAGGTTTCTTACCTCTGCTAATCTTCCTTCTTGTAAATCTCTTCTGGAGGCTGAACTCCCGCCCATCTATTTTGTCCAATTCGCAAATCACCTCTTCAGTTACTGGTAAACTGGATTGCTGTATTTGACTAGACTCAGTAAGAATTCCATACCTGTTCCCTTAGGTTGGATTCAAGGGTTGTCGGGGTTCCTGGGTGGGTCCCCATCTTAATTTCATCTTAATTTGTTAGGTGTATTTCTCTGTTTTGCAATTTGTACATATTCAAATTTCTATTTCTTATATGTATATTAAAAAAAAGTTGGCCTTTTTTGGCTGTGGTTCCTTGTGTTTGATGTACTCATGAACAGAATTGACTGGTAGTGGGAGTTCCCGCACCCTCTTCTCTTTTTCTGTTTCCTGCTTGCACTAGATATCATTGACTTTTCGATAAACTAAGCATGACAGGAAGCTACCAGACAGATAGCCTAGAGGGGAGGGAACAAGTCTTATTAGCCCTGCAGCGAGATCCCACAAGTTCAGGCTTCAGAGGAAATTTACAAGAAGGAAGATTAGCAGAGGTAAGAAATCTAATCTTTCATTATATGCAGGGGAAAGTATGTGCATCTGATATTACTTTTAACTTCTGTAGAAAGAGGTCTTCATGGAGATAGAATTGGATCACAGTTTAGAACTAAAGACTCAATTATGTAAAGGACTTTTTATATGTATATGCCAGTTTATGCATGCAAAAATTAATTCATGCAGTACAATTAGGTGCATATTTTATGTGGATTTAGAATAGGTGTATTCTGGGAAGGAGTTTGGGTGGGGTTCACACTTAGCATCTATTTTATGGTATAATCTCATTATTCAGCCAACAGAAGAAAAATAGCAAACCAAAGCAAAAGAAACTGTGGAAAAGATATTCTTGATGCAGGCTTTCATTTATTCTGTATTAAAGGTAGTAACAATCCACATATGCAAAAGATGAAAGGGACCCAACATGGTCCGTGTTTCGATGAACACGTCTTCTTCAGGGGTCCTATAAATATGAATGTAAGTGTGCATAAATAACGGTGATATATAAGCTAGTGAAATGCAAGTGAGAATAAACCACAGTGATTTGAGTGAATAGTGGATGAATCGTGTGATGTGAATACCAATTAAACTATGGTAATGGTAATAAATGGTGCTTAGATGAAAATGTGAATGTACCAAAACCTGAGTGAGAGGACATCGGTTTAGAAGAGGGGGCTTCAAGCCAACAATGAAGATTTAAAATAAAATGAATAATAAAGATGTGCAAAGCTACCTGAAATGTATATTTAATTGTGATAAAAATAGTGATATCATACATACCTAATACAATGGTACCTCGGTTAACGAGTGCACCGGTTTGCAAGACAAGCAAAACATTCACAAAATCGGCACCTCAGAAACTGAGCGTGCCTTGATTTACGAGCGCCCCCCCCTGCGATCTGGCACCACCCGCTCACGTCGCACCCCCCTGCTGCGATCCAGAATCCCCCAGGCACCCACCTGATCACATTCCTTACCCCCATTTGGCACCGGCACCAACACAAAGGACATGCCGATGCCAGTGCCCGAAGATCTGCCTTCTTCTTTGCGCTGGGCCTTGAGCATCTGCTCATGCTCAAGACCTTCAGGTTCCCGTTCTTGCTGAATCTCGGAGAGAACGGGAACCTGAAGGCCTTGAGCATGCGCAGATGCTCAAGGCCCAGCGCAAAGAAGAAGGCAGATCTTCGGGCACCAGCACCAGCATGTCCTGTGCGTTGGTGCCGGTGCCAAATGGGGGTAAGGAATGTGATCGGGTGGGTGCCTGGGGGATGCCAAATCGCAGCGGGGGGGATGCGATGCAAGCGGGGGGGTACCGATCACGGGGGGCCCCACGAACAGGGGGATGGTGGATCACGCAGGGGGGCGACACGAGCGGGGAGATGGCAGATCACGCGGGGGGGCCTTCATGAGCGGGGGGAGCAATGCCGGTTCTTGGGGGAGTAGAGTAGCGCCGCTGGCCTCGGGGGATAGGGGTGAGTGGGAACGAATCAAGCCAGTTTCCCTTAGTTCCTATGGGGAAATTCGCTTTAATATACAAGTATTTTGGTTTACAAGCTTGCTTCTGGAATGAATTATGCTCGTAAACCAAGGTTCCACTGTATTACTTGGGCTTATCACTGTATTACTTGTACAACTTGGGCTTATCAACAACAGTAAGAATTATTTAAAAAGGGATGGTTAGGATGAAGTTTACTTACAACTGTGGAAAGAGGGATTAATTTCCTGCCGCTGTTTGGCTCAGTGGTTTCACTTCTACTCTGGAAGGTGGCGATACCAGGGAGCCAATTACCACCAGGCACCTGAGGAGGCAGTTAGCCCACGTCATCGGGATCCTTCACTTTTCAGTGAAAGAGATGCCACAACTGTGGTGCGGCTGCAAGGCGTGGCCAAAGGGGCATGCCATACGGGGCACGCTCCTTGAAGTCACTAGTCATTAGTAAGAGTGAGGAATTATTTTCCTTTTCCTCTTTCTTTTCCTTTTTAAGTAATGATTTGAAGTTTTAAAAAATTTGTTCATATAAATGGGAAAAAGAAAGGTGAAAACTAAAAGCTCGACTTCGACTCCAGTATTAGCCGGTCCCATGGATTACCAATTAATACCTATAAGTGAATTAAGTAACGCTGATTCATTATCAGGGGCATCACTCAGTCCCTTAACTAGAACTCCCCCTCCCCCTCCAGAAATATCAAGGGATTTGGGACCAGAATCAGGTCCCAATAGCTCTCTTGTCGATCCTTTGGGAGTACAGACATCTTCCCTGATGGTTTTCAGGGAGATGCCTAAGGCATTATCCTTTCAGGATGCTGCCTTATATACCCAGGATCCACAGGAGACCCCAAATGATATATCCTTAAAAGATCTTTTGAAGATAAATTTAAGAGTTGAAAGATTGTTAAAATCTGTAGCCACTCAGAATGTTGTATTTTCTCAAAGTGTAGTTCAGAAGTTGGAAGACGATTCCAATTTCAAAATATTGGATAAACGTCTTTCAACAGCTGAATTTCAGGTTTCTACTATTTATGCGGTTTCAGCATAAGCTGTAAAGGAGCCCTATATTATGCATTCAAGGATTGAAATGATGGAAAATAAGTTAAGGCTAGAAACCTGCAGTTAGTCTATTTTCCAAATACTCATTTAATAACATCTGAGATTCTATTAAGAAAATATTTTAAAGAAATCTTGGGATTGGCCAATGCAGATTCTATCCCCGTACTTAATCATTTCTATATACCTCAGAAAAAGAAAGTCTCAACTGAATTAGAAGCAGATCAATTAGAATCTATAGATTTTGATTTGACTGGGTTCATTGAGGACTTCCAAGACTTACTTAGAGAAAGATAAGAACATAAGAATTTCTGCTGCTGGGTCAGACCGGTGGTCCATCCTGCCCAGCAGTCCGCTCACGTGGCAGCCCTCATGTCAAAGACCAGTGCTCTAAATGAGTCCAGCCTCACCTGCGTACGTTCCAGTTTAACAGAAACTTTTCCAACTTTGTCTTGAATCCCTGGAGGGTATTTTCCCCTATAACAGACTCTGGAAGAGCATTCCAGTTTTCTACCACTCTCTGGATGAAGAAGAACTTCCTTACGTTTGTACATAATCTATCCCCTTTCAGCTTTAGAGAGTGCCCTCTGGTTCTCTCTACCTTGGAGAGAGTGAACAACCTGTCTGTATCTACTAAGTCTATTCCCTTCATTATCTTGAACGTTTTGATCATGTCCCCTCTCAGTCTCCTCTTTTCAAGGAAGAAGAGGCCCAGTTTCTCCAATCTCTCACTTTACAGCAACTCCTCCAGCCCCTTAACCATTTTAGTCGCTCTTCTTTCAAGTAGTACCGTGTCCTTCTTCAAGTATGGCGACTAGTGCTGGATGCAGTACTCCAGGTGAGGGCGCACCATGACTCTATTGATTGAATGCAATAGTGAGGCAGATAATGTTGGGTGAGTTTTATAGTATTTTTCATGCTGATTTCAAATCTGTGTTTAATTTTTCACTAGCACGTCACATTTTTGTAATGAGGCTCATTATATATAATTATAAACATTAATTGGACGATATATCATGGGTTTATAGGATAAACGTATAAGGAGGGTTAACGACAGTTGTCTTTGTTTTTTATGCTACAGACTGTGATTAATATCAGTCTTTATCTGCCAAGACATTATACTAATCATCCAGATAGTTTTTGTTACATCTGTGGCTCATTCACGATGAAGATATACAGATTGTACTTTGGCTGTCCACTGGGTGATCAGGATAAGTCTTGGGCCCCACATATCATCTGTACCAGTTGTTCCAATGGACTTCATGACTGGCTCAATTGACAAAAGGCAGCGATATTATTTGCAATCCCAATGATATGGAGGGAACCGCAAGACCATATTAAAGATTGCTACTTTTGCCTTGTGAACACAAGTGGATTCTCAGCTAAAACTAAGCACAAAATTATATATCCTACTCTGCTATTAGGTCTGTTTCCTCATGATGATTCACTGCCTGTCCCTGTACTGCCACAAGATGGACTTGCTTCTGTGGAACATGATGAGGAATGTAATGATGATGCAGAAACTGGTCACAATCCAGAATTATCTGATCCTGATGATGTGAATGATGAAGATTCAGAACCAGAGACCTTTATACAAGCTGAGCTCAATGATCTTATTCATGATCTAAATCTTTCAAAAGAAAAGCAGAATTTCTTGCTTCAAGGCTTAAGCAAAAGCACTTGCTTGCAAAAGATGCTAATATAACTCATTACAAAGTGGAGCAACAGGGTTTGGCCCTTAAAGATTTAAGTGAGAAAATAGAAAAACAGGAGTCAAGAATTTGTGAAATGAAAACATTGGACTTGGAATTAGTAAAAGAAAGAACATTTATTGCTAGAAAAATGGAAAGTTTCGAGAACCAATTAAGGAAAAATAATTTGAGACTCCTAAATTTTCAAAATGTCCCTTAATTTCACCAATGGAGATGGCAAGAAAGTATTTTAAGGAAATTTTGCTTATTCCTGATGAAAGTTTGCCACCTATTGTTAGAGCTAATTACTTTCAAATAAAGAGACCTGTGGAAGTTTCCACTCTTAATGAGATTCAAGGGATAAACAATGAAAATATGAACTTAACAACTTTTCTGGAAAATTCCTTGGATTTTATAACGGAAAGGAAAACCCTGTTAATAACTCTTGCTTTGGAAAGTGATAGAGAATATGTACTGCGTTTGTATTTTCGTCATATTAATGATCAGTTTTTAGGTTCTAATGTTCGAATATTTCCTGATATGTCTTTAAGATCCCAGAGGCATAGGAAAGAATTTTTGGCATTAAGGCCAAGAGTCCTTGCCTTGGGGGCAAATTTCATGCTGAAATTTCCTGTAAAATGTTTTGTGTCTCATCAGAACAAGAATTACTTATTTTTTGAACCTAAACAACTGGTAGGATTTATAGAATCCAAAGAGCAAGTAGTGCCTATGGCTGAGAATGTATAACCTGCCATGAATGGCTGTAGCACCGCAGAAAATTGCCGCTTTCTAGGTTGGATAAGATTGTTTCAATTGTTAAATTTATTTTCTAAAAATCTCTCTACAAAGTTTGTGGACTAAATATATTGGAAGTATAAGTGAATAACCAAAACACTGACTTAAGTGGATTTGGTTTATAAATTTTCTTTTTAATATTTTCTGTTAATCTGAAATACAAGTAGTGTATTGCTTGTTTGTATTGATAAAATTGAATAAACAAATAAATTTTTTTTAAAAACTCATTACAGAAAAAGGAATCATAACTTAACATCATTCTTCACTGTAAATGGCTCATTATGCTTTTGTCATGACATCAGTGGGCTCTTCAACAGTTTATCACAAGTGCATTGTCCAGATGAATGGCGTCTCTTCATTGATTCTTCACAGAGAAGCTGAGCTTGAAGCTTGGGAGGCATTCAAGTAGTTAGTGGAAAACTTTCTGGGCAACCATAAGTCTCCTTCATATGAGGAAGGAGTTCAGAATCTCCTTGACTCATATCAGAAACTTGGCTGTCGCATGTCATTAAAAATACATTTTATGCACTCACATCTTGAGGAGCAAGGAGAACATTTTCACCAGAACATTCACTTAATGGAGCATCGCTATCAAAGTTTCTGGCTGACTACTGCTGGATGTTGTACCATGACAATCCAGACACAACTCACAAAAAGAAATCATATTCAGCATTTTTGAAGAAATATTGGTTGCTAGGTGAAACATTCCAGTATAATAAAGAAATGTTGCAGTATCTTCGGTCCAAAATCAAATAAGCACACAGCATAGCTTAAAGTTGATGCTTCAGTTCTTAAAACCCTATATGCTAAAACGCTATAAACTAACATTAGTCATAACTTTAAAAGTTTACGTAATTGGAAAAAACTAATAACAGATCTGAAATCAGTGTGAAAAACTGATTTAGAAAAATGTGCTGTGTTAGATTCTGAAAAAAATTTGTGTTGCCTTGTGTTATGGTTTGGCACATTTAGCGGCAAGTATCAGTTCCTTTCCACATGGTTAAAACTTTTACTGCAGTGTTTCTTTCTTCTGGTTGGTTCTGGATATTTATTAAATTCATACTGGCATACATTCCTAAGAGGCTGTAATGAAACCTCTTGGCACCCTCCATCGCAGATGTAATCCGAATCTTTATATCCACTATTTTTAGTTTTTAATAAAATGTTCATATTCTATATTATTTAAATTGTTTTAACTTTTATTTTCCCAAGGTTTTATGTTGATTTTTCAACATCTAATTTAATCTAATCTTGGATGTCTCGCCGCCATCTCAAACTGAATATGGCTAAAACTGAACTTATCTTTCTGCTTAAACTTGCCTCCCACCTCCCGCCAATCTCTATTTCGGTGGATAACGCTATCCTCCTCCCTGTCAACCTTCTCTGCTCAGATCCAACAGACTGCCAAATCCTGTCGCTTCCTCCTCTATAATATTACCAAAATTCATCCTCCTCTCTAAGCACATGACCAAAATCCTTATCCATGCTCTCTTCACCTCGCGCTTAGACTACTGCAACGTACTTCTCTCGGGCCTCCCGCGTGCCCACCTCTTGCCTCTTCAATCCGTTCAAAATGCTGCTGCGCGACTTATATTCTGTGAGAGCCACTATTCTCACATTATCCTTCTCCTAAAGTCGCTTCATTGGCTCCCCATCCATCTCCGAATACAGTTTAAACTCCTCCCCCTGATTTCAGCCATTGTCTTTCGAGTTTCCGTAATTCCTGTTTTACATTTCCTAACTCAGTATCATACCAGCCGTCCAGATTCTTACTTATTTTTTTTAGTTTAGTGGGGGCCATTTTGTTTAAAATCTGTGTACTCGTGTTGGTCCAACAGTGTGCCGAAAAGGAGTCCAAGTCTGAACTAGAAGTTATGGCATAATGTGACCAGAATTCTACTGGGTTCACCCTACCTCTGCTAGCTACCATTTTCTTAGCTCTTATTGCCTTCTTTGACTTGGTTGGGGGGCGTCTTACTTGCCAGTTGAATTGGAAGCTACATAAACGGTGGTCTGACCATAGAGAGTCGGTCCAGATGGCTTGATTCCAGAAAATCTTGGGATTGACTAGCTCTTTGGAGGAAAAAGTGACTAGATCTAGCTGGTGGCCTTTTTGATGGGTCTTTTCTGGAGGCGGCACAAAGAAGTCTAGGGAAGAGATGAAGGATAGTAGATCTTTGGAGTCACTCTGGTCTGCCTGCTCTAGGTGAATGTTTAGATCATCTGTCAGTAGGTTGTATGGGCCTAGTGTCGAGTTTGTAAGGAGGGATTCATAGAAAGTGTCTTTGGCTGCGGGCCATTTCTTAGGAGGAATGTAGAATAGGGTAATTGTGAGACTATCTTCTAACTGATATGACCAGAGTTTGCAGGAGAGGATTTCAAGGTTCGCTGAGGAATTTGAGGCTAGGATTGTGGACTCGAATGATTCTTTTAAGATAATCGCTAATCCTTCCCCTTTACCTCTGCTTCTAGGTAGAGAAATAATTTTAAACCCAGGGGGTATGCAGTCGCATATAATAATGTCGTTGTCTGAGACCAGCCAAGTTTCAGTTAGAAGAACAAAATCAGGGTTGGCTTCTTCCAGCCAGTCTTTGACCAGCTGTGACTTGTTCCTAATAGAGCATATATTTAAGTAGAAACCATGAAGATTTTGATGGTGAGGAGCGTTGGTGCTTACAGGGTAGGTAATCTTTCTCAATATCCATTGTCTTTTGCAGTAGGGTCTGCTAGGTTTTCGTGTGAGGGGTACAACCGGTATTTGGAAAGGACCCCTATCAGAACAGTCGTATAAAGAAGGAATAACATCTCTAGGATGTTCTGAAGTAGTAGAGCGAGATCTTATAATTACTGGAATGGGAATAGCATAAAATGCAGCGACTGACCTGCTTTTGTAGCAGATCCAATAGACCATAAGGACCCAAATCAGATAATTGGTTAGGAGAGCCATCCTATACAGAGTGGACAAACAGAGACTGATAGGCTTCAAAGCAGTAATGCTTGTACACTAAATCATGCAGAGATCAAGTTAGGAATTGATCGGAGAGATCATGCAATACTTTATATAAACAAAGTCATGCAATTAGATTTGCCGGAGTAGTCATGCAGATACTTATCAGATTTTGGCCAGGCCGTAGGCCAGTGAGAGTCTTCTAGGCAGGAGGAAGAGATCGCTTAGGCAGGCATCAATTGCTGATGAGGACTTGAGGAGGAGTAGAGAAGTTTTCCTGTTGGCAGTCCCCGAGTAGCTAGAAGGATGAGGGAGTGGTGGGGAAGAACTTTCACCCGTTATTTGGTCGTGCCAGGCTGCAGGTGGGGAGCTGTAGTGTGAGGGAGCTGATTATGCTCCGCGCAGTTGCTTCACAAAGGCGCATGCTAAAGCGCACGCGCTTTTGCCGTGCGCCTTAGCCTGCGCGCCGAACGGCTACGCGCCATACCCTCAGCCGAATTTTAATGTTCCCGGCTAGTCGGGAGGGGCAGAGCAAGCTCGCATGCCTGGCTGGGGGAAGGGGGCCGCAGCAAGGCTCCTTGCAGGAGCAGGAATTCGGCCCGAAGATCGCTGAGGTGAGGAGTCGCTGCAATGGGATATATGTGAAGGGGAGGGGAGACAGGGGTTTTGTTGATCCTTGCTCTGTATTATTTACATTTATAAAATGACAATTGTACAGAATATTGTTTCTTTTTATACTTTAATAAAATATGTTCAATATAAAATCATAACTATTTGAGGTTTGTGCGGAAGGGATGAGATGGTTTGCAGGGACTGAGCTCACAGGGATGGGGCGGAGATGGGTTTTTTAAATTTCAGTCTTAGTAGTTTTCTGGTCCACAAAATAATTCTTTTATTTTCACCGGTCCATAGGTGTAAAAAGGTTGAAGAACACTGTTCTAGACCAACACCAATCTATCCTTCTTATTTCTCTAGATCTTTCTGCAGCATTTGACACTATTGATCATTACCTCCTACTAAACAGATTTTCATCCATTGGAGTTAACAACCAAGTTCTCTCATGGTTTCAGTCCTATTTTTCAGATTGAACTTCCAAAATTATATTCAGTAACTCATCATCCAAATCTTACCCAAATCACTTCTTGGCCCCTCTGTTAACACTCTGCCACTCAATTGGATTTACAGTCTTCGCTTACACAGATGATTTACAGCTCATCCATCAATTACACTCAAATACAGTCCTAGAGATTTCCGATATCAATCAGAAATTGGTCAAAATTTGTCAATGGCTTAGTAAAAATATGCTATCATTAAATGTTACAAAAACAGTTTTTTCGCTGGAGAGAAGGTAGAAAAATCACAGCACCTACATAAGAACATAAGAATTGCTGCTGCTGGGTCAGACCAGTGGTCCATCATGCCCAGCAGTCCGCTCCCTCGACGGCCTTTAGGTCAAAGACCAGTGCCTAACTGAGACTAGCCTTACCTGTGTACGTTCTGGTTCAGCAGGAACTTGTCTAACTCTGTCTTGAATCCCTGGAGGGTGTTTTCCCCTATAACAGCCTCCGGAAGAGCATTTCAGTTTTCTACCACTCTCTGGGTAGAAATGAACTTCATTACGTTTGTACAGTATCTATCCCCTTATAACTTTAGAGAGTGCCCTCTCGTTCTCTCTATCTTGGAGAGGGTGAACAACCTGTCTTTACCTACTAAGTCTATTCCCTTCATTATCTTAAACATTTCGATCATGTCCCCTCTCATTCTATTTTCAAGGGAGAAGAGGCCAAGTTTCTCTAATCTCTCACTGTACGACAACTCCTCCAGCCCCTTAACCATTTTAGTCGCTCTTCTCTAGACCCTTTCGAGTTGTACTGTGTTCTTCTTCAAGTACGGCGAAAAATGCTGGACGCAGTATTCCAAGTAGGGACGTACCATGGTCCGGTACAGCGACATGATAACCTTCATCGGTTTAGAAGAGAGGGATTCAAACCAACAATGAAGATTTAAAATGAAATGAATAAAAAAGATGTGCAAAGCTAACTGAAATGTATCTTTAATTTGTGATAAAAATAGTGATTTTGTACATACGTAATGTTGGCTATTAGATCAAAGGAACAAATGTGGATGTTGACCATTTCTCATTGTTGGTTCAGTGCATTGTGCAATAGTCCTATTGTAATTCTGTGTATTTGGGTATCAAGCAAGGCAGTTTGAAATGCCTTCAGTTGTTGCAAAACTTATTTTTGGGAAACAAAAGTTCGATCATGTTTCTCCTTTGCTCAGAAAGCTTCATTGGTTACCTGTCTACTAAAGGATCCAATTCAAATGCGCAAGCATTATTTTCAAACTTCATTATGGAATGTTTGATCCATGGATTCCTTTATATTGGAATGCATATAGATCTTGCCATGCGAGGAACACACAGAAGTATAAGTTATCATTTCCCTCTCTTAAGGGAATTAAATCAACTGGGAAACTCTTGTCAGTCCTATACTTTCAAGTTGGTAGGGATTTGGAATGGATTATCGGATCCTATCAGAATGATAGGCCAATTACAACTATTCCGGAAAACCTTAAAAACCTTGTTATTTTCACAATATCTAAAAAAATTACCTGCAGAGTCCACTAACCAATAACAATGCAAGACCTTTTTGTGATAAATTTCTGATTTTAAATTTTGCTTCATTCCTTATCTTTTATGTACATTCTAGTCTTCTATTTGTAAACCGAGTCTAGCTCCAACGAGAGATGACCCAGAATATAAACCACTACTACCACTATTTATTATTTCTAAAGTGCTGAAAGGCGTGTGCAGCGCTGTACATTTCAACATACAATAGACGGTCACTGCTCAGAAGAGCTTACAATCTAATTTAGACAGGACATTTGGGAGGTTGGGGAGATTATGGTAGAGGAAATGATACAGTGGATATAGGTATCTGACAGCAGTGAGTAGGAGTTAGGAGTTGAAAACAGATTCAAAAAAGTGGGTTTTTAGCTTGGATTTGAACGCTGCTAGGGAGGGACCATGATGTATCAATTCAGGTAGCCTGTTCCAGGCATATGGCACCACAAGAAAGAAGGGACGGAGTCTGGAGTTGGCAGTGGAAGAGAAGGGTACAGATAAGAGGGGCTTGCCCAATGAACGGAGATCACGGGGAGGAGCATAGGGGGAGATAAATGAAGAGAGATATGGGGGGCTTCAGAGCGAACACCTTTGTGGGGATGTCATATTGGAGACAAAAACTAAACGAATACAAAAAATTAATAATAAAGAAGCGCACCAACTTTTACGCCCAAAAAATATGATCTCCGAACGCCAGCAGTAGAAATCTTTTTGAATTAGTCAACAAGCTCTACGACATATAGGCCTTCTCATGTTCTACCCTAGATTCCCCACCATCTGCAGACGACCTGGCCGACTTTTTCAACAACAAAATCAACAATTTGAGATCTAAACTAACAGGCCCCACAACCAAACATTTGAACCTCCCAGTTGCTCAACACAAAGATGAACCTAGGGTAGATATGATCTGGAACAACTTTACTATTCCATCCTGGCAACAATTCTCCAAATATTACATGAAATATGCCAATTCCTACTGCAGACTAGACAGCTGCCCCCCAAATATAATGAAAGTTGCTCCAGTCTCGTTCAAAGCCAAGTTATACGACTGGCTCTCCTCTCTCTTACTAACCGGTACCTTCCCTGAAGAATTAGGCCAGATTCTTATCACCCCTATCATCAAAAATCCTAAAGAATCTACCAAACTGACCTCTAATTACAGACCAATTGCGAGCACTCCCTTCTTCGTTAAACTGATGGAAGGCTTGGTCAACCAGGAACTAGTAATGTATTTGGATAAATTTAGCATACTGCAAGACAGTCAGGCTTTCGTTCTGGGTTCAGCACTGAAACTGTCATTGCATCACTGCTGGATTTCCTTCATACCATATTCAGTCAGGGTTCCAGTGCCCTAATCCTACAACTAGACCTGAGCAGTGTCTTCGATCTGGTCGACCATATCATTCTGATTGATTGGAATCAATTGGTCTAACGTGCTAAAATGGTTTCAGGGTTTTTTGAGCAAACGGTCATAAACAGGTTACGAGGGTTTGCTAAGAGGATAGTGTGCTAAGAGAGGAAGGGATGAATTTTGGTGATATCCTAGAGATAGAAGTGACAGGCTTTAGCAGTCTGTTGGATGTGCATAGAAAATGAGAGGTCAGAGTTGAAGACTACAAGGAGCTCTATGTTTGGTAGACCCTCTTATAAAATGGTATGGAAATTCCTCATGTCATAAGTTGGATATGTGAATTCACATTTTAACATACCTGCCTACACATAAGAGTATTCAACCTCATTTTAAGCATCATTATATTAAATCCTCCAAATAGAGTATACAGTCTCAATCATGTGTAAAATACATTTTTTAATTTCCTTAATTGAAAATTATTGTTTTTTTACAGCTTGGACTCTTTTCTGTATGGACTCCATGCTCTATTCAAAGGAGACTTTCGTATAGCTCCAAGAGATGAGTGGGTGTTTGCAGACATGGATCTGTTGAATACAGTTGTTGCTCCTGCAATCAGAATGTCCTTAAAGCTTCACCAGGCAGGTTCACATTTATAATTCTGTGATATTTCACTTTTTATAATAAATTGACAACATAATTAAAAGTCTTATTCATATGATTTGGGGGGAGGTATTTTATAACAGGATGCCTATGTGAAAAGTCCAAAAATGTGATTATTTTATGTGTATTGTAAAGGCAACATAGGTGCCCGTATAACATCATGAGAATTCCACAGCCATTTATACTGTCTTTATGCTGTGCACAGTTCAATCAAAGTTAGTTTTTCCATTGCTGGTCTATGTAGTCCTGCCAGAGCCTGTTTTACAAAGCCGCATAGCAACAGCCCTGAAGCCCTTTAAATCTCTATGGGCTTCGGGACCATTACCACACAGCAGCCGCTAGTGTGGCTTTGTAAAACAGGTCCTCAGTGATAGGAAGAGGCCGCCTGCATTTGCAGCAGTGATTTTCTCTAGGCCCCTATCATTCAGCAGATAGACAGTTTGGAGTCTGTTCTTCTGTGGCCTTTCTGTGAACTTGCTGTTTCCTGCACGTATCAGGATTAAAAGTTTCTAGAGGGAAGGAGAGTTAACAGAATAGTAGAAAAATCTCTGGAAGCCTGTGGAACAGGAGTGTATGTGGTAATAGGGGGAAAGACTTGGCAGTAGGAGTAGCCTTCTCCTCTGATTCTACAGAGTTTAGATTGTTGCAATTTTCTATACCTGGGATGGTATCCTCAAGGTATAAAGCATTGCAGATGATAGAGAATGCTGCTGCACAGCTTATTTCTGGAGGTAGTAGGTTTGAACATGTTACCCCCCTCTTGCAGCAACTGCATTGGTTGCCTATTAAGAGCAGAATTGTCTTTAAAAGCATTGGTGTTGATCTTTCAAGCAGTTCATAATGGAATATCTTGGTATCTGTCACAAAATATGACATGGCATCATCCCCATTGTTCATTAAGATCTGAAACGGTGATGTGTCTGTCAATGGATGGTTTGCAACGGGTGAAATATGTTGATGCTAGAGCAAAGGCCATTTCAGTAGCTGGAGTGAATCTTTGGAATAGCCTGGTTGGGCAGTTGAGGATGATGGAAATATTCAAGGTTTTAAAAAGCTTTTACAAACTTCCCTGTTTGTGAAGAAAGTACAAGAGTTTTATTACAGCATACCGGACTCAGAGGCGTGAAGAAAGTACAAGAGTTTTATTACAGCATACCGGACTCTTGTGCAGTGAGCAGCCTGCTTACAAGAGTGCAAGAAACAGGAAATGCACGGACTTTTATGCCCTTTTCACAAACTAATATATGCAAAATCTACAACTTCTCATTTGTTACTTCTATAACTTTTCTACAATTACTAGTCTTTAAGCCCGTCACATTAACGGGTGCTAGAACATATGTGTGTGTGTTTGTCTTTCTTTCTTTCTCTCTCTCTCTCTCTCCTTAGCCGCTTTCTTTTTCCTTGGCTGTCCATCACCACCACCTTGCCTGCTCCCCCTGTCCCTTCCCTATGTCCACCACCACCCCTTCACTGCTCTCCTTATGCAGCAGCAGCCCTTCTCCCTTTGTTTTACCTCCCCCATGTCCAGCAGCACCTCTTTCCTTCTCCCCCTGTCCAACATTAGTCCTCTGTTCCTTTTTCTTCACCCCCCCTGTCCATCAGCATCTCTTTCCTTCTCCCCCTGTCCAGCAGTAGGCATCCCTTCCTTTTTTATCCCCCTCCTCCTTCTTATCCCTATGATACTCTTACCTTGCTCTGCCCCTGATCAGAGGTTCCCGACAGCCGCCCAGTTGCACCCATTGGAAAAGTTCCCACTGCCGCATCCCGCACCCCTCCTGACGCGGCTCCCGCTGTCCTTTCTGACTGTCTCTGTCCTTGGCCCCCTTTGCCTGTCTGTCTTTCTGTGTATCTCCCTGCCCCTGTCTTTCTTCTTTTCTTTCTGTCTCCCTTCCTCCCTCTGTCTGTCTGTCCAAAGCACCATTCCATCCCCTCCATTTCCCTCCCCCCCACCAGTTCCCTGTGCAACTGCCCCTGTCTTTCTTATTTTCTTTGTTTCCCTTCCTCTCTCTGTCTGTGCAAAGCAGCATTCCCTCCCCCTCCATTTCCCTCCCCCCCACCAGTTCCCTGTGCAGCAGCATTAGCGTTTCCTCTACCCCCCCCTTTCCCTTCCCGCGGTCTGGACTACAAACGTGGTAATTCCAGCAGCGCTTGCATCAGTCTCCATACGCTGCTTCGGGTGCTTCTACTGCCCTGATTTACTCTGGCACATCCCTGATGACATCATCAGAGACGCGGCAGAGCAAATCAGGGCAGTAGAAGGGCCCGAAGCAGTGTGTGAAGACTGATGCACACGCTGCTGGAATCGCCATTCGGGCCCGCGGGAAGAGAAGGGGGTGGGCGGCAAAGGAGGAACGGAGATCGTTGTCTGGCTGCGGTCTGGCTTGTGGAGGCGATCGGCTGGTGACGTATTAGCGCGCATGCGCACTCCTTCGGCCACAGACCTACATGCGCACAGAACACGCAAATAGGAGTGCGCATGCGCGGCTAGCTCTTTATTATATTAGATTATTGGTCCTAAGCCAGCACTTGTGATAGGTTCAGGGGTACATCTTATAGTCCTATAGGAAGCTAGTTCATTTACCTGCTTATCTAAGCCTTGCAGTTCTAACTGTTACATGTTCAGGAGGGCAGGGTACATCATGGCTCAAACTCTTATCTATTTAGCTTACAATGTGGTAAGGCAGGGACATACATTTCAGGCAGATGATGTCAGCAGATGGTACACTGTTTCCAGCTATGTAGGCCAGAGCAGTATTTCAAACAACAGTTAACCATTTCATGACCCTACAGAAGCTTTTTAAAATAGCTATAAATTATTGGCTGATAAGGAGTAGAAAATGCAGGATCAGTAATTTATATGTTCTTGTGTAATCCCACTGTATTCTGGGACCAGTAGGTTATTATTTCCCTCTACCCACCAAGACTTTGTAGGAAGCCTCAGATTTCAGAGACTTAAACTCCTCCCTCTCATACCTCATCACTGTGCTCCCAGCTCTTAAGTCTTCCTTCCTACAAGCTAGGCTGTAGAACCTGCTCATGTTTTCTTTCACGTAGTTTCAGTGTTTTGCATTTTCAGTTTTCACCCTTATGCTGTGGAGGTTCCCTGCGGGAACATCCTTGATTGCAGGAGATTGCAGACCTTTGGAAAAAAGTCTGCTTCTAGGGCAATGGTGTCAAAGTCCCTCCTCGAGGGCCACAATCCAGTTGGGTTTTCAGGATTTCCCCAATGAATACGCATGAGATCTATTATCATTCAATGAAAGCAGTGCATGCAAATAGATCTTATGCATATTCATTGGGGAAATCCTGAAAACCCGACTGGATTACGGCGCTCAAGGAGGGACTTTGACATCCCTGTTCTAGGGGGTTCCCTGCTTCTTAGTAAACCCCTTAGATCAGGGGTGTCCAATCTGCGGCCCCGGTCGAGGGCGATGCAGTGTTTTCCTCTGCTGCCCCCAGGTGTTTACCGTCTTGCCGGCTCCCTCCTCTGTCTTGCAGCGTTTGCGCAGCCCCAGAAACAATTTTTTCAGCCAATGCAGCCCAGGGAAGCCAAAAGATTGGACACCCCTGCCTTAGACCTTAGGCAGTGAAACGCTTTTTTGTTTGAGGGGACCATAATCTCCGCCCAAACTCCACCCAAGCCCTACCCCACCTCCATAATAATGATAGCATTAATTGTAATACAATTTTTTTCCATTCATTTTTTCATATATACACACAATATAATCTCGCAATGTCTGTATGTTTATGTTTCCATCTGTAAAAGCTTGTCGTTATAAAAGATTTTTAGATAAGACTTTTGCTTATCAGTTAGGGAAAATGAATTCCTGGTTAAGTTCTTTGATTCCTCAAACTCAGTCAAATCATGCCTTTAGAAAGTTATTGAAAACCTATTTGTTTGATAAGTTTGTATCACGAGTATTGTCTTAATTTGTTTACATGTAAGTTCCACTGATTGTACAGTCCTTCTTGATTGTTTACCGCCCGGAACTCATGGTTGGGCGGTATTCAAGAATAAAGTTATTATTTATTATTATTATTAACAATACATAATGGTTAAACACAAAAGTAAACTACACAAACTACACTGTATGCTTCTCAACATTCATTCCTACCAGAACACCTGGCCTCATTCACACATGCAGAACACAAATAATAACCCCTATGCAAACATAGAACCACAAACTAAAAATACTAATATACACAAACAAAACCCTAAGATGCCAGACTCTACATGCATTATAACACCTGAGAAATAGAAAGAAATTAATTTCTTCCTGAACAGTGCAAAATATAGACAGCAGATATAAATTCTCAAAAATTAAAAATATTTCAATCAGTAAATCTAATATAATAAAATGCTAGGCCGCGCATGCGTACTCCCATCTGCGTGCGTCCGTTTTCCGTGAGATGTAGGGCACCTTAGGTAGGAGTGCGCATGCGCGCTTATGTCACCAGCCGCCTCCCGCCACCAGCCGCCGGTGCCTCCACAAGCCGGGACCGCAGCCAGCTGCCAATCTCTGTTCCTCCAGCGGGCGAGCGGGCGGACGGGGGGAGGTCTCGGAGGAGAGGGATCGCCGCCGCTCAGCGCCCCCATCGAGGAGCCCAGCAACTTTCCGCCCCAGCTCTTAAACTGACCCGAGTCCTTTGCCGCCCCCCCCTTCCCTTTCTGCGGGCCCGACTACCTACCCAGCGATTCAAGCAGCGTGTGCAGCAGTCTACACATGCTGCTTCGGGGCCTTCTACTGCCCTGATTTGCTCTGCCGCGTCTCTGATGATGTCATCAGGGATGTGCCAGAGTAAATCAGGGCAGTAGAAGGACTCGAAGCAGCGTGTGAAGACTGCTGCACACGCTGCTTGAATCGCCATGTGTAGTCGGGCCCGCGGGAAGGGAAAGGGGGGTAGAAGAAACACTAATGCTGCTGTACAGGGAACTGGTGTGGGGGGTGGGAAATGGAGGGGGAGGGAATGCTGCTTCGGACAGACAGACAGAGGGAGGAAGGGAGATAGAAAGAAAAGAAGAAAGACACAGGGGCAGGGAGATACACAGAAAGACAAAGGGGACCAGGGACAGAGACAGACAGAAAGAAAGACAGCGGGAGTCGTGTCAGGAGGGTGCGGGATGCGGCAGAGAGAACTTTTCCAATGGGTGCAACTGGGTGGCTGTCGGGAACCTCTTATCAGGGGCAGAGCAAGGTAAGTGTATCATAGGGATAAGAAGGGGGAGAGAAAAAGGAAGGGTCACCTACTGCTGGACAGGGGGAGAAGGAAAGAGGTGCTGATGGACAGGGAGGCTGAAGAAAAAGGAACGGAGGCCTAATGTTGGACAGGGGGAGAAAGAAAGAGGTGCTGCTGGACAGGGGAGAGGTAAAACAAAGGGAGAAGGGCTGCTGCTGCATAAAGAGAGCAGTGAAGGGGTGGTGATGGACAGCAAAGGAAAAAGAAATACAGAAAGAAAGAAAGCGGCTAAGGAGAGAGAGAGAAAGAAATAAAGACAGACACACACACACATATATTCTAGCACCTGTTAATGTAATGGGCTATAAGACTAGTTGAAAATAAAATCATATTCCCTACCTTTGTTGTCTGGTGACCTAATCATCTTTTCCCAATCTCTGGTTGCACTTCTTTCTGTCTGTGTTCTTGTGTTTCCATGGCCTACTTATCCATTTGATGTTTTTCTCTCCTTCACTTTCTGCCCTACATTCATCTTTGGCGTTAACTTTTAACATTCAACTTTCTTACATTTTTCTGCTTTCTTCTCAAAATCTATTTTTCCATGTTTTCCCTTCCCATTTATCCATGTATATCATCTTCTCCCCTATTCCCATCTATCCCATAAGAAACATTTCTTCTATTTCTCTGCCCTGCCACACCCATTGCTGTGTATCATCTCCATCCTCTCTTTTCCCCCTTCCCCTCCATCACTGTGCACCATCTTCCCCCTCTCTCTCCAGTGGTCTGACATCAGTCTTCCCCCTTACACCCTCATATGGTCTGGCATTTTTCTCCTCTCCCATGGTCTGGCATCTCTCCTTCCCTCCCTCTTCCCATGGTCTAACATATCTCTCCTTCCCCCAGTCTGGTATCTCTTTTTTCTTTCCTTCCTTTATCTCTGTTTCCCCTTCCAGTGGTTTGACAACTCTGTCCTTCCATCACCCTTCTCCAGAATCTGACATCTCTCACTTCTTTGAGTCATCCCTCCCAGTGTAATATTTTTCTTTCCATCCTCTCCACCACTATCATGTCTAACAATTCTCCCTCTTCTTCCTTTCCCCCATCTCTCTTTCCCTCCCACTCCATGCATCTATGTACAACAATTTTCTTTTTGTCTTCCCTCCCCCACTGGCAGAATCTCTTTCCCTCACTTCCCAGAACCCCATCCATGCATCATCTGTCCTTCCAAACCTCCTCCCAGCCTGTGCAACATCTGTCCTTCTCTGTCTCCCCCCAGCCCATGCAGCATCTTCCCAACCCCCTCCCAGCCTGAGCAACATCTTTTCTTCCCTGCCTTTCCACCTGTCCTCCCATGCCATATCTCTCCCTTTCCAACTATCCTATTCTATCCTCTATCTACACTACCCCCAGGTCCACCATCTCTGCCTTTCTGTTTCCATCTTCCCTTCAAGTATTTCATTCCCCTTTCCTTCACAGCACCCAATGTCAAACTACTCTCTTTTTCTATCCTCCCATGTTTCTGGTCTTCCCCATTACTCCCCACCTGGCACGTCTTTGCAATCCATCCCCATTCTACTTAAAAATTTAAAAAGACAGACCTGGGGGTTTCCTGGCCCAGCATGTCCTCCCCCTTCACCTCCGCTCATGTTTTTGGTACAGGGGAATGTCAGCTGCGGCAGCGACTCTTAAATGCAGCCTGCGGCCTTCCTCACTATGTTCCTTGTATTGTGGTCCTTCCAGGCTGAAAAAGGAAGTTGTGTTATTGGGGGCAGAACGTGGCACAAGGAACATGGGAGGGAGGCCACAGGCTGCGTTTCAGAGTTGGTGTTGAAGGCAACGTTGGATTGGCACGCTTAGCACATAAGCACATAAGCATTGCCTCTGCTGAGTCAGACCGTAGGTCCATAACGCCCAGCAGTCCACTCCCGCGGTGGCCCCCCAGGTCAATGACCTGTAGTGATCTATTACTCTACTACTCTATTACTTTACAGCCTTCTGTACTGTATAGTAACCCTCTAATTGTACCCATGAACTCGTCCAATCCCCTTTTGAACCCCAAAGTCGTACTCTGCTCTACCACCTCCTCTGGAAGCGTATTCCAGGTGTTCACCACCCTCTGCGTGAAGAAGAACTTCCTAGCATTTGTTCTGAACCTATCTCCCTTCAATTTTTTTGAGTGCCCTCTAGTTTTTGCTGCCCCTGCTAGTCTGAAGAATCTGTCCCTCTCTACCTTCACTATACCCTTCATGATCTTATGAGTTTCTATCATATCCCCTCTAAGTCTCCGCTTTTCCAGGGAAAAGAGCCCCAGCTTCTCCAGCCTCTCAGCATATGAGAGGTTTTCCGTGCCCTTTATCATTTTTGTCGCTCTCCTCTGGACTCTCTCGAGAATCGCCATATCCTTCTTACGGCGACCAGTACTGAACGCAGTACTCCAGATGCGGTCGCACCATCGCCCTATACAGCGGGAGGATAACTTCCTTGGTTCTGCTCTGTTCGCACCCACACGCTCTAACGTCAGCCCTGTAGCTCCGGACTTCCCCACACCTCCCCCCTTGGTTGCTATTATTTTAAATATTATAGCAGCTGCGGTGCTGTATCCACCAGATTAAACTTCTAACCTCGCCCTTCCCCGGAACTCTTCATGCAGCACCGCCCGTCTAGGCAGGAACAGGAAGTCACTGCTGCATGAAGAGTTCCGGGGTAGGCCGAGGCTAGAAGTGTCATCTGGTGTACGCGGCTGCTGGAACATTTAAAATAATAGTGATCCAGGGGGCAAGCGGCAGGAAGGCAGGTGTGGGGAAGTCTGAAGCTGATGGTGCCACAGGGTCCTGCTAGGGGAGGGAGGAAGGAAGAAAGAGGAGGAACCAAAGCATCGGCAATTTTTGGCGAGGCCACAGCCCCCTGTGGTCTCCTCCCACACCCCTTCATTCTGACACCTATACCTTAGACAGCCTGCACATCAGACTGTGGCTCAGGGACCGATTACATTAGTGACTTCTATTCCGCTCGTACCTTGCAGTTCTAGGCGGATTACAGAGAAGCTAACTGGACATTTCCAGGAAAATTACAGTATAGGAATTAGGGTTACATAGAAACATAGAAATAGACGGCAGATAAGGGCCCACGGCCCATCTAGTCTGCCCACCTTAATGTCCCTCCCCTACCTTTGCCCTGTGAATAGATCCCATGTGCCGATCCCATTTGGCCTTAAAATCAGGCACGCTGCTGGCCTCAATCACCTGTAGTGGAAGACTATTCCAGCGATCAACCACTCTTTCAGTGAAAAAGAATTTCCTGGTGTCACCTCGTAGTTTCCCGCCCCTGATTTTCAACGGATGCCCTCTTGTTGTCGTGGGACCCTTGAAAAAGAAGATATCTTCCGCCGCCTCGATGCGGCCCGTAAGATACTTGAACGTCTCGATCATGTCCCCCCTCTCTCTGCGCTCCTTGAGCGAGTATAGCTGTAATTTGTCAAGCCGTTTTTCGTATGGTAGATCCTTGAGTCCCGAGACCATCCGGGTGGCCATTCTTTGCACCGACTCCAGTCTCAGCACATCCTTGCGATAACGCGGCCTCCAGAATTGCACACAGTATTCCAGGTGGGGCCTCACCATGGATTTATACAATGGCATAATGACTTCCGCCTTACGACTGACGAAACCCCTTCGTATGCAGCCCATGATTTGTCTTGCCTTGGACGAAGCCTGCTCCACTTGATTGGCAGACTTCATGTCCTCACTGATGATTACCCCCAAGTCTCGTTCTGCTACCGTTTTTGCTAGGATCTCGCCCTTAAGGGTATAAGACTTGCATGGATTCTGGCTGCCCAGGTGCATAACTTTGCATTTTTTGGCATTGAAGTTGAGTTGCCATGTCCTAGACCATCGCTCCAGTAGGAGTAGGTCATGCATCATGTTGTCGGGCACTGAATCTTCGTCTGTTGTGCATTTGCCCACTACATTACTCAGTTTGGCGTCATCGGCGAATAATGTTATTTTACCTCGAAGCCCTTCTGCCAAGTCTCTTATAAAGATGTTGAATAGGATTGGGCCCAAGACTGAGCCCTGTGGTACTCCACTAATCACCTCCGTCATTTCAGAGGAGGTGCCGTTCACCACCACCCTTTGGAGCCTACCTCCAAGCCAGCTCCCAACCCATTTCGTCAATGTGTTACCTAATCCTATAGAACTCATCTTGCTCAATAACCTGCGGTGTGGTAAGCTATCGAATGCTTTGCTAAAGTCCAGGTACACGATGTCCAGGGACTCCCCAATATCCAGCTTCCCCGTTACCCAGTCAAAGAAGCTGATCAGGTTGGATTGGCAGGATCTCCCCTTAGTAAATCCATATTGTCGGGGATCCCGTAGATTCTCCTCATCCAGGATCTTATCTAATTGATGTTTGATTAGAGTTTCCATTAGTTTGCTCACTATCGATGTTAGACTCACTGGTCTGTAGTTTGCTGTCTCCATCTTTGAGCCTTTCTTGTGGAGTGGAATGACGTTAGCTGTCCTCCAGTCCAACGGGACGCTGCCTGTACTAAGGGAGAGGTTGAAGAGCGCGGACAGTGGCTCCGCCAAGACATCACTCAGCTCCCTAAGCACCCTGGGGTGCAGGTTGTCCGGCCCCATTGCTTTGTTAACCTTGAGCTTTGACAGCTCACCGTAGACACTGCTGGGCGTAAACTCAAAGTTACTAAACGGGTCAACTGAGCCAACCCTTGTCTGTAGCTGAGGGCCGAGCCCTGGCGCTTCTCGGGTGAAGACTGAGCAGAAGTATTCATTTAATAGTTGGGCTTTTTCCGAATCCTTTTCCACATAGTCTCCGTCTGGTTTCCTAAGACGTACAATCCCGCCTGAGTTTTTTCTTCTATCACTGATATACCTGAAGAAGGATTTATCTCCCTTCTGGATGTTCTTTGCTAGAGACTCCTCCATGAGGAATTTAGCCTCCCTGACTGCTGTTTTGACGGCTTTTGATTTGGCCAGGTAGTCTGCTCTAGAGTCCTGCTTCCCTGATTGTTTGTAAGAGATGAATGCTTTTTTCTTCTCCTTGATCAGGTCTGAGATCTCCACAGTAAACCACTGTGGCTTATTGTTCCTTCGCCGTTTACTTACTGATTTTACATAGCGGTTTGTTGCTTCTTGTATGGTTGCTTTCAAAGTCGACCACATGTCTTCCACGTTATTGGTTTCTTCTTGGCTTTGTAGCGCCTGGTGAACGAAGTCTCCCATTTCTTTGAAATTTGTGTCCTTGAATTTGAGGACTTTGGTTAGTGTAGTAGATTTAGTGAAACCTTTCCTGATATTGAACCATACCATGTTGTGGTCACTGGAGGCCAATGTGTCGCCCACCGAGACCTCTGTGACACTTTCTCCATTGGTAAGTATCAGGTCCAGTATTGCCTGATCCCTTGTCGGTTCCAACACCAGTTGCCTGAGGCTTGCTCCTTTCATAGAGTTTAATAGCCTCCTGCTGCTGCCGGAAGCAGAGGTAAGTGTAACCCAATCCACATCAGGCATGTTGAAGTCACCTAGCAATACTTTGTCCGCACGCAAGGTGATATTTTCTATATCTTCGATTATTTCCATATCCAGGTCATCCTGTTGTCTTGGGGGTCTGTAAATTACGCCAAGATACAAGCATTTGTCCTTTCCTCTGGCCAAATTAACCCAAAGGGATTCCCCAGTATACTGGACATCTGAGATCCTCGTGACCTTAATGTCATCTTTAGTATATAATGCTACACCCCCTTCCTTCCTACCCTCTCTGTCCCGGCGAAGCAAGTTGTAACCCGGTATGACCATGTCCCACCCGTGGGAGTCTGTGAGCCAGGTTTCGGATATCGCCACCTTACAAAGAAGATAGCTGGACATTTCCAGGAGATTTGCAATTTAGGGAGCTGTATACATGGTTGATACTTTGGAGAGAAAAAATTACAAGAGAGGGTGAGACTTTGAGGGGGGATTTACAAGGGAGAAGAAAGGACAAGAGGAAGAGTTAAGATATCTGGATAAATTTTTTGAATAGCAGGGTTTTGATTCCTTTTCGAAATGATTTGAAGTTGCTCGTTGTTGTCAGCAAGTTGGAGGTGGAGTGGTCAAGTTTCGCTGCCTGCGTTGCTAGTAGGTTGTCAAATATCTTCTTGAATGGAGGGTAAGTAAATGGGGTATGAGTTCTTCTTTGTCTAGTAGTAAGGTTCTGATTTAGGCGGTTGTTTAGATAAGTGGGGGCAGTGCCATTTAAAGCTTTGAATAATATACAGTATAGTTTGAATTGAATTCATGCTTGTATTGGTAACCAGTGTGAGTCTAGGTAGGCAGTGGTGATGTGGTCATATTTACTTAGCGAGTAGATCAATCTGAGAGCTGTGTTTTGTACAGTCTGTAGTTGTTTTATCATGTATGCAGGGCATGGTAGATGGAGGATGTTGCAATAGTCCACTAGACCTAGGACTAGGGATTGGACTATGAGCCTATATTGCTCTATTTCGAAGAATTTTCTTATTTTTCGTAGATTTCTCAAGGTTAAAAATGCTTTCTGGGCGATCTATCGGGCCGATCAGTCTTCCTCTCCCTGACGTCAATTCTACCGTTGGAGAGGACGTTCGAGCCAGCCAATTGCTGCCTGGCTGGGTGGAACTTCCTCTCTGACGGCAGAATTGACGTCGGTGAGAGGAATGCTGGTCGGCCCGAAGCAGGCAGAGCATGGTGCGGCGGCGGCGATGGCTTTGGGGCCTGTTATCCATTGGTGGCAGTTTGGGTCCTGTTCCCCGATGGCAGCGGCAGTGGCAGTGGCTTGGGGAAGGGCAAGGAGAAAGAAAGAAAGGGGGCAGGCAGGGAGAAAGAAGGAAAGAAGAGAAACAGAAAAAAAGAAAGGGGGCATGAAGAGAGAAAGATAGAAAGGTTAGGGAGAGAGGAAGAAAAAGTTGGGGGCGGGAATGAGGTGTGGAGGAGCATACAGGCTGAAAGAAGGGAAGAAAGATTGGATGCATAGTCAGAAGAAGAAAGTGCAACCAGAGACTCATGAAATCACTAGACAAGGTAGGAAAAATGATTTTATTTTAAATTTAGTGATCAAAATGTGTCTGAATTTATATCTGCTGTCTATATTTTACAATATGGTCCCCTTTTACTAAACCGCAATAGTGGTTTTTAGCGCAGGGAGCCTATGAGCGTCAAGAGCAGCGCTGGGCTTCAGCACAGTTCCCTGCACTAAAAACTGCTATTGTGGTTTAGTAAAAAGGAAGGGGGTGGGTATTTGTCTATTTTTGTATGGTTGTTACTGAGGTAACAGTGCATAGAGTCATCTGCTTTGATCTCTTTGAAAAAATCCCGGAATAGGAATGATAATTAACAATTCTATGCGTACAGTGTGCGTTGTGTTTTTTTAAAATTTTATTGTTGGTAGATCATTTTGACTTGGTCATTTTAAAAGTAGCTTGCAAGTCAAAAAAGTGTGGGCACCCCTGGTATAGGGTATTTGGTGGCATTAATTTCTAATTCTGAAATGGAAGGGGTTTTGGCCTTTTTGAGCAAAATAAATTTTGTTTTGTCTGAGTTTAGTTTCAGTTTGTGGTCTATCCATTTTTCCACTGCTTCTAGTGTTTTTTTCAGTTTTTCTGTTGAGGTGGGATCTGGAGAATCAAAGGGGAGGAGTATGGTATTGTCATCTGCGTAGCTGAAAGATGTTACATTTAGGTTATCTAGAGTGGTCCCAAGGGAGGATATAAAGTGGTTGAAGAGTGTAGACGACAGTGGTGACCCTTGTGGAACTCCACAGGAGTTAGACCATGGTTCTGATTTAAGATCGTTTGATTTTACTCTGTAAGTTCTTGATTTAAGAAATCCTTGGAACCAGTTGTATACCCTGCCTGAGATCCCTATGGCTTCAAGTATCTGTAGTAGTATGGTGTGGTCAACCAGGTCGAATGCAGCAGAGAGATCAAGTTGAATTAGCAGCATCCTTCTGCCTTTGCTTAGGTGCTGTCGGGCTGTGTCTAGTAGAGTTGCTAGTAGTGACTCTGTGCTATGGTTGGATCTGAACCCTGATTGTGAGGGATGAAGTAGGTTGTGATCTTCCAGGTAGTTAGTGAGGTATCCTGCCACTTTATCGTGATCCTGCCACTTTATCGCGCAATGGTGCGCCCACATCTGGAGTACTGTGTCCAGTATTGGTCACCGCACCTCAAGAAAGACATGGCAGTACTCGAGGGAGTCCAGAGAAGAGCAACTAAACTGATAAAGGGTATGGAAAACCTCTCATATACTGACAGGCTAAAAAAGCTGGGGCTATTCTCCCTTGAGAAGCGAAGACTTAGAGGAGACATGATAGAAACCTTCAAGAGCCTGAAGGGCATAGAAAAAGTGGACAGGGACAGATTTTTCAGATTATGGGGAAGCACAAGTACAAGGGGGCACTCGGAGAAATTGAAAGGGGACAGGTTTAGAACAAACACTAGGAAATACTTTTTCACCCAGAGAGTGGTGGATATGTGGAACGCACTTCCAGAAGCTGTGATAGGCCAGAACAAGTTACATGGCTTCAAAGAAGGTTTGGATAGGTTCCTAGAGAACAAGGGAATTGAGGGGTACAGATAAGGATTAAGGATAGGGATAGGAGTAGAGATAGGTTATAAAAATAGTCAAGGACCACTGCTCAGGCAATGGGCCTGATGGGCTGCCGCGGGAGCGGGCCGCTGGGCACGATGGACCTCTGGTCTGACTCAGCGGAGGCAGCTTCTTATGTTCTTATGAAAACTAGTCCTTCTATTATTTTAACGTAGATTGGTATTGAAGCGATGGGTCTGTAGTTGGAGGGGATATCTATTGGGCCTTTATGATCTTTAACAATTGGGGTGATTATGATCTCTCCTAGGTCCTGTGGGAATAGACCTTCCGTGAGCGTGGTTTGTATCCATTGCATGAGGCTAGCTCTAAATTTGGGGGAGGCATTTGTTATCAGATATGTGGGACAGTTGTTCAGGTCGCATGATGCTTAACTGTATTTTTTGTAGAGTCAGTTCATGTCAGACCAATGTACTACTGGGAAGTCGGTCCAGTTTCTGTCAGCTGCTATGGCTTCTCCTATTGTAGGGATTGTTATTATCTTGTCGAGGTGGCTGCATGTGTTGGTGAAGGTGGTCCTGATCTTAGTAATCTTGGTTTTGAAGTGGTCTGCAAGTTGGGTTGCAGTTGGTGGATGGTTTCCTTGTGTGGCTAGGAAAGGTTTGGTATCTGTGAGGTTTTTTACTAGTTTGAATAGTTTTTTGTGGCTAGGGCCTCCAAGCCGACCAGTTTGGAGTAGTAAGATTTTCATTTTTCCTTGAGTTTGACCTTATATTGTTTTATTAGGCTTCTCCATGCTATTTTAGTGTGTTCTTGGTTCTTTTTTTTCCAGTCTCTTTCTAGTTGTCTGCAATGCTTTTTGAGTTGGAGAAGTTCAGTGTCAAACCATTTGTCAGACGGTCTGCAGATTCTGTATTTTGATTTTACTGGTGCTAGCTCATTCAGGATTGTTTCACTTAAGGTTCGCCATTGGGATATGAATTCTTTGGGGTCTATGGTATCGATTGCGAGGTCTGCTTTGTCCCAGAATGTGGTGGGTTCGATTTTTTGGCGAATTTTGAAGGGGGTTTTGTGGGGTTGATGTTTGTTATTGCATTGGGCCCAGTTGATGTTGAAGGTATATTTATAATGGTCTGACCAGAGGGAAGGGTTCCAGGCTCCTTTTGTGATGTAGATTTCAGGTGTGTCATGTATGCATGTCAGGTGGGTCATGTATGCAGCGATATCTAGTTGGTGACCTTTGTCATGTGTTGGTTGGGGGTTAAGAATCTGGTAGATTAGTGCTTTGAGGTATGATAGTATATTTTCAACTTGTTTGGAGGTGTGGTCTTCTAGGTGGAGGTTTATGTCTCCAAGGAGCAGGTTATGTGTTGACGTTAGGGAGTTCTAGAAGATGAAGTCTTCGAGTATTTGTTTTTTGGCGATCCATTTTCCTGGTGTTATGTAGCAGAGAACGCAGGTCAAGGTACTTTTGTGTGTGTTGTCGGATAGTTGGCAGGCTAGAAGATCCAAGTGGGGAGTAGAGTATTTGTCTAGAACTTTTATGTTGAGGTTGTTTTTGACTAGGATGGCCAAACCTCCCCCTTGCTTTTTTTATCGGCAGACCATCTCTAATTTGTATCCCTTGGGGCAGAATTCTGTTATGCAGGGGTCTGAATCGGAGGTAAGCCAGGTTTCGGCTAGGAATAGGCAGCCTAGCTGTTCTTTAACTATCCAGTCCTTTATTAGGTCTGCCTTTGGGCCTATCGATCTAATGTTCATATATGCACACGCAATTGAGGTGTATTTTGTATGGGGATTGGAAGTGTATTTGGGGTGGAGGAGGTTTCTTGGTTGAGGATGGGGGTTGTGGGCTATTGTCCTTGATTTAGGAGGTGGTCTTTTCCCCCAACTGGGAGGGATGCACCTTAGCACAGCTGGGACGAGGATGCTGGCATGCAACGTCCAGAACGTCATAGACTTGGCTTTAAACTGAGAAGAAGGGGAAAGCCGATAGTCGACCTGACCTCGACACATCGGACATCAGTACCTGACAAAGGTACTGAACTGGGACAGTGTAAAAGAGGACTCGGGTCTGAGGGTGTATGGGTTGAAAAAGGACCTAAAGACGCATTGCAGGGATCGAGGGCACAAATGGACCAGGTAAGCGGCACCAACACAGAACAACAGGAAACAGAGGGGCAAAGTCATTGTGAAAAAGAGCCCAGGACGGAGTGGGAACTAGGAGAGCAGGAGGCGCAGGGGAAACAGGCAGAGGACGTCACACACACACAACAGGAGGAGGACGAAGCTCAGGAGCTGGCAAACCATGAGGGAAACTACAGGAATACCAAAGCACAAGGGAAACAAAAAGAGAGGACTAAAAACTGGGTCTTAAACTGCCTATACACAAATGCTAGGAGCCTGAGGGCCAAAATGGGAGAACTGGAAATCACAGCCAGCAATAAGGACCTAGACATAATTGGAGTCACAGAAACGTGGTGGACCGAGGACAATCAATGGGATGTGGCCATACCAGGGTACAAACTATACAGGAAAGACAGGACACATAAAAAGGGTGGAGGAATAGCGCTGTACATAAAAGACTCCATACCATCAGCCAGGACGGAAACAACAGTACGGGCGGATGGCCTGGAATCACTATGGGTTAAGCTACAGGAAGGAGCAGGAGCAGACATTAAACTGGGTCTGTACTACCGCCCACCTGGACAACCGGAAGAAATCGACCAGGAGATGGAGGCTGAACTGAAGCAGGTATGCAGAAGCGGAAATGTGGTGGTGATGGGGGACTTCAACCATCCTGGGATAGACTGGAGTATTGGGCACTCAAACTGCGCAAGAGAGACAAAATTCATAGAAGTCACGAGGGACTGTTTCATGGAGCAGCTGGTCACGGAACCAACAAGGGGCGATGCCACTCTTGACCTAATCTTCAACGGACTAGGGGGGACAGCAAAGGAGGTGGCGGTATTACCCCCACTAGGTAACAGCGATCACAACATGATCCAGTGCAGGCTTGAAATTGGATCATCAAAGGGGAAAAGAACCACAACGACGGCACTCAACTTCAAAAAAGGAAATTATGATGCCATGAGAAAAATGGTGGGAAAGAAGCTCAAAGGCAACATAGGGAAGAAGGAATCCGTAGAAAAAGCCTGGACCTTATTCAAGGAGACTGTGCACAAAGCACAAAGCATATGCATCCCCAAGTTTAGAAAAGGGTGCAAAAAAAATAGAACAAAAAACCCAGTGTGGATAACAAGTGCAGTGAAGAAGGCGATAAGCGACAAGAAAGCATCGTTCAGAAAATGGAAAAAAGACCAAACAGAGGAGAACCAAAAAGGGCACAAAGAACACCAGAAAGAGTGTCACCGAGTGATTAGAAAAGCAAAAAGAGAATACGAAGAGAGACTGGCAAAGGAAGCAACAAACTTCAAGTCGTTCTTCAGATACGTCAAGGGGAAGCAACCGGCGAGAAAAGAAGTGGGACCATTGGACGATGGAGACAGAAAGGGAGTTGTAAAAGAAGAGAAAGAGATAGCTGACAGGTTAAATGAGTTCTTCACGTCAGTCTTCACGATGGAGAATATAACCACCATTCCAGAACCCGAGGAGATCGTAATAGGAGACCAAGACGATAAGCTGGTCTATTTAGAGGTAAGCCAAGAGGATGTACTCAAGCAGATTGACAGACTAAAGAGCGACAAATCGCCGGGTCCGGATGGCATTCACCCAAGGGTACTCAAGGAACTAAAAGACGTAATAGCGGAGCCACTTCGACAGATATGCAACCTATCCTTAAAAACCGGAGAGATCCCGGAGGATTGGAAAATAGCAAATGTCACGCCCATCTTCAAGAAGGGCGCAAGGGGGGACCCGGGAAACTACAGGCCGGTGAGCCTGACCTCAGTCCCGGGAAAGATGATGGAGGCACTGATTAAAGACAGCATCTGTGAACACATCGAAAAAAATGGGCAGCTAAAACCGAGTCAACATGGCTTCTGTAAGGGTAGGTCATGTCTCACAAACTTATTGTACTTCTTTGAGGGAGTGAACAGCCAGGTGGATAAAGGGGAATCTATAGACATCATTTACCTTGACTTCCAAAAAGCCTTCGACAAGGTGCCACACGAGAGACTGCTTAAAAAGATATGGAACCACGGGGTACAAGGGGAGGTCCACCGATGGATCAAAAACTGGCTGGCAAACAGGAAGCAGAGGGTTGGCGTAAAGGGACACTACTCAGACTGGAAAGGGGTCACGAGCGGAGTTCCGCAAGGGTCGGTGCTGGGACCGCTCTTGTTCAATATCTACATAAATGATCTAGAGGCGGGAACTAAGTGTGAAGTCATTAAATTTGCAGATGACACCAAACTATACAGCAGGGCTCAAACCAAGGAAGACTGCGAGGATCTCCAAAAGGATCTAACGCAGCTGGAAAAGTGGGCCGAAAAGTGGCAGATGAGCTTCAACGTGGGGAAATGCAAGGTCATGCACGTGGGGAAAAAGAACCCGATGTTCACATACAAAATGGGGGGAACACCACTAGGGGTTAGTAACCTGGAGAGAGACCTGGGAGTGATGGTAGACGCAACACTGAAGGCATCGGCGCAATGCGCCACAGCCTCTAGGAAAGCAAACAGAATGCTGGGTATCATTAAGAAGGGTATTACAACCAGGACGAAGGAAGTCATCATGCCGCTGTATCGTGCAATGGTACGGCCGCATCTGGAGTACTGTGTCCAGTACTGGTCGCCGTACCTCAAGAAAGACATGGCGGTACTTGAGGGAGTACAAAGAAGAGCAACCAAACTGATAAAGGGAATGGAAAATCTCCCATATACCGACAGATTGAAGCAGTTGGGACTTTTCTCCCTGGAGAAGCGAAGACTTAGAGGAGACATGATAGAAACCTTCAAGATCCTGAAGGGCATAGAAAAAATAGACAGGGGCAGATTTTTCAAATTAAGGGGCGCCACAAGTACAAGGGGGCACTCGGAGAAATTGAAAGGGGACAGGTTTAGAACAAACGCTAGGAAGTTCTTTTTCACTCAGAGGGTGGTGGATACATGGAACGCGCTTCCAGAGGCTGTTGTAGACAAGAAAACATTAAATGGTTTCAAAGAAGGTTTGGATAGATTCCTAGAAGAAAAAGGGATTGGGGGGTATAGATAGGTATAGACCATTGCTCAGGCAATGGGCCTGATGGGCCGCCGCGGGTGCGAACCGCTGAGCAGGATGGACCTATGGTCTGCCTCAGCGGAGGCAACTTCTTATGTTCTTATGTTCTTATGGGTGAACGTTGAGCAGTCTATCAGATTTCTCGGTGAGTGGAGTTTTCTGGATGGTTGAAGATGTCTGCAGGTTTCTGTCAAAACTGGGATAGGGGATATATAGTACCCTGTTGTTTTCCAATTTGTTAGAACCAGGAAGAGTAGTAAGAGGACTTCCATTAGTTTTGTTGTGCGGGGTGTCATTTTGTTGTTGTGAGAGGAGGTAGTTCTGTCTCTGCCTGGGAGCTGGACACGGGGTATAGACTCTTGAAAGGTTTAGAACTATATTGGAGGTTATGGAGAGGGGGGAAGAGGATGGCTCTCTTCCGCTCTCTTGTGGGCTCTTTGAAGGTTGGTGGATTTGAGCCTGAGGTGTTTTTTTTTTCTGCGTTAGAGTCTAGGGAGAAGAGTAGAAGTCGTCTCCTTACCTCTCCGCTCTTCTAGACTGGGACAGTAGCTAAGTTCTCTTGGTGGGTTCGATGCAGGGCTGGTGGGTCGTCTGCTGGAGTAATTCGCGTTTTCTAGGTCAGCATCCTCTGTCTCTTCGCGCTGTCGCTTTGCAAAGGTGCGTGCTAAGGTGCACGCTCCTTTGCCGTGCACTTAGCCGGTGCCCCGAACAGCTGTGCGCCGTTACTGCCGCTCGGATTTGAAGAAAAAGGTAAGTTTCCTCTCCCGGCTGGCTGTGGAGAGGAAGCGGAGCGGAGCTCTCACGCCCGGCGAGCAGGGGTTGATGGCCTTCCTCCTGCAGCGGTGTGGACTGGGCTCCCACCGCTCGGATTTGAAGAAAAAAGTAAGTTTCCTCTTCCATCTGGGTGTGGGGAGGAAGCGGGGTGGAGCTCTTCCGGCTGGCTGTGGAGAGGAGGCGGAGCAGAGCTCTCAAGCCCGGCGAGCAGGGGTTGATGACCTTCCTCCTGTAGCAGCGTGGACTGGGCTCCCGCTGCTCGGATTTGAAGAAAAAAGGAGCAAGCTCCCGATCCCTTGGGAGCTTGCTCACTCCAGGTTCTTCCGCTAGTGGGTAGAGCGTAGGCTGAGCAGTTCTGTGGAGATAAACTGGGATCATAGCCAGAGTGCGTTCCTCTGCCAGGCATCTGCGCGGAATGTCAGAGGGTGGTGGAGGTCTCTGGCTGTGGTGGTCAGGCCGGTTTACTGAGGCAAAGGATCTCCCTGTGAGCTATTTTCAGCTCTGTCTACAGTTTCTCTCATTCAGAACATGTCACAGTGTGTACAGGTTGCAGTGTGTGTACAGGTTGCAGTGTTTCCTGTCAGCACATGTTTCTGTGGGTATAAGCTAACAGCTTGAATCAGAGATTTGGGGGCGGTGTCTTTAAAAAGGGGGGTTTAGGTGGTTTCTCTGCATGCCCTATACTCTCCTTAAAATCCTAAAATCTCTTTTTGAGGGTTCAATGTGGTTTTACCAGACTATTTTTAGTCAAAACAGGCTCTCAGTGGCCATCTTGGATTTTTCGAGATTTGATTTTAAAGTTATTTTTTATACTTGCTAGCTTCATTTTTGAAAGAAAGCCACATAGATGACCCTCTCAAGGCAGGACGCTATGGATTCATGCTTAATTTGCGGTGAATGGCTGTTGGATGCGCAGCCATATTCTATATGCACTGCAGCCCGCAAGGGGTGAAAGGCTTATCCAGATTCGGTGCCTTTGACTTCCATGGAGGGTCTTCTAGAGCCTTCTGTCCCAACTCCCATGAAAATGATATCGGGCCCTGGGGATTGTGCAGGCGATGCTACGGTGAAACGCCAACGCATCCTGGGGCTAAACCTGGTAAATCTAACAAACTGTCCCCAACTGGAGTGCAGGGATTGGAGGATGGGTTTTCCCTGAATTTTGTTGATATGCTTTATCAGTCATAATTGAAATTTTAAAAAGTCTCTGCCTGTCTCCCATTGGCCTCTGTGTCGGACACAGGGACCCCTGCGACTGTGGTCCAGGGTTTTTTCTTTTGCCTCCCATAGGGGTGCTAGCAGGTAAGCAGGTAGTGCCCACGGTTGCGCCAGATTCACTTTCTATATCTCCGCTTTCGCAGGAAGGTGGCACGGCAGCCACAGCTATGGCAGATCTGGCAGTTCTGAAGGAACCCCTGCATTGGGGGAGGATCCCACCGTGTGCAGATTTTTCAAGCACATGCTTATTGATTTGATCTCTGAATCTGTACAGTCTGAGCTGCCTGTCACTGCAGCTCATAAGTGACCAGATGCAACAATCCGCCTCTTTTCCTGATCATCCTGACATTGTTTAGATTCTTACAAGAGACTCCTGAGGAAATCTTGCGCTGTGCTTAGTCCGTGGAGAGGCTTTATTCCCTAGCCTGTAACAAGTGCTTTAATTCCCCGAAGATGGATTCCTCGATGGTGCAGGTCACCAAGCGCACTTCTTTCCCCAGTGTGGATTTTGTCTTTAAGCATCTGTTTGATTTGGCAGCTGCTGGTGTTCAGGTGGCATCGGCCTCTTCTTGACTTGGATTGGATTTTATATTCTCGGGAGTGGATTATATGTCTGATGCCTTGTATGACATTTTGGAAAGTCTTGGCTAAGCTTTCTGCCTATTCTTTTTCAGCTTGCAGGATGCTCTGGATCCGGCAGTGGTCTGGTGATTCTTCTAAAGCGACCTTGAACTGGTTGCCCTTTAAGAGACAGCCGCTGTTTGGTCAGGGAATGGATGACCTTATGGCCAGTGTGCAGGGTCACAGGCCCAAGTCATTGCCTGTGAATAGATTCTGCCCTTCCAGGGGTTCAGGGCATTCTAATTTTCATCCCTTCAGGTGATCTTGTCCGTACTTGGGCCCGTCCATTGGACAGCAGTCCTCTTCATCTGCCAGACTGCACTTTGGCAGGTCCTGATGCCAGCAGTCCATGGGAAGTTGGGTGGTGGCTCCAGAAAAGAAACAGTTTTGACACCAAGCCAGTGTCTCCTCCCCCTGCAGATGGAGGGGGAGTGGTTGTCAGCCTTTCTGGCAGAATGGGTCTTGAGGTTCTCATGGATGGCTAAAAGTTGGTTTCTCTGTCCTCTGACTGAATATTTTCTGGATTTTCCTGGGGCTGACTGTTCCTGTTCAGGGCCAGTGGGCACCGATTCAACTGGCTCTTCTCTGCTTCGAGAGTCATCTCCATCATTGAGCCATGCCATAGCAGTGGCTTATGTCAACCAGCAGGGGGGATGGGGAGCCCCTCTGAACGTGGAGGCTCAGCTTCTTTTCTGGTGGGTGGAGAAACATCTTGTGGCATTGTCAGAGATACACATGGCAAGAGTGAACAATGTTCAAGCAGACTTTCTCAGTCTGACGCTGAATCCTAGAAAGTGGTCCCTGTTCCAAAGAGCATTCGAGTGCATAGTAGATCAGTGAGGGTATCCCATGTTCGACCTCATGGAAACTGCAGCCAACAAGAAAGCTAATCAATTCTTCAGTCGTCATCGCAAGGCTGTCAGCAAAGGCCTGGACAGTTTGGTTCAGCCCTAGCCAAAGGAAGGTCTCCTTTATGTCTTTCCTCCATGGCCAATGATAGGGTGTCTGTTGAGACAGATAGCGACCCACATAGGTCCAGTGATTCTAGTTGCACACGATTGGCCATGGTGGCTGATATTTATTTATTTCTAAGATTTCTAGACCACCTAACACTAAGCGGTTAACAACTGAAAATCATTCATAATAAATCATAGACAATACATTTACAAAATGCATTCATGTTACTTTGCAATTACATAGTAATATCATCATCCTTCAATAATATTGAAAACTCAATAAAGTTACAAAGTTGCTATCCCATTAAATAAAATACAACAATCATGGATTAAAATTCTCATTGCTCATTGCTCCAGCAGGATCAGGGGCTCTGGCTACTTTGTCATTCTTGCCTTCTCTCACAGGGTCCAATTGCGATGCAGGATCCAGACCACTTACTCTTGAGTGTGCGGCTTTACCTAACTGGGGCTATACTTCGGCTGTGATTTCCACTTTGCTTCACAGCAAAAGGAAGTCCACAGTGGCGGCCTATGCAAAAGCTACGTGTTATCAGGCCTGGTGTGCCCTGAGACAGGTGGATCTGTCTCTCTCTTCAATTCCTCGGTTCCTGGAGTTTCTGCAGGATAGTCTGAAGAAGTGTACAGAGCTCAGTGTACAGATTGCCAGTCATTTGTATAGGGGCCCTCCATCTTTTAGGGGCTCATTGGCAGCTCATCCGGATGTAGCTCATTTTCTGCGGGGCACTCTATGGCTTTGGCCTTCGTTGTGCCTTCCCTGTCTGACCTGGAATCATAATCTGTTTTTGTTCTCTGGCTCATCCACAGTATGAGCATCTGGAGCATGATCAAGATGGTATTTCTGGTAGATATTACCTCAGCCCAAAGGATCTCAGAACTCCAGACTCTTTTCTGCAGGGATCCCTTTCTGCGTATTACGGATTCTGCTGTAATGTTCTTTTATAATCTGTTTTTAAATGTACATCGCTTAGAATGTTTTAAATAGGCGATCCATCAAAAATAAAGTGAACTTGAACTTGAACTTGAACTTGATGCTATGTATTGTTCCTTCCTTTCTTCCGAAAGAGGTTTCCTTCTTCCATGTGAATCAGAAGTGTGGCTTCCTGCTTTTGCTTCCTCTAGTTTAAGGGAGCAGGACTGGGTGTTACGGTCCTTGGACATGTGCAGACTTTTATTGCGGTATCTGGAGGTCATTATTGAGTTTTGCCTCTCTGACTACCTGTTTGTTCTGGCAGGTCCTGTTGTATGGGCAGGACCTGCCAGAACAAACAGGTGGTCAAAAAGGCGTAACTCGTTAGTGACTTCCAGATACTGCAATAAAAGTCTGCACATGTCCAAGAACCATAACACCTGGGTAGGCTAGCTTCTTAGGCTACCATTTCCAGGTGGATTTAATTGGCCATTTCTGTGGCTTATGTGGTGTTCAGAAAGAAGCCCCCCTCGAGGTGCAGGCTCATTGAACCTAGGCAGAGTCGTCGGCTTTTTCTCTGGATGAGGTTTACAGGGCCGCTACCTGGTCCTCCTTATATACATTCACCCAGTTCTACAGAATCGATGTGACGGCTAAAAAGGATGCTGCTTTTGGTGCCTCTGTTTTGGCAGTGGGCTTATCAGTCCCACCTTGTATTTTTGGAACTACTTAGTTACTGGTCCCAGAATAAAGTGGGATTGTACAAGAACAAAACATTAGGGGCCAGATTCACTAACCTCCCTTTTCCCATCCATTCCATGGGTTATCCGTGGCTGGGCGCCTGATTCACAGTGTGTCCGCATGCAAAGTAGGCCGATTGGAGTGAAGAGCCGGCTGTTGACGGCCTCCACTAATAGACCACTCGACACTCTTTATGCTGGTTAGAATAATATAAATTTAATAATAAAACAGTAACAGCTTACAAGAATAAATCTTACAGCATACAGAGTAATAGAGCATACACCAGGCTGGCCAGACTGATGGAGAACTTCAGATAAGTTCTAACCCTATGGTCCAATGAGCTTTATTTTATATGTTTCTGACAGCTCTGGCCCACATTGGTGCATGTTACATTTCACATTTTTATTGGTTAATTACATTCGTCATTACACTTATTAATCTATTGATTGGTTAACATAATGAGTGATACTGTGTGTCACGCCTTTTTCACTAGGACTGCTCTGCTTTTCTCGTAAATGTCCTTTTAATCTACCAAGATTCCCTTTTTAAACACCTGAGCCTAACAGTTTTAGCTTTGTGGTTGACTTTCTTAAGTTTCACATCTTTATTCTTATGATGCTTTTAGCAGATGGCCATGCTGACTTGGGTGAAGGATCCCTTTTTCACAAGAATTGTTATTTCCCAGCTTTGCCTTCTGTTTGACCTTGCTCTTTTCAAAAAAGCTGAAGTGTGCCTTACAGAGCTGACAGCTTTTAGTCAGAGTGTGTCTTCAGCCATTTTAATCTCTCAGCAGCCATTTTAGGCCATTCTAGGGGTCTTTCAGTGGTCTTTTCTTCACCTGTGCTTTCCTGCACAGGGTTTCTCCTCCCCTTCCTTCCTCATTAGGCATGCCCCCACCGACTACATAGATCCCTGAAGATGGTCTGTGCATGCTCTCTGCTGGAATTTACTTTTTTAAACTTTTTTTACTTTTTCGCAAGCCCGTAGTTTTAACTCATTGGTTTAAAGCAGGGCTGCACTGCGGCATGTTCTAGAACTTAACAGAACACACCATAGTGCAGCCCTACTTTAAATCCATGGGTTAAAACCACGGACTCGTACTGCTGAAGACTGCTCTCTCAGGATAGGTTCAGGGCTGCATTTGACTTGTAATCGCTCCCTCCCCTCCAAACTACATATCCCGGTTCGATCAAGCATCTGAAAAAACAGAAGCATAAATTTTAAAAAAGTACTTCATGAAGTTCAGGGAGGGAAACCAACTTCACTTTTCCTCATCATGTCTTCATGCTGCATCGGCCCAAAATACCCCCCGAAGCAGCATGTAAAATCTCTGTCTTATCAATGGTAGAGAAAGAGCCGGCAGTGGGACGGGCAGCTCGTGCCACCTGTCCAGAGTCCAGACCTCTCTCAACTATACACCACAGGATCACGAAAAAAATGACAAACACACAATTAAACCGTCAGGCAACATGTTGATGCATTGAGAACTCTCGAGAGGAGGATATATTTTTCATCAGGGGAAGGGGAGGACACTTGTTTTTTGTGTAATTATTCTTCATTATTATTATTTCGGTGAGCTTTTCTTGCTCTGTGATGTGACGCAGGAGGGAGTGTGCGCTCTCTCTCTCTGCTTTCTCTTTCGCTTTACCATGGCAGACCTGGAGAAAATCCACGCTGGCGGCACCCAATACATATAAGCACATAAGCACATAAGCATTGCCTCTGCCAAGTCAGACCATAGGTCCATCATGCCCAGCAGTCCGCTTCCGCGGCAGCCCCCCAGGTCAATGACCTGTAGTGATCTATTACTCAAGAGCATTTTGTCTTGTATAGTAACCCTCTAATTGTACCCCTGGATTCCCTTACCCTTTAGGAACTCGTCCAATCCCTTTTTGAAACACAAAACCGTACTCTGCTCAACTACCCCTCTGGAAGCGCATTCCAGGTGTCCACCACCCTCTGGGTGAAGAAGAACTTCCTAGCATTTGTTCTGAACCTATCTCCCTTCAAATTTTTTGTGTGTCCTCTAGTTTTTGTTGCCCCCGCCAGTCTGAAGAATCTGTCTCTCTCTACCTTCACTATACCCTTCATGATCTTATAAGTTTCTAAAATATCCCCTCGAAGTCTCCGCTTTTCCAGGGAAAAGAGCCCCAGCTTCTCCAGCCTCTCAGCATTCGAGAGGTTTTCCATGCCCTTTATCATTTTTGTTGCTCTTCTCTGGACCTTCTTGAGTATCGCCATATCTTTCTTTAGGTATGGCGACCAGTATGACAAGAAAATTGTGCTACCTGAACCAGGGAGCTATCAACTTATAGGTGTTGTCAGTTGTGAGGCAGAGAGCAGAAAAGTCAGCAGAGACATGAGCAACTGATCCTTAGCAGTCGCTTGTTTTGAGATCAGCCAGCACAATCGGTGTTCCTTCATTGGTTTAGTGAATCGCTGCCTTCCTCCTTATGCATGCATTTCCCCTCATTTGCATGTGCAGATCAGATCAGGTGCTGACAGGATCAGCCAGAAGGTTAGTGAATCGGGGGTCGCAATCCAGTCGGGACACGATCGGTCAGCTTAGTGAATCTGTGCCTAGGTTCTTACCTTTGCTAATCTTCTTTCCTGTAAAGCCACACTTTATTCTGGGAACCCGCCCTATGATTTGCTGATTGTCTCCCTTTCCAAATACTGGTAAACTGGATTTCTGTTTCTGACTAACCTTTCTAAGAGTGTCATCAGAATGGGTTTAGCACTTAGTTTGGAAGGTCCCTGGTTCAGGTGCCCCTTTTGATAGTGTAGCACAGTTTTGTTTCCTAACCTGTTCTCGTTTTGCATTGTTGCTGCTTTGCATTTGTTGATATGAGCAGAATTGATTTACTTGTCGGGGAGTTCTCCCCATTCCCCTCTCTCTTCTTTTGGTACTCTACAGATGTTCCTGGCTGCTTGTATACTGACTGAGGAACTGGCACAGTGATGAGGTATGAGGGGGAGGGGTTTAAGTCTCTGAAATTCTGATGCTTCCTACAAAATCCTGGCGGTAGAGGGAAATAATCGACTGGTCCCAGATTAAAGTGTGGATTTAGAAGAAAGAAGATTAGCAAAGGTAAGAACATAAGAAGTTGCCTCCGCTGGGGCAGACCAGAGGTCCATCCTGCCCAGCGGTCCGCTCCCGCGGCGGCCCATCAGGCCCACTGCCTGAACAGTGGTCTCTGACTAATTTTATAATTTACCTCTAATCCTGTCCCTATAACCTTACCTCTACTCCTATCTGTACCCCTCAATCCCTTTGTCCTCTAAGAACCTAATCTTTCGATATTATTATTTGTTATTTGGTTTTATTTTTGTTTTATAGATGCATAGAAACATGATGGCAGATAAATGTCAAATGGCCCATCAGTATGCCCATCTGCAGTAACCACATGCTGAACAGAGTTTTTATCCTAACCCTGCTCTTAGATGCACAGGAATAGAAATTTAAAAAAATCCAAAAATTTAGCATTGTTTCAATTAACCAATCTACAATTTAATAAATGTTTCCAACGGACCCCAGACTTCTTTGAATTTTCTTATTTCCCACTTGTTCCACATACATTCTCTCATACCTATAATATAAGCACGTTTCTCACCAAAAGGATAGGTTTAACCAGTCATAATTTTTCCAATTCCTGGTTATCATCTGCATAGCAACCCCTGTCATAATTAAAAGAAGTCTGCTTTTATGTTTGTCAACTGGATTCTTCGGTTTCAATAATGTTCCAAATAAAACCATCCAGATAGTGGGCAGGGTATAAGGTATTTTGTTTTTTATATTTATGCAATTGTAATGCTATTAATTGTTTATATCTGTATATTTATTTGTATCCACTTTTTCTTCAGTTTGGAAAATTCATAAAGATTTTTTTAAAAAGAACATTAGCTCTTCAGAAAGGAAATTTTAATAAATTTCAAGATGTGTGGGGCCATTAACAAATTATTACAATGAATACATATCATTTCCCTGGTTAGTACAAATGAAATAATGGGGAGGGGGTAATTTTTTTAATTTTCACTAGGTGCTTTGAATGAAAGGAAAGTCTTTATTATATGATATATGTGTTATGATATATTGAAGAGTTGGGGGTAATGGTGGACACGACAATGAAGCCGATGGCACAGTGCACAGCGGCTGCTAAGAGAGCGAATAGAATGCTAGGTATAATCAAGAAGGGTATTACAACCAGAACGAAAGAAGTTATCCTGCCGTTGTATCGGGAGATGGTGCATCCGCATCTGGAGTACTGCGTCCAATATTGGTCGCCGTACCTTAAGAAGGATATGGCAATACTCGAGAGGGTTCAGAGGAGAGCGACACGTCTGATAAAAGGTTTGGAAAACCTTTCATACGCTGAGAGATTGGGAAAACTGGGAAGAGGAGACTTAGAGGGGATATGATAGAGACTTATAAAATCATGAAGAGCATAGAGAGAGATGAGAGGGACAGATTCTTCAAACTTTCGAATAATAAAAGAACAAGAGGACATTTGGAAAAGTTGAAAGGGGACAGATTCAAAATGAATGCTAGGAAGTTCTTCTTTACCCAACGTGTGGTGGACACCTGGAATGCGCTTCCAGAGGGCGTAATAGGGCAGAGTACAGTACTGGAGTTCAAGAAAGGATTGGACAATTTCCTGCTGGAAAAGGGGATAGAGGGGTATAGATAGAGGATTACTGCACAGGTCCTGGACCTGTTGGGTCGCCACGTGAGCGGGCTGCTGGGCACGATGGACCTCAGGTCTGACCCAGCAGAGGCATTGCTTATGTTCTTATGAGTATGATTAATTATAGAATTTCAAGTGATATATTTAAGTTAAAATGATGTTACTTTTTGTTACACTTGATGTAAGTTATAAAAATGAATAAAGAATTTTAAAAAAAGATGCATAGGAATAATGATAATTGTACAAATATTTCCAATCAAATATTGTTTATTAAAAATTAACAGTAATCTTGTTTCAGAAGGCATTTGTACAATGGAGACACATTACAGTCAGATGTGTAAATGCACATTTTCTGAATAAAATGGTCTCAAAATGTTATTCTGCTGCATTCACTTATGTACTCTTGTAATGACCAACATTGCATCACTCCAATCTACCAAAGGTCAGAACATAAGAACATAAGAACTGCCATCTCCAGATCAGACCTTCGGTCCATCAAGTCCAGTGATCCGCACATGCAGAGGCCCAGCCAGGTGTACACCTGGCATAATTTTAGTCACCCATAACCCTCTATGCCTCTCGTAAGGAGATGTGCATCTAAATCCTAGAACGGTGGATTCCGCAATAACCTCCTCTGGGAGAGCATTCCAGGTGTCCATCACTCGTTGTGTGAAGCAGAACTTCCTGATATTTGTCCTGGACTTGTCCCCCCTTAGCTTCAGTCCATGTCCTCTTCTCCGTGTCACATTGGACATTGTAAATAAATTTTTTTCCTGCTCTATTTTGTAGATTCCTTTCAGTATTTTGAAAGTCTCGAACATATCCCCTCGCAGTCTACTTTTCTCACGGGAGAACAATCCCAGTCTCTTAAGTCGTTCCTCGTATTCCAAGTTCTCCATACCTTTTATTAGCTTCGTTGCTCATCTCTGCACCCTCTCCAGCAGTTTTATATCCTTCTTTAGGTTGGGAGACCAATGTTGGACACAGTATTCCAAGTGTGGTCTGACCATTACCCTATAAAGCGGCATTATAACTTTCTCCGATCTACTTGTGATTCCTTTCTTTATCATGCCTAACATTCTATTTGCTTTCTTTGCCGCTGCCGCACAATGTGCCGACGGTTTCAGGGTCCTATCTATCAGTACACCCAGGTCCTTTTCTTGTTCGCTCTTACCCAGAGTTGCACCTGACATTCTATACTCGTGTTCCTTGTTCTTTCTGCCAGCAGAGGCTCTACTTAAATTCCTATGCACCACTGCCAACAATTTATTTAAACAAAGAAATTCCTTTTAGCTCTTATAGATACCAGGCTTAAATAAAAGTTTTACAAATTATATATTTGTTCACAGTAATTTCTGAATATGCATAAAACATTATAATATACCCAAAGAAAACTCCCCTTCCCCAGTATCTAAGAATTTAAATCAAAACATTTCTCTGTCTTACAAAACTCATGCTCTTCAGAAACTGACAGTTTCAAGTTACAGCAGAGAAAACCTATATGACCCTCCTTAATGAGAATTCCTATACTAGAGCTTAAGAAGCCTGCCCTTCACAATATAGAGATGTGTTTAGAAGTAAACCAACACAATTAAAGAAACTTTTCACTTGCTTAATTATTATGAAGAAGAAAGCTGAAAGATTATTCTTCCCAAGACCTAATACAGTATTATAACTTTAAGGAATGTTACAATACTCAGACATCCAGCTCTCTACCATATTCCTAAACCAAAGGTCAAACTAGCTGACCTTTCTATATCCTGGGCCTGTCAAAGGGGTAACAGTGTCCCTGGCTTTAACTTAACCATTTCCATATGTTGCCTCGGGAATTCCCAAAACCTAAAATTTTGTATGCACATTTCATATGTAGAGACACCCCCAAAATGTACACACTTAATCAAACATATTCTCACACACATTCTGGGATCCCAAACATTCATACACAAGCAACATGTCATATTTTATCTCATATACGATAATTATTATCAAAGTACATTTAAGAGATCTTGGCTTCCTTCTATATCAAGTAATGGAATGTGAAATCAGATATTCTCTGAGATAGCTAACTCAGGAACATTTGTCATCAATTAAACCACGAGGATTTTTTAGGTGCAAACCTGAAATATTTTAGACAAAGAAAGACAGAAAGAAAGGAAAAAATAATAATAATAGTTTATATACCGTAGGACCGTGAAGTTCTATGCAGTTTACAATGATTAAAAGATGCTACAGATTGAGTAGAATTAACAAAGTTAAGGGTTAGTGATTAACAGCTCTAGAGATCAGTTGTTGTGGACTAGTATTGTATAGGTCAGTTACCTAAATACTTCAAGGGCAGATATGTTTTTAGGTGTTTCCTAAATTCCCCATAAGTAGTTGTTCCAGATCTTTACCCCATAATGCTGTTGATGATGTCTTTTAAATTTACATCCTCTAACGGTCTAACCGGTGGAGAAATAAAATTCAGATGTGAGCTTCTCTTATGTCTGTTGGTTGTGAAAGAGAAAAGGTCAGTTAAATATTTAGGGGCTAAACTGAATAGTACCTTAAATCATAAACATCCAAACTTGAACTTCACACGTGCCTCCATCGGCAGCCAGTATAGAAGTCGGTAGAAAGATGTTACATGATCGAACTTCTTCAACCCACAAAGTAGCTTGACCGCCACATTTTGCACCAGTTGTAATCGCGCATATTCTTCTGGGAAATTGCCAAATAGGTGATATTATAATAATCAAGTTGACACAGTATAAGGGATTGTACGAGAATCTAAATGATGAAACATCAAAATATGCTCTAATTGACCGAAGCATCCAGAGGGTGAGAAAACTCTTTCTAACCAAGGAGTCCACCTGGTCTTTCATGGTCAGGCTCTGATCCAATGTTACACCCAATACCTTCATAGTAGATTGAATAGGATAGCTAAGATTTTTGATGCACATTGATATATTATTGTCAAGTAGGTGTGGCGAAGCTACAAAAATTTTGTTTTTTCTGAATTAAGCTTTAGTCTGAATTCAATCATTCATTGCTCCATCAAATTTAGTACTACTGTTGCTTTAGGGGTAGCTTCTGAGAGAGAGGTAGTGAATGGGATAATGATCGTAAAGTCATCTGCATAGCTAAATAATATTATCCCCAGCTGAGACAATTGCACACCTAATGAAGACATGTAAACATTGAAAAGCAATGGGGATAATGATAACCACTGTGGCACGCCAAATGGATTGCTCTATGTATCAGAGAGATCGTGATTAAAATGTACTTGATAGGTGCGCGATATAAGGAAACCTCGAAACCAGCTTAATACCTCTTCTCTGATTCCAATTGCGTCTAAGCATTGTAACAGTTTCCCATGGTCCACCAGGTCAAAGGCAGAGCTCATGTCAAATTGCATGATCAGGGCGTTAAGGCCTTTACTAAACAAGAAACGCAAATTATCCAAGATAGCCGCAATTACTGTCTCAGTGCTATACAAAGGCCTAAAACCAGATTGAGTTTCATGCAAAAGAGAGAACTGGTCAAGATATTCCATCAATTGGGTTTGTACCAATCCTTCCATGATTTTTACAATAAATGGAATGGATGCTACTGGTCTATAGTTGGTTACTGATGCTGATGGTTCTTTACGATTTTTTGGAATTGGGATTATTATAATATGACCATTGTTAGTGAGGAATTTTCCATTTTTTAAGTTATCGGTTAAATAATTCAGCAAAGATAGTTTAAAGTTTAATGGAGCTGCTTTCATAATTTCTGCGGTACATGAGTCCAGAACACAGTATGATTTAGAGTACTTGTTTTATAATTTGATATAATTATTGCATTCTAAGTCTTGAAAGGAACTCAAAGTCATGTCCGCTGGTATTTCATTTCCATGTATGTTAGTTAATTGTCAATTGTGGAACAGTTATTTCTTAGTTTTTTGATTTTTGAAACGAAATGCTGTGCTAAATCATTTGCTGAAGGTAGCTTAATATTATGCATGAGCTGAAAGATAGAAGATTAATACCTCTACAAATGTGTTATATATACATATACCTAATTTCCCTTATGATCTTGCTTAATCCAACAACTAATTTACATAAAGAGAATATTATTACTTATTCTTACTACTAATCCCTAGTGTTTTTCTGGCCTTGGCTGCAATCCATTTTCAATTTTTTAATATCTTTGTACCTAACTTTTCATAGGCTCTTAATTGGGCAGCGCCCTGTCTACCATAAATACATTACTAACTAGATTTACCCAGAAACATATGAAAAGTAGGTATCTTGCATGTACCCTGCATACTATCCATTCCAGTACAGCATGCTACAACACCCCCTGCCAGAGAGCGCCACTCAATGCCTATCCTAAGTTTTCTTGAATTCAGACAGTCTCCATCTTCACCACCTCTTCAGGGAGACTGTTCTATGCATCTACTACCCTTTTTGTAAAAAAAAGTATTTCCTTAGATTACTCCTAAGCCTATCGCCTCTTAACTTCATATGCCTTCTCATTCCAGAGCTTCCTTTCCAAATGAAGGTATTTATTCATTCATCCATTCAATTTTCTATCATGTTCTCCCAGGGGAGCTCAGAACAGTTTACATGAATTTATTCAGGTACTCAAGCATTTTTCCATGTCTATCCTCTTAGGCTCACAATCTGTCTAATGTACCTGGGGCAATGGGAGCACCTCTAGGTTCACATTATGTATTATGCATTTCATGCTAGGAGAAGGGTTTCCTTATTGTACCTCTCCGGGCTTAATGCTACCAGTGGCCTCGGGCGATGCTTAGGCCCTGCTGTAATGTCTCTGGGCCCTGTTGATAAGGGAATTATTGCATTCTTACTGTCTTCAACTTGAGAGGAGGAACGGGAGGAACTCCACATGATCTTTAGAATGCAAGAAGGTCTTGCTCATGGGAATTCAGTGTGGTGGGAAAGGTGGTTATTTGGGTAAGATGTTTGGGAGACGTTACTTCCTACTTATTTTGATCTCTTTCTTGCTTTTTCCTCCCCGCACACCAGGTGCTCCTGTGCCTGTTGTGTCTGGCTTCGGGCTGTTGACTCATAGGAGGAGAATAGGCCATGGGCTGGGAGGGCCCTATTTTCAATTTTTTGAGATTTCTTTGCTTTTTACCTATTACCTAATGTCATTATGGTGAATCTCCTGGAAGGGGTACTCTCACCTGTTAAACAGCATAAGATTTTGAAATCCCTAACCGTCAGAAGGCTGATATAGCATTCTTGCAGGAAACACACTTGTCACCTATAGAGCACACCGAGTTCCATAGATGGTGGGTGGGCCACTTAATTGAGAGTAGTGCTGCCTGATTTCCAATTCGAATTGATTCACCAATTTATTTCAGGTGAATCGATTTGAATCAATTCGTTTCTGTAAAAAATCAGCCTTGCCAATTCGGAGCCCAACACTCCTCCCCGTGCCTTCTGGTCTAAAGCAGGAGCGGCAGTGCTGCTTCTTGCTGGCCATCCACTGTCGCTGCTGCTCCTACTTTAAGGGGCGAGGGGGGAGGGTCAATCTTCTTCAATGCAAGACCCGCACACCTGTCCAGATCTCTATTCCCCCCTGCGGGATCCAGTACTTACTTACCATGCTAGCTCCCCAACAGTACTGCACATGTTCACTGTCAGGGCTGCAGGCAGTGTTAGAAACACACTGCCTTCGCGAGCCCCGGAAGCTTTTCCTCTGCTCTTCGCCTGCGTTTTAGGTAAGCGCTTTCATTTTCTTCATTAAGGCTGTGCTCATTACTAGGGCTTATGCTTATTTTATGTTCTTTTTTGAAGGCTAGTAGTATTTCTAAACTTCATCTCTTGCTAGCTTGCTTTTAGTTTTCTTTCCGTTCTGTCTCCCCTATCGTTTTGCTTATGCAGGGCCGGTGGACAGTTTACCTCCCATCAGGTAGCAAGTTTCATTATATATCATCCATAATAATAAAAAGCTAAGCGCGCATGCGCTTTTCAAAAATCATGATTCCTGGTGGCGTGAGGTATGCTTCTGTGTCAGCCTCACGGCATCTGCACTAGCTGGAGGCGCGTGACTGTGCAGAAGACGCCGGTGACTCCTCCCTCCCACTGCTGCTCCTCTTCAAAGCAGCCTGCTGAGGTTCGCCAGCCGCTGTAGCGAACTTTGCAAGCCACTCTCCGCCTTCCCGACATGGGCTTGAAGAAGGAGTCGGGGTTGCCGCTGCCGCCACACACGCACGTCTTTCTACAGCCCCGCCCACCGCCATGAAGCAGGAGAACCTGCTCGATGATCTGGGCCGAGAGGTGAATGATGCAGCCCGAGCTCCAGTTCGAGGAATGGAGGGAGGGTAAGAATGGGAGGGGGTGGAAACGGAAGGGGTCCATGGGGCAGGCAGGCATTGCACAACAGGGGACCAGAGGGAGAGGGAAAGGGGGCTGCTTTGGGGGGAGGGGGGCAGACAGCAATCATCAGGGGGAACAGAAGGGGGCCACAGAGCACGCAGGAGAGGGAGGTAGACAGCAATCATCAGGGGGAAACAGAGGGGGGCCACGGAGCATGCAGACATGGCAAAACAGGCACGGGACAGGCAGGCATTGCACAACAGGGGACCAGGGGGAGAGGGAAAGGGGGCTGCTTTGGGGGGGCAGACAGCAATCATCAGGGGGGAACAGAAGGGGGCCATGGAGCATGCAGGCATGGCACAACAGGCACAGGGCAGGCAGCCATTGCACAACAGGGGACCAGGGGAAGAGGGAAAGAGGGCTGCTGTGGGGGGAAGAGTGTGCTGGGGCAGATATCAATCATCGGGGGGGAACAGAAGAGGGCCACGGAGCACGCAGGCATGGCATAACAGGGGGAAAGGGAAAGGGGTGTGCTGGGGGGCAGAAAACAATCATGCTTTGACCGGGAGGGGGGGAGACAGAAGGGGGCCACAGAGAGACAGGCAGGCATGGCGCAACAGAGAAATACAGGTAGGCAGAGGGGCCAGGGAGAGACACAGACAGAATGAATGACAGACAGACAGCGTCCAAGGAGAGAGAGACAAAGAAAAAAAACCCAGACAGACAGACATCTGCTCTAGCGCCCATTAATGTAACGGGCTTAAAGACTAGTTATATATATTTTAGTTTTTGAGATTGTAATCCCCTGATAGTTTCTCTCCCATCGGACAGTGAGTTTCACTTTCTTACAGGCTTTTGTCTTTAGCATTCTTGCTTCATCTTCTCTCTGGGGATTTATATCAGATTCTCTCCCATCGAGTAGTGTGTTAAATTTTCTAATATTCTCTTATTATTTAATTTGTAGTTGCCTGACTGGTTTACTCCCATCGGGTAGTGTATTTTTAGTTTTTATATTTTTGATTTGTTTACTCTGGGGATTTTAGATAATTTCTTTCATAGTATTTTCATGTTTTGCCCTTTTCTGCTTCCCTTTCATTAGCAGCACCGGCATGCAGGGATGGCATGGGAGAATAGACTTATGGACATGTGAGCAGGCCCAGATGAGTGGGATAGGCTGGAGGGAGAGAGATTGAAATGACCCACGAAGGAAGCGGTGGGACCGTTGAATGACCATGGAATAAAGGGAGCACTAAAGGAGGACAAAGCAATCGCCGACAAACTGAACACATTTTTTGTATCTGTATTTACCAAAGAAGATGTACACAGCATACCAGAACCCATGAGGCTTTATGCTGGAAACAAAGACGAAAAGCTGACAGGATTGAGAGTCAGTCTAAAGGTGTGTAGGCTGATTGATAGAGCGATAAATCCCTGGGACCAGATGGAATCCATCCGAGGGTCATCAAGGAACGGAAAGAGACCATAGCTGAACTGCTTCAACTAATAGCCAATATGTCAATCAAATCGGGAAAGATTTCGGAAGACTGGAAGGTGGCAGATGCAGGGAATTTGCTTCTTCCAGAGCAAAGCCGGCAGATGAGTCATCAGAGGACCTTCCTGCACCTCAGCGCAGCTGCCGACTTTACTCTAGAGCAGTGTTTTTCAACCTTTTTACACCCGTAGACCGGCAGAAATAAAAGAATTATTTTGTGGACCGGCAAACTACTAAGACTGAAATTTAAAAAACACATTTCCGCCCCGTCTTCGCAAGCTCAGTCCCCGCAAACCATCTGATCCCATCTGCATAAGTTTCAGTTATGATTTTATATTGAACATATTTTATTAAAGTATAAAAAGAAACAATATTCTGTACAATTGTCATTTTATAAATATAAATATACAGAGCAAGGACCAACAAAACCCCTGTCTCCCCTCCCCTTCACATATATCCCCTCTACTATCAAGAAAACTGAACAAGCCAAATTATTATAGAATGCTACACAGAAATATCATGCTAACAGAATACTGCAGTCACACATGACAGGAATAGTGTTAGGGGAATGCTCCCTGGTCCGAGAGAGCCCTAAGCCAGCTGGAAGCTAAAGAAGCACTGCCTTGGCTTTGCAGTCCCCAATTATGTCTCTAGCAGGATACATATTTCAAATCTGATATATTCTAACTAGTGTTTAAGCCCGTTAAAATAACGGGTGCTAGAGTAGATGTCTGTATGTCTGTTTTTTATTTGTCTCTCTCTCTCTCCCTGGACGCTGTCTGTCTGTCATTCTTTGTGTCTGTGTCTCTCCCTGGTCCCTTGTCTGTGCGTCTTTCTTTCTGTCTGTCTCCCTGGCCCCCCTGCTTGCCAAAGCAGCCTCCTTTCCCTCTCCCCTGTTGTGCAATGCCTGCCTGCTTCTTGGCCCCCTTCTGTTCCCCCCCCCCATGATTGCTGTCTGCCCCCAGAACAACCATCCCCCCAAAGCAGCCCCCTTTTCCTCCCCCCTGGCCCCCAGTTGTGCCATGCCTGCCTGCTCCGTGGCCCCCCTTCTGTTCCTCCCCCCTCCCTGATTTCTGTCTGCCCCCAGCACACCCCTCCCCCCAAAGCAGCCCCCTTTCCCTCTCCCCCTGTTGTGCAATGCCTGCCTGCTTCGTGGCCCCCCTTCTGTTCCTCCCCCTCCCTGATTGCTGTCTGCCCCCAGCACACCCCTCCCCACAAAGCAGCCCCCTTTCACTCTCCCTCTGGCCCCCTGTTGTGCCATGCCTTCCTGCTCCGTGGCCCTCTTCTGTTCCCCCCATGATTGCTGTCGGCCCCCAGCACACCCATCCCCCCAAAGCAGCCCCCTTTCGCTCTCCCTCTGGCCCCCTGTTGTGCAATGCCTGCCTGCTCCGTGGCCCTCTTCTGTTCCCCCCATGATTGCTGTCGGCCCCCAGCACAACCATCCCCCCAAAGCAGCCCCCTTTCCCTCTCCCCCTGTAGTGCAAAGCCTGCCTGCTTCGTGGCCCCCCTTCTGTTCCTCCCCCCTCCCTGATTGCTGTCTACCCCCAGCACACCCCTCCCCCCCAAAGCAGCCCCCTTTCGCTCTCCCTCTGGCCCCCTGTTGTGCCATGCCTGCCTGCTCCGTGGCCCTCTTCTGTTCCCCCATGATTGCTGTCGGCCCCCAGCACAACCATCCCCCCAAAGCAGCCCCCTTTGCCTCTCCCCCTGTTGTGCAATGCCTGCCTGCTTTGTGGCCCCCCTTCTGTTCCTCCCCCTCCCTGATTGCTGTCTGCCTCCAGCACAACCATCCCCCCAAAGCAGCCCCCTTTGCCTCTCCCCCTGTTGTGCAATGGCTGCCTGCCTGCTTCGTGCACTCAGCACAACCCTCCCACCAAAACAGCTCCCTTTTCTGGCTGCTCCAAGCCCTTCTTTTTTGGCTTCCCCTCCCGTTCTTACCTTCCTCTATGCATCCATGTTTCCTGCCACTGCTGCCGCTCCTGTTCCTGTTCAAAGCAGCCTGCTTAGGTTCATGGGTGGCTATATTGAACCTCGCAGGCCGCTCTCCATATGATAGCATGTTCCTTCTGACGCGATCGCGTCAGAGGGAACGTGCTTCCTGTGGAGAGCGGCCTGCGAGGTTCGCTACAGCCGGCCGTGAACCTCATCAGGCCGCTTCAAATAGGAGCGGCAGCAGTTGGTACGGGAGGGGGGAGTCGTCGACGCTGCTGCGGCGCAAGGGGATCGGGGCCATGCTGCCAGCGGGACAGCCCTCAGCCCTCTCCCTTCTCCTCTCGCGCGCTGTGGAGGCGATCGTTGGCTGGCTGCGGTCCCGTCTTGGAGAGGGCAGGGGGTGCTAGCGGCGTGCATGCCACTTGTCTTGCCTCGCGTGAGGCCAGACCATAAGCCGTGCATGCGCACTTCCTATATGTGCTACAGCTCACGGAAAACGGACCCACGCTTAGGAAGTGCGCATGCGCGGCTTACTGTTTTATTATATTAGATGACAAAATAGAAATAAAATGATTTTTTTTCTACCTTTTGTTGTCTCCGGTTTCTGCTTTTATCTTCTTTTCACTCTTTTCCTTCCATCGTCTGCCCAGTCTCTTCAGTCCAGCATCTGCCCATTCCATCCACTGTCTGCCCCTTCCAGAAACTGTCTCTCTCCCTCTGTCATCTCTCCTCTAGACCCCCCTTCTTTGGTCTGGCATCTGTTCCCTCATGTTCCCTTATGGTCTGGCATCTTTCTCCTTTCATCTCTCTTTCACTCCCCCCTCTGGTTTTTAGCATCTCTCTCTTCTCATTTCCTCCACTCAGATCTGATATCTCTGTCTCCTTCCATGTTCTCTGGCATCTCTCTCTCCTCTCTCTCTTCCCTTTCCTTCTCTGGTCTTACTTCTTTATTTTCTTCGTCCGTCTAAATTAAATTCGTTCTTACTATGCAGTCCTCAAATTACCTCTTTTCACTATGTATACCCACAGCAAGCCACCCCTTTCCTTCACCCCTCCACTATCTCACTAACTCTATCTTCTTCCCCCATCCAGCATATGTCCTTTTTCTTTATCCCTCCTTCCATCTAGTATGTGTTCTCTTTCTCCACTTCCATTCAGCATTTGCTCTCTCTTCTCCCCACTTCCATCATCTGCCCTCTTCTCTCTCCCCACTTCCATCATCTGCCCCTTCTCCCCACTTCCATCATCTGCCCCTTTCTCTCTTTCCCCCCACTTCCATCATCTGCCCTCTTCTCTACCCCCCTTCTCTCCATTTCCATCACCTGCCCCTTCTCTCTCCTCCCCCCACTTCCATCATCTGCCCTCTTCTCTCTCCCCACTTCCATCATCTGCATCTTCTCTCTCTTTCGCCCACTTCCATCATCTGCCCTCTTCTCTCTCCCCCTTCTCTCTACTTCCATCATCTGCCCCTTCTCTCTCTTACCCCCACTTCCATCATCTGCCCTCTTCTATCTCCCCCTTCTCTCCACTTCCATCATCTGCCCCTTCTCTCTCTTTCCCCCCACTTCCATCATCTTCCCTCTTCTCTTTTCCCACTTCCATCATCTGTCCCCTTCTCTCAATCTCTCCATCCACCACAGGCCCATCTTTCTCCCTTCCTCACCTTTCTGATTTTGGCAACAAGATCGGCAAGGCCCCCCCCCCCCCGCAAAAGTACTCAAGTTTGGCCTCCTCCCAGCATCAACAGAACTTCAGATCGGCAACAAGTGCTCAGTCAAAAGCTTCCCTCTGACTGAACTGCCTGGGCGGAAACAGGAAGCTGAGACAAGGGAAGCTTTTGACTGAGCACCTGTTGCTGATCTGAAGTTCTGTTGATGCCGGGAGAAGGAGGCCGAACTTGAGTGCTGTCGCGGGGGGCGCCGATGCCACTGAGTGCCGTCGCCGGGGGGAGGGCGCCAATGCCACTGAGTGCCATCACCGATGCCACTGAGTGCCGTTGCCGTTACAGCCCAGGAATTTTCCAGACCTGGCCGGCTGTGCACCCCCCCTAAGGCTGCACCCGGGCGGACTACCCCACTTCCTTGGTATGCCACTACGTTACTCAGAAGTGTTACAACGCTATCTCATGTTGAACAGACAAAGAGATATGGAAAAAGAAAAGTTAAGTGTATCTACAGGGACCAGTTGAAACGTCAACAACCCCATCTCCAGAAAATAGTATACCTCCCGACTCTGTGGTTCAAGAAGCATTAAACAGCATCAATAGGAAAAATGCTGACGTCCTTCTTAAGAAACTGTCAAAAAACAAAAGTGTTGCATCCTGGGATGGAAATGGTACGTTTTGTCACCACCTGTGCTTTTGCCGAGCAGTTTTAGGCAGCCTGGTAGTGACATATGACTTAAACTCTGGCATGAACCCCTTTGAAGTAGGGAAACCTTTCAAATAGGACACCCCTAGGCTATCACCTAGTGCAACCAGTGTGTGTTCCTTTATAGTAAATCCATTAGGCAGAATGGCTTCAATTAAAACTATAAGCTTTATTAGGCCACTGGCCTCAGCAACACAAAGTAATCCCGGTTCCACCGGTGGCATGAACTTTACAAATGAGAAAAGAATTCTTCAAAACAAAATATAATTCAATCTGCTCTAGGCTTTATCAAATGCAACACAGTCCTAGCATTTCTCTTCACCAGAGTCTTATAATTGTGTAGGCTATCTGCTATCAGAGTTCAAAATTCCTTCATTTTTAAATATGTCCAGTTGAAAATGGCTAGCTGGAAAATACTCAATAAGCTTGAGCTGTATTTACCAAGCAGCAATGGAGCAGTCTTCTAGTCAGCGTTTTATTTAAATTTCAAAGGCAGGCAGGAATAATTGCCTTTCACAGGTTTCCATAGCAAACAGATAACAGCTGTAAGCATGCACGGAGGTTTGAGTAACAAGACACCAGAGTACTTACAGGTTTTCTTTCTGCTTAACGTTTGGTTCAGCTAAGCTAAGGATTGTACAGTACTACATATAGGCTCTTGTGCTTTACCCAGCCATGTAATCAGGAAGCAAACCTAGCAGTTTCCAATATTAATAATAATAATAATAACTTTATTTTGTATACCGCCATACCCAGAGAGTTCTAGGTGGTTCACAGCAATTAATTAAGATTACAGACAATGAAAAAACATTGGAATTAACAATTTTTTTTTTTAGTGTACAGGTCTTTGGAGTTGGCAGGAGTATTCAAGAGTGTACAATAGGAATGTAAAAATTTATTTACAGGAAAAAACCGGTCATTGAAGTTAATTGGTTTGGTGGGTACAATAAGAGGGGTAGGTGGAGGTTCACGTGGATTGAGGGGAGTTGAAGAGGTGAGAGGGTGTGTTAGGGTGTGTTGAAGAGGTGAGAGGGTGTGTTACAACTCCTGCCATAACATTTCCCCATTTATCAGCGAGACAGCAGAGAAATAACAAAGTAAAAGAATTTTTCCCTTTGGACTCAGTTCTTATGCAATCTCCATTTGTTCAGGCTGTGTTTCAAACGGAGCACTACTCTCTTCAATCATCATAGGCTCAGGCATACAGAATTCTGCAGGAGGGTTCACCATCTGTTCTTCCTTCATGTCCCAATCAGACTCAGCAAACTGACCTGGCTGCTTCCAGGAAAGGACAGCCTCACGCTGGGCTCCCTGCCTCTGCACTGCTCCTACCTCGAGGGCTCTCCTGGTTCCTTCCTCCTTCCTCTCTAGCTCTCTACAAAGCCTCACTTTAAGCTGAGGGAAGAAACCACTCCCCTGTAGCTGCAGAGGGGGGGAAGGTTTCCTTCCCTCTGCATGTAACGTTTCTCTCAGGGAAAACTGCTAGTCTGCCTTCTGCCTCCCAGGCACTAGATAATGAGAAAGCAGAGATTTCTGCTTTTGCTTAGACACTACCTTAGGTAAAGCAAAGCTTTCTTGTTCTGTCTCCATGTCTTCCTCACTGCTTACAGGGTAGTCAGCTGACTTACTCCCTTGGGCACTGACCTGGTCAGCCCTTCTGCACCGGGGTTTGTATGTTTTACTATATTTCCCTGTGATAAACCTCGGGGATGCAGTAGGTTTGTCACAGTTTGTATACCAAGGAAAACCTATCGGTGGTTCTAACTTGCTAAACCTCATTTGCTGTGTTACACAGACCCACGCTCTTTCAGAGCAAAGAAGGCCCAAAGGTTGGGCGTTCATGCAAACCCTGGCTGAATTAAATATGCCTTCCAAGGTTGTAGGTAATGCTGCCAACATGTACTGTTACGCCTCAAGGAGAACCCAGCTATAAAAGGAGGCTCAGGGGAGATATGATAGAGACCTTCAAGATCATGAGGGGCATAGAGAGGGTGGATAGGGACAGATTCTTCAGACTGAAGGGGACAACAAGTACGAGGGGGCATTCGGAGAAACTGAAGGGAGATAGGTTCAAAACAAATGCAAGGAAGTTTTTTTTCACCCAAAGGGTCGTGGACACTTGGAATGCGCTACCGGAGGAAGTGATCAGGCAGAGTACGGTACAGGGATTCAAACAGGGATTGGACGGATTCCTGAGGGATAAAGGGATCGTGGGATACTGAGAGAGGTGCTGGGATGTAACACAGGTATAGAAAGCTAACCAGGTAATAAGTATAGAAACCCAACAGGTCGTGCATGTGCAAGACCGGAGGGTTAGGACTTCGATGGGAAGATAGGACTTCAATGAGAAACCAAGGTGGCAAGGGAGCCCCTTCTGGTGATTCAGACAGGTCGTGACCTGTTTGGGCCGCCGTGGGAGCGGACTGCCGGGCAGGATGGACCTATGGTCTGACCCGGCGGAGGCACTGCTTATGTTCTTATGAAGGTTGCTGAACTATATACGAAACCTACCAAGACCAAAGAACTCCTTCTTCATAAAAAATGTAAATTATTTCCCAATTACTGGTGGTTGAGTGTATAAAAACATATCTTAAATAAAATAATACTTGAAAATAAAATGAAAATAAAGACTGCAGACATTTATTTTGATTTTAAGGTTTACTTTTTTTTAAAATTTAGAAACAGCATGACATTCATGGTAGGAAATACAACCCTGTGGAGTATGAAACAGGTTTTGGCAAGATCTACACAAGACTTGTTATTTTTTACAAATTTCAGTACCATTTCATCGTTTTGCATTAAATCTTCAGAATGCATTTCTAAAATATTTTCAAAAGGTTGCCCTTTACAGCGATGATGTAAAAAAAAAACATACAGCAATAGCCACATGCCTCAGACATCAGGTGCTATAACAGTCTGTTATGATATAATACGGTCTTATAGTGTTTATTGAAAAAGTTCATAATGCTGTTAGGAAAGAATAAACTATCCGGCGGTTGTCCATAAGAATGCTGATTAGTCGATCCTTATCTTTGACAGCTGTCAATCATTTTGACATGAGTTGTACCAATCATACTACTAAGGTCACTGAACCTATGTTTGTTAGAGAGAGAATGTTCTACCAAATCTTCTGTAAGCTTCCCATTTTTGATGTTAGATGTATGTTCACTCAGTCTTGTACAGAGGTTCCTGATGATCATACCAATATATAATTTAGAACATGAACATAGAATGGCATAAATTACAAACTGTGTGTTGCAGTTGGAAAAATGAAACAGATGGTAAGTTAAGCACAGAAGCACAGAAGCATTGCCTCTGCCGAGTCAGACTATAGGTCCATCATGCCCAGCAGTCCGCTCACGCGGTGGCCCCCCAGGTCAATGACCTATATTAATCTAGTACTCTAAAGCATTTTGTGCTGTATAGTAACACTCTAATTGTACCCCTTTTCCTTCAGGAACTCGTCCAGTCCCTTTTTGAAACCCAAAGTCGTACTCTGCTTTACCACCTCATCTGTTGGATTTTCAAACTCTTTTCACTGTAAAGTTGATTCACAAATATTACAACTAGCCAGATGGAAAGAATTTGGAAAAAAACAGGAGAACTGGCAGACCGTAACAAATGGAGAGCTAACATAAAAATCTACAAACAACTGATAAAAGACAAACGTAAAGCATTCTACTCTACTAAAATCTAAACTAAACTAAACTAAACCTTAGGTTTGTATACCGCGCCATCTCCGCAGCGCAGAGCTCAGTACGGTTTACAGAGTTAAGAGGCAAGGAACTACAATGGGGGGAAATAGGAGAGGGACTAAGGAGATAGAGAGGGATAGGATACTGGAGAGCGGGAGGTGATTAGATTTTTGAAAAGAGCCAAGTTTTCAAGTGTTTGCGGAAGGATTGGAAGGAGCTTGAATTTCTGAGCGGGGATGAGAGGTTGTTCCAGAGTTCTGTGGTTCTAAAGGGGAGGGATGTTCATCATGCAATGGTTCAAAAGGAATCAATACAAAAGATCTGTTCAACCTGATCACGAATTTATTCTACACCACTCGCTACACTATACCCATACACAACATTAAGTTACCCTCTGTAAATGATTTAGCACTGTATTTCGATTCGAAAATTAAAAACCTAAGAAACATCTGTTCAACAAATGACCCTAGTAATCATCAAATAGTTAACAAACGAGGAAATGAAATACCAGCAGACAATTGATCTGGAGTTCCTTTCAAGACTTAGAATGGAATAATTATACCAAACTATATAACAAATACTTTAAATCTTATTGCGTTCTGGACTCATGCCCCCCAGAAGTTATGATGAAAGAAGCGCCATTAAAATTTAAACTATCGCTGCTGCAATACCTAGCCCATAACCTAAAAATGGGAAGTTCCTCACTAATAACAGTCACATAATAATAACCCCAATCCTAAAAAAAAATAAAAAATCATCAGCTCTAGTAACATAGTAACATAGTAGATGACGGCAGATAAAGACCCGAATGGTCCATCCAGTCTGCCCAACCTGATTCAATTTAAAAAAAAAATTTTTATTTTTTTAAATTTTTCTTCTTAGCTATTTCTGGGCAAGAATCCAAAGCTTTACCCGGTACTGTGCTTGGGTTCTAACTGCCAAAATCTCTGTTAAGACTTACTCCAGCCCATCTACACCCTCCCAGCCATTGAAGCCCTCCCCTGCCCATCCTTCACCAAACGGCCATACACCAACACAGACCGTGCAAGTCTGCCCAGTAACTGGCCTAGTTCAATATTTAATATTATTTTCTGATTCTAAATCTTCTGTGTTCATCCCACGCTTCTTTGAACTCAGTCACAGTTTTACTCTCCACCACCTCTCTTGGGAGCGCATTCCAGGCACCCACTACCCTCTCCGTAAAGTAGAATTTCCTAACATTGCCCCTGAATCTACCACCCCTCAACCTCAAATTATGTCCTCTGGTTTTACCATTTTCCTTTCTCTGGAAAAGATTTTGTTCTACGTTAATACCCTTCAAGTATTTGAACGTCTGAATCATATCTCCCCTGTCTCTCCTTTCCTCTAGGGTATACATATTCAGGGCTTCCAGTCTCTCCTCATACGTCTTCTGGTGCAAGCCTCCTATCATTTTCGTCGCCCTCCTCTGGACCGCCTCAAGTCTTACGTCTTTCGCCAGATACGGTCTCCAAAACTGAACACAATACTCCAAGTGGGGCCTCACCAATGACCTGTACAAGGGCATCAACACCTTCTTCCTTCTACTGACTACGCCTCTCTTTATACAGCCCAGCATCTTTCTGGCAGCAGCCACTGCTTTGTCACACTGTTTTTTCGCCTTTAGATCTTCGGACACTATCACCCCAAGGTCCCTCTCCCCGTCCGTGCATATCAGCTTCTCTCCTCCCAGCATATACGGTTCCTTCCTATTATTAATCCCCAAATGCATTACTCTGCATTTCTTTGCATTGAATTTTAGTTGCCAGGCATTAGACCATTCCTCTAACTTTTGCAGATCCTTTTTCATATTTTCCACTCCCTCTTCGGTGTCTACTCTGTTACAAATCTTGGTATCATCTGCAAAAAGGCACACTTTTCCTTCTAACCCTTCAGCAATGTCACTCACATACATATTGAACAGGATTGGCCCCAGCACCGAACCCTGAGGGACTCCACTAGTCACCTTTCCTTCCTTCAAGCGACTTCCATTAACCACCACCCTCTGGCATCTGTCCGACAGCCTGTTTCTGACCCAGTTCACCATTTTGGGTCCTAACTTCAGCCCTTCAAGTTTGTTCAACAGCCTCCTATGAGGAACTGTATCAAAGGCTTTGCTGAAATCCAAGTAAATTACATCTAACATATGTCCTCGATCCAGCTCTCTGGGCACCCAATCAAAAAATTCAATCAGGTTCGTTTGGCACGATTTACCTTTTGTAAAGCCATGTTGCCTCGGATCCTGTAACCCATTAGATTCAAGGAAGTACACTATCCTTTCTTTCAGCAACACTTCCATTATTTTTCCAACAACTGAAGTGAGGCTCACTGGCCTGTAGTTTCCTGCTTCATCCCTGTGACCACTTTTATGAATAGGGACCACATCCGCTTTCCTCCAATCTCCAGGAATCACTCCCGTCTCCACAGATTTGTTGAACAAATCTTTAATAGGACTCGCCAGAACCTCTCTGAGCTCCCTTAGTATCCTGGGATGGATCCCGTCTGGTCCCATCGCTTTGTCCATCTTCAGTTTTTCAAGTTGCTCATAAACACCCTCCTCCGTGAACGGCGCAGAATCTACTCCATTTTCTCGTGTAACTTTGCCAGACAATCTCGGTCCTTCTCCAGGATTTTCTTCTGTGAACACAGAACAGAAGTATTTGTTTAGCACATTTGCTTTCTCCTCATCACTCTCCACATATTTGTTCCCAGCATCTTTTAGCCTAGCAATTCCATTTTTTATCTTCCTCCTTTCACTAATATATCTGAAAAAAATTTTATCTCCCTTTTTTACATTTTTAGCCATTTGTTCTTCCGCCTGTGCCTTCGCCAAATGTATCTCTCTCTTGGCTTCTTTCAGTTTCACCCTGTAGTCCTTTCTGCTCTCCTCTTCTTGGGTTTTTTTATATTTCATGAACGCCAACTCTTTTGCCTTTATTTTCTCAGCCACTAGGTTGGAGAACCATATCGGCTTCCTTTTTCTCTTGTTTTTATTGATTTTCTTCACATAAAGGTCCGTAGCCATTTTTATCGCTCCTTTCAGCTTAGACCACTGTCTTTCCACTTCTCTTATGTCCTCCCATCCTAACAGCTCTTTCTTCAGGTACTTTCCCATTGCATTAAAGTCTGTACGTTTGAAATCTAGGACTTTAAGTATCGTGCGGCTGCTCTCCACTTTAGCCGTTATATCAAACCAAACCGTTTGAAGATCGCTACTACCCAGGTGAGCACCCACTCGAACATTAGAGATACTCTCTCCATTTGTGAGCACCAGATCCAATATCGCTTTTTCCCTTGTGGGTTCCGTCACCATTTGTCTGAGCAGAGCCTCTTGAAAGGCATCCACAATCTCCCTACTTCTTTCCGATTCCGCAGACGGAACATTCCAGTCCGCATCCGGCAGGTTGAAATCTCCCAACAGCAGAACCTCCTCTTTCCTTCCAAACTTTTGGATATCCACAATCAGATCCTTATCAATTTGCTGCGATTGAGTCGGAGGTCTGTAGACTACACCCATGTAGATAGAAGTTCCATCTTCTCTTTTCAGAGCAATCCATATCGCTTCTTCCTCTCCCCAGGTCCCTTGCATTTCGGTCGCTTGGATATTGATCTTTACATAGAGAGCTACTTTATGTAAAGATGTAACCAACTAAAGACCAGTAGCATCCATTCCATTTATTGTAAAAATCATGGAGGGATTGGTACACACCCAATTGATGGAATATCTTAATCAGTTCTCTCTCCTACATGAAACTCAATCCGGTTTTAGACCTTTATTCAGTACGGAGACAGTAATTGCGGCTATCTTAGACAATCTGCGCCTGTTGTTTAGGAAGGGCCTCAATGCCCTGATCATGCAATTCGATATGAGCTATGCCTTTGATCTGGTAGACCATGGGAAAATGCTACAATGCCTAGACGCTATCGGTATCAGGATGAGGTGTTGAACTGTTTTTGTGGCTTCCTTATATCCCGCACCTATCAGGTACGCTTCAATCATGATCTCTCCGATACCTGGAGCAATCCATCCGGTGTGCCACAAGGGTCACCGCTATCCCCACTGCTTTTCAATGTCTATATGTCCTCACTGGGCTTGCAATTAACCCAGCTAGGTATAAAATTATTCAGTTACGCAGATGACTTTACGATCATCATCCCATTTGCTAACTCTATCACCAAAACTATTCCCAAGGCATCAGAAGCTATAAATGAGATGGAACAATGGATGACAGACTTCAAGCTCAAAATAAATTCAGAGAAAATGAAATTCTTCGTTACTTCGCCACATCCGCTTGACACCAAAACACAATTATCCATTAACGAACTTAGTTACCCTATTCAGTCTACCATGAGGATACTGGGTGTAACTCTGGACCAATGCCTAACCATGAAAGACCAGGTGGACTCCTTAATCAGAAAGGGTTTTTTCACTCTCTGGAAACTTAGATCCATTAAATCTTATTTCAGTACGTCAGCATTCAGAATCCTGGTACAATCCCTCGTACTAAGTCAACTTGACTACTGTAACATCGCATATCTAGCAACTTCCCAAAAGGACATGCGACGTTTACAATTAATGCAAAATGCAGCGGTCAGACTATTCAATCACGTGACACCTTACTACCGGCAGTTACACTGGCTACTGATGGAAGCACGCGTAAAGTAATCGGAGCTTATTAGTTCAGTCATCCACTATAATAAAACCCTTAGCACACATGCACACTTCAAACTCGATGGGTCTGTGATCCGTGGCACCGTGCCCGCCTCCGCTGATTTCCTGCTCCGATCTCCGATGCCGATTCACTTCCTGCCTTCTGAATAGCTGCCACTGCCGGGACGCCTCTTCTTCTCACCTCCGGACCAGCAGCGGCAGCAGCATGCAGTTTCAACAAGCAGCCATGGGCCATTTGTTAGGCTAGCCTACTTCAATAATGCGATCCAAGCCAGCCTAGCAAAAGCCCCAACGCTGCCCGGCCTAGCGGATGCTGGACAGGGAGAGCAGGGAAGGGAGAAGGGGCACTGCTGGACAGGGGGAGCAGGGAAGGGGTGCTGTTGGACAGAGGGGAGTTACAAGAAGGGAGAAGGGCTACTGCTGGACAGGGGGAGCAGGGAAGGGGTGCTGCTTGACAGGGAGGCGGTAAAAGGAAGGGAGAGAGACAGAAAGAAAGACAGACAAAGAAAGAAAGGAGGTAGGGAGAGAGAAAGAAAGAAATGCCTAAGTCTACACATCTATTCTAGCACCCGTTAATGTAACGAGCTAAAAAACTAGTAGCTTATATTATGCTTCTTCAATCAGTTTTCTGTTTCATTTTCTTTTTAATATATTTTTCTTTTCTTCATTTATATTCCAAGCCTGGTATTCAATGTTAAATGCCTTTAAATTGCAACTAGCAAGTTGGAAGTGTGAACACACCACTCGAGCATTGATAGACCATTTTCCTGAAATGCCAATCACCTGATATACCTCTCTACAACAAGTTGTTCGCTGGCAGGTTTCACTATGCCAGTGGAGTGTTTTGAAATCCCAAGTTCGAGTCTCCTGAAGCAGATCTCGAAATGTGGCTGCGTTGGGATCCCTAACCATGCTTAAGATAAGTGATGGTATCTTCTTTTGCTTGCTAGTTACAATTTAAAGGAATTTAATGTTGAATATCAGGCTTGGAACGTAAGTGAAGAAAAAAATAAAATATAAATATTAAAATATATAAAAAAGAAACAGAAAATTGATTGAAGAACCATAATATTTGCTATGACTGGACTAATAGGCTCTGTGAGAATGGCAAACACCCTCCATTAGAGCTAATCATCTCTAAGCATATGGGAGCGACAATCAAGCTGTTTTCATAAAATTACTGTTTCATAATTAGGAGATAAGTTGTGAATAGTTGCATACATCCATCTTTAGCATTAACTTTTAACATTCAACTTTCTTCCATTTTTCTGATTTCTTCTCAAAATCTACTTTTCCATGTCTTCTTTTCCCATCTATCCATGTGTACCATCTCCTCCCTGTTTCTTCTCCCCTACTCCCATCCATAAGAAGCATTTCTTATTATCTCTTCCCTGTCACACCCATTGCTGTGTACCATCTCCTCCCTCTGTCTCCTCTTCCCCTCCATCCCTTTGCACCATCTCATCCCTCTCCCATGGTCAAACATCTCTGCCTTCCTCCTCCCCCCTCATATGGTCTGGCATCTTTCTTCTCTCCTTCCCATAGCCTGGAATCTCTTTCCTCTCCCATGGTCTGGCATCTCTCTCTCCCCCTTCCTTCCGTTCTGCAGTCTGGCATCTCTCTCTCTCCTCCTTCCTATTTCAGTAAGCTTTCTTTGGGTCATCTCTCCCTCCCAGTGTTACATTTCTCTCTCCCTCCTCTCCACCACTTATCATGTCCATCAATTCTCCCTCTTTCTTCCTTTCCCTATTTACACCATCTCTCTGTCCCTCTCACGCCACATACCTATGTTCAATAATTCTCCATTCCTTTTCCCTCCCCCACTGGCAACATTTATTTCTCTCCCTTCCCACTACTCCACCTGTGCAGCATCTCATTTCCTCCTTTCCTAACCCCCAGCCAATATATTTCTCCTTCCCAACCCTCCCAGTATATGCAGTATCTGTCTTTCCCAACCCCCTGTGCATCTGTCCTCTCTGCCTTCCCAACTCCCTACCCCCTGCACCCAGCCTCTCCCTTCCAGGCTCTGTACCCAGCCCTGTTCCCTATCAGGCTCTGCACCCAGCCCTCTTCCCCCATCAGGCTCTACATCCAGCCCCTCTCCCTACCCCTGTCAGGTTCTGCACCCAGCCCCTCTCCCTCCTGTCAGGCTCTTCACCCAGCCCCCCTCGCCTCCCTCCCTCCCAGGCTCTGCACCCAGCCCCATCCTCCTACCTCCTCTGGTGATCCAGAGGTGCAGCAGGCAGGAGCACACTTTCTGTGCTCCTGCCCTGCTGCTAACCTGGTCGGTGGTGGCTGGTTTCTTCTGCCGCTGAGCGGCAATGAGCAGGAGCATGCTTTCCCATGATTCACAAGAATTCATGGGAGCCAGTCAAGAAGCTACTGAGCATTGAGCAAGAGCACCAAAGCCTGCTCCTGCTCATTGCCGCTCATCAGCAGAAGAAACCAGCCGCCATTGACCAGGTTAGCAGTGGAGCAGGAGTGCAGTAAGCATGCTCCTGCCCGCTGCACCTCTAGACCACCAGGGATAAAAGTGGCAATTTTTGAGGAGGCCATGGCCCCTGTGCCCCCCCCCTCCCGTTCCGGTGCCTATGAGTTCCTGTATGCAGTGGGGAAAGCCAAGACTAGATCAATCCTTTCAGGCAAGTGTGGAACCAGTTGGCAACTTTGTTTCACTCTGGAGTGGTTAATTATTATAAGAGGAAGAATACAATTGTTTATATTGGATTCTATTAAATTGAATAACGTGAAAAAATATGTGCGAGATCTACTTTTACAAGAGAATAAAAGAGAGGTTTTTTCAAAAATAATGATTTAATACATGCTTTTTTATGTCAAGATTAGATTATAATATAGATTATAAGATTATAATATTTATGCTGATCTTTCAAAATTTAATATTAGATAACTACAAACTTCACAAAATGCTGCGCTAAAATTACTAGGACATAAAAATAAATTGGGTTACCCTTCTTTTTTTTTTACACTATTATTGGTTGCCAGTCATTTTTAGAATTTGATTTAATATTCAATAATTTTTATTGATTTATAATAAAAATCATGGCATATAATAAATCTTATAAAGAATATTATGCCAACATAATTAATACAAAAGTACAGAAAAAGAACAAAAATCAGTAATCAATCTGTTTGTGAAAGTTAACAATAAAAGACAACAACATGAACATAAGAAAAGAAACTTAAAATAACATTAATATATCTACCAACAACCTCCCATCACACCCACGTCCCGTCCCATCTCTCCAAACCCCCCACCTTCAAAGTCCCAAATGCTACTAAATATGCTTCACTTCCCGATTACAAATGCAATGAGTTCATAACAAAACTTTGTGCTCTAGCTGATAGCTGCTGGATAAAGGGTTCCCAGGTCATCCAAAACTTACTTTGTTGTTTATAGAAGGGGAAGTTGCCCTAGCTTCCATAAGCATAAGAGCATGAAATGCTGCCCTCCATTGCCAAAAAGAAGGTGGACTTTCCTCCAACCAATGTTGCAAAATACATTTCTGACCCACAATAAAGGCCATGAGACACAATCCCCTAACCCTCTTCTTAAAAGTCCCATCCCATTGAAGAAACAGCATCATCTGGGGAGAAGGAGACAAGATCTGCGAAAGAACAACTCCAAGAAAAGCACAAATAACACCCCAAAAATTCCTAATTCGAGGATACAACCAAAAAGCATGACCCAAAGTATTATCCGATTAATGATGTAAGCTCTCGTAACCACTCAAAAAAACTCTATAATAGGTACTAGAAATTGAAGAAACCCCTAATTGAAGAGCCTTCTGTATGACAGCCTCCCCAATCTCCATCCCCAATTCCTCAGTCCACTTAACTGCTATCCCTCTATAACTCTTACATGAATATTCAGAATCAAGGGCCCTTTTAAAATAAGAAACACAGGGTAGAATTTCTTGTCCTCCCCCCACAAAAGAAAATATATATTTCATCAAGGAATCTGCCCATCTTTGAATAGGACCTGATCCATCTCTGAAGGAAATTCCAAATTCCCCACTATTGGAAGAGAGTCAGTTTGTAATCCCCTAATTTGCCACACCTTCATCAAAGCATTCCACACCATCCACAAATATTTCAAAATCTGGTGGTCCCTACACGCGATGGGCACATTATGAATAGGAGTCTGTAAAAGAAAATGAAGATGTAAAGGTTGAAAAAGAAAGCATTCCATCTCATACCACGTATTTTCCAAAGTACCTAAAAACCAATTCTGAAGATGTCTAAGTCCACAAGCCAAATTATACAAATAAAGATTAGGAACCCCTATCCCCCTTTCTCCTGCCCCCCATCATATACTCCAATCTCAATTTAGATTTCTTCCCTTTCTAAAATAAAAACGTTGTGAAGCAGAAGCCAAAGCAAAGTTCAGTCGCATGGTGCCATCAGCTGCTGTAGCCGTGTCTCGTGCAGACACAGCTGCTGATGGCGCCGCGCGATTGAGCTGACCCGGGGAGGTTCGCAGTGACTCTCAGGCGGTGCACACTTGCAGGGAAGTGAGGGAGGATGGAGGGAAGAGAGAGATGGCTGGACCTAAGTTTTTCAACTCGGTCATGGAGATCTGGGCAGTGGGAAGAAGGGGGTGCACAGCGCTTCTCAGCATGCCCATTTGCAGCTTCCCCATGGGATGCATTGGACTTGCAAGGGAGTTGGGTCACCTGGGGAGGCTCACAGTGGCTCTCATGTGGTGCTTGCTTGCAGGGAAGTGTGGGCAGGAAAGTGAGGTGGCATGGAGGGAACAGAGAAAGAGGCAGATCCGTTGTCTGGTATATTCACTCCATAAGATGCACTGTTATTTGCACCCACTTTTGTGGGTAAAAAAATGCATCTTATGGCGGGAAAAATATGGTAACTCAAAGCATTTCATACTTCTAAGCCTAGCTATTTGCAATCTCTGACCGGACAATGAGATTCCTGCGGGACAATAGATTGGTTTTACTATCAATAGGTAGAATCAGATGGGAATTGACTCAAAATAAGGCATTCTATTTTTTGGCACCTAGTCTTTGGAATTAATGCCCAAGTATTATTCATACTGAAGTTAACCATAAAGCTATTAAAAACATTTTTATCAACATGCTTTTGGAACTGATACCTTTCCAAATAATCATATTCATTAATTTGAGAGGTCTGCAGGCAACCAAACTACAATAAGATATTATTTTATTGATTAGATTGATTTGAATGTACAATATCTCAGATGTTTAGAATAGGTCTTTCTTTATATTTTGGAGTTCTTTTCTGTTCTTTATAATTTTTATGTAACTCACTGAGAACTGTTGCTAGATTTGGTAGAATATCAAATTTTAATAAACATAAACATCTCAAGGACATTGCATGACTTCTTGATCTACCACTACTGTTTATCATTTCTGTAGCACTCTAGCATTTAATATGTAATAGATGGTCCCTGCTCAGAAGAGCTTACAATCTAATTTGGACAGACAGAACATATAGGAGTTGGGGAGTCATAGATTGACTTTAGCATTATCTTTTGTTTCATGCTGTACCCAGAACCAGTTCACCTGCCCGGAAGAGCATGAAGACTTTACAGCTCTGTATGAGGCAATTCAGTCTTTTGAGAAGAAAGTTGTGATTTGTCATGAAGGAGACCCTGCTTGGCGCAGTGCAGTACTGTCTAACAGGGAGGAGCTACTTACCCTCAGGCATGTAGTGGATGAAGGGAAGGATGATTACAAAATCATAATGCTACATAAGAGCTACCTACGCTTCAAAGTTATCAAGGTACAGCATCCACAATGAACTCTAATACTACCACTACTACTCTATTATTTCTGCAATGCTATGAGACATATATTGTACATATATTCACATATGAGACAGTGGCTGCTCCATAGAGCTTATAGAACTTATGTTATGTTATGCTGGTTCTTATCTTATTCTTGATATGTTGCCTTTCTGTGGTATAGACAAAACAGTTTACATATTACCTACAGGTACGCAGATAGATTTTCAAGACAAACAAATAAGAAAATTAGCAAGTGCCATTTATTATGGGTTTCCTGTTGTATTCACTAAGATTGCTAAGAAAGCCAAAAGATTCTATGCTTTCAGGCTTCAGATTAAGCATAACACTCCATTGTTTAAGAACAAGAAGTATGGAATCTAAAAAAAATATAGGAATTGTATTTTATTTTTATTAGAGAGCCACAATGATACGCCTTTATTGCCCATATAACCCTTTCTTTTAATAGTTTAAAAAACAAGAAAACTTTCAGTTATTTGTTAGAAAAGCTATTTACGGAGAGAGAATCAAGATGGCAGACGGCAGTTAGCAGAGATCTGATCGCTCCAATTTACTTGCCCAATTACCTCAACTTTTCAGCAACATTTTGGCTGTTCTGCTGCTTCTCTCCATACTGGCCAGTATGCCTCATACGAAGAGGAAGGGAACTGAGTGCCATGCAGACTTTAGCTCTCACGTCTTCCCCAGCTCAGCTGACGCTTCAGCATTTCTTTGGGCAGCAGACCTCTGCTGAACCTCAGCCAGCCCAGTGTGGATTGACTTCCGCTGAAGATTCAAATGAGGGAGCGCTTGAATCAATTGAACTTTTGACATCTTTGTCTCCACCGACAATTTCTGCACCCCCTTGTCCAGCAGGAATGCGGAGCGGAGACTATAGCCCCGGGAGAGAGGAGGAAGAAACCCCAGAGCTGAGTCTGGGAGGAGCTACACCCTTTGCTGGAGACCAGGACCAGAAGAAGAACTCTGTGGGACTTGGAGTGCCTGCAGCAAGTCCTGGCATTACACTTGAGACACTCTTTGAGGCCATAAAGAAAATGGATGATAAACTTGGGAAAACAGTTCAGGACATTGAGGTATTAGTGATTAAAGTGGATGCTTTTTCCTTGACTGTAGAAAAAGTTTAGCAGGAATGTTTAGATAAGATTTAGACTGAGTCTACTAATTTAAAAAAATTATATCTCTTTGGTTATTAAGGAACAAAATTTGTTTGCACGTAAAATTGAAAAGATTGAAAACTTCAACCGCCGTCTGAATCTTAGAGTTTTAAACTGTCCAAAAATACCAGCTGAGACACCAATAGAGGTCTTTAAAAAATTCTTGATAGAAAATTTTAATTTCCCTCTAAACCAGGGATCTCAAAGCCCCTCCTTGAGGGCCGCAATCCAGTCAGGTTTTCAGGATTTCCCCAATGAATATGCATTGAAAGCAGTGCATGCACATAGATCTCATGCATATTCATTGGGGAAATCCTGAAAACCCGACTGGATTGCGGCCCTCAAGGAGGGGCTTTGAGACCTCTGCTCTAGACCATATTTCACCAATAAATAAAGCATACTTCTTACCTGTTTCAAAAAAGAATTCTGTACCTAATGGTATTCCTTCCGGCGAGAAAGTGGTCATTGAAAATGAGCTACAAAATCTGACGGCAGTCCTGGAGAATTTCTTTACTGATATCAAGGAGAGAGAGCTACCTTAATAGTAAATTTCTAAATGCTATCATGAGACTATCATGAGACTATTTTTCAGAAATTCTGTAACTCTTTTTTGCAGACAACACATATGGATATTTCCTAATGTAACTAAAACTACACAGGATAGACAAAGACAGTTTCTAGCTATGAGAGATGAAACGAGGGAGTTGGGTGCTTCTTTTATGTTGTCCTATTCCTAAAAATGTATTGTTAAACACTTGGGTTTAAAATATGTTTTCTTCATTCCAGATCATCTAAGATCTTTTTGGGACCCCAATCAGTGATGATGGAGGAGGCTCCATAACTTGAAGACTGAGGGAAATAGCCGTAGTATAGCCTAAATCTTGAAAAGATTCTTATAATTTTCTCCCTTTAATTTCTAGTTTTCTCTCTCACAGACAGTTGTGGTCTAAGGAAGAATTAAATTCCATGTTTCTTTTATTATTTTCAATGTTGTTTCTTGAAGCTTTGTTTAGGTTTGGATATGATTCTGAATTTCTGTTACAAGTAGATTAACTTTTAATTTATGTTAATAAAAATTAAAAGAAAAGCCATTTACATATCTTAAAATATGTTTTCAGCCAAACCTAAACCTAAAAACTAACTGATTATTCCCTTTCCAGGAACTCTTCCCCTCTGCCCTGAACTTCCTCCTGTACCAATATTTCTGAGTTGGGATATTTTAAAGTATTCCTAACCTATGGGTCCTTTTACTAAGGCGTGCTACCCGATTTAGTGTGCTAACAATTAGTGCGCGTTGGCTAGCGCGCCTTAGTCAAATAGGGACAGTGGAAGAAACACAGGATGTGGCAGGGAAGAGGTAAGTATACCTCCTGTTTTCGGGGATTTGGGACATACTGAATTGGTAAAATGGGGTTTAGGCTGGGAAGAAGGAGGAGCAGGATCAAGGAGACCTAGTTCTTACATTTTGACTTGGAGGGATGGGAGATTTGAGTACTGGCAACTTTTTATATCATCAGGACAGGATGGTAAGTTTAGAGAGAACAGGCTAGCAGTGCTATAAGCATCAGGTGAGAGAGAAAATGAAAGAGAGATTGGATCTGTGAAAATTTGTTTTAACATTAGGCCTTGGAGAGAGAGAGAGATCACGGCTTCCAGGAAGGGTACGTGAGCCAGTCCAACCAGACTTTTGTGTGCCATTGCACTAGCTGCAAAACTCCTACCACCCCCTCCCCACCCCCACCCCCTAATCTCCGTCAGCTTTTTCCTCATTTTTGACTTGCCAGTTAGCCTGGTAAAATTTGACCAGTTAGATCCCTTTACATTTTTACTTCATTTACAAATAAAAATCCTTATTTAGCATGTTGCCTAGGTAGGGAAAGGGGCATCCAAGTCTGGACAGTGACAGGCAGTATGATTTTACAAAAGGCTTATTGAACACAAAACCTTTTGTAAAATAATTATCAGGATCCCTATTTTACAAAGAAACTTAAAAACTTTAAAAAAGGGAAGCATCACAGATTTTGCCATGTACAATTGCCAGATTTTACAAACTTGCCAGTTTAAGGGAAGCCAATTAAAGAGATTAAGAACAAAGAGATTAGCAAAGTTCAGCCAAACCCCACATCCAAGCAAACAATTGACTGATATACTTACCTTTTTTAAAGAAGGTATAAATGTTGATGTCTAAAAAATTTTAAGTACTTATTCATTGCCATTTCAAAATCAGATATGCATGTATAATTTTCAGACCTGCCCAAACCATGCTCGTAACATATCCTCTTTAAAACTATAGGGGCCAGTAGAAAACACCACTGCAGGGAGCAGCGCATGGAAAGTAGTATAGAAATGTTAGCAGGTGAGCAATCTGGAAAGAGGTTTAGCCAGCATACCTTGAAGCACTGCTCACTTGCTCCTGCCATGGTGCCATCATGTTGGAAAATGGTGCATTCTGTGATGCATTGAGTGGGGTCAGTCTACTAGATAAGGAAATATTGTTCTTATTTGGTACACTGTTTGAAGACTACCAAATAAGGGCAAAATTACTGACCCAATTTGATGCATCCCAGGATGCACCACAGAGGATCAGGCATCACCATTTTCCAAGATGGTACCACCAAGGCAGAAGCAAGTAGGCATCATATTTATCTCATTAAAGTATGCTAGTTGATGGAGGGCCACTAGATACCAAGCATTTTTTTCTTTAATTTGAGAAGGGTTGTAATATCAGGGCAAGAGGTGCAGCTGGTTCTTATATCAAGCAACTACTTTGAACAAGTTCAATTCGGGTAACAATATAAAGAAACTTGGATATTACCAAAGAGATGCAAGTAATCTAATAAAAAGAAACATGATACCTTAACTATTGAATAAAAATTTCCTAAATAAAAAATATTATAGCCCTTTTAAACAATCCATAAACCTCCTTCCTTATTTCAAAAAGAAGCGAGTTCCATATTGCTAGATCTCATGTCCTTAACCCCCGAGAATGATCTGTTATTGTAAACCAAATCTCTCTCCTCCTGATAATAATTGAATTGAAGGGAGCCATATAGAGAGGCCTGATCATATAGAATTCTAAATACAAATGTATACAATTTCAAATAAGTATGTTGCCAGTTTATTTCCAAGGGTCATTTTATAAAAAAAATTGAATGGGATCCTCACAAAATTTATTTGGCTGGGTAACTGCTAGAATTGCTTTGGTATCTTTGCAAAAACCACAATTGACGGGTGGGGTAAATTTTCCAAATTTTTATAGGTATCATCAAGCCTTCATATTGCATCAGGGTATGTATTGGATCCTTTCTGAACTCATGGAGAATCTACTAGACTGGCTGATATTAGAGATTCACCTCATGTCCCCATTACGTCTGAGCCATATTTTGAGTATCAAGTTGCCTAGAATATATAAGGACAATAGTTTTTAGTTTTTCTATCTGCCTTCGCACATCTTCAAGGCTCACTTCCATGGATGTTAATTTTTTTGCTTGATTTCCATTGAAGAATTGCTCAGGTTCCAGTATGTTGGTTATGTCTTCATTTATAAATACAGACGAAAAGAACATGTTTAGTCTTTCCGCGACTTCTTTCTCCTCCTTCACCACTCTCTTCCTGTCTCCGTCGTCCAGTGGTCCCACCTCCTCCCTAGGTGGCTGCTTCCCTTTAACATATCTAAAGAACGGTTTGAAATTTTGTGCTTCCCTTGCTAGTCATACTCTTTTGGCTTTTTGAACCACAGGGTGACATCTTTTTGATACTTCCTGTGCTCTTTCCAGTTCCCCTCAGTTTTGTCCTTTTTCCATTTCCTAAATGAATTTTTCTTATTGCCTATTGCTTCCTTCACTATTTTAGTTATCCACGCTGGGTCTTTTGTTTGACTCTTTTTGCACCCCTTTCTGAATCTGGGGATATACAGATTTTGCGTCTCGCTCACCGTGTCCTTGAAAAAAGACCAGGCATGTTCTACCGTTTGCCGTTTTTTGGAAGTGTTCCTAAGTGTCTACCTTACCATTTCCCTCATTGCTTCGTAGTTTCCTTTCCTGAAGTTAAAAACTCAACCTTGAACTTGATCATATTATGATCGCTGTTTCCCAACGGTCCCACTACTTCTACTTCCTTTGCAGGTCCCCTTAACCCATTTAGGATTAGATCCAGAGTGGCATTTCCTCTCGTCAGTACTCTAACAAGCTGCTCCATGAAGCAATCCTGTGTAGTCTCCAGGAATTCTGTCTCCCTAGCGCATTTTGAGCTTCTAAGACTCCAGTCTATCCCGGGGTAGTTGAAGTCTCCCATAATAACCGCGTTACCACTTTTGCATTCTCGCTTCATCTCGGCTTCCATTTCTTCATCGATATCTCTGGTTTGCCCGGGTGGACGATCAGTCAGCGAAGCTACCAGAACTTCCTTAAGTTCCTTCAGCACCCTTGGATGCACACCATCCGGCCCCATCGCTTTATCTACCTTTATTTTAGCTAGCTCCTCACCAACACAATCCTCTGAAAATCGATCAGGGTCTATTACTCCTCCATCCCTATTTATGTTTGTCTTCTGTGGTCCCGCTCCCGGCTCTTCAGTCATAAACACAGAACAGAAATATTGGTTAAGCAATTCGGCCTTTTCTTTATCAGCTTCTACATATTCCTCCCCTTCACCTTTGAGTCTCACAATGCCACTTAACTAATATATCTAAAAAATGTCTTGTGTCCCCGTTTTACCGTGTTAGCTATTTTTTCTTCCATTTGCTGACTACATCTTAACTTTTCCAGATATTTTTGCCTGTCTTCCTCTTTCTGCGATCTTATGTAGTTTATTTTATTTATTTATTTATTCAATTTTTTAGCCCAGAGGAGCCCAGAAAGGGTTACAAAGTACATCCATAATAATCCAGACAGAGCAGAGATGACATAGTTTACATAAATTATAATATAGACATGACAATGATAATAAAATAAATGCACTAAGTAGCATCTGGTGAGATTAGGTGGCGAAGGTGCATTGACTGGGTGGCATTTCAGAGTGAATGACTTTAAGGCGCTGGGTTAGTAAAGAGGAAGGTTTTCACGGCCTTCCTGAAGTTCCAGAGTCCATCTAGTGATCTGACAGATGGAGGGATTGTGTGCCAAAGTTTAGGTATGAAATGTGAGTAGGAGCGTTTGCAGGCAGTTTCAGTTTTGAGGGAGTGGCCAGAAGGTATGGTCAGTTGTTTTTCTCCTTGAGACCTCAGTGGTCGCTTTGGGAAGTAGATTTGTAGTTTCGTTTTCATGTAGTATGGCCAGGTGGTGGGGTTTAAAATAAATGCTACAAAATCTGAGCTTCTTAATATTTCTCTTTCTGCGGCTACCATTACAGGCTTGAAAGGGGCCTTCCTGTTCCAAAGGGCTGTATCATCGATTCGCTGTCTTGAGGTTTGTATAGCTCATGATTTGGGTGAGTTCTTTCGCTTGAACTATCCCCAACTATCGCGGACAGTGTTTGCTGATCTTGATCGGTGGGAGGGCTACGATTGTCATGGATGGGGAGGATTAATGCCTTGCGAATTAATGTTCTGCCCCGTTTTTTATATCTGTTCTCTTGTTTGCCTCTCTCTGTCCCCAAACAATCCTTGCTCTGGCTTCAGCACCAGGTTTTCACTTATATCTGGAATCATAAACCGCCCCGGGTTAGGAAGGAGCGTATGTATTGGGATAGGCAGCATGGAGGCATGGGAGTCCCAGATTTTTTGAATTTCTTATTATGCTGCCCAGTTACAAGTTTTGTTTCACTGGGCTTTCCCATCCCGTCGCTGGGTCTCTTTGGAACAGGAGTTGCAACCTACTTATCCCCTAGCGGCCTTGCCATGGCTTCCTCTGGAGACCATTCGTGAAGTCCAGCAAGGGGCTCCTTATGGTATGGCTTGCACTCTCCAACTGTGGGGCCAAGTGCGACAGGCTTGGTTCCCGCGGCAGTGCTATTTTTATGCTACCCCTATTAGATATGCTCCGGGATTTTTGCCTGCCCAGGATTCTGAGATTTTCTGAAGCTGGGAGAGAAGTGGACTTGGAGTGCTGGGTCAGTTGCTTCTCCAGGGTGAGCTGATCTCCTTTGCAGCTTTGCGGGATGTCTATGATCTCCCAGCAGCGGATGTTTTTGCCTATATGCAACTTTGGGATTTTTTGCGGAGGAGGGTTCTTCTGGAATGGGAGGGGGTGGACTCTGTCTTTCTTCAGGTGTTTCGTATGGGCTAAGGGCTCAGTGGTGGGACTTATTTCCCGCTTGTATAAAGCTTTATTATGTGTAAATATTTTTATTAAATTTTGTCATCAAAAAGAACAATCCACACAGTAGTACAAATACACTCCCCCCTCCCCCCCAAGTCCCACCCCCCCACCCCCCCACCCAATCCCACAAACACAATCATAATAACAAAGTGAATAACCAACTTCCAGAGAAGGCAGTATCATGGGTTCAGCAAATTACTCCGAGCTCTATGTGTGAGAGTAAGCCAAAATGGTTCCCAAATGGAACAATAAATGCGTCCCTTAGGAGAATCCAGTGTTCGTACAAGCAAGCGCTCCATGGATGCCTGCCGAAGCATGAGAGTACGCCAAAGAGATAACGTGGGCGAGTCAGGTACAATCCAACAGTGAAGAATAGATTTTTTCCCAAGCAAAAAAGCCCTCTCCAGAAATGCCCGAAATCCTTTAGGTGAGGTCCTTGGAAGATGATCCAACGTAAAAAGCATTTCAGGGCCCTGAGAGTATGTATGATGCCACATAGAGGTAATGTGCCTATGTAGTAATGTCCAAAAGTCTTGAATGTGGGGGCAGGTCCAGTATAAGTGCCCCAATGAAGCCGGAGACTGATGACACTTAAGACAGGCGTCGGAAGTACTCAATTTGGCTCTATGGAGGTAGACCGGGGACCGGTGGAGTCGAAGAAGAAATTTATAGTTCATTTCAATCAAGACGACATGAGTCGTAAGTACATGTATTCGCTTAAGACCAGTCTGAATTTGTACTCCAGTAACCTCACACGGTAAATCTCTAGACCAAAGAGAGGCGTAATGATCATAAGAAATCGATCCCTGGCTCTCCCGAAGATACCTTATATGGAACTTCAGAGGTATATGGTCCTGTGCAGACAAACACAGTGCTTCCGAAAGAGCTTCTCTACTACGACTGGTTAATCCTTCCTTCTGAAGAGACCGTACATAGGAGACCATCTGAGCATATGCTAGCCAATCTCCAGGTGACCATTGGTAATCCGTTTGCAGAACTGTAAAGGGCGGTACAACACCATGAGAATCAACCACCTGGAAGACATATTGGGTATTGGTAGTTCTCCAAATCGAGAGTGGGTAAATAGAAGTTCCCGGAGGGAAGTCCTTATTGTCCAAAAAAGGCAAATAAAGAGTATCAGTGTGCGGTATGTGCAAAGACTTACATAATCTCCGCCACACCTGGCGAAGCGGAAAAAGAAACATACCTCCACCATATCCACTAGGAAGATGACGAGTGTGGAGCAAATAGCTAAAGTGGTATGAGCCACAAAGCGTAAGCTCCGAGGCAGTCGCCGAGAAGTAGCGAGTGCCCCGGAACCAATCGTTCAAGTGGCGCATTTGACATGCTTGTGAAAGTAATCGTATATTCTGCAATCCTAAACCCCCTTGGGACCTGGGAAGCATCAAGACCTGTAGTGCCAATCTCGCACGCTTCCCATTCCACAAAAAGGATGTTAAACTTTTGCCCACCAATTTATCATGTTTAATGGACAGTAAAACCGGGAGCATTTGAAGCATGTAAAGCCATTGAGGCACCAAAACCATGTTATATAGAGCAATTTTGCCCAGCAGTGATAATGGAAACTCCCTCCAAAGTTGCAATTTTTGTTGAGTAAGAGTCAGGAGTGGCAAGACATTCAAGGAGTATAATCTAGTGAGGTCCATGGGTATCTTAATCCCCAGGTAAGTCAGATAATCTGTTGACCACTTCAGGGGAAAAACTCCCCTCCAAGAGCCAGGAACCCCACTAGACAGAGGCAACACCATTGATTTTTGATAATTTAAAACCAACCCTGAATACAAGCTGAACTCATCTAAGATGGCCAATGCCCTGGTCAAGGAAGGCTGAGGAGAGGACAATGTCAGCAGAATATCATCTGCGAAGGCTAGGACTCGAAGTTGCGAATCCCCTTCTGGGAGACCACTTAATTGATCATCATTTAGTAAGGTACGCAAGAAAGGATCTAAATAAAGCAAAAACAGGAGAGGAGATAGGGGGCTCCCCTGGCGCGTACCCCGCAATATAGGAAAGGACTCCGTCCCAACACCATTGACCAAGACACTAGCCGTCGGGGCCGAGTATAACAGTTGAATCATGTTATAAAACCAACCCGTTATTCTCATATGTGTGAGGACCGCAAACAAAAACTTCCAGTTGACCTGGTCAAAAGCCTTGGCCGCGTCTAAACTGACCAGGATGCCAGCGGTGCGAGTAATTTGAGTTCTATGCATAGCAGTCAACAGTCGCCTAACATTAACAACCGAATGTCGATTTTTCACAAAGCCCGCCTGCTCCGGTATTATCAATTGAGGGAGTAAGACAGCCAAGCGATTAGCTAATATTTTATCCAAAATTTTTATGTCAACATTTATAAGGGAGATTGGGCGATATGACTCTATCTCTGATTCAGGCTTGCCGGGTTTCGGAATTAAGGTAATATAAGCATGGTTAGACCTCACAGGGAATGTACCCTCCACCAACGCCTGGGCATAATAAGCCTCCAAAGGGCCAGAAATGTGCGTGGACATAATTTTATAAAATTCGGGGGAAAACCCGTCGGGACCCGGGGCCGTGCAATTCCTCAATTGTTTAATGGCAGATTGGAGCTCTTTCCCCTGAATCGGCCTATTCAATGCGGAACGCATAGGAGAAGTCAGCCTGGGCATACCCGCATCCTCCAAGTAGTCCTGTGCTTCGGGCCCCCCCTCCCCCTCTACAGATGAGTAAAACTGTTTATAATAATTAAAGAACTGATCAGCTATATCCCGAGTTTTGCTCACCTTCGTGCCATCAGGTAAATGTAAACAGGGGATATAGCGAAGAGATCTCTTTGGTTTAATCAAAGTAGCCAGTAATTTACCAGGCTTATTCCCATGCTTATAATAATTAAATTTAGCATAGTATAACGATTTTTTCGCACGGTCATGCAACAGAGAATTTAGAGCATTCTGTGCTGATGCCAGCCGTTCTCCAGTAGTAGTCGAGGGACGAAGTAGATGTTGACGTTTAAGCACCGCACACTCCCGCTCCAACCTTAGAATACCCTGTGTTATTCTCTTCCTATAAGCTACCACATATGTGATAATATCCCCCCGGAGAACCGATTTCGCCGCCTCCCAGAACAAGAGTGGCGTCTCCCGGTGTTGAACGTTAAATCGAAGGTAGTCTTCCCATTTGGCAGTAATATATTTAACAAAATCAGGGTTATCCATTAGGTAAGCAGGGAAACGCCAACCCCCCAGCCAAGGAGAGTCCCCGGTTAGGACATCCACCCATACCGGACAGTGATCGGAAATCGAGAGAGGGCCAATTTCCGAAGAATCTATCAATGAAAAGGAACCCCGAGAAACCAGAATATAATCCAATCTAGAATATGTCTGGTGGGCCCGTGACTGATGGGTATAGTCTCGTTCATGAGGGTGTAGTAACCTCCAGGGGTCAAGTAATTCCAGCGCTTCACATAAATAAGGAAGGCCTCTACCCATGGAGGTTTTTTGAGCAGATCCCGCACCCGACCTATCCTGAACATTATCTAAAACTTGATTAAAGTCCCCCAGGACCAACAGTGGATGGTTGGTATCCCTACCACCAACTCGGGCCAGAGCCTTAAAAAATTTGTGGTCGTATTGGTTCGGGCCATACACCATTAAGACATTAAATACTTGATCTGACACAGTCACTCTACAATAAAGAACCCGTCCCAAGTCATCTGCAAAGAGCTGTTCGATCTTTCCAGGGAATCCCTTCCGAACCAATAGTACCACCCCTGCATGCTTAGTAGAAGAGGAGGAGTGAAAAACCTGACCCACCCATCCCTTTAAAAGTTTAGCATGTTCTGTTTTGGATAGCCTCGTCTCTTGAAGGCAAGCAAGATCTGCTTTATGATATCGTAATCTGCTCAAAATCTTGGAGCGTTTCACCGGTGACGTGATGCCTCCCACATTCCAAGATATCAACCTAAATGTCTTACCACACACCAGGACCACAAAAGCATACCTGCCACCAGTGTAATTCCCGTAGACCTCCGGGCGCCCAGCCTTCACCCAGAGGACAACCGGAAGTAAGTAGCCATAGGAACCCAAATGAAACAACATACATACAGGATGAACCCACTCTGGAGTCAGAAGTTATAATAGCAGTGATAGAATACCCCAACACCTTACCCACCCCCCTCCCACCCCTCCTTCCAATCCCAACCCCCCCCATATCCCCTTGTTCCTTTTCCTGAAAAACCAAAAATCTTCCAGTACCCAAACTGATACTGGAAGATAGAGCACGTCTCTGGTGCCATCGGAACCTGTCCCCCTGGATAAACAGAAACATTGTACAGTGCAGGGTTAACAATCTGCTGTGCAAATAAACATGGAATCAGCAAACTATATGTGCATACACAGATACTACTCAGGTTGGAGGAGGTGTGCTAGCGCCCAACCTGTTGACAAAATCTCCAGCCAATGTATCCGAGTCAAACACATGCCATTTACCATCTAAATATATTTTCAGGATGGCAGGATACAAGAACAAGAAACGACATTTGAGATCAGCCAATTTTTTGCAGATAGGGTAGAAATTTTTCCTCCGGTCTGTTAAGGCCGATGAATAATCCTGGCCAATCCTTATTGGAGCAGTTTCATATTGTAGGGTCTCCCGTTTCAATCGAAATTCCCGCAAAATTTCAACTTTGTGTCGGTAATTGTGCAGCTTTCCTATCACCACCCTAGGCCGCTGATCCTTTCCATTGCGGGGCCCAACTCTATGAACGCGCTCAAATCGAGCCGGGCCCAGCGCTGCGGGCATAGGCAGTTCACTAGCCAGCCACGATTCTAACACGGAAAGCAGCACAGAGTCAGAGATGGTTTCTGGGAGCCCCATAAATCTTAAATTGCCCCTACGGGACCTGTTCTCCAGGTCCTCGAGTTTATCTTGGTGGTGGCGTAGCTGCACTTTCATCTGAGCCAGCTCCGTATCTACCCCTCGTGCTTCGTCCTCCACCGTGGATACGCGCTCCTCCAGGGCCGTGACTCTTGCAGAGTGATCTTCCAAAAGGGACTCCAGCTTGGTGAGTTGGGTCGACAGCTGTTCCATGCAAGGAGTAAGAGCCTGAGCAATTAATTGTTTAAGATCCGCCAGCGTCTCCGTGGAAAATTGTTTGAGCATGCCACCCGAGGGTTCCGCCATTTTCTCCTCAGTCTGCTTGCTCTTATCTTTGTCTTTGTCTTTTTTCGCCGATTTAGACGACATTGCCGGTGGAGACCTCGCTAAAAATCTGTCCATAAATGAATCCCTCAAAATCAGGTAGAAATCGGCAGAAGAAATTTCGCAAATTCACCCGCTTTTAAAGTTGCAGAGGGATCAGGTTCCGGAGCAGGCAATGCGAGCTGCTTGCCGGCTCACAGCATCACGTGACTCCTAAAGCTTTATTATATAGCCACCCCCAAGCTCGCTCCTTTGAGCATAAATGGGAGGCCCTCTTGGGGGTGTCCCTGGATTTGCAGCAATGGGAACATCTTTATAATCAGTTGCTGCGGGTATCGTTAGCCACTCCATTGGTTGAACAGGGATACAAATGTTATTTCAGTGGTATACTCCTGAGAAATTATATCGGTGGTATGCTCATGGGGATAGCCACTGTTGGAGAGGATGTAGGAGGTCGGGGACTTTTGGGCATATATGGTGGGATTGCCCCAGGGTGGTTCTTTTTTGGGAGATGGTTCAAAGTTTGGGGTAAATTCTCTATACTACGTCTAAACTTAGGCGTGCTTTAGACGTCCGAAGTAAGTGAATAATTACGGAGTTAAGGGTCTTAATTAGTGTTAATTGAAAGATAGACGTAGGTAGACGGCAGATAGACGTCACCAAAAGATAGACGACGGACAGACGTCTATAGAAAGCATAGTCGCGTCTCCAAATCTGGACGTGGGTGTGCCCTGGGCGTGACAAATGGAGACGCTAGATAGGCACTACTTGAGCGGCAGACTGCGTCTAGATATCTTGTAGGCGTAAGGAACCCTGGTTTAACTTGGATTTCAATGCAGTTTCAACTTTCTTAATTGTGGCTCTTTGTTAGACGCGAGGTAGACGTCCGCTGTGTTTTTTCATCAATAATTCCAATAGTGAGTTTGAATAGGTAATTTTCATCTTTTCTCTGTCCTAATAAATATAATGACACCATATCAATAGAACACATTAACACATATCATTATTGCACACATTATCAGCACTTAAAAAGAGAATAAACAGATACACACCTTAACATTCAGCTTCCCTCATTGCAAAATGGTGGTCTTCAGCTGCACAAAACTGACCTCATTGTGACCTCATCAATCTGCACCTTCAAAGTAGTATGCCACAATTAAAAGATGTGCTGGGTGTAGAACTCACAACCTCTGGATGTGAGTTAGGAGAACAGGCTCCTAACACATAGAGCTACAGCTGCTTCTACTTAGGTCCATCTCACCACCCTTTCATAGCATACTTGACTGAGCTGGCTATGCTCATTAGCTATCATATCACACTCAACTCAAAGAAAGCATTTCTGTCTTAACAGGTTAATGCGCCAATCCATCCAACCTCTCAAGGTCACCGGTTCAACTCCCACTCTTGCCATCCCTCTTTTGCACTGCTACCTATTAGCTCTCAAAGGAGTATTATATATATGGTGGACTTTGCTGTTTTTCATGGGATGGGGGAGGGGGGGGTCTATGATAACAGAGAACAGGCTGCTGAGAATTCATGGAGATCATTTTAAGGATCAACTCAAATAAGTTTAAGCAAAGGAATGCCTAAAGATTTGGAAGGTTTTCTGGTAGAAAACAAATATCAAATATGTATTAAGGAATTGCAGCACAAATGACGCTGATCGTTAAGGGCAAAAAAACACCACTTTTCCGGGTATGACGCCTAAACGGAACAGATTACTTACAGTCATACATCCATTAGTACAGTGCTTAGAATGAAGATTAGCGTGTGAGCATGGTCTGGGTTGGACATTAGAAAAATGGAGCTCCACCTCACATGTATTCAACCATACTTGGGAATATGGGTTTGGGGCTCAGTGAAAGCAGCACTTTTAACCATTGAGCTACCACTCTTTTGTCTCAGCCGACTATGAGATTATAGCTAAACTCCTTTTCCCTTAGCAGTTCACTAAGGTATGATATGACAAGGGAGCCAGAGACATTGGAGCAAAAGGTGCTGCAGCTCAGTGAGTAAAGGCACTGTACCGATTTTCCGGGCTTTGAGGGTTCAGCTCCCAGCCTGTATTTTACTTGTGGCATATCTACCTTCCAGGTGCACCTTGATGATGCTTTCCACTTCTTATAGGAGTTGAATATAACATTACTGTACAACTTTGCTGTGTAGCAGAAAAATAAACTTTTCCCCCTTCCATGCTAAGAATTTGAGTTCAACTCATCTTATATTTCTCCTTTTAAACATGGCATACTTTGTTAGTTTTTATCATGGTAAAGTATACATTTCTGAAATCGTGAAGAAACAATAATATACAACTGCAGTGTTTTGTCTCCTAGCAGAATTAACTGCCTATAAGAAGCGGTATAAGCAAATCAAAACTGCTATAAGCCCAAGAAAGCATTTCTAGCTCAATAGGTTAATAAGCCTGTTATGACCTCTCAAACTCCCCTGTTCGACTCCCACCTTTGCTCATTTTAATAAGGTCCTAGCAGCTTCCTATTAGCTCTTATAGCAGGGTCTACATGGTGGACTTTGCCATTTGTAAGGTGCACATTTCCCTTTCCAGGCAAATCTATTTTCTCCTTACCATGGCTCGGACATCCTAAGCAGTGATGAGAGGAAACCTTTCCTCTGATAGCAAGATGACATTTGTGGATCGCCTGGTTAATGTGCACTATTACGTCTTGTCCATCTTCTCAAGCACCCTGGTTCAAATCCCATCCTCACCTTCACTTTTGTTTCCATGCATCCTAACAGTTCTCAGAAGTGGTGGAATTTGCTGTTTCTCATCAGCATTCTGCAGCCACAGGTGCATGAGATACTTTCATTTGCTCCCAACTACAAGCCATTCTAGTAGGAATGTGTTTCTTTTGATGCAATATAGGCATTGGTCAACAGCTATGAGTTAAATCAAACTTCAGAGGGCTTGGACAGGTGTTGAAGAATGATCCAGGTAGGGGGGGATGTTTTTGGTGGGGGAGGGTGTTCAGCATGAGAGAGAACAGGTTGCATTAAATATTAGACAATGGCTGCAGATAATAAAAGCTGAAGCAAAATATTTATATGTAAAGCCAAGGCTAAAGAGTTACCAGGTGTCCTGGCTGAGAAATGAATATAAACTATTTGCTAACCTTACTCAAGACTTGAACCCCCTGATGTATGGAAGATGAAAAGCAATGCCTTAAGGCATAGAGCTATAGAGGTAACTTTGTTTAGAGCATAGAGCTTCGTATCAAAGCTTAGAGATGTGAAGGAAATGACTACAACGTCACTACAACGTCACTACAGCTGTATATGGCAAAACGACATCCAATGCACATCCAATTAGATTTGAATCCTAACGGTTCCTATGACGTCAGACGCTAATTAGGCGTGCTTAGTATATAGAAAGCTTTGGCACAGCCATTTTTCCTATGTAAGACCCCCTCATGTGAGTTGGTGTTTGTGGTGTTCCGTTTCCTCAATGATGAAACTTTGTGCTATGACTTGCCTGTTCTCCTTTATACTCCCTTCTGCCTTTGCCACTCCTCCCCACCCCCATTATCTGTATTTCTTTAGTTTATGAATTTTTCTGGGTGTTGGTGTGAGGGATTGTTGAGGACTTAGGTTTTGTGTTAAGTGTGGAGGGGAATCAATTGTTAGGGAAAAGAAGGGGCCAGGCCAGGTTACACACAGATGCCTACACCCATTACTCTCCCTGCTTTCATAATGTCATGGTCTGCCCCACCTCCATTTTCCATATTAGCAGAGTACACCAAAAAGAAAGAGCAGAGGGGGCCTACAACTTTCAATTAACTCCAAGTGGAATGGATGGGAACCTGTGTTTAAACATGGGAAATATGTCATCAACCAAGGCAGCTACTGCACCAAATGGGATACATATTAATGAGATTCTTAAGTTGAATGCAGAAGAGGTGTCTAGAAATGGCCAGACTTGGGGGAGGGGGGGAGAGATATGCTGGATAGTAGTCTGGAATGAGAAAAGATAAAAGCAAGAGGTGGAGGATGTCATGGAGGCAAGGAGAGATTAGGGATGCGAGGGTATTTGCAAACAGAAAGGGTGATAGGTTGACACTGGGGATGGAAGGAGGTTAGGGAGAAACACTAGGTTTTGAGGTGGAATGGAGAGATGGCATGTAGGTTCCAGCCCCTCCCCCCCCCCACTGGTATGCATCAAGGAAAATAACTGAAAAGAGAGGGACAGATGTTGATGCATAGGGAGCTAGGTTGTGAAAGGTGGGATAAGAGGATTGTAAGGGATAGCCCTAATGAGCATGCATGAGAGACCAGCATCTAATGGAGGTGTCAGCCATCAAATCTACCACTATGCATATCCATTAGGGGTATCCTCAAACCCTAACTGGCCTAGTGGTCGTTCATGACACTGTTGGGACATACCTCTGTAAACCATATGATACAGCAATGTAGCTCCGTGAAGCACCTAACGAATACAATATAAGCTGAAACACAAACACACTGTCAGCTATATATGTTTCATTTATTTGATGGATTTTATTGTAAAACATCAATCCATTGGCTTGCCGTTTTACATGATAGATGGTAAAATGCATAATACAGGATGCAAAGAGATGGCACAGGTAGCAGCTGGGTGAAGTGAGGCAACTGTCCAGGGTGCAAAGAGATGGCACAGGTAGCAGCTGGGTGAAGTGAGGCAACTGTCCAGGGTGCAAAGAGATGGCACAGGTAGCAGCTGGGTGAAGTGAGCCAACTGTCCAGGGTGCAAAGAGATGGCACAGGTAGCAGTTGGAGTGGTGAATGAAGGTGGCAACATGGCTCCTGGAGAGCTACAGATCCTTGGAAGGGTGTAATAGTTATTATCCAACTATGATGCCCTCGATGGGAGTTGAAGCTGATGAAGATTGGCACTCAGGCCAGGAGGCTATCTGGATGAAATATCTGCAGTGACTGAACTGTGATATAGAGGCTGTGGCGTGTACATGCAGAGGAGGTCCAGCGGAGCCCCAGGGTCATGCTGCATGACTGGCCTGGGAGTGTTCAGAGGACATAGTGGGTCCTAATGGGGGTCCTTTCCTTTTCCCTTTCCCCGGCCACGGCCTCGACCCCGGGCACGGGTGGCCGGGGGGGAACCCTGCCTGGTGGGGGCCTGGCTGGAGGAGGTCTGGGAGGTGGATTGAGCTCCAGGATCCCCAGGGAAGGCAGTCTGGGTGATGAGCTGGGGGAGAAGGTGTGAAAGAATGCCACACATGTCCTCCAGAGCACGGCGTGTCCCAGCCTGCTCCTCCAGCATGGCATCCTGCAGGGCTCGTGTCGCAGCCTGCTCTGCCACAAGGGAGGCCAAGTGCTGGTTCATGATATGTGTGGCTTCTTTTATCTCAGCCACCTCCCTGATGAGCAAAGTTTGTCTTTGGTGGATGTGGTCACCCACCTCCACCAATTGACGGGTGACCTCATCAGGGGGGCCTCCAGCTCATCACCCTGATGGAAATCCTCCTCCCCCAGGGCTCCGACCTCACCCACCTCTTCTTCCCCCTCCAACTTTTCCCCCTCCTCTACTGCCCTGTTGTCATCGTGGGGATGAAGGGGGGGCACCGATGCAGGTTGCATATCACTGTTCTGAGGAGGAGGGGTGGTGTATGATGTGCCAGCCACTGCTTCCTCCTCCTCCTCCTCCTCCCCTTCATCCCTATCAACAGCAGAAGAAGGATGGGACGCCTCTGCAAAAAGACAAGAAAATACACATTGGTATTAGTTGAAAGCGGTAACATTTGAGAACATCATTTGAATTGCATCACAGGTCACAATACTGTACATCTGGTCATTTACAAGGTATTATGCAGGCTAACATATGGAACATTAGCAACTTATTCCACGTGTTAGGCTTCCAAGAGTATCAAAACAGGCAATGGCTTTTATTGTATAGTACTGTTGTATAGTACTGTTGTAGTTTAGAAAGATATAAAATATGAGTTAAAACACCAACAAGTCAATGGCTTCTATGGAAAGTGATTTTACCTTGGTGCCCCAGGGAAGTATCAATGGCTCCCACAACAGGTGCTATTCCAGGACCCACTATGTCCATCACCTCACTCTCCAGGACAGTCAGTTGGAGGTTGCCGCAAGGACCCTGTGCATCAATCAGTTCCTGCTTCCGCCGGACCTCTCTCCGCAGGGCACGCCACCGTTTTTTCAGAGCCTCTATATCACGGCCCTGATGGTGTACTGAATCTATGTCACTGCAGATTCTTCTTCAGATAGCATGCTGGCCTTCTGTCCCAATCCTATCAGCTTCCCTCCCAAAGAGGGAATCATAGTTGGCCCCGACTTGGGCCACAAGGATCTGCAACTCTCCATGCAAGAAATTCGATTTCCGTTTTGGAGCCATGTTGCAAGGTACAGCCATCTTTTCAGGCTACTTGTAGAACACGTTCAAACACACCCCCATAGGACACCCAATGAGGTGTGAAGGGCGTGATTAGGAAGGCGCCCAATAGGCATAGAGAAATTTTCCCGCCATACTGACGTCAGACGCTACATAGGCGTGCATGGGTATAAGAAGGTCCAGGTGAGCAGTGTTTCCTTTCTATTCTGTCCTATTGCTTATGCAGCCGTTAGTCTTTTACATTTTTTTTCCTATCTCTGCCTCCCATTTCTCTCTATTCCACAGAGCCATTAACAAGCCACATGTCATTCTAATATGTTGTTTTATCTTTTCTAGAAGCAGCTCAGATAGTAAGTCCAGGTGAGAATGATATTTGTAAGCTACTTAGGTGTCCTTATGATAGAACCAAAGAAACCAACCAGCAAAAACTGACTTCTCTTTATGGGCTTTCATTGTGTGCTATTGTTTATAATAGTTATTTTATTTCTGATATCTCCTACTCTCCATTCCACAGGGCTGACAAAAATGACTGATAAGACTGATAAAGACCATGCTGGTAGAAATTTTGCTGGCAGAAAAATGGATATGTAAGTAAAATAGATGTGTTCACACATCTGAGAGGGTTTACTCATAGAGCTAAAGTTAATTCTTTGTAGAATCAAATTACAGGCAAGTTAAAATCAGGTGAGGAATGGTTCTGTGTACTAACTCATTGATAAGAATAGGTCGGGTGTGTTGGGGGGGGGGAAACACTGCCATTAAGTGGACATCCAATCAGTGTACATGGTTCAGGTGGAAAACTCCTAATGAGTGCCTAATGGCTGCCATTTTTTAATAAGGAGTCTAAAGGTATGTTAGCACTTCTGTTACTTATAGGTGTGTGTTCTGCCACAACTTCAGTGTTTAATTTTGGAGACATAGGTCTTTGTTAACAGTTTCTCTCTATTCTTCATTTCAGGTTAACTATGCTCATCACCCCAGTGTGTTTGCCAGAGAGAGACCAGACGAGCAGCTCAGCACACCAGCTTGCACCTAGCCAAACAGTTGTAGGTGAGAATGATATATGGTAACCTTTATTTGCTTACTCTACTATTCTTCACTTGAGTCACTCTTCTGATGAGTGAAATAAATGTTCACAAAGCTAACATGTTTCACACTTCTATTGTTCTCTTCACACAGGTATCCTTGATGACTTTCAGGAACAATAGTAAATTGATAATGTTGGCCTCATAGAACACCATGGCACGCATTCCTGCTGTTATATGCACACAAACTTTTTGTTTTCAGTTAGTCTATTCCCTCACATGAGTTCTAAACAGTAGCAGTGGAGGATTACAGGTGATATTAACCCACACCATCAGCGAGTTAAGGCTATTGCTTTAACAACTATACCACGGTGACATCTAAGCAGCTCAACATAAATGAGGTTAACACATTGCTTCAGGGAAGGGAGGACAGATATGGAACATGGGGGTTGAACCCCCTGTTTGTGAACCTTGTGTAAACCAGCTTCTCCTCTTTTCTGTTTTCAGGTGTCCTAGACAGGCAACTGTAGTTCTTCCTGCAGTATTGTCAGATGGAGTTTTGTATTACTGAGAGCAGTGCAGCTGTGAACATCTTTGTGGTTTCCACACCTGCTTAACCAAAATAGTGCAGCTGAAAAACCAGGAGGATAGATTGAGGTATCTGGCCTTTACTTCCATCACCTTCAGTGAAAGGAAGAAAAACCCACATGTCTCATTTGGATTCTCCTGGTGTGGAGCCAACTCTTACTAGCAGTAACCCTATTCCTCAACAACAAATCTACCACAGTGACTTATATTCTCTTCCTTATGTAGCCATTTACTTTGGAACAGGGACTGGCTTACTTTGCACATCATAGCTGAGATGTCATCATCTACCTACAGTTGCATATACCCTTACACTCACTTGCTTCTTTCCTAGATTCTGCAATGATTTGACATCAGAGTGGCTAGCAGGTAATAGAATGAATGACAGACCCCAATAAAGATTGTCAAACTTTCTATATGTCACCTTGTTGTTATATTGAAAAGGGCCCATTCAGGAGTCCCTCCTGAAACCCTATCTACCTTGGACTCTGTCCACTAAGCTGATGATGCTACAAGGCTAAAACCACACAGGAAAGTTTAAAGTAAATATAAACCAATATTTTTATTAAACCATTAAAACTTTTAAAAACTTAAACTTTTAAAAAAAAACTATTTACATATATAACATAACATATAACGCAGGGAAAGAGGGTGGGTGCCCCCCAAGAGCAGCTTGAGCTACCTCAGGCGAGGGAGGCGGAAGAGGTGCAGTCATTGAAAGGGTTTATGGCTGCTGGCACCTTGCCCTCTTTCGGCTACCAGCCGCAAGAGGGCATGTTCCATCCTCTCCACACACCCTCTCAATACCTGTACCTCCTCCAAGAGGGCAGAGAAGGGCTCCATCTCCCTGACTGCCCCCTCCTGAGGCTGGTCGGGCTGCTCCTGGGGGGGAACAGCAAGGAAAGGGGGTGGGATGGGATCAGGAAAAGGAAGGGCAGGAGAGTGAGGGGAAGGGCTATGGGTGGGGGAAGGGGAAGGTCCAACAGGGGATGGTGGTGGGGGTCCTGGAGGTAGTGGTGGGGCAGGCGGTGGGGGTCCAGGGGGTAGTGGTGGGGCAGGCAGTCCAGGGGGCAGTAGTGGGGCAGGCGGTCCAGGGGGCAGTGGTGGGGCAGGCGGTGGAGGTCCAGGGGGCAGTGGTGGGGCAGGCGATGTGGGTGGCTCAGTGAGCTGCCATGGGGAATCTTCCTCGTCTTCCCCCTCCTCCTCCTCCTCCACCGATGACCAGGGCAGAGCCCCCTCCCTCACCTCCGGGGCCCAGGGTGGGGTCATGGGTGCCACCTCCTGAGGGGGTGCCTGCGCTGCTGCTTGACAAGAGGGAAACAGGATACAGTCAGATACGTCCACAACACTTTTGAACATGACATTCTTTACTACTTTATTTTCTTCAAATGCTAATAACAGGATGCAAAGCACCTACTCCACTGTAAACATCAAAATGTAGCGTAAGTAAGTGAGGCAAGTAGAACACCATAAAGCCATTGTGACATGATATCACAATAGCAGCTTTACTGCAGATTTTATGATTAAGAATGGTTTACAGCTACTCAAGCATTTTCATCTATTTATTCTGGTAGGCTGATCACAAAGAAACACACGCAGGACTCATTACTCACCGGCTTCAGCGCGCAATTCCTCCCTCATCCCCTCAAGGAAGGCCTGCTCCTGGCGCCTCAGCAGCCGACCCCGTTTCCTGAGATCCTCAACCTGGATAATAGAGAGAGAGAGAAAGAACGGAGAGGGAGGGATATGATGAGTGCCATCTAGCACTGTAGCATAACATGTTTACTTAAGTATTGACCTCTATAAGCACATAAAAATGGAGTACGCTGCCCTCCAAGAGCCCCTATCCGCTTTGCTGCCTGACTCCACCCCCTTCTGCCACGTACTCCAGCATTTTCCCCTTTCTGTGCTGGAGGCATCGCTATCTCTCTACTGTACCTGGGACAATGGGGGGGGTGAGGTGACATGGCCAGCATCACAAGGAGGAGTGTGGGATTGAACTCACAACCCCAGGGTGCTGAGGCTGTAGCCTATCAGCACTGCCCCACATTACAGTTTGCATGACTTTATTAATCTAGTCAAGCAATATTTGCTGTCCTGGTGAGCTTACAATCATGCAACAGGGGCAATAAAATAGTTTGGTCAGAAGGAGCAGCGTGGCTTTAAACCCCTGACGTCAGGGTACTGACGCTGTCACTTTAAATGTCATGCCACTATCTCCCTAGACCAGCAGATTGATACATATGGGAAAGGAAAGTTGTAGGTACTTGAAATGACATAGGAGCACTTTAATATATTTGTTTTCCTTTGGCAAAGTTGATTTCAAGATGTTTCTATTACAAATGCGATGCTCGTGACCCTAAAATTACTTGTGTGCATGTTGTGAATGGAATAGATGCCTTGTAGGAGCTGAATTTGTCATTTGAAATCCTACTACTGCTCCTTTGGGATGTGCTTTAATTTCAGTATTCAATGTAAAAGATTTATTATGCACAATTGTAGTTTTTAAAAGGAATCAAGATTTACCCACAAAAACATGACCAATTTGATTGAGACAGGTTTCCATCATCATTACTTTTTACATGATTATTTGTGAGGGCCTGAGTTGGAATACTTACTTCCCTGGGACATGAGGCTCTTCTGTTATACCACCGGGTCAGGCGGGTCCAGGAGTTCCTGAATTGCAGGTATGACCTGCGGTGGCCAGGCATTACAAAATAGTGGTGCTCATGCACCAAGAAGAGCCTGGCCAGCAGCCTGGAGTCCTGAGTGCTGAAATTTGGCTGTCTCCTGGCAGCCATTTTAGGAGAAATAACTGCGTATGAAGAACGGGCGATTCTATGATGTCACAACGCAAAAAAAACGCGATGACGTTTTTGTGCCGCTTGGGCGTGCTTGCAGCGGCCGCTCCGCGCTACATCAACACTGTTGATTACACCCTAAACCACACCGATATCGCTGTTGTACAAAAAAGTATAGCAGAACGCTTAGAAGCTTACCATGTAAACCTAATGAAACTTCACCTCCCCCCATGTATTTAGGTTCACACTATCTACATTTGAACAAACACAATGACAAGTTATAAATGAAATAAATGAAGATTGGGAAGTAATAGGCATAATCTCAGGAGGTTCACATATTTTAGCTTAGCTATGCATGTTTGGGTGGGTGGAAAAAAAAAGAATATTATGTCTTTGGTAACCTTAGTGAGGACTTAAACCCCTGACCTTTGAAAGATACATGCAGTGCTTTTAAGCACTGAGCTATGTTGGGGATTTGGGAATGGGAGTCTCCCGAAATGGCTTTAGGTACAAGCTTTGACAAGGGGCAATCATTGCAAGTATCTACAGATGTATTTGATCTGAGAACACCCAATGAACAGATTTCAAAACAGATTTCAAAATTCTAACGGCTTCTATGACGTTAGACGCTACTTCGGCGTCGAGGGTATATAAGGAGCTCTAAAAAACCATTATTTTGTCTCCTTTAGACTCCCGTGCATTCGTGCTTCTGGTGCTTGATTTGTGATATTGTGACTTTGTGCTGTGATCTTATTGTTTCTCCTTTCCCCCATCTTCTCCCTTTTGTTGTGTACTTGTCAGTTGGTGTCTTTGGTCTGGTGTTGGTTTGAGAGATGGCTGACGACTTTGAGTTTGTCTTACGTGTGGTGGCCCGTGTTAGATTGCTGCTCAGAGGAAGGGGTCTGGCCCCGGCCCCGGGGCATGGGCAGCTTAGAGGCAGAGGAAGAGGTCCGGCCCTGGCCCTGGGGCGTGGCCAGGTTAGAGGCAGAGGCCCAGGCCGACGCCGACTACAGGCCCCCAGGGTATATAGGCCCAGGGCGAACTTCCTTGATATGACAGATGAGCGGTGTATTGGTCTCTTTAGATTTAATCGGGAGACCATAGTTCATCTCTGTGAGCAACTGCAGGTGGATTTGGAGCGCACCACTCTTAGGGGACATTCCCTTCCAGTTTATGTACAAGTAACTACAGCCCTGGGGTTTTTGGCTACAGGAACCTTCCAAAGGGCCCTGGGAGCTGGGGCTGGCATCAGTCAACCGTCTGTATCCAGGATAATCAATAAGTTTTTGGAAGTCTTTTTAAGGCGTATTGCTATGTATATCCAGTTTCCGATGAGTGAGGCAGAGCGGCGACGCACAGTGAGGGGTTTTGCTCAACTGGCACGTTTCCCCTCTGTCCTGGGAGCTATAGACTGCACACAAGTAGCACTCAGACCACCTGCTGAAACTGAAAGGCAATTTAGGAAACGGAGGGCATATCATTCCATGAACATGCAGGTGGTCTGTAGTGCTACCATGGAGGTGACGGATGTGTGTGCCAGCTTCCCAGGGTCCTGCCACGACGCATATATCCTGGCCCACTCTGGAATAGGTGGCAGGTTCCAGAGGGGTGAAATCCACGGTGGATGGCTGGTTGGTGAGTTAACGTACTACTGCAGATAAAGCTTTGCTACATTAACCGCCTTTCTCTCATTTTACCACAGGGTCATGGCTAACTTTGGAGGATGATGCAGAACAATGGAGAACAGATATGTGCCCTTTTTCTAATATTGTTTCTCCTTGCAGGTGATCGTGCCTATCCCCTGAGGACGTGGTTGATGACCCCAATTGTGCGTCCCCAACAGCCAGAGGAGGAGCGATATAACCGGGCCCTGAACACCACAAGGACCATCGTGGAACGTGCATTTGGATTGCTCAAGTCCCGCTTTAGATGTCTACACCGCTCAGGAGGGCAACTGCTGTACAGGCCCGACAAGGTGTCCAAGATGTTTGTTGCCTGCTGCATGCTACATAACCTAGCGCTGAGAAGACGGATGCCAGACCCTCCTGAGCCGGTCCAAGACAGTGACGATGACGAGGATATCCAAGCTAGACGCAGGCCTCTACCTGAGCAAGAGGAGCGTAGGAGAGGGCAGATGGTCAGGGACAACCTAATAAGAGCCCATTTCTTGGGATAATGGTGAGTATATTTATGTGAACCCCAAACAGCTTCTCTCTCTCTGTCTGTCTCTGTCTCATGTGAGTGAATGTGATGATGCCTCTTTCTCTAGGCAGCAGTTAAAGCTCAGATGTCCCTGACCACCAAAGCAAAAAGTTATTGGTAGCAGCTCAAGTATTAAAGGTAGAATAATAGGTAAGAATCAAATATAGCTATCTTTGTTTTTGGCCTCATTCACTATGTTGCTCCTGTATATCATTCCATTAGCAGGCTTTATGATGAATTGCCCACATGTCAAATAGCTAACAGCTTTCATACTCTTGTTGCAGGTTGGATGTCCAAGACTTTCATCGTCACCATACAAGGGCATTGTAATGTGCTACTCGATGGCCTGGTAAGAGCTAGCAGTTTAGGACCTCTTGGTTTTTTGTTGTTTTACCAACAACAAATCGTATATCGACACATGATGGTGTTAGGTTAGCATGTGTGTTGATTGAACACCCCCTTAGTTTTAGGTATAAATGACATCTATAGTGGAAGCTCAGAGAAAGCCGATTGGATGACCTATACTGCTAAAATGTTAAACTATGGCTATCAGAAGCCTATATGCTGCTCAGCTTTCCACACCTTGTAGGAGTTAATGATGGTATTGGTCTACAAGTTTCTGTATAGCATAAGACTATAGCACCCCCCCCCCTCCCTTCTCCATGCTGGTACTTCAGGTTCAACTGAAGCTATAGGGTAACTGTAGGTATTGTAACAGTTTGAGGTGGGGGACTTTTCCAATGTATTAACATGCTTCCCCTCTTTGCAGGTGTTCGGGCCCAGCTGACCTCCTCCTCCTCCTCCTCCTGTGGCTAGCATCTCATCGTGAAGCTGTTCCTGTGATACGGGCGGATCCTGTGACGTATTCCTGATACTTGTGCATAGGTAGGTATGAGACATTTGTGCTCACTTCTACTAACCTTCAACATTGCAACCAGTGTGTGTAGGTTCTTAGCTCACATATGGACTCTGTAATAAGGAGGACGGCTTTTATTTCCCTTGCTTCTATGGCAGAAACCTCTGGCCTTTATTCTCTGACCTCCTTACTTTCCTTTCTTCCAGTGCACCGAATAACATTCTACATCTCTGAATCTGTCTTCCTTTTCCTACAACCTGCCTTACCCTACCATGAGGAAATCTTAATATTTCACAGGCACTGACATTGTACCCTTTCCTCCTGTAGGCTGGGAGTTGATTTGGACCTAGGAGTGGCTTACTCTGTATACCGGTGTAGCTGTGATCCATCTCAGCGAACTGCAGTTGCATGATGTTACAATTTCACACCGCTTTTCTGGACTTTTGAGTGTCAATGAAATGACATGATATTCTACAATAAAAATCTTAAACCATTTAAGGATGTTGTGATTACTTACCAAAGGAATGCCAGGGCCCAGTCTGATACATTGAGTAATGCACAGGTATTATTATTTCCTTAGGTACCGCTGTAAATGGATCACTCTTATCACATTGCTCTTTGTCTGAGGGCCAGGTTGGAAAGGTAAGAAGTGGGGGGAGGGAACTAGGGGTTGTCATGTCTCCCATTTGCTCACCGGTCCAATGACATGACCTCAGAGCAGGGATCTCAAAGTCCCTCCTTGAGGGCCTCAATCCAGTCGGGTTTTCAGGATTTCCCCAATGAATATGCATTGAAAGCAGTGCATGCACATAGATCTCATGCATATTCATTGGGGAAATCCTAAATACCTGACTGGATTGAGGCCTTCGAGGAGGGACTTTGAGATCCCTGCCTCAGAACCTGCAAATAGCATAATTAAGAAGATGGCATTACTAGGGAGGACAGACAAGGTGGTATTGTTCTATCTTGTGGTTTGTAGGGAAATATTTTCCTTCTTACACACCTGGGTTTCACTACTCTTCCGTTCCACACATAGCCTTCTGCTTACACCTCATCTAGCTACAGTTGCATAACATTACCCTCATTGTTAGATTATACATCTGAGAAACCCACACAGGAACCATATAAGCCAGTATAAACCTATCATGTCACAATCAGCTCAAAGAAAGCATTTCTGGCTCACCAGATTAATGCGCAAATCCAACCTCTCAAGGTCACCGGTTCGACTCCCACTCTCAATATCCCTCTTTTGCACAGCTCCCTATTAGTTATCAAAGGAGTATGTATGTATGTGGACTTTGTTGTTTTTCATCAGCATTGTGCATCAGATACATTAATTTGCTCTCAGCTACAAGCCATTGTGGTAGAAATGGATTTCCTGCTATGCAATATCTGCACAGGGCAACAGATAGAAGAGTTCACTTCAGCTTGGCTGGTTGTGGTGTTATGCTGCAGGAGTGTCTGTTGGAGTGGGGGAGGGGGGGTTTGAGAAGTGCTGGGTTTTCTGGTGGAAATATGAATATCAAATATGCGCTAACCACACTCAAGACCTGAACCCCTGACGTACTGAAGACAAATGCAGTGCTTTAAGGCCTATGCTAGAGAGGGAACTTCATTTAGAAGTTGGTAACGGAGATTCTACAGACTAAGCAAATGGCAACTGGTTTCTAGTAATATCTTTGAGAAGGAAAGGAATTGATTAAAAGTCAGGTGTTTGGCCAATCAGATTTTTATGTTTGTGTAGCTATTTAGGTGTCTTTGTTAGGAGGCAAAACTGATATCTTCTTTTGGTGATTATCCATTGACTATTTCTCCATTCCCCAGGGTCATTAGCCGAAAAAAAACACAAACCTTAGGCGTGCTTAGAGATCCACTGTAACGCCATTATTGTAGCATATAGGACGCCGAACGTTAAGCGCAAAGAACGCCTCTTTTCCGCATACAACGCCTAAACGGAATAGATTCATTCAGTAGCACAGTCCGGTTTTAACACCCTCAACTCCTTCAGCTGACACAATACTCATTTGAATAAAATTACAAGGTACAGACCAATCACATCTCATTTTCATCTGAAACAGCACATTAGCAATACCAGATACAAAACATTAGAGAAGTTGAATTTGTGTGTGATCAAAACAGCACTTTTGGACTATTTATTCAACCATACTTGAGAATATGGATTTCAGGTCAGTGAAAGCAGTGCTTTAAACCATTGAGCTACCACTCTTTTGTGTCAGCTAATTGTGATATGATAGCTAAGCTGATTATACCTTGGCACATCACTAAGGTATGATATGACAGGGGAGCCAGAGACATTGGAGTAAAAGGTGCTATAGCTCAGTGAGTAAAAGCACTGTAGCGATCATCCGTAGGTTGTGAGTTCAACCCCCGGCTTGTCTTTTACTTGTGGCATATCTACCTTCCAGGTGCACCTTGATGATGCTTTCCACCTCTTATAGGAGTTGATTATAACATTACTGTACAACTTTCTGTGTAGCATGAAAACTAAACTTCCATGCTGATAATTTGAGTTCAACTCATCTTATATATCTCCTTTTAAGCATAGCATATTTTATTAGTTTTTATAATGTGAAGGTATACAATTCTGAAATCATGAAGACAATATATATAAAACAGCAGTGTTTTGTCTCCTACCAGACCTCATTGTGAGATCATCAAGCTGCACCTTCAAGGTAGTATGCCAAAATTAAAAAGATGTGCTGGGTGTAGAACTCACAACCTCTGGATGTGAGTTAGGAACACAGGCATCTAACACATAGAGCTACAGCTGCTTCTACTTAAGTCCATCTCACCACCCTTTCATATCATACTTGACTGAGCTGCCTATATATGAGCTCATTAGCTATCATATCACACTCAACTCAAAGAAAGCATTTCTGTCTTAACAGGTTAATGTGCCAATCCATCCAACCTCTCAAGGTCACCGGTTTGACTCCCACTCTCACCATCCCTCTTTTGCACTGCTACCTATTAGCTCTCAAAGGAGTATATATATATGGTGGACTTTGCTGTTTTCAGGGTCAGGGTTAGGGTCTTAGTAGCTCAGTGAGTAAAAGCACTGTAGCGATCATCCAGAGGTTGTGAGTTCAACTCCCGGCTTGTCTTTTACTTGTGGCATATCTACCTTCCAGAAGCACCTTGATTATAACATGAGGGGTTTATGCTGCAGGAGTGTGTTGTTGGGGTGTTGCAGGGGGTGTCTAGGATGACAGAGAACAGGCTGCTGAGAATTGTTTTACTTTTGCTTCTGTTCATTCTAGTTGTTATTCTCATGGAGCACACCTTACCGCACAGCATGGATGGCGGCAGTGCCAGCAATGCCAGGAGCGGGCCAGGTCCAGGGCGATTTGAGGTGGGTTGAGGCAGCCGGCGTCGGTGCAGACAGCCTCGGAAAGATTTCCTCGAGTTGGATGATGGCCGCCGCAGCTGTGGGTGGCTGCAGACTGTAGTGCCTGCTGGCCGTGGCAAGCCACGGCGCCAGTTGGCTGTGGCCTGGCTGGAGGAGGACGAGGAGTAGCTACAAGAGCTACACTGAGGTAGGAGGTGAGGAGAGAGAGACAGATGGGAGGATGAGGGAAAGGGGGGTAGGAGAAACACTGCAGCCCTTCTTCCTTTGTTTTATCTCCCCCCTGACAAAAAAGGCCAAAAGAAGAAAGGGTCAAAAATGGAAATCTTAGGTTTAACATTCCTCCACTTTCCTCCCCCACACCCAAAACAGAAGCATCTCCCCAAAGTGTTATGAAGTGGCCAATTATTTTCATCCTGATATGTTAAGGCAGAAATGGGTACGCCTGTCAGCCTTGCATACCTTTCTACACCAAGCAAGTGACAGCTCTTACCCAACGGCAAAAGCAGCAGACGTCTAGGCTAAAAGAAGCCCTCTTTCTTTCTCTCTCCCTGACTGCTAGTCCTTTTGATGTTGGGAAACAGTAGTCAGAGATAAGTGTTCCATTAAATCCACACAATTCTCCACCTGCTCAACTGTCCTGCCAAGATTCTTGCCAAATCTCTATCACGGCAGCCTCAAATTCATAGGTACCTCTTTCATATCAGAGTCTAGGGCACGGAATCAGAAATTGAAATCCTTTGTAATGACCTCATCATCACTGAACACGCGGAGCAAATCATTGTCCTCTTCAGAATTGGACTGCCTCGATGTCATTTTGTCAGGCCACTCAATTTCTCTCCCAACGTCCTCCGGTCACTTGCATTTTCAACAACGCATTTGAATTTCTTAAGACGGAACCTTAGTGAGCCGGGGGAGGAAGGTCACCGCAGCCTCGCGCCTCAGATGAAAAGATTCATTTTTTAGGGACCATGTAAGCTGATCTGGGACAGTCTTCAGCGACTCGGAGCCCTCCTCCCGGCTGGGAAGAAGGAGGAGGCTTTGGCGGTGGTGGTTTTGGTGGTGAGTGAGGGCGGGAGGGGGGAGTCACCGGCTGTGCTGTGTGTCAGCGAGTTGCCTAGCTGCTGCATCTGCACTCCTGCTGGCCACAGACCTACTGATCACAGAGCAGAGATCACAGAAGCACGCAGGCAAGTGCGCATGCGCGGCTAGGGTTTTATTATATAGGATATACACCTATCGCATCTCATTTTCATCACAAACACATTAGCAAGATTATACACAATACATTACAAAGTTGAGCTTGGGTTTGATAAAATAAACAGCATAATTTTGACTCTGTATTACATTTATTGAACCATACTTAAGAATATGGGTTTTGCATCCGTGACAGCAGTGCTTTACACCATTGAGCTACCAGTCTTTTGCCTCAACTGATTGTGATATGATAGCTAAGTAGAGTATACTTTAGCACATCACTAAGGGGAACCAGAGACACTGGTGTAAAAGGTGGTGTAGGTCAGTGAGTAAAAGCACTGTATCGATCATCTGTAGGTTGTGAGTTCAACTCCTGGCTTGTCTTTTACTTGTGGCATATCTACCTTCCAGGTGCACCTTGATGATGTCACAATGAGGTCAGCATTGTGCTGCTGGCTACTTCCTCTTCCTGTGAACTAGAAGCCACATTCAGGTCTGATCTGTGTTTTGATTCTGTTTCTAAGTTGGGCCAGTGTAAGTTATGGGATTTACATTTGTTCTGAAGAATGAGCTGATTGTAGCAACGTTTTAAGACCAGGAGAGTGTTATTTCGAGCAAGATATCACTTCTAAACTATCCTCTCTGAAATAATGTCTCTGGGAAATCCAGAGAAAGCTTATTGGATGACTTAGGGTGCCTTTCCTGCCAGTCTTTGTGGAACTTAAACGAAGTTTATAAGAAGTCTATATGGTGTTCAAAGTCCTATCCTTTCCACTTCTAATAGGAGGTGAGTATGACATTACTGTACAGCTTTCTGTGTAGCATACATCTACCGGTTCCCACCTTCCATACTGATAATGTAAGTTCAACACCCACTCGGTACGTTTCATCTTCTAGTTCTCCTTTGAAACATAACATATTTTTTTACCTTGTATTAATGGTAAACTGTACAATTCTGATATCATAGAGGAAAAAGATACAACACAGCAGTGTTCTCTGTCTGCCATTCCCTACCTCACTGATATTCCCAGATCAACTAATATATTACAGAAAATATATAGTTTACAAAATGATATACTGTGTTTTGATTATCCTTTTCATCATCCTATACTTTGGGTTAATTATGTGAAAGCTTACAATGCTGAATGACTGATAATAAATCAGTAAAAAGTATAAAAAAGTATAATTACAAAAAAAAAAAATTGTACGGACGTTTATCTAGCGTCTATGATCGGCCATTTGGAGACGTCTAGATGACATTTCAGAAACCTGCGTCTATCCTGCGCCCAGCATCTGTGTAGATGTCTACTTCATGCCTAAGTACCGTTTGATTGACACTTGCGTTTTCCGGACGTCTAAAGCACGCCTAAGTTAGACATAGTATAGAGGATTTACCCCTTTGTGTCTGAGGTATTGCATACTCCTGTACCTTTGAATATGGATGTTTTTTTGTTTAATCACCCTGCTCAGTGGTTGGACAGTGACCCCGCCCATGGTCTTTGGTCGCTACAGCGGCCAGATTGTGTGTAGTCTAGTTTTGGAAACAGCATGCTTTCCCTGCAAAGTTGGATCTCCTTCTCAAAGTAAATGATATATATCTTATGTCAAACTGACCGCTTTATGGACAGATACCAGTGGTTCTTTTCATCGCGTCTGGAGTGGAGGGGCCTTGAATAGATGCCTGGACTTTGACATGTGTAGACGCTCCCTTGATGTTTTGGGCCTGTACAACACTTGGTTGGGGGGTGGGAGGGTTGTTCTGCTGGGGGATGTTCTGTTGTTATTGCTGTTGGCATTCAGCCTGTGTATGCTTCTTTCTTTGTTTAATAAAATATTTGTAAAATTTTAAAAAAGAAAAAAATAGCCAAAAAACTTCAAGCCGTTCTTTCGATATATTAAGGGGAAATGACCCGCGAAGGAAGCTGTGGAGCCGTTGGATGACCATGGAATTAGAGAGTTGCGCGGGGACAAAATCCCACCCGTCCCCGCCAAAGTCTCACCCGTCCCAGTGAGGAATCCCACCCGTCCCCACCCATCCCCGTGAGGAATCCCTCCGTCCCCACCCGTCCCCGCAAGGAATCTCCTCCGTCCCCACCCGTCCCCATGAGGAATCCCCTCCGTCCCCGCCCGTCCCTATAAACTTCAGAAATAGTTATTTCATTTAATGCTACTGAATTAAAGGCTCTGGTAGAAACCCATTTACAAATAAGCAAAAAGACTATTAATTTGAAATATTAATTGGGAAGAATATATACTTTGTAAACGGGTTTCTACCAGAGCCTCTTTTGTTTATAAATTTTTATCAACACAACTAATATATTACTTTATCCTGAAGCAAAAAAAAATAAAAAAATAAATAGAATTATTTTCTTTCCTTTGTTGCCTGGTTTCTGCTTTCCTCATGTTCTCATTCAGTTCCTTCCATCCACTGTCTCTCTTCCTTCTGCGTCTTCCATTTGCTCTGTTACTGTGCTTCTCCCTTTCTCCCCCCTTCCAAATTGGTCTGGCACCCATCTTCTTCCCTCCGCTCCCCCCATAGTCTGGCATCTCTGTCTTCTTCCCTGCCAGCGTCTTCTCCCCACTCTCTTTTCCCCATTTCCTTTCAGCGTCCTTCTCCACCCCCCCCCCCCGGCTTCTCCATGTCCTGTCAGCGTCCTTCTCCCCCTTCTGTCTTCCACAAATGCTTTCAGTGTCCTCCCCCCGTCTTCCCCATGGCCTTTCAGCGTCCTTCTCCCCCCTCCTTCTCTCCCGCCCCGGGTGCAGCACAGCCGGCCAGGTCCCCTTACTTTTGTGGCGCTTCCCCGACCGACAGACCGACAACAGCCCCGGTCTGACAAACCTCCCTGCCCTTAACCGCGAATCTAAATTTTCTTCTTACAGCTGCTGTAAGAAGGTAATTTAGATTCGCGGTTAAGGGCAAGGAGGTTTGTCGGACCAGGGCTGTTGTCGGTCGGTCAGGTTAGCACCACAAAAGTAAGGGGACCTGGCCGGCTGTGCTGCACCCGGGGCGGGGCGGACCGCCCCCCTCCCTTGGTAGCCACTCGAGCCGCGAGACTACTCCTCCTTACCTACCCTGCCTGCAGTACAGAGCCGAACGGAAGTCTTCCCAACGTCAGCGCTGAAGTCGGAGGGAGGGAGGGCTTTGTTTAAGCCCTCCCTCCCCTCCGACGTCAGAGCTGACGTCGGGAAGACTTCCGTTCGGCTCTGTGCTGCAAGCAGAGCAGGTAGAGAGAAAAGCCGCGCGACTTAGTACATCCAGCCCCGCAGGAACCCCGCTACCCTCGGAGGCGTCCCCACGGGATCCCCGTGACCCTAGGGGGCATCCCCACGGGATCCCCGTGACCCGAAGGGGGAACCCGCGGGATTCCCGTCGTCCCCGTTCCCGTGCAGCTCTCTACATGGAATAAAGGGAGTGCTAAAGGAGGACAAAGCCATCACTGACAAACTGAACACTTTTTGCATCTGTATTTACCGAAGAGGATATACACAACATACCGGAAGCCGACAGGAAACAAAGACGGGAAACTGACAGGGTAATCAGGAACTGAAAGGGACTATAGCTGAACTGCTTCAACTAATAGCCAATTTGTCGATCAAATCGGGAAGGATTCTGGAAGATTGGAAAGTGGCGAATGTTACGCCGATGTTCAAGAAAGGTTTGAGGGGAGATCTGGGAAACTACAGACTGGTGAGTCTGACCTCGGTACCAGGACAGATGGTAGAGGCACTGATAAAGGACCGCATCATTGATCACCTTGATGGATACAATCTGAGGACCAGCCAGCACGTCTTCAGCAAAGGAAGATCTTGCTTGACGAACTTGTTGCACTTCTTCGAGGGAGTAAACAGGCAGATAGACAAGGGTGACCGAGTCGACATTGTATATATGGATTTTCAGAAGGTGTTCAACAAGGTTCCACATGAACGACTACTTTGAAAAATTGCAAGCTATGGAATTGAGGGTGAAATACTCACGTGGATTAAAAACTGGCTGGCGGATAGGAAACAGAGAGTGGGGGGTAAATGGACAATACTCGGACTGGAATAGTGTCACGAGTGGAGTGCCGCAGGGTTCGGTGCTTGGACCCGTGCTCTTCAAAATATTTATAAACGACCTGGAAATTGGTACGACGAGTGAGGTAATTAAATTTGCAGAAGATATAAAGTTATTCAGAGTAGTGAAGATGCAGGAGGATTGCAAAGACCTGCAACGTGACATACACATGCTCGAGAAATGGGCCGCGACATAGCAAATGAGATTTAACATGGATAAGTGTAAGGTGATGCATGTCAGTAACAAAAATCATATACACGAATACAGGATGTTCGGTGCAGTACTTGGAGAGACCCCCCAGGAAAGAGACTTGGAAGTATTGGTTGACAAGTCAGTGCAATGCGTGGTGGCTGCGAAAAGGGTGAACAGAATGCTAGGAATGATAAAGAAGGGGATCACTAACAGATTGGAGAAAGTTATCATTCTGCTGTACGGGGCCATGGTATGCCCTCACCTGGAATACTGCGTCCAGCACTGGTCACAGTACCTGAAGAAGGACACAGTACTACTCGAAAAGGTCCACAGAAGAGTAACTAAAATGGTTAAGGGGCTGGAGGAGTTGCCGAACAGTGAGAGATTAGAGAAACTGGGCCTCTTCTCCCTTGAAAAGAAGAGACTGAGAGGGGACATGATCAAAACATTCAAGATATTGAAGGGAATAGACTTAGTAAAGACAGGTTGTTTATCCTCTCCAAGGTAGAGAGAACGAGAGGGCACTCTCTAAAATTAAAAGGGGATAGATTCCATACAAACGTAAGGAAGTTCTTCTTCACCCAGAGAGTGGTGGAAAACTGAAACGCTCTTTCAGAGGCTGTTATAGGGGGAAACACAAGACAAAGTTAGACAAGTTCCTTTGACCCAAGGGCCACCGCGTGAGCAGATTGCTGGGCATGATGGACCACCTGTCTGACCCAGCAGCGGCAATTCTTATGTTCTTAAGACAGGGAGCTATTTTACAATTGGTCTTTAGTGGGATTCAAGGCATAGTAGAGGAGTTAACTGTGTTGGGTCTGCTGGGAAACAGTGATCAAATTTTAGCTAATAACAGGAGCGATGTCACAAAAGAGTTATGCTGTAGAAACATTTAATTTTCTAAAGGGCCACTGTGATAAAATGAGGAAAATGGTTAAAAAAAGCTAAAAGGATCAGTTGCAAAGGTTAGGACTGTAAACCAAGTGTGGATGTTATTTAAAAATACCATCGTTGAAGCCCGGACCAGATGTATTTCACGTATCAGCAAAGGTAGAAAGAAGAGGAAACAAGAGGCAGCGTGGTTAAAAGGTGAAGTGAAAGAGGCTATGAGAGACAAAAAAATCATCCTTTAAAGAATAATAATAATAACAGTTTATATACCGCAGTACCGTGAAGTTCTATGCGGTTTACAAAAGAATAAGAGAAGGTACAAATTGATTGAACTTAAAAGAGGTGAAAGCAAGTGGTTGATAGGGCAAGAGGACCGTTATTGAGGAGAAAGAGATGTACGGGTCAGTTGTTTAGATATTTCAGAAACAGATGTGTTTTTAGGCGCTTTCTGAATTCCTCATAAGTAGTGGGCACGAGCAGTTGTTCTAGATCTTTACCCCATAATGCTGCCTGATATGAGAGAAGGTGTTCATGGTGTTTTTTCAGTTTACATCCTCTAACTGGGGGGGAAACGAAGTTTGAATATGAGCTTCTCTTGTGTCTGTTGGCTGAGAAGGAGAAAAGGTCAGTTATGTATTTAGGGGTTAGTCCATATAGTACTTTAAAGCAGAGGCAGGCTAACTTAAACTTTACGTGTGCTTCCATCAGTAGCCAGTGCAACTGCTGGTAGTAAGGTGTCACGTGATCAAATTTCTTTAGCCCGAAGATTAGTGTGACCGCTGCATTTTGCATTAATTGTAAACGTCACATATTCTTTTGGGAAATTGCTAAATAGGCGATGTTACAGTAATCAAGTTGACTTAGTACGAGGGATTGTACCAGGATTTTGAATGCTGACGTATCAAAATATGATTTAATGGATTTAAATTTCCAGAGAATGAAAAAGCCCTTTCTGATTAAGGAGTCTACCTGCTCTTTCATGGTTAGGCATTGATCCAGAGTTACACCCAGTATCTTCATGGTAGACTGAATAGGGGTGTTTTGGTGTCAAGCGGATGTGGTGAAGCAATGAAAAAGTTTGTTTTTCTGAATTAAGTTTGAGCTTGAAGTCTGTCATCCATTACTCCATCAAATTTATAGCTTCTGATGCCTTGGGAATAGTTTTCAAGATAGAATTAGCAAATGGGATGATGATCGTAAAGTCATCTGCGTAACGGAATAATTTTATCCCCAGCTGGGTTAATTGCACGCCCAGTGAGGACATGTAGACATTGAAAAGCAATGGGGATAACGGTGACCCTTGCGGCATACTGGATGGATTGCTCCAAGTATCGGAGAGATCATAACTGAAACGTACTTGATAGGTACGGGACATAAGGAAGCCACGAAACCAGTTCAACACCTCATCCCTGATACCAATAGCATCTAGGCATTGTAGCATTTTCTCATGGTCTACTAAATCAAAGGCAGAGCTCATATCAAATTGCATGATCAGGGCATTGAGGCCCTTGCTAAACAATAGATGTAAATTATCTAAGATAGCTGCAATTACTGTCTCTTTACTGAATAAAGGTCTAAAACCGGATTGAGTTTCATGTAGGAGATAGAACTGATTAAGATATTCCATCAATTGGGTATGTACCAATCCCTCCATGATTTTTACAATAAATGGAATGGATAAGAACATAAGAAATGCCTTCACCGGATCAGACCGAGGTCCATCTAGTCCGGCGATCCACACACGCGGCGGCCCATTTAGGTACTTCTTTTTGGAGACCCGAAATTGCCGTATCCCTCAATATGATTTGCAAGAAGGTGTGCATCCAACTTGTGCTTGAAACCCACCTTCTTGCAAATCATATTGAGGGATATGGCAATTTTGGGTCTCCAAAAAGGAGTACCTAAATGGGCCGCCGCGTATGCGGATCGCCAGACTAGATGGACCTCGGTCTGATCCGGTGAAGGCATTTCTTATGTTCTTATGTTCTTATCCATTCCATTTATTGTAAAAATCATGGAGGGATTGGTACATACCCAATTGATAGAATATCTTAATCAGTTCTATCTCCTACATGAAACTCAATCCGGTTTTAGACCTTTATTCAGTACGGAGACAGTAATTGCAGCTATCTTAGATAATCTACATCTATTGTTTAGCAACCCCAACCTAAGGCCCCGCCCACAGGAGGAGCCTATGACTCCAGGGCCTATTCTGGTTGGCCCAGGTGCCTTAGGCCCCACCTAAGGGCGGGGTTTCAGATGCCTGGGCTAATCCGGCCCCATTCTGCAGCCGGCTGGCCTGCCGGATGGGCAGGTTTGGCACCCACCGTCCGGCCAACATTTTACAGGTATGGGGGGTGGGATTGGGGGTGGGGGGGTCATGGGGGTCGGCGGGGGACCGATCGGGGGTTCGGGGAGGGGAGGTCATTGGGGGGTTGTGTCGATTGCAGGAGGGCCTGGGATCCCTCCTGCCCATATTGTAGTGGGGGGTGGGGAGTAGGGGGTCCGCCTGGGCAGGAGGGGTTGGGCTCCCTCCTGCCCAATCGTGTAGGGGGTGGGGGGCGAGAGGCCAGGAGGGCTTGGGCTCCCTCCTGGCCTGATCGTAACCGGGGGCTGCCGCGGGTGCCCGAGGCAAGAGGGCTTGGGCTCCCTCTTGCCCCGATGTCGTCGGGGAACGTCGGGGTGCCATGGGGCAATAGGGCTTGGGCTCCCCCTTGCCCTGAGCATAATCAAGGGGGGGGTCGGTGCTGCAGGGCAGGAGGGCTTGGGTTCCCTCCTGCCCGATGTCGTGGGGGGGTTGTTGTGGATTCTGTAACCGGTGTTGTTTTTGACAGACACCGGTTACAGAATCTAGCTTTTAGGTGAAGGACTGTCTCCTCCTTCGCCTAAAAGCCCTTGTGTTGGACGTTTGGGGCTTAGGCATTTTTTTGGTTTATTATGGGATATAAGTGTAGACGTCGTGAGGGTATAAGTGTAGACGTAGTGGTGGACTGGGCATTTAAACAGCTGAATGTAGAGGCAGGCCAATATTTTTAAAAAACCTCCATTTGGACGTTTTTTTTGATTATGGACATTTTCCCTGCTTCTACTTTCAACGTTTAAGGCCTTAGGCCAAAAGGGGACTTAGACGTTTTTTCTGATTATGCCCCTCCAAGTGCCTTCAGGTAGGAAGAATGGAAAAAGGATCCAAATGAAGAAAATAAGAAGAAACACAAGCACTGGAAAGTTAAATGCAAAGCGCTGATAAAGACAACTAAGAAAGAATATGAAGAGAAACCTGCAAAAAAGGCAAAAACTCATAACAATTTTTTTCAGTATAACAGAAGCAGAAAACCTGTGAGGGAATCTGTGGGACCATTGGATGATCAAGAAGCAAAAAGGGCGTTCAGGGAGGATAAGGCCATAGCGGAGAGACTAAATGAATTCTTTGCTACAGTCTTTACGGAAGAAGATTTTAGAGATCTACCTGAACTGGAAATGGTTTTCAAGGGTGATGATGCAGAGAAACTGAAAGAAATCTCAGTGAATCTAGAAGATGTACTAAGCCAAATCGACAAGTTAAAAAATGATAAATTGCCTGGACCAGATGGAATACATCCCAGGGTACTAAAAGAACTCAAACATGAACTTGCTGACCTGCTGTTAGTGATCTGCAACCTGTCATTAAAATCATCTGGAATTAATCGGAGATATAGAGAATATCACCTTGCGTGGGGACACAGTATTGTTAGGTGACTTCAACATGCCTGATGTGGATTGGGTCACGCTTTCCTCTGCTTCATGCAGCAGCAGGAGGCTATTAAATTCCTTGAAGGGAGCAAGACTAAGGCAACTAGTGTTGGAACCAACAAGGGATCAGGCAATCCTAGACCTGATACTTACCAATGGAGAAAGTGTCACAGAGGTCTCGGTGGGCGACACATTGGCCTCTAGCGACCACAACATGGTATGGTTCAATCTCAGAAAAGGTTTCACTAAATCTACCACACTGACCAAGGTCCTTAAATTCAAGGACACAAACTTCAAAGAAAAGGGAGACTTCGTTCACCAGGTGCTACAAAGCCAAACAGAAACCGATAACGTGGAAGAAATGTGGTCAACTATAAAAGCCACCATACAGGAAGCAACAAACCGCTATGTTAAATCGGTAAGTAAACGGAGTAGGAACAATAAGCCACAATGGTTCTCTACGGAGATCTCGGACCTCATCAAGGAGAAGAAAAAAGCATTCATCTCTTACAAACAATCAGGGAAACAGGACTCCAGGGAAATCTGACCAAGTCAAAAACAGTCAAAACAGCAGTTAGGGAGGCCAAATTCCGCATGGAGGAGTCTTTAGCAAGGAACATAAAGAGAGGAGATAAATCCTTTTTCAGGTATATCAGTGACAGGAACAAGAACTTAGATGGGATAGTACGCCTCAGGAAACCAGGGGGAGACTATGCAGAAACGGACTCGGAGAAAGCCCAACTGTTAAATGAATACTTCTGCTCAGTCTTCACCCGCGAGGCGCCGGGACTTGGTCCTCAGCTGCAGACAAGGGTTGACTCAGCTGATCCATTTAGTAATTTCGAGTTTACGCCCAGCAGTGTCTACTGCGAGCTGTCAAAGCTCAAGGTTAACAAGGCAATGGGGCCTGACAACCTACACCCCAGGGTGCTCAGGGAGTTGTGTGATGTCTTGGCGGAACCGCTATCCGCACTCTTCAATCTCTCCCTTAGTACAGGTGACGTCCCGTTGGACTGGAAAATGGCTAACGTCATTCCACTTCATAAGAAAGGCTCCAAGATGGAAACAGCAAACTACAGACCGGTGAGTCTCACATCAATAGTGAGCAAACTAATGGAAACTCTAATCAAATGCCAATTGGATACGATCATGAACGAGGAGAATCTACGTGATCCCCGTCAACATGGATTTACTAAGGGGAGATCCTGCCAATCCAACCTGATCGGCTTCATTGACTGGGTGACGAGAAAGCTGGATGTTGGGGAGTCCCTGGACATCGTATACCTGGACTTCAGCAAAGCATTCGATAGCGTACCACACCGCAGGTTGCTGAGCAAAATGAGTTCTATAGGATTGGGCGACACGCTGACGAAATGGATTGGGAACTGGCTTGAGGGTAGGCTTCAGAGGGTAATGGTGAATGGCACCCCCTCCGAAACGACGGAGGTGATCAGTGGAGTGCCACAGGGCTCCGTCCTGGGCCCGATCCTGTTCAACATCTACATAAGAGACTTGGCAGAAGGTCTCCGAGGTAAAATAAAATTATTCGCTGATGACGCCAAACTAAGCAATGTAGTGGCCAAGAGTACAACAGACAAAAACTCAATGCCCGACAACATGATGCACGACCTACTACTACTGGAGCGCTGGTCTAGGTCCTGGCAACTCAGCTTCAATGCCAAAAAATGCAAAGTCATGCACCTGGGCAGCCATAATCCATGCAAGACTTACACCCTAAATGGCGAGATCCTAACAAGAACTGAAGCAGAGCGTGACCTAGGGGTGATCGTCAGTGAGGACATGAAGGCTGCCAATCAAGTGGAGCAAGCTTCCTCCAAAGCAAGGCAAATCATAGGTTGCATACGCAGGAGTTTCGTCAGCCGTAAGCCTGAAGTCATTATGCCATTGTATAGATCCATGGTGAGACCACACCTGGAGTACTGTGTGCAATTTTGGAGGCCGCATTACCGAAAAGATGTGCTGAGACTAGAGTCGGTGCAGAGAATGGCAACCCGGATGATCGCGGGTCTCAAGGATCTCCCTTACGAGGAAAGGCTGGATAAGTTACAGCTCTACTCACTCGAGGAACGCAGAGAGAGGGGAGACATGATCGAGACGTTCAAGTATCTCACGGGTCGCATCGAAGTGGAAGAAGATATCTTCCTTCTCATGGGTCCCACGGCAACCAGAGGGCACCCGTGGAAAATCAGGGGAGGGAAACTGCACAGTGACACCAGGAAATTCTTTTTCACTGAGAGAGTGGTTGACCGCTGGAATAATCTTCCACTTCAGGTCACTGAGGCCAGCAGCGTGCCTGATTTTAAGGCCAAATTGGATAGATACGTGGGATCTATTCACTGAGTTAGGTAGGGAAGGGTCATTGCGGTGGGCAGACTGGATGGGCCGTGGCCCTTATCTGCCGTCTATTTCTATGTTTCTATGTTCCTATGTTACCTGAAGATTGGAGGGTGGCCAATGTTATGCCAATTTTTAAAAAGGGCTCCAAGGGAGATCCAGAAAATTACAGACTTCAGTGCCGGGCAAAATGGTGGAAACAATTATAAAAAATAAAATTGTGGAACACTTAGACAAACATGATTTAATGAGACAGGGTCAGCATGGGTTCAGCCGAGGGAGATCTTGCCTCACCAATTTGCTTGACTTCTTTGAAGGTATGAATAAGCATGTGGATAAAGGTGAGCTGGTTGATGTAGTGTATCTAGATTTTCAGAAAGCCTTTGATAAAGTTCCTCATGAGAGGCTCCTGAGAAAATTAAAGTGTCATGGGATAAGTGGCAAAGTTCATTTCTGGATTAGGAATTGGTAATCAGATGGAAAGCAGAGGGTAAGGATAAATGGTCATTTTGCTCAATGGAGGAGAGTAAACAGTGGAGTGCCACAGGAGTCTGTACTGGGTCCGGTGCTATTTAACTTATTTATAAATGATCAGGTATACTACGTCCAGCACTGGTTGCCGTACATGAAGAAGGACACGGTACTACTCGAAAGGGTCCAGAGAAGAGCGACTAAAATGGTTAAAGGGTTGGAGGAGCTGCTGTACAGTGAGAGATTAGTGAAACTGGACCTCTTCTCCCTTGAAAAGAAGAGACTGAGAGGGGACATGATCGAAACATTCAAGGTACTGAAGGGAATAGACTTAGTAAAGACAGGTTGTTCACCCTCACCAAGGTAGAGAGAACGAGAGGGCACTCTAAAGTTAAAAGGGGATAGATTCCGTACAAACGTAAGGAAGTTGTTCTTCACCCAGAGAGTGGTAGAAAACTGGAACGCTCTTCCGGAGGCTGTTATAGGCGAAAACACCTTCCAGGGATTCAAGACAAAGTTAGACAAGTTTCTGCTGAACTAGAACGTACACAGGTAAGGCTAGTCTCAGTTAGGGCACTGGTCTTTGACCTAAAGGCTGCCGTGGAAGTGGACTGCTGGGCTTAATGAACCACTGGTCTGACCCAGCAGTGGCAGTTCTTATGTTCTTATATGAGAAGATTAAATTTGCAGATGACACTAAACTGTTCAAAGTTGTCAAAATTCATGCGGATTGTGAAACATTGCAGGCAGACTTTAGGAAATTAGAAGACTGGGAAGATGAAATTTAATGTGGACAAATACAAAATGATGCACCTGAATCACAGTTACCGGATGCTAAGGTCCACTTTGGGGGTTAGCACCCAAGAAAAGGATCTGGGTATCATCGTAGACAATACGATGAAACTTTCCACCCAGTGAGTGGCAGCAGCCAAAAAGCAAACAGGATGCTAGGAATTACTTAAAAAGTGATGGTTAACAAGACTAAGAATGTTATCATGCCCCTGTATCGTTCCATGGTGCAACCTCATCTGGAGTATTGCATTCAATTCTGGTCTCCTTATTTCAAGAAAGATATAGGGCTCCTTTTACTAAGGTGCGCTAGTGTTTTTAGCGCACACAGGATTTTAGCGCATGCTAAACCCGTACTATGCGGCTAGAACTAATGCCAGCTCAATGCTGGCGTTAAGGTCTAGCGCACGCAGCAATTTAGCACGCGCTATTCTGCGCATTAAGGCCCTAACACACCTTTGTAAAAGAAGCCCATAGTGGTGCAAGAAAAAGTTCAAAGAAGAGCAACCAAGATGATAAAGGGGATGGAACTCCTCTTGTATGAGGAAAGACTAAAAAGGTTAGGGCTCTTCAGCTTGGAAAAGAGATGGCTGAAGGGAGATATGATTAAAGTCTACAAATCCGTAGTGGAGTAGAATGGGTACAAGTGGATCGATTTTTATCTCAAAAATTACAAAGACACTCGATGAAGTTACAGGGAAATACTTTTAAAATCAATAGGAGGAAATTTTTTTTCTCACTCAGAGAATAGTTCAGCTCTGGAATGCATTGCCAGAGGTTGTGGTAAGACCAGATAGCGTAGCTGATTTTAAGAGAGATTTGGACAATTTCCTGGAGGATAAATCAATAGTCGGTTATTGAGAAAAATATGGGGGAAGCCACTGCTTGTCCTGGATCGATAGCATGGAATATTGCTACTCCTTGGGTTTTGGCCAGGTATTAATGACCTGGATTGGCCACCATGAGAACTGGCTACTGGGCTTGATGGACCATTGGTTTGACCTAGTAAGGCTATTCTTATGTTCTTGTGTAATGCAATCCTGCCACTGAGAAGATGGTAAAGAGCACTTCAGTGGAATTCTCAAGGAATGGCTGCCCACTAAGTTTTGTGGTTCAGTTTTACTCTGCACCTAGGAACCAGGGTGTAAATATGCTGGGTAAAGATGAGGACTCCATGTCTAAAAACTGGCAAAGTTATTTCTGGCTTGAAGACTGAAGTCTCCCAAATAGCCTGAGAGAAGGTATTGGAGAAGGAATGCAGCATAAGGATAAGGAAAGGAGAACCCATTTGCCCTGCCCTACAGAGCAGCTATTGAGTACAGTCCCTGTGACAGGGGAACAGCAACTCATGCAACAGAAGTTGGTTGACCTGTCAAGGCCTTGAGTAAATATATAGACAAGGCCCTCAGTGAAAGAAACTGAAACCCAGGAATGGATCAAAATAAATATCAAGTTGTTTAGCCACCAAATCTTTCATTATTTTGACACTGGTTTATAATTTGAAACGTTCATCAAATTTACCCTTAGAATCTTTAGGTATCGGAACTATATTACCTCAGGCCTTAGGAAAGCTACCTTTTTGAAATAGACCATTTTACAATCTTGGTTTCCCAACACAAATCGGAGAGGCTACTTTCATCAAATACATAGGGAATTAATCTAACATACAATATGACTTCACATATTTCTTCAGAAAATCCAGAGCTTCCAAATGAATATTTAAAGGAAAACTAGACTAACGTATCTACAGGAATCCCTTCTATTTCTGATTGCAAGTTAATTGTCTGGACACTAACATTTAATTGTCTCCTTATTGTTCTATTTTTGTCCTAAAATCTCATAGAATATTGTGACAGGTTACAGGGTCAGCCAAAGGTAGAACCCTGACCAGCTGAGCGGTAACTGTAGTGGCCTTGAATAGGAGCACTATCAAGCAAAAGGCAAACACTTTTCTTGTGCAAAATATAAAGCTTTTATTGTTTGCCCATTCCAGGGTATGCAATCTTCAATGTGCAAACAGGTACCTTCCTTGGCACCACAGTAAGTCCATGTAACACAAGTCAAAATAACCAAACTTACAGTTTCTTTCTTTTTTTTTTTTTCAATTTTCAAAATGTTTTATTGCGCAAAAAACAATAAGCATATCCAGGCGGAATGCCAACTGCAGAAACAAGGAAACATTCCCCACAGAAACAACAACAACCCCCCCTCCCCCACCCAGCCCAAGCAAGTGTATTACCCACCCAAAACGTGTAGGAAAAAGCCACCCGCGGTCAAGACTGTTACACTATGCAAGGCCCCGCCATGCTCTGTAGGCCCCCCATATTCTATAAAAAGAACCACAAGTATCTGTCCGTAAAGCGGTCAATTTAGACATGAGATAGATATCATCCAGTTTGAGAAGTAGATCCGTCTGTGCTGGGAGAGCAGGCTGTTTCCAAAAGCGGGCCACATATAATCGGGCCCCCATAGCAACCAAAGCCACAAAGTGGGCAGGATCACTGTCCAGCCCCTGTGTAGGGAAATTAAGTAAGAAAATATCATATGCAACGGTACAGGAGTATGCAAGAGCTCAGACACAAACCGTTGAACCATCTCCTAATAAAGAACCACCCGAGGGCAATCCCACCAAATATGCACAAAAGTTCCCACCCCCCACATCCCCTCCAACAATGGCCAGTTCCAGAAGCAAACCATCGAAATAATTTCTCTGGAGTATAATACCACTGAAACAACATTTTATAGCCCTGCTCTACCAAAGGAGTGGCTAACGATACCCGCAGCAACTGACTATAAAGATGTTCCCATTGCTGCAGGTCAAGGGTCACCCCCAAAAGGGTCTCCCATTTGTGCTCAAAGGAGCGAATTAAAGGGCGGCTATATAATAAAGCTTTATACAAGCGGGAAATAAGTCCCTCTGCTGAGCCCAAGCGAAACACCTGCAAAAAGGCAGAGTCCGCTCCCGCCCACTCTGGAATCACCCTCCTGCGCAAAAAATCCCTAAGTTGGGAATAGGTAAAAACATCCGACGCTGGGAGATCATAGATGTCCTGCAACGCTGCAAAGGGGATCAACGCACCCTGAAGGATCAATTGACCTAAAACACGAAGTCCCCCAGTCTCCCAGCGGCGGAAAACCCCCGAGTCCCAGGCAGGTAAAAATCCCAGAGCATATCTTATAGGGGTAGCATAAAAATAACGCTGTCTTGGGAACCATGTTCGACGCACCTGTCCCCACAACTGGAGAGTGCATGCCATACCGTAGGGAGCCCTTTGCTGAACTTCCAGAATAGTCTCCGAGGGAAGCCACGGCAAAGCCGCCAAAGGATAAGTAGGCTGCAATTCTCGTTCCAATGAAACACAACGACGAGATGGAAAAGCCCAGTGAAACAAAACCTGTAGTTGAGCAGCCCGGTAATAGGTCAAAAAATCTGGGACTCCCATACCACTATGCTGTCGATCCCAATACATACTCTCCCTGCGGACCCGAGGCGGTTTATGTTTCCATACACACGTAAAAGCCCGACGCTGAAGTTGGAGTAAAAATTTCTTGGGGACTGAGAGGGGCAAACAAGAAAACAGATATAGAAAACGAGGCAAAACATTCATACGTAATGCACTAAACCTCCCCATCCAGGACAAGCGTAAGCCCTCCCACCGATCAAGATCATAAAACACTGACCGCAATAAGGGCGGGTAATACAAGCGAAACAGCTCAGATAAATCACTAGAAAGTTAAACCCCAAGATAGCGAAGCGAAGGGGCAGCCCATCTGAACGGAAAGGCCCCTGTCAAGCCCATTACTGCATCTGTCGAAAGAGAAATATTAAGAAGCTCAGATTTAGCAGCATTAATTTTAAATCCCGCTATTCGACCATACTGCTCCAACACAGATAGCACTGTCCGCAGAGACACCATCAGGTGAGTAAGAGTGAAGAGAATATCATCTGCATAAAGCGAAATCTTATATTCCTGCTCTCCCGAGGTAATCCCACGGATGTCAGCATGCACCCGAATAGCCGCAGCCAATGGCTCCATCACCAATGCGAAAAGAAGCGGAGTAGGACAACCCTGGTGCGTCCCACGCTGAATCGAAAAGGGGGTTGAGCAACGGCCATTAATCTGCAAACAAGCCTCGGGATCAGCATACAGCAAAGTCAACCATTGTAAAAAATTACCTGAGAATCCCATGCGCCGAAGCACCGCCTCCATAAAAGGCCAGAAAACCCGATCAAAAGCCTTCTCGGCGTCTATAGAGAGCAATACAGAAGGTGCAGAAAAATGCCTGGCCGCCCAAATAAGATTTAACACCTTACGAATATTATCCCCAGGGTGCCTACCAGAAATAAAACCACATTGGTCCCCATGAATCAGAGTAGGCATAAAACGTTGTAGACGGAGAGCCAAAATACGGGTAAACAACTTATAATCGACATCAAGGAGGGAGATCGGTCAATAAGAATCACATAGCTCGGGATCTTTCCCAGGTTTTAAAATTAGCGATACCGCTGCTTGGCGGAAAGTATATGGTAGACGCTCTTCCTCCAAAAAGGAATTAAACAACCTAGTTAAAGGATCCACAATATATGCTGCCATTTTTTTATAAAACAATGGGGAAAAACCATCCAGCCCAGGCACCTTATGGGCTGACAAATGTTGAATGGCCTCCAACACCTCCTGAGACTGAATAGGGGAAGAGAGCCATTCCACATCTACCGCCGCCAAACGGGGCAAGCAAATACCCGCCAAAAAAGTCTCCACCTCTTCATCTGAAGCGGGGGACTCGGGTATATAAAGTGCGATAGTATTCCAAAAAAGCCTCGTGAATGCCCGCCGCTTGCACCTGAATCTGTCCGGCAGCATCCCTCACTTTAGTAATAATATATCGGGCCTGAACCTGCCACAGCTGTGTGGCCAACAATTGACCCGATCTACCTCCCCATTCAAAATAGCGTTGCTTCCACCGTTGAAGCGCCCAGGCCATCCCCTCCAAGTCCAGCTCCTGTAGAGCACACCGACAGGTCTCCAGGGCAGCCCTCCCCTCTAACGTGGGCTGCCGCTTATGCCTCCCCTCCAACCACTGCAAACAAGACAGTAAGTCCAATCGACGCGCCACACTGCATTTGTTCCGATAGGCACCCCGGGAAATACAACACCCACGCAAGGTCACCTTAAAACTCTCCCAAAGCACTCCTGTGCTAACCTCACCCATATCATTAAAGGCAAAAAATTCTTTAACATCAGATTCCAATAACGCCAGAGTAACGGAGTCAGTTAACAAAGAGTCATGTAGACGCCAGTTGCTACGTCCTTCTCTATCTTGACCCACACTCCACACAAGAGAAAGGGGGACATGGTCTGACCAGACACAAGGCTCTATAGTAGAGCTACTAGCACACGGTAAGGAAAGGCGAGGAGTCAACCATAAATCAATTCTAGAATAAGAATGATGCAATGATGAAAAATACGTATAATCACGCACTCCCGGCGCAGGAGGCATAACAACGCTCGTTGATCTCCCCAAGCATAATGAATGGACGATGTAGAGTTGTCCTCCCGAGGGTAACAAGTGAGGTTGAAATCCCCCCTTATCACGACCATACCCTCCGCATGATCCAACAGCACACGTTACAACAATTCAAAGAAGGCACCCTGACCTACATTCGGAGCATAAATATTCAACAAACTATACAATTGGCCATCCAGCTCCCCTTTAACCAAAAGATAACATAGTAACATAGTAACATAGTAGATGACGGCAGATAAAGACCCGAATGGTCCATCCAGTCTGCCCAACCTGATTCAATTTAATTTTTTTTTTTTTCTTCTTAGCTATTTCTGGGCGAGAATCCAAAGCTTTTCTCGGTACTGTGCTTGGGTTCCAACTGCCGAAATCTCTGTTAAGACTTACTCCAGCCCATCTACACCCTCCCAGCCATTGAAGCCCTCCCCTGCCCATCCTCCTCCAAACGGCCATGCACAGACACAGACCGTACAAGTCTGCCCAGTACTGGCCTAGTTCAATCTTTAATATTATTTTCTGATTCTAAATCTTCTGTGTTCATCCCACGCTTCTTTGAACTCAGTCACAGTTTTACTCTCCACCACCTCTCTCGGGAGCGCATTCCAGGCATCCACCACCCTCTCCGTAAAGTAGAATTTCCTAACATTGCCCCTGAATCTACCACCCCTCAACCTCAAATTATGTCCTCTGGTTTTACCATTTTCCTTTCTCTGGAAAAGATTTTGTTCTACGTTAATACCCTTTAAGTATTTGAACGTCTGAATCATATCTCCCCTGTCTCTCCTTTCCTCTAGGGTATACATATTCAGGGCTTCCAGTCTCTCCTCATACGTCTTCTGGCGCAAGCCTCCTATCATTTTCGTCGCCCTCCTCTGGACCGCCTCAAGTCTTCTTACGTCTTTCGCCAGATACGGTCTCCAAAACTGAACACAATACTCCAAGTGGGGCCTCACCAATGACCTGTACAGGGGCATCAACACCTTCTTCCTTCTACTGACTACGCCTCTCTTTATACAGCCCAGAATCCTTCTGGCAGCAGCCACTGCCTTGTCACACTGTTTTTTCGCCTTTAGATCTTCGGACACTATCACCCCAAGGTCCCTCTCCCTGTCCGTGCATATCAGCTTCTCTCCTCCCAGCATATACGGTTCCTTCCTATTATTAATCCCCAAATGCATTACTCTGCATTTCTTTGCATTGAATTTTAGTTGCCAGGCATTAGACCATTCCTCTAACTTTTGCAGATCCTTTTTCATATTTTCCACTCCCTCTACGGTGTCTACTCTGTTACAAATCTTGGTATCATCTGCAAAAAGGCACACTTTTCCTTCTAACCCTTCAGCAATGTCACTTACATACATATTGAACAGGATTGGCCCCAGCACCGAACCCTGAGGGACTCCACTAGTCACCTTTCCTTCCTTCGAGCGACTTCCATTAACCACCACCCTCTGGCGTCTGTCCGACAGCCAGTTTCTGACCCAGATCACTACTTTGGGTCCTAACTTCAGCCCTTCAAGTTTGTTCAACAGCTTCCTATGAGGAACTGTATCAAAGGCTTTGCTGAAATCCAAGTAAATTACATCTAGCATATGTCCTCGATCCAGCTCTCTGGTCACCCAATCAAAAAATTCAATCAGGTTCGTTTGGCACGATTTACCTTTTGTAAAGCCATGTTGCCTCGGATCCTGTAACCCATTAGATTCAAGAAAATATACTATTCTTTCTTTCAGCAACACTTCCATTATTTTTCCAACAACTGAAGTGAGGCTCACCGGCCTGTAGTTTCCTGCTTCATCCTTGTGACCACTTTTATGAATAGGGACCACATCCGCTCTCCTCCAATCCCCAGGAATCACTCCCGTCTCCAGAGATTTGTTGAACAAGTCTTTAATAGGACTCGCCAGAACCTCTCTGAGTTCCCTTAGTATCCTGGGATGGATCCCGTCTGGTCCCATCGCTTTGTCCACCTTCAGTTTTTCAAGTTGCTCATAAACACCCTCCTCTGTGAACGGCGCAGAATCTACTCCATTTTCTCGTGTAACTTTGCCGGACAATCTCGGTCCTTCTCCAGGATTTTCTTCTGTGAACACAGAACAGAAGTATTTGTTTAGCACATTTGCTTTCTCCTCATCACTCTCCACATATTTGTTCCCAGCATCTTTTAGCCTAGCAATTCCATTTTTTATCTTCCTCCTTTCACTAATATATCTGAAAAAATTTTTATCTCCCTTTTTTACATTTTTAGCCATTTGTTCTTCTGCCTGTGCCTTCGCCAAACGTATTTCTCTCTTGGCTTCTTTCAATTTCACCCTGTAGTCCTTTCTGCTCTCCTCTTCTTGGGTTTTTTTATATTTCATGAACGCCAACTCTTTCGCCTTTATTTTCTCAGCCACTAGGTTGGAGAACCATATCGGCTTCCTTTTTCTCTTGTTTTTATTGATTTTCTTCACATAAAGGTCCGTAGCCATTTTTATCGCTCCTTTCAGCTTAGACCACTGTCTTTCCACTTCTCTTATGTCCTCCCATCCTAACAGCTCTTTCTTCAGGTACTTTCCCATTGCATTAAAGTCCGTACGTTTGAAATCTAGGACTTTAAGTATCGTGCGGCCGCTCTCCACTTTAGCCGTTATATCAAACCAAACCGTTTGATGATCGCTACTACCCAGGTGAGCACCCACTCGAACATTAGAGATACTCTCTCCATTTGTGAGGACCAGATCCAATATCGCTTTTTCCCTTGTGGGTTCCGTCACCATTTGTCTGAGCAGAGCCTCTTGAAAGGCATCCACAATCTCCCTACTTCTTTCCGATTCCGCAGACGGAACATTCCAGTCCGCATCCGGCAGGTTGAAATCTCCCAACAGCAGAACCTCCTCTTTCCTTCCAAACTTTTGGATATCCACAATCAGATCCTTATCAATTTGCTGCGATTGAGTCGGAGGTCTGTAGACTACACCCACGTAGATAGAAGTTCCATCTTCTCTTTTCAGAGCAATCCATATCGCTTCTTCCTCTCCCCAGGTCCCTTGCATTTCGGTCGCTTGGATATTGATCTTTACATAGAGAGCTACTCCTCCACCTTTATGACCATCTCTGTCCTTCCTAAAAAGATTATATCCCGGTATGTTTGCATCCCATCCATGTGATTCACTGAACCATGTCTCTGTGATAGCGACAATATCTAGATCTGCCTCTAATATCAGGGCTTGCAGATCATGAACTTTGTTGCTTAGACTGCGAGCATTTGTGGTCATCGCTTTCCAGCTATTTTTCAGCGATAATCTCCTTTTTCGTATGGATTTTTGTGTCGTTTCACTTTCCGTTGCAATACTAAGAAATGAGATATCTCCCTTCTGCATCTCGAATTGCCTCTCTCAGAGAAAAGGATACAGTTTTATGGATGAGAATTCCCACCCCTTGGGTTTTTTTATGAATCCTATTAGAAGAAAGAAATACGTGAGGATAGCACTTATGCGTGAGCAATTTCTCAAATCTAGATTGAAAATGGGTTTCGTGAATGAACCCCACTGCCACCTTCAAACGGCCCAACTCCTTAAACAACAAACTCCTCTTTTGGGGGGTATTCAAACCTCGCACATTATAAGATAAAAAAGTATACTTAACCATAAGCCCTCAAGTAGACAGCACCCCACACCATGAGCCCCGCTTCCCAAAACAGCACACATGCCCCACTACACACCAGCAACCAGCCATGCACCCCACACACACCCCAGCCCATCCCAACACCAAACAGCAACAACGACCCACCCCAACTCCACATGGTCCATCCACCGAAGCACATGGAAACCATGCAAGCAGGAAGTGTAAAGAGATAGCCCCCAGGGTCTCCCAGGCAGCAAAACAAAGCACAGTGCTATAAAATAAAGAAACATGGCACACAAATGCATAACAAGAATCATGTAGTAGTTGTCTCAATGAGCACTAGACGATGAGCCGATCCAGCCCGGGTCACCTTCTGCCAACCCAGGCCCCGCACAGAGGCAGAAACAGTCCGCTGTGGTAAAGGAGGCAAATCAGTAACCAAAAGCAGACCCGCCTCCACCAGACGGGACCGCACATCCGCCACAGCCGTGGCAGAATAAGTCTTGCTGGCATGTGTAAATGCCAATCCAATGGAGTACAACCAGAGATATCTGATATTTTTGTCCTGCAAAAGCCGGGTACAGTCACGATAAGATCACCTTCGAAACAGGGTTGCAGGAGCCACATCAGGATAAATCTCAATATCCATCTCTTCCCATTTAGTGGTACCACCACCTCGGCGAACAGCTCACAAAACATGCTCTTTATCCACAAATCGATGAAAGCAGGCCACCACATCACAAGAGCGATTAGCATCATGCGGTCCCGCAATTCGGTGAGCACGATCAAGCAACGGTTTACCCACCTCTATCGGGGCCCCAGCCACCTCCAGCGCTTTAATGCAAATATGATTGATGACTTCCATGCAACGGGCATCAGAGACCGTCTCCGGCACGCCATGAAAGCGGAGGTTGCACCGCCTCGAGCGGTTTTCCAAATCCTCAAGCTTTAAAGTAGAGGCCTCAGCACGTTCTTCCAACACTGCAACCTGCCCCTGTAGTTGAAGTATATCAGTGCCGTGAGTTTCCAGCAAAATTTCAGCTTCGCCCAATCTCCCTCCAATCTCGCCGACATCCTAATCTAATCTAATCTAATCTAAACCTTAAGTTTATATACCGCATCATCTCCATGAGAATGGAGCTCGACACGGTTTACAAGAACTTAAAATAGTGGGTAGAGAAGAAGAAAAAGGATTACATGAACTTATGTGTAGAAGGGGGGAGAGAAAGGGGGGAAGGATAGAGCTACAATTTGTTGAAAAGCCAGGTTTTCAGTTGTTTTCGGAATAACTGAAGGGAGCTCAGGTTCCGCAGCAGGGTGGTGAGGTCGTTCCAAAGACCTGTGATTTTGAAGAGAAGGGATTTTCCCAGTTTGCCTGAATAGTGGATGCCGCGTGGAGAGGGGAAGGCTAGTTTAAGCCTTTGGGCAGTTCTGGAGGAGTCGGGACTGGAGGAGTTGAAAGACAGTGGGATAAGAGGAGGCAGGATTCCGTGAATGATCTTGAAAGCCAGGCAGGAACATTTGAAATGGATTCTGGAGATTATTGGGAGCCAATGAAGTTTGGCAAGGAGTGGGGAGGCATGGTCAGACTTGTGTTTTGAGAAGATCAGTTTGGCTGCAGTATTCTGGATTAGCTGGAGTCTAAGGGATCAACAAACGGATGGACAAAGGAGACCCCATAGACATCATATATCTAGATTTCCAAAAAGCCTTTGACAAGGTGCCCCATGAACGTCTACTCCGGAAACTGAAGAACCATGGGGTGGAAGGAGATGTACATAGATGGATCAGAAACTGGTTGGAGGGTAGAAAACAAAGGGTAGGAGTGAAGGGTCACTACTTCGACTGGAGGAGGGTCACGAGTGGTGTCCCGCAGGGCTCGGTGCTCGGGCCGCTGCTATTTAATATCTTAATAAATGATCTAGAAACAGGAACGAAGTGCGAGATAATAAAATTTGCGGACGACACCAAACTATTTAATGGAGCTCGGACTACAGAGGACTGTGAAAAGTTGCAAAGGGACTTGAACAAATTAGAAGAATGGGCGGCGAAATGGCAGATGAAGTTCAACATTGAAAAATGTAAAGTATTACATGTGGGGAGCAGAAACTCGAGGTACAACTATACAATGGGAGGGATGTTATTGAATAAGAGTACCCAGGAAAGGGACTTGGGGGTAATGGTGGACATGACAATGAAGCCGTCGGCACAATGTGCAGCGGCCGCTAAGAGAGCGAATAGAATGCTTGGTATAATCAAAAAGGGTATTACAGCCAGAACGAAAGAAGTTATCCTGCCGTTGTATCGGGCAATGGTGCACCCGCATTTGGAGTACTGCGTCCAATATTGGTCACCGTATCTTAAGAAGGATATGGCATTAGTCGAGAGGGTTCAAAGGAGAGCAACACGTCTGATAATAGGTATGGATAACCTGTCATATTCTGAGAGATTGGAGAAGCTGGGTCTCTTTTCCCTGGAGAAGAGGAGACTTAGAGGGGATATGATAGAGACTTACAAGATCATGAAGGGCATAGAGAGAGTAGAGAGGGACAGATTCTTCGAACTTTCAAAAAATAAGAGAACAAGAGGGCATTCGGAAAAGTTGAAAGGGGACAGATTCAAAACAAATGCTAGGAAGTTCTTCTTTACCCAACGTGTGGTGGACACCTGGAATGCGCTTCCAGAGGACGTTATAAGGCAGAGTACGGTACTGGGGTTCAAGAAAGGATTGGACAAATTCCTACTGGAAATGGGGATAGAGGGGTATAGATAGAAGATTACTGCACAGGTCCTGGACCTGTTGGGCCGTCGCGTGAGCGGACTGCTGGGCACGATGGACCTCGGGTCTGACCCAGCAGAGGCATTTCTTATGTTCTTAGAATACTTTTTTTGATAGATTTAAGTAGATGGCATTGCAGTAATCTAGTTTGGAGAGGATGATGGATTGGACAAGGATGGCAAAGTGTTTTTGGCTGAAGTAGGATCTAGCTTTCCTCAGCATGTTAAGGCTGAAAAAGAATGATTTTACCAAGGAGTTGAGGTGTTCATTGAGGGAGAGAGAGGAATCGATAGTGATACCAAGGACCTTGCATGAGAACTCGAGCTGTAGTGTATCGCCTGTGGGTAGTGTGAAAAGTGTGGGCAGGTGTTCGAATTTTGGGCCGAGCCAGAGTAGTTTTGTTTTAGATTCGTTTAGTTTCATCTGTACCGAGAGGGACCAGGCACGGAGTCTCATTATGCAAGCTGTAATGTTTTCGTGGAGGTTGGTGAGGTTCTGGTCAGTCTCAAGGAGGACAAGGATGTCATCTGCATAGGTGTAGATTGTTTCCAGGGGGGATAGTTGAAAGAGTTTCAGGGAGGACATGTAGATGTTAAAGAGAATAGGGGAAAGGGGTGATCCTTGAGGGACACCGCAAGATGGAGTCCAAGGAGTGGACATGGTGCCATTTGTGTTGACGGTGTAGGAACGGGAGCATAAGAAGTTTGAGAACCACATTAGGACGGTGGAGTCGATTCCAATCTCGGAAAGTTGGTAAAGTAGTATGTCGTGATGGACGACATCAAAAGCAGCGGAAAGATCGAATTGTAGTAGGACAGCGAATTTGTTACGTGAGTGTAGTTGTTGTACCTTTGAAATTAGGGAAACATCCCTCTTCAGATCTGCAATAGCGCCATGGATATCAGCGCGAACCGCTGAAAGCTCCTCCTTTAATTCCTGGAACCAACCACGCATCTCCTGCCGAAAGCCCGGCAGAGTTGCATCAGGCGGCTGCTCTGCCAGCACAGGCCCGACACGGTCAGACACCGATTTCAAATCAGGCTTCGGGGGCCCGTTCGCAGCCGGCGAGGAGAAAGTTTTAATGTCCAATTGTTTTTTGCGCGTCGCCATCACCGCACTGTCCGCAGTAGCTCTACACTCGATTGCAATGTGTCACGCTCAAAAACACAAACGAGGGAGCCAAAAAAAGTCGAAAAACGCCTTGGGACCGCGGAGTTAACTCCCTAGGCTGTCATCAGCCACAGTGACGTCACTTCTCCCTCAAACTTACAGTTTCTTCACGGTTGCAAAATACAGGTAGAAAATACCAAAATATATGCTGTCTTTTCCTGCTTGTTTCTTCACAAGGCATGTACAGGATAAACAAGCTCTTTAACAAGAGTCCTTAACCAAATGCTCTTCTTAACGCTGGCTTTAATTATCTGTTCATTAAAGCATTAGCTTTTTTTTATTTGTCAAGATTTCTGGCAGGTTTAACATTGCCTGTGATATTGTGCCTTGTCTAATCTCATCCCCCTTCAGGGTATAGCCACTACTGATGATTGCAATCTTCCTAGCATCTGAGTTAGGCCTAGATTCACTAAACGTACCGATCCTGTAACGATGGTTTTGCAATCGTTCGTGTTCCCCGACCCGATTCACTAAACTGCTGTCCGATGCATCTCCTATCCGATCCAATCCACCCATGCAAATGAGTAAAACCCCATGCAAAATAGCCAAGTGACTGATTCACTAACAATTGCTTGGCTATTTGCATCAACTGCTGTAGACCTGTCGGTAACTGTGTTACAGACAGGTCTGCCTGGGTTTTTTTTTCTTTTCTTTTTTTAATGGCACTGATATTTTGCATGTATTACACATGCAAAATATCTAACCAATATATAAAATGAAAAGCCCTCCCCTACAACAAACCCTCTCTCTCCTTCCCCAACCAAAAAAATGCCCCCGCCCTTGCCAAACTTATATCAGGAAGGATGCCCACTCCCTCCTGCCACCAGACGCCCAACATCAACAAATGGCAGGAGGGACATACATTACGTCTGCTTACCTGGGAACTCATAACTTCTAAGTCTGCTCTGAGACAGAAATCTTTCTCTCCCTCATCCTGTCTCTGAGGACAAAACTTCTGGAAAGTATAGGACATACCTTTCTAGATAGTCTCCACAGCCATACCATAGACTCTGCCCCAGGACCTCCACCCATCCCAAGGCTGACATCACATATATACTCCCTCCCATCCTAAATACCCTCAACCTGCAACTCAGTCAAAGCTAACAAGATAACATAGGTAATGCACTAGCTCAAAAGTTTTACCACCTTATATTTGTAATAATTTGTCCCATCATAATAGCATAAGAGCTCCCTGTGATAACACTTGTATAGCAAAGAACATAGGAACACTCCTTCAACAAAATATGCTAAGAAAAGGGCCCCCAAAAGAACACCACCACCAAGAAGAACTAAGCAACAGACAGACAGACACCAACCATAATACAGAAAAACAAAATACGCCATAGAAAGGAGGCCTACTGAACACAAGATCAATGAACAAGAAAGGAATCCAGACTGCTGACCTAATAGAGGAAAACACAGAAGATTTCCTTGCAATTCCAGAATCCTGGCTCACATAAAACAGTGGGATCATCATACGTGAGGCTTGCCCACAAGACTATCACATAATGCTCCAAAATAGAAACAGTATGAGAAGTGGAGGGGTAGCAATTATATACAAATCCAACCTGGACTTCCAACAAATGAAAATCACCCAACCAACAGCAGTAGAATGTCTACTTCTTTGAGTAGGAAACTCAAAAACAATGGGCATAATGGTATTATATGCCATCCCCGACCTGTACACAGAAGAGTGGCAAAACATTGTGAACCTCATCACAGAAACTAACCTAATATTCTCCTCATTCTGGGTATGCAAAGACTTTAACCTACATGTAGAGGACCCAACAGGTAGTCCAACAACTGGAAGGATTAGGACTACACCAAACAGTGAAAGAACAAACCCACACTAAAGGACACACCTTAAACCTGTTCGGCAGAGAGAAGGATATAGGAGACTGTTCCCCCACCTCTAAGAAAATGCCATGGACAGACCACCACTTAATCAGCTTCAGAATAAATCAACCAGAAACCATAAAACAATCAAATAAAAATGGAACAAGACCAAAAATGGGGAGAGGAATCGAAGACAGCACCAAATTCAAAAACAGACTAGAAACATACCTCATGGAAACCAAAATAACCGAGACCACAAATCTCAAGAACAAGTGAGACTCTGGGTTGAAGCACTGAACCATAGCCTAGAGGAAGCACCATTAAAACTATGGAAACCGTCCAGTGCTTCGGAAGAGAGCTCTCTCTGCGGTATATAGGTGCCTTAATTGTCGGGGGGCTCCCCTTCCCTACATGAGGGCCTGGGAAGATGATTGTGGTTCGGCTATTTCCTGGGACACTTGGGGTGACATATGGTCGGAGATCTCCTCGGCGGGTATTGCTGCTTTGCTGATCGAGAATGGTTACAAGGTCCTCTTTCGGTGGTACTATACCCCTCAGGTTGTGGCTCGTTGGCAGGGAGGTGCGAGTGTTCTATGTTGGAGGGGCTGTGGGGAAGTGGGTACCTACTTTCATATGTGGTGGCAGTGTGGGCAGGTGTGTGGATTCTGGACTGAGGTCTTTGTTCGGGTGTCCCGGATCCTAGATGTCCAGATACCGGCCGATTGGCGACACGCCTTGTTGTTTTGGCATCAATTGGATCTGGCTGGGGATGATTCTTTGTTTTGTAGGTTGGCATTCACTGCTGCTCGATTGGCCATTGCCTCTTTGTGGAATCAGGCGCTCCCTCCCACGTGGGCCCTGGTGGAGCAACGTTTGCTTAATTGGCAGAACCTTTATCACTTAACGGCCTTGCGGCATGGTAAACTACATGGCTATGCTCATGTGTGTCGTAATTTTCGGGCTTCTGTGGGGGTTTGTGGTAGGGGTGGTCAGGGGCTTTGAGTTGGCCTTGGAGTTGGAATGGATGGGCGATGCTTGGGGGGACCCCATAACCATATTCCTTTCCAATTTTTGGTTTCTGTTTGGAATTGACTATCTCTCAACCATATTGAGAGCTGTAGGTATTGTGTTTTGTCCCTGGGGGGGTGGGAGGGGGGTATTGGCTGTGTTTTGGTGGGCATTCTAGATTGTTCTTATTAGTTTGTAGGACTTGCACATGTCTATGTTGTTGATTTTAATTATGTGTGCTATTTTAGAGTGTGGTACTCGGCTCCATGTGTTTTTGTTCTTGCATTTCATGTGCAATTGTTATGTACTGTTTGGAGTGTTTTTCAATAAAAGCTTTTCAATTAAAAAAAAAAAAAACTATGGAAACCAAACAAAAGAGAGGAAGGGTTCACTCCTCAGATGAAATCATGAGGCTGAAAAGAGAGAAAAGAAAGCTCAAAAGAAAATGGAGATCAGGCAAAGATGAGGAAGCTAAGAAAAGCTGGACTAGAATACCACTAAATGCTCCCTAACCAGCAAAGAATTCAGCAACTTTTTCACAGAGAAAATAAGGAAGCTACAGAAAGACAATGGCCTAAATAACATACCAATGGAAACCGAAGACGAAATGGAAGAATTCGAACCAATCACTGAGATCCAGGTGAAGAAACTACTAAGAAGAATAAAGCCAGGCCCTCCATCCCTTGACACATGCCCTAAATACCCAATAAGAGAACTTGAAGGCACTCTCCTTCTTCACGGACATCATCAACAAATCACTATGGTTGAGACAAGTCCCACTTAAATGGAAACTTTCAGTCACCAAACCCATTCTGAAAAATAAAGAAAAATACCAAGACGACTTCTCAAACTACAAACCGGTAGCCATCCAACCATGGATCTCTAAACTAATACACAAACTAGCCTGCCAACAAATATCAGACTTCCTAGAAAACAGGTCAAAACTTGACCAGGCCCAATCAGGGTTCAGAAGACATCCAAATACAGAAATTGTGCTAGTAGCAGTACAGGTCTCAGTACTCAAACACCATGCTAAAGAAGAGGATGTGCTACTGGAATTCCTGGGCCTCTCGGCAGCTTTTGACCTTGTCCAATGCATATTACTAAAATCGAGATGCTTGGCCCTGGGCCTTAAAGGAAATGTCATGGCTTGGATAGAATCCTTTCTAAAAAGACTAACAAGGGCAGAATGGCAGGGAAATACAAGCAACTGGAAAGAAATAGACATAGGGGTACCGCAGGGATCAGCCATGTCACCCACGCTCTTCAATATCTTCATCCAACCGCTTGAAAATTTTATCAGAAAACTGGGGTGGGAATGCTATATATCTACACAGATGACATCCAACTGATCATTCTGCTAAAGAAGCAAAACGTGAAAACTAAACAAAAGATTAAAACATGCCTGGGGAAAATCTTCAGATGGCTCCAAATGGACTAATAGCCAACAAGGAGAAAATGGAACTATTACTAATTAACAAATGGGGAGGAAATAGCCCAAAATACCAACTAACATTGAATGGCAATACCATAAAAACTTCCTTGAATGGGGTGAGAAACCTAAGGGTATGGTTGAACCCAAACCTAGACATGACAATGCAGATCAAGCGCATCATGAAAAATGCATATGGCAAATGCTACTGGGTCAGAGGACTCAAACCCTACCTTAACTCCCAAGCAATGTCTAATATAATAACCCTGGTACTGTAGATTTTTTACTACTGCAACGCAATCCTACTGGGTGTTCCAAAATACATGATATAATAGATACAAATGGTACAAAACGCAGCAGCAAGATTTCTGCTGGGAAAATCGAGGCACACGAGTGCCACCCCACTACTGAAAGAACTACACTGGCTCCCGATTGAAAGCAGGGTGAAATTGAAGATCCTACTACTGACACACAAAATCATTCATTTCTCTGAACCACAATATCTAGCAGCCAGATTGCATTGGCACACAAGACATGCACTATGCTCAAGTCAAAATCACCTGCTGGAAATTCCCTCCTTCAGAGACATCAAATACAAAAGCATCAGGAAAAGAATGTTCTCGGTTATGGCTCCAAGGCTCCAAGCTGAAAGAACTAAAACTAGAAAAAGATACTGAAAAGTTCAAGAAAGGGATAAAGACCATCTTCTTCATAGACTACTTTAGCCAATAAAACAACATAGAGGAGACAGTTGGCTAGCCCCCCTCCCTCCCCCAATCAGGAACTCATTAGGAAGAACATAATAGGATATAAATAGACCAAAGGCTGAAGCCCAGAAAACTAGACTGAGGAAGATAATACTTCACAGATAAAATAAAACACAATACAGAGGGGGGCGTGCCTGAGCTGCAGACAAGATAGATGCTTGAGCTTAGTTCTCTCCCTCCACTGCAGACAATATCGATCACCAGGCTAGTATTTTTCATTGAAAAGAGCTCTTTTCTCACTATGTTGGCTTCAAAACCAACTAAAATGGATATAACTCCTAGTCCAGCAATGGGTTTGAAGAGAACCAAACCGGATCTTTCGACACCAGAAAAAATGGACCTGGAAAAAAAGGCCGTGACTTCCAATGATATTATGCTGGAAGAGCTTCATACCATCAGGGAATTGGCCACCAAACACTTCAAGTCTACAAAAGAACTTAAAGATGACTTGGCCACTATAAACTCATCTTTATCGGCCTTTCAATTAAGAATAATAATAATAACTTTATTTTTGTATACCGCAATACCACAAAACAGTTCAGAGCGGTTTACAGGGGAAGAGACTGTACATTTACAGCGAAGATGCAGAGTCAGATTAACCAGGGTAAAGTAACCAGTAAAAGTAACAATTAAAATTAAAAAGTAAGATATGTACTTAGAAATTCCCTTACTGTCCCGAAGGCTCACAATCTAACCAAAGTCAGGGCCGCCATCAGGGCAGTACTACCAGTCCTGCATTCAGGGGCCCGGAGTTGACAGGGGGCCTGGGCCAATAGCGTACCTAGGGGGTGCGGTGCGCCCCGGGTGCACGCCCCAAGGGGGTGCACAGGAGAGAGAGCTGAACGGGGACGATGGGGGACCCGTGGGGTTAAATATAACTCAAGCCGCAAGGCTCGTCTTCTACTCTGACTGCCCTGCCGCTCACACAGCCGATCGGAAGTCTTCCCCGACGTCAGCGCTGACGTCGGAGGGAGGGCTTAAGCAAAGCCCGCCCTCCGACTTCAGCGCTGAAGTTGAGGAAGACTTCTGGTCGGCTATGTGTGCGCGGCGGGACAGGCAGGAAATAGAAGACAAGCCTACCCGGCTCGAGCTACATTTTGCCGAGAAAGTTGCTAAGATGGGCTGGGAGGCAAACGGGGAACACAAAAGGGGGAGGGAGTGTGTTTTGGACACAAGGCATGGACTTGGGAGAGAGGAAGGGAGGGAAAGAGATGCTGAGGGGGGAGGGAATGTGTTTTTGGACACAGAAGGCAAGGACTTGGAAGAGAGGAAGGGAGGGAAAGAGATGGTTGTGTACACGGGGAATAGAAGAAAGGAGAATTTTTGGTCATAGGGAGGGAGTGAGGTACAGACAATGGCATACCAAGGTGGGGGTGGGGGCGGTCTGCCCCAGGTTTACGCCCCAAGGGTGTGCACAGCTGGCCACCCTCCAGTGTTCTCCCTAGGCTGACAAACTGCGTCTCTTTAGCCACTTGAGTTCCACCGCCGCCATTGGGAACAGGCTGGTGCCAAGTTCTCCCTGCTTTTCCCTGTGGGGCCGACCAACTCTCGCCACCCGCGTCAATTCTGACGTCGGAGAGGACGTTCTGGGCCAGCCAATCGCTGCCTGGCTGGCCCAGAACATCCTCTCCGATGTTAGAATTGATATCGAGTGGCGAGATTGGGTCGGCCCCGCGGAGAAGAGAAGCAGGGCGAACTCGGCACCGGCCTGTTCCCGATAGCAGCAGTGGCAGCCTATTCCCCAGTGGCGGTGGCAGCATTTTCCCAATGGTGGTGGCATAGGGGAGGGCAAGGAGAAAGAAAGAAATGTGGGGACAGGGAGCCAGAAAAAAAAAAAGAAAGAGGGCTGGGTGAAACAAAGAAAAATGGGGCACGGAGAGAGAGAGAAAGACAGACATACAGAATGAAAGGGGTTATGGAGAGAGAGAAAAAGAAAGAAGGGGGCAGGGTGAAACAAAGAAAAAGTTTGGGGAGGGAATGAGGTCTAGAGGAGAGGAAGCATACAGGAGGCTGAAAAAAGGGAAGAAATATTGGATGCACAGTCAGAAGAATAAAGTGCAACCAGCGACTGATGAAATTACCAAAGGTAGGAAAATGATTTTATTTTCAATTTAGTGATCAAAATGTGTCCGTTTTGAGAATTTATATATGCTGTCTATATTTTGCACTATGGCCCCCTTTTACTAAACCGCAATAACGTTTTTTAGCGCAGGGAGCCTATGAGCTTCAAGAGCAGCGTGGGGCATTCAGCGCAGGTCCCTGCGCTAAAAACCGCTATCGCGGTTTAGTAAAAAGGGAGGGGGAATATTTGTCTATTTTTGTATAGTTGTTACTGAGGTGACATTGCATAAAGTCATCTGCCTTGACCTCTTTGAAAACCCGCGGAATATAAATGATAATTAACATTTTCTCTGCGTACAGCGTGCTTTGTGTTTTTAAAATTTTATTGTTGGTAGATCATTTTGACTTGGCCACAAAGGTAAGGGGGAGGGAGGGGAGCTGCTGAAAGAGTCTACCTTGACGTGGTTGCAGGCTTACAAATCTTTTGGTCAAAGAGTGCGGCGACAGAGAAAAGTATGTGTGTATTCGGCCCATGGAAGAAGGGGTGGGTCGGGGGGGAAGGGGTGCGTGGGGGGCCCAATAGGATTGCTCAGTAAGGGGCCCAGAAATTTCTGATGGCGGCACTGACCAAAGTACCTGGAGAATAACAAAGAAGTGAAAAATAGAGATAGAGGAAAAATAAGAAATAAACATTCTAAGAAGACTACATTGATCTAAAATACTTTGGAAGGATGAAGAGAGGAGAGAAAGGAATATATACAGTTACAAGGGAGTGCAGGATGAGGATAGTAAGATCTGGGGAAGAAGAGATATATAGGTGAGGAAGGAGAGGAAAGGAAGGAAGGATGGGGTTAGAGAAATTTATCAAAGAGATGCTTGAGTCTCATGCAGACGCTACTGCCCTGGAAGTAGCGCAATACCAAGATCTTTTTTTCAGTTCAAACTGTTTATTGACATTTAAGTAGTACAATAAACAAGGAACACAACCAACAAGGTAAGTTCAAGCAGAACAATAGTAATGCAATAACAAATTATTATCTTTCAGGATAGCCAAGTACAGCCAACACATTACTCTATATGATTCCAGCCAAATCCGAGACCAAATGTGGCTATCTATGTGCATGCCAGTGTCTCATTCCCACACTGAATGAAGACCTCCCATTGAAAAAGTATTGTTTTTCTGTAGTATTTTATACCAATGAGAATACTCATGTTTCGAGTAAGACAGTTGGTTACAAAGCTAAAGCAGGGCAGGAGTGTCATCACTGAGCTTGTGTTTTTTCATATAAGCACCTATGGCTGCTTTGATTTGTATCCACTTGAAAAAGTGAGTTGTGGGTATATTATGGGTGGCGACAAGATGCTGGAAACTTATCCAAGAAGCCTCTGAGTATAGTTGATTTATTCTCCAAAGACCAGTCGTGCTCCAAGATGGTCGAAGGACAGGTTTGTTTTGGATGCGTATCCTGGAATTGCCCCATATTGGCATGAAAGTTGTGTCGTTCCATCTGGGAGAGAGCAAGTTGTCCAATTCCTGCATAGCTAAGCTGGTAGATGTGATTATCTCATTCATTTTCAACTTGTCCTGAGCACCAAAGAATGGGATATTATCAAGAGGAAAATTCTCCACGATCAAGTTTTCCAGGCTAAGCCAATGAGGCGCTGAAGTAACCTGTTTTCTTCCAATCCACTTGGAGTCTTGTCTCAAGAGAAAAGCAGTATGATAGTTTTTAAAGTTTGAGAAATTAATACCTCCATTTGCTTTATCGTTCCTCAGTTTTTTCAGGCTGATTCAAGGCAGTTTGTGGTTCCATAGGAAGTCAGACAGTATTTTATCAATTAGAGTAGAGATCTGGGACTTCAAATATATGGGTAGCATGCTCAAAGTATAGTTCACCTCAGGAGAGATCATCTTGATGGTTTCCAGACGTCTCTACCATGTGAGCTTAAGGGGGGACCATTTGGTAGTTAGAGATTTAATAGTATCAAGAAGGTATGTGGTGTTGTAATCCAGGGTATAATCAATGGAGGGCCCAAAGTATAATCCCAAATATTTCAGTTTGGTCGATGACCACTGTAAGCCCAATTGTTGAATATCTGGGCCCAGACTAGGACAGTTCAACGGCATGACCTCTGTCTTGGAAACATTCAATTTATAGCCTGAGCAAAGAGAATAGGTGTCAATCAACTTCAATAGGGGAGGTATGGATTCTGGTATGATATGCAGTAGAATATCGTCGGCATGTGCAGAGAGTTTAATTTCTAGTCCTGCATGACAGAAACCTCTGATATCTGTGGATGAGCAGATGGCAATCAACAGTGGTTCTAGTGCAAGGTTGAAAAGCAGAGGTAACAGGGGGCAGCCCTGTCTAGTACCTCTGCTGGGAGAGAAAGAGGCTGAAAACATATCATTCACATAGATTTTGTTGGTTGGAGAAGAATAGAGGACCTTGACTATTGTAATAAAAGAGGAAGAAAATCCAAACCAACTCAGGATTTGAAATAAGTAAGGCCACTCTACCCTATCGAATGCCTTTTTGGCATCTAACCCCATGGCTAGAAAAAGGATGATCTATAGAAGCAGACAAGGAGATAATGTTAGTGAAAGTTCTGGTATTACTGCTGGACAGGTGTCCAGCCATAAAACCAGTCTGGTCTTGGTCAATTAGCTTAGAGAGAAATTTTTGTAGCCTGTTAGCAAGCACCTTAGCGTACAATTTGGCGTCCACATTGAGTGAGAGTGGCCTGTAATTCTGCACTTTTAAGGGGTCTTTCCCCGCCTTGGGAAGCACAATGGTAGTGGCTTCTGTAAAGGAACCCCTATCACCACCAGAATCTATCATGTAATTAAAAAATTATATTAAATAAGGAGAAAGGCATTCTTGAAAAGTTTGATAGAACTCTGTAGTCAGCCCATCGGGGCCAGGGGCTTTTTATGGAGCCATGTTGTGCAGAGCCTCTGTCAAGTCAGGAATGGTGAATGGAGAATCTAAAAAGCACAGTTACTTACCGTAACAGGTGTTATCCAGGGACAGCAGGCAGATATTCTTGACTGATGGGTGACGGCACCGACGGAGCCCCGGTACGGACAATTTTAGAGTGATTGCACTCTAAGAACTTTAGAAAGTTCTAGCTAGGCCGCACCGCGCGTGCGCGAGTGCCTTCCCGCCCGACAGAGGCGCGCGGTCCCCAGTTAGGATAAGCCAGCTAAGAAGCCAACCCGGGGAGGTGGGAGGGACGCAAGAATATCTGCCTGCTGTCCCTGGATAACACCTGTTACGGTAAGTAACTGTGCTTTATCCCAGGACAAGCAGGCAGCATATTCTTGACTGATGGGTGACCTCCAAGCTAACAAAAAGAGGGATGGAGGGAAGGTTGGCCATTAGGAGAATAAATTTTGTAAAACAGATTGGCCGAAGTGTCCATCCCGCCTGGAGAATGCATCCAGACAATAGTGAGATGTGAAAGTATGAACTGAGGACCAAGTAGCAGCCTTGCAGATTTCCTCAATAGGAGTGGAACGGAGGAAAGCTACAGACGCTGCCATAGCTCTAATTTTGTGGCCCGTGACAGAACCCTCCAGTGTCAGGCCCGACTGAGCATAACAAAAAGAAACGCAAGCAGCAAGCCAATTGGACAGAGTGCGTTTAGATACAGGATGACCCAACTTGTTAGGATCAAAGGACAAAAACAGTTGAGGAGATGATCTGTGAGGTTTGGTGCGATCAAGATAGTAAGCCAGAGCACGTTTACAATCCAAGGTATGCAAAGCCTGTTCACCTGGATTAGAATGAGGCTTTGGGAAAAAAACAGGTAGAACGATGGATTGATTAAGGTGAAACTCAGACACAACCTTAGGAAGGAATTTTGGATGTGTACGAAGGACAACCTTATCATGGTGAAAAACAGTGAAAGGTGGATCAGCCACCAGTGCATGGAGCTCACTGACCCTCCTGGCAGAAGTGAGAGCTATCAGAAAGACCACTTTCCAAGTTAGAAATTTAAAGTGCGTTGTGGCCAGAGGCTCGAAAGGAGGCTTCATTAACGCAGAAAGAACCACATTAAGATCCCATACAACAGGAGGGGCCTTAAGAGGTGGTTTCACATTGAAAAGGCCTTTCATGAACCTTGAGACTAAGGGATGAGCTGAGAGGGGTTTTCCATGGATCGGCTCATGAAAAGCTGCAATGGCACTAAGGTGGACCCTTATCGAAGAGGATTTAAGACCCGAGTCAGATAAGGACAAAAGATAGTCCAACACCAATCCCACTGCTGTAGATATGGGATTATGGTGATGTAACAGGCACCAGGAAGAAAACCGAGACCACTTCTGCTGGTAACATTGAAGAGTAGACGGTTTCCTGGAGGCATCAATAATAGACCGGACAGGCTGAGAAAGGAGAGCATGAGGAGAAGTCAGCCCGAGAGATACCAAGCTGTCAGGTGCAGAGACTGTAAGTTGGGATGAAGAAGCGTTTGCTGATTCTGTGTAAGTAGTGAAGGAAACAGAGGAAGAGGTATGGGTTCCCTGGAACTGAGTTGAAGTAGAAGGGAAAACCAATGCTGTCTGGGCCACCGTGGAGCGATGAGGATCATGGTGGCTTGTTCCCTCTTGAGCTTGAATAAGGTGCGCAGCATGAGCGGAAGAGGAGGGAATGCATAAAGGAAGAGATTGGTCCAATCCAGAAGAAATGCATCGGGTTCCAGACGGTGAGGAGAGTAAAGTCTGGAGCAAAACAGGGGCAGTTGATGGTTGTGGGGAGCTGCAAAAAGATCCACCTGAGGAGTGCCCCATTGAGAGAAAATGAACTGGAGAGTCGAGGGGTCGAGAGTCCATTCGTGAGGTTGAAGAATTCTGCTGAGATTGTCTGCTAAGCAATTCTGTTCCCCTTGGATGTAGACTGCTTTCAGGAATAGGTGACGAGCAGTCGCCCATGTCCAAATCCTTTGAGCTTCCTGACATAAAGGACGGGATCCCGTCCCTCCTTGTTTGTTGAGGTAATACATTGCAACTTGGTTGTCTGTGCAAATGAGAAGAACCTGAGGAAAGAGGAGATGTTGAAAAGCTTTGAGGGCGTAAAATATCGCTCTGAGTTCCAGGAAATTGATGTGGTGCTTCTTTTCCTGGGTGGTCCAAAACCCCTGAGTTTGGAACTCGTTCAAGTGAGCTCCCCATGCGTAGGGGGAGGAATCCGTGGTGATGACCAGTTGATGAGGAGGTAGATGGAACAGTAGACCTCTGGATAGATTTGATGAGTTCAACCACCAAAGAAGCGACTGTCGAAGAGACGAGGTCACAGATATGTGTTGTGAACAAGGATCCGTCGCTTGTGACCACTGAGTCGCTAGGGTCCATTGAGGAGTACGCAGGTGGAGACGTGCGAAGGGGGTGACATGCACTGTGGATGCCATGTGCCCCAAAAGTACCATCATTTGATTTGCAGAGATGGAAGTTTTCTGAAACACCTGCTGACAGAGATGAAGGATGGTGTGAAGGCGGTTTGGAGGAAGAAACGCCCTCATCTGAACAGTATCCAGAATGGCTCCAATGAATTGAAGTCGCTGAGTTGGAATGAGGTGTGACTTGGGTAGATTGATCTCGAACCCCAACAGTCGAAGGAAGGAAATGGTCTGATTGGTGGCTATGTGAACGGACTGAGGAGAAGGAGCCTTGATGAGCCAGTCGTCCAGATAAGGGAAGACTTGAAAATTGTGGGAGCGGAGATAAGCTGCGACCACAATCAGACATTTGGTGAATACCCTGGGAGAGGAGGCTAAGCCGAAGGGTAGCACCTTGTACTGGTAATGATGTTGGTTGACAAGAAAGCGAAGGTATTGCCTGGACATCAGATGAATTGGAATGTGAGTATACGCCTCCTTGAGATCGAGGGAACATAGCCAGTCTTCCTGAGAGAGAAGAGGGTATAGGGTGGCAAGAGATAACATCTTGAACTTCTCCTTGACCAGACATTTGTTGAGATCTCTGAGATCTAATATTGGTCTGAGATCTCCGGTTTTTTTGGGTACAAGAAAGTACCGGGAATAAAATCCCAGGCCTTGCTGGTCTAGAGGAACTGGTTCGATGGCATTGAGAAGGAGGAGGGATTGAACCTCCTGACCGAGAAGGAGGGACTGAGCCTTGTTGGAAGCAGACTCTTTTGGTAGACTTAACGGTGGAGGAGTCTGAAAGTTCAGGGCATATCCGTGAGCGATGATAGCAAGTACCCACTGGTCGGAGGTAATTGCTTCCCATCGAGACAGAAAAACCTGTAGTCGACCTCCTATGGGCTGAGGTAGAAGGCATGAGGGAGGAAGACTGGCAATGTTCTCGAGAAGAGAGTCAAAAGGGCTGTGTAGACTTAGGTTGAACAGCCGGTTTTACAGCAGGCTGTTGTTGTTGACGAGCCTGTTGCTGCTGTTGACGCTGCCTGCGAGGTTGAGGAGGATGAGTCTGAGCCGGTCGAGCAGAAAACCTTCTTTGATAAGAAGGTTGTTGCCTGAATGGACGAGGAGGAGGAGGTTTCTTCTTGTTTTTCAACAAGGTGTCCCACCTAGTTTCATGCGCGGAGAGCTTTTGTGTGGCGGTATCCATGGACTCCCCAAACAGCTCATCCCCAAGGCAAGGCGCATTGGCCAGTCGGTCCTGATGGTTTACATCCAGTTCTGAGACCCGTAGCCATGCCAACCTCCTCATTGCTACAGAAATAGCAGTGGCCCGTGACGTCAGTTCAAAAGTATCATAAATGGAACGGACCATAAACTTCCTGAGTTGCAAAAGACTAGAAGTACATTGCTGAAAAGCAGGAAGTTTACGGTCCGGAATGTACTTCTGAAAAGAGGTCACCTGTTGAATGAGATGCTTCAGGTAAAACGAGAAGTGGAATGCGTAATTACCTGAACGGTTGGCCAGCATGGCGTTTTGGTAAAGGCGCTTTCCAAATTTATCCATGGCCTTTCCCTCTCTGCCAGGAGGGACAGAGGCGTAAACACTGGCACCTGCAGACTTTTTCAGAGTTGATTCCACCAACAAGGATTCATGGGGAAGTTGTTGCTTGTCGAATCCTGGGATTGGAATGACTTTATAAAGAGATTCCAATTTTCTTGGGGCTCCCGGGATGGTTAAGGGAGTTTCCAAGTTCTTATAGAAAGTTTCCCTCAAGATATCATGGAGGGGCAACTTTAAGAACTCCTTAGGAGGATGATCAAAATCCAAGGCATCTAAGAATGCCTTGGACTTTGTAGAATCAGACTCCAAAGGAATTGAAAGGGTGTCTGACATTTCCCTTAAAAATTTGGTAAATGAGGAGTGCTCTGGCTTAGTAGCAGGATCTTGCACCGATGGATCCTCCTCTTCAGATGAATAATCTTCCTCGGTACTGAGGTGATCATCCGAGTCATCCCACAAGTCAGGGTCCCGTACCGATTGGAGACGGCCCTGAGAAAGTGGAGTCGAGGTGCCAACATGTTTAGTCTTGCGTACCGATTTCCCCGAACGGGTGGAGACGGTACCTGGGGAGTGTAGAACGGTACGGGGCTCAGAGAACGGTACCGGTTCAGAAGTGTCCGGAGCAGAACGTCGTTTCGGTTCCGCTGATAGAATAGGCATGGACATGGATTTGTGCGGTGCCGACAAAGTCGATGTCAATAAAAGGGGTTGATCGACGGTCGGCACCGAAGGCTCACTGGGTACCGACACTGGAGGATTCGGTGTCAACAGAGCCGGGAGCAATTGTTGGAGTTGCTGTTTAAGTTGGGCCTGGAGGATAGAGGCAATGCGCTCATCCAACGTAGGTCCCGATTGCACCGGTACCGGTCTTTTCTTGCTCGGTACCTTCGGTGCCGCTCGACGCTCGGGTGAAGTCGATGCCGATGACGAGGCATTGACTTCAATGGGAGCGGAGCGTTTACGGGGCCGGCGCTCAGTCTGCAGGACTTGGCTCACTGCATGCTCGACTGGTGGCCCTAGGACAGTAGGGGAAGGCTTCTTAGCCGGCTTACCTACAGAGATCGACGTCGGCGATGTATCTGTCGGTGCCGAGACAGTCGGTGTCGATTTGGAGGAAGTTGCCGATGTCGATACTGGTGCAACTTCCATGTCGGTGCTGAACAGAATTCGTTGCTGAATCTGTCGGTTTTTTAAAGTTCTTTTTTGTAAAGAACTACAGCGGGTGCAGGTGTCAGCCCTATGGTCCGGACCCAGACACTGAAGGCACCACTTGTGCGGGTCGGAGAGGGATATAGGGCGCGCACACCGCTGACACTTTTTGAAACCCGGTGACGGGGGCATGAAGGGAAAAACCGCTGTAGCAAAATCGAAGCCGGAGGCTTCGATGGTGCCAACAGGCCCCGCCGGGGTAGTCGATAAAAAGAGAAAAAAATAAAACAATTTTTTTTTTTTTTTTTTTTACAAACGTTAAAAGAACAAGAAAGAAATAAAATGAAGAGAAAAATACGCGCGAGCGGGAAGGCAAGTGAACAGTTTAGAAAAAAACTTCCAACAGCCGTTGGAAACACGCGTCTTCTTAGCTCCGCGGAATTAAGAAAACTGGGGACCGCGCGCCTCTGTCGGGCGGGAAGGCACTCGCGCACGCGCGGTGCGGCCTAGCTAGAACTTTCTAAAGTTCTTAGAGTGCAATCACTCTAAAATTGTCCGTACCGGGGCTCCGTCGGTGCCGTCACCCATCAGTCAAGAATATGCTGCCTGCTTGTCCTGGGATAATAGTATTATCTTCGCTAGATAGAGTGCTATGAACTAAGTTATGAAGAAAGGAGTCAGGAGAGTGACCCTCTGTCAGTTCAGATGTATATAATTTGGAGTAATATTTGTGAAATTGTGTTAGAATACTGGGTGTAGCTATGACTAGGTCATTGTCATCAGAGTGAATAGCAGAAATATTAATTTTGTTATGCTTGTCCTTTTATTATGGCCGGGCTAGTCCCCGAGTAGGTGGGAAACCTGCCTCGGACCACAGGTAGATTCATGTAGCGCCTTTTGTATGGCTGGCAGAAAGGAAAACCAGGAAAAGGATTTCTTAAAAGAAAAACAGCTTCACTTTATTTGTAATTCCACGAGCATGGTAAACAAACCATATGTTCATCAAGGCAATATTCTTTAAGTCCTTTGAAGCAATCCCTCTTGCTCCAGGGTGGGCAACTTGCCCTGTACTTGTCAGCAAAAAGAAAAAAAAAAACGTTTTCCCCAAACAAACATTCAGGAGGGTGCTTTAGTTTTCTGGAACCCACATCTTCCTGTGGCAGGCTGGCAACTTCCAGCCAATGTTCATGGGCTCACCCAGTCAGGCACCCCTGCTGCTGGGGCTACTTGCCCTCCCCCCAAGGGTCTCCCTCCCCGAAGCAATCACAAACTCCTAACTTCTCCTCTGGAGACTTTTGGGGCTTACTGGAAAGCCTGGAAACAGACTTCCCTCAAATTACCTTTAATTAGGCAGAGCTGCTTCTGCCTTTCTTACAGCCTGCTTTAGCTAAGGGTTTTAGAACCACCCTTCATACTTCATTCCCCCCCCATCTCCATGTCCTCCTCCCATTCACTGTCCCCATGAAGACTGTTCATTTCTTCTTCATTGGACAGGGAGTCCAGGTTGTATTGGCTGTTCTTCCCCTCCCCCACCTTGCCTGTCTGTCAGCTCTCTGCTAAAGTGCTCTTTCCCATACACAACTCCCGGGTCACCCTCCCAGGGTCTGTTAGGCAAGGCAATAAACCTCTTTCCTCTGGGCTGAGTCAGCTGTGCCTGCTCCAGGCCAGGTTTTACCAAGCCCTTTGATGCCTGCTGGGGAAGTTTAACTGTCCTTTTCTTTGGGACAGGGGCTTCCCTGTCACATACCCCCCTACCTAAAACCCTATTGGTCCTTTCCTCCCTGGTACCTTCAACGCACTCTTCTCCCAAACGCGATAAGACATCCGCGTACTTATGTAGAGCTCCTGGTCTATGTACCACTTTAAAGCTATAAGGCTGGAGCGCCAAATACCACCGGGTCAAACGAGCATTACTATCCTTCATTTTCTCCAGCCATGTTAGGGCCGCATGATCCGTTACCAGTGTGAAAGCCCTCCCCTCTAGGTAGTATTTCAGGGTATCGATGGCCCACCTAATGGCCAGACATTCTTTTTCCACTGTGGAATATGCCTGCTCACGGGGTAGCAACTTCCGACTCAGATACATGGTAGGATGTTCCCTATCCTGATGCAATTGGGACAGGACCGCCCCCAATCTCTCCTGTGAAGCATCAGTCTGTAAGAGGAAAGGTCTTTCAAAATCCACCCCTTTTAATACTGGGTCGTGACACAAGCACTCCCTAAGTTGTTCAAACCCCCTATTCGCCTGATCTGACCATGTCAACTGAGTAGGCTTCATTTGCCTTGTAAGATCTTTTATATTTTCTGCAGTAGAAAGTTTTGTAGCCGTTTCAGCAGCCATAGTTTTAATTTTGGCAAACTCTGATTTAAATGCAGCCAGCTCAGACTTAATTTCCTCTGTGTCCTGTTTGATTTCAGACCGCATGGCCTGAATCTCCTCTATAATGGTCTGAGTGTTTTCCTCCTCTGCCTTACTTCCAGATGATTTATGAGGTGAGACTGGATCAGTGTTTCTCCGTTTGCCTGGTTTATTGGCAGCCATCACCTGCAGCAGCTTTCTATTCAAAAAGGAAGTAGCTTTGAGCAGTTAAAAAGTAAGGTTTTTGATTCTTTAATGTTGTTTTGCAGGAGCCTCAGCTTTAAGCATCCACCATGTTTGGTGCTCACCAGCGTCCCCCAGCTGGAGTATTTCTAATAGATTTCTTAACTTATCATAAGGCTTTTATTCTACAACAGACTAGTCAGGGGTTTAACTCTACCTCGAGTTACCATCCTCTTTGGTTGTGCTTTGAGCGCACGTTTTCCATGATTTCTCCCTCGCTTGTTCCTTCAATAAGACCATAAGATTTGCCACTGCTGGGTCAGACCAGTGGTGCATCGTGCTCAGCAGTCCGCTCACGCTGCGTCCCTTAGGTCAAAGACCAGTGCCCTGTTTGAGTCTAACCTTACTTGCGTATGTTCTGTTCCAACTTAGTTGCGTATGAACTTATCCAACCTTGTCTTGAATCCCTGAAGGGTGCTTTCCCCTATAACAGCCTCCGGAAGAGCATTCCAGATTTCTACCACTCTCTGGATGAAGAAAAACTTCCTTACGTTTGTATGGAATCTTTTCCGTTCTAACTATAGCGAGTGCCCTCTTGTTTTCTTCACTTTGGAGAGGGTAAACAATCTCTCTTTCTCTACTAAGTCAATTCCTTTCAATAGCTTGAATGTTTCAATCATGTCTCCTCTCAAGTCTTCTCTTTTCAAGGGAGAAGAGGTCTAGTTTCTCTAGCCTCTCATTGTACGGCAACTCCCCTAGTCCCTTAACCATTTTTGTTGCTCTTCTGTGGACCCTTTCGAGTAGTACTATGTCCTTTTTCACGTATGGCGACCAGTGTTGGACGCAGTATTCCAGGTAGGGGCCTGGTAAATGGCATGATAACCTTTTCAGATCTGCGTGTGTTCCCCTTTTTAATCATTCCTAGCATTCTGTATGCCCTTTTCGCCGCCACCTTGCATTGCGCAGACAGTTTCATAGACTTGTCTACAAGTACTCCCAAGTCTCTTTCCTGTTGACTCTCTCCGAGTATAGTAATGGACATGTTGCCGACATGCATCACCTTCACTTATCCTCGTTAAACCTCATTTTCCATTTCATGGCCCATTCCTCGAGTGTATTTATGTCTCTTTTGTAGGTCTTCACAATACTTCTGTGTCCTCACTACTCTGAATAACTTTGTTTCATCTGCAAATTTAATCACCTCACTTGTCATGCCAATTTCTAGGTCATTTATTAAATATGTTGAAGAGCACAGGCCCGAGCACCAAACCCTGCGACAATCCACTCATGACGCTTTTCTAGTCCAAGTATTGTCCATTCACCCCCACTCTCTGTTTCCTACCCGCCAACCAGTTTTTAATCCACGTGAGTATATCTCCCTCGATTCCATGGCTCGCAATTTTTCGAAGTAGACGTTCATGCGGAACCTTGTTGAGCGCCTTCTGAAAATCTAGATATACGATGTCGACTGGGTCACCCTTTTCTATCTGCCCATTTACTCTGAAGAAGTGCAGTAATGCGGTCTTTTATCAGCACCTCTACCATCTTTTCCGGTACCAAAGTCAGACTCAGTGGTCTATAGTTTCCCGGATCTACCTTCGAATCTTTCTTGAAGATCGCTGTAACATTTTCCACTTTCCAGTCTTCCGGAATCTTTCCTGATTTGATCGACAGATTGGCTGTTAGTTGGAGCAGTTCAGTTATAACCCTTTCAGTTCCCTGATTACCCTCGGGTGGATGCTGTCTGGTCCCGGGGATTTATCGTTTTTAAGTCTATCAATATGTCTACATACCTCTTCTATAATGACCATTGTCCCTGTCAGTTTCCCGCTTTCATTTCTTTTGTGTAGCCTGTCGGCTTCCGGTATATTGGATATATCTTCGGTAAATACAGACGCAAAAAATGTGTTCAGTTTGTCGGCGATGGCTTTGTCCTCCTTAGTACTCCTTTTATTCCCTGGTCATCTAACGGCCCCACTGCTTCCTTCTTGGGTCATTTCTCCTTAATATTTTGAAAGAACGGCTTAAAGATTTTGCCTCCTTGGCTATTTTTTCTTTGTAGTCTCTTTTGGCCCCTCTTACTGCCTTATGGCACTTGCTTTGATGTTTGTGCTTTTTCCAGTTTTCTTCCGTTTTTCTCCTTTTCCAATATTTTACACACAATAGTCAAAGAGACTGGCGGGGGAAGCAACAAACTTCAAAGCATTCTTCAGGTACGTTAAGGGGAAGCAACCGGCAAGGGAGGAAGTGGGACCCTTGGATGATGGAGATAGAAAGGGAGTGGTAAAAGAGGAAAAAGAGATAGCTGACAAGTTGAATGAGTTCTTCACGTCAGTCTTCACGAAGGAAGACAAAACCAATATTCCGGAATCCGAAGAGATCGTAAATGGAGATCAGGATGACAAATTGGTCCAACTAGAAGTGAGCCAAGTGGATGTCCTCAGGCAGATAGACAGGCTAAAGAGCGACAAATCGCCAGGTCCGGACGGCATTCACCCAAGGGTACTCAAGGAACTAAGGAACAAATTAGCAGAGCCACTTCGACAAATATGCAACCTATCCTTAAAAACTGGAGAGATCCCGGAGGACTGGAAAATAGCGAATGTTACGCCCATCTTCAAGAAGGGTTCAAGGGGTGACCCAGGAAACTACAGGCTGGTGAGCTTGACCTCGGTCCCGGGAAAGATGATGGAAGCGATGATTAAGGACAGCATCTGTGAGCACATCGAAAACAATGGGCAGCTAAAGTCGAGCCAGCATGGCTTCTGCAAGGGAAGGTCATGCCTCACAAACTTATTGTACTTCTTTGAGGGGGTAACAGCCAGGTGGATAAAGGGGAATCCATAGACATCATTTACCTTGACTTCCAAAAAGCCTTCGACAAGGTACCACACGAAAGACTGCTTAAGAAGCTATGGAACCACGGGGTGCAGGGGGAGATCCACCGATGGATCAAAAACTGGCTGGCGGACAGGAAACAGAGGGTTGGAGTAAAGGGCCATTACTCGGACTGGCAATGGGTCACGAGCGGAGTTCCGCAGGGGTCGGTGCTGGGACCGCTCCTGTTCAATATATTTATTAACGACCTGGAGACGGGAACAAAATGTGAGGTCATTAAATTTGCAGATGACACAAAGCTATACAGCAGGGTCAAAACCACGGAAGACTGCGAAGATCTCCAAAAGGATCTGACGACGCTGGAAAAATGGGCTTCAACATAGGGAAATGCAAGGTCATGCATGTAGGGAAAAAGAACCCGATGTTCATGTACAAAATGGGGGGATCACCGCTAGGGGTAAGTAACCTTGAAAGAGACCTGGGAGTGATGGTAGACACAACATTGAAGGCGTCGGCGCATTGCGCCACAGCCTCAAGGAAAGCAAACAAAATGTTGGGCATCATTAAGAAAGGTATCACGACCAGGAAGAAAGAAGTCATCCTGCCACTATATCGTGCAATGGTGCGCCCGCATCTGGAGTACTGTGTCCAGTACTGGTCAAGAAGGACATGGCAGTACTTGAGGGAGTCCAGAGAAGAGCAACAAAGCTAATAAAAGGTATGGAAAACCTCTCATATACTGACAGGCTGAAAGAGCTGGGGCTGTTCTCCCTGGAGAAGCGGAGACTTAGAGGAGACATGATAGAAACCTTCAAGATTATGAAGGGCATAGAAAACGTAGACAGGGACAGATTTTTCAAATTATGGGGAACCACAAGTACAAGGGGGCACTCGGAGAAGTTGAAAGGGGACAGGGTTAGAACAAACGCTAGGAAGTTCTTTTTCACTCAGAGAGTGGTGGATACATGGAACGCGCTTCCGGTTTGCTGTGATAGGCAGGAGCACGTTGCAGGGCTTCAAAGAAGGTTTAGATAGGTTCCTAGAGGACAAAGGGATTGAGGGGTACAGATAAGAGTAGAGTTAGGTACAGGGATAGGAGTGAGAGGCAAGTATAGGAATAACCAGGGACCACTAATCAGGCAATGGGCCTGATGGGCCGCCGCGGGAGCGGACCTCTGGTCTGCCTCAGCGGGGGCAACTTCTTATGTTCATATGTTCCTACTTTGGTCCCTCTATTCTCTAAACTATTGGCCACAGGTCATATAGCATCACATATATAAATATATTTATCAAATCTCGATTTGATACTCATACTTCCTTGCAAAAATCTTGGGAATTGGACCTTGGCTGCAAAATATTTGAAAGACAATGGTCCAATATCTGGTCTAAAACTCTTACAGATGTCCCTTCTGCAAATTCAATGCAATCCATGTTTTTATTACATCACAGAACAAATTGGACACACCAAAAACTTCATGTTGCAATCTTCTCTGTCATGGCACCTCATTTCTGGAACTTGCTTCCAATTTACATAAGGGAAGAAAAATCTCTTAGTAAGTTCAAAAGTCTTTTGAAAAGCTGGCTTTTTGAGGATGCTTTTAACCGAGTTGCCTGAATTCTACATAATTAGGACATTCTATAGCGGACTAAAGTGTTTTTTAATTGAAAATTAAGCAGGTGACCCTTTCCCATCCCATTGTTTTTTACCTTTGCCCTTTTTTTTTCTTTATGAATTGTATTTAATCCTATTTTCCTTTTGTGCTTTGTTTTGTCAAAAGTTGTATTAATTGTCCGGTTTTCATTCAATGTGGTTTTCTTTTTACCCTGATTTTATTATTACTTGTAAATCATAGAAACAGAAAATGACGGCAGAAAAGGGCCACAGCCCATCAAGTCTGCCTACCCTAATGACCCACCCTCATAACTTCACCCAGCTAGAGATCCCACATGCGTATCCCATTTTTTCTTAAAGTCTTGCACGCTGCTGGCCTTAATCACCTGCAGTGGAAGTTCATTCCAATGATCGACCACCCTTTCGGTGGAGAAATATTTCCTGGTGTCACCATGAAATTGCCCTCCCCTGATTTTCAGCGGATGCCCTCTTGTGGTCGAGGGTCCTTTAAGAAGGAAGATATCGTCTTCCACCTCGATATGGCCCGTGATATATTTAAACGTCTCAATCATGTCCCCCTCTCTCTACATTCCTCGATTGAGTATAGCTGCAATTTATTCAGTCTTTCCTCATATGGGAGATTCTTGAGCCCTGAGACCATCCTGGTGGCCATTTGTTGAACCGACTCAATTCTCAGCACATCTTTTTCATAATGTGGCCTCCAGAATTGTACACAATATTCCAGATGAGGTCTCACCATGGATCTGTACAAAGGCATTATGACTTCGGGCTTCCGGCTGACGATACTTCTACGGATACAACCCATCATTTGTCTAGCCTTGGATGAAACTTTCTCCACTTGATTGGCAGTTTTCATGTCTTCACTAATGATCACTCCTAAGTCACGTTCTGCTTTAGTCCTAGCTAAGGTCTCACCATTTAGAGTGTAAGTTCTGCATGGATTTCTGCTGCCAAGGTGCATGACCTTACATTTTTTAGCATTGAAGCCTAGCTGCCAAGTCAAGGACCAATGTTCCAACAAGAGTAGGTCCTGCGTCATACTGTCAGGCAAAGTGCTGTTACCTACTATGTTGCATAGTTTGGCGTCATCGGCAAATAATGTTATTTTACCTTGAAGCCCCTGAGTCAGGTCTCTTATGCATATGTTGAAAAGGAACGGTCCCAAGATCGAGCCCTGCGGCACTTCACTGGTCACCTCCGACGTATTGGAGAGGTCACCATTAACCACTACCCTCTGGAGTCTACCGCTTAGCCAGTCATTGACCCATGCAGTTAATGTTTCTCCTAATCCCATCGATGTCATCTTGCTCAACAACCTGCGGTATGGGACGCTATCAAAAGCTTTACTGAAGTCCAGGTACACGACGTCCAGGAACTCCCCCATATCCAGTTTTCTTATTACCCAGTCGAAGAAGCTAATTAGATTGGATTGGCAGGACCTTCCCTTCGTGAATCCATGCTGGTGGGGATCCCGTAGATTCTCCTCGATCAGGATTGTATCTAATTTGTGTTTAATAAGTGTTTCCATGAGTTTACTCACTATTGATGTGAGACTCACTGGTCTGTAATTTGCAGCCTCCGTCCTGCAACCCTTTTTGTGCAGTGGAATGACGTTAGCTGTTTTCCAGTCCAAGGGGACTCTTCCCGTACTCAGGGAAAGATTGAAGAGCACGGATAATGGTTCCGCAAGGACATCACACAACTCCCTAAGAATCCTGGGGTGTAGATTGTCCGGTCCCATGGCTTTGTTCACTTTGAGTCTTGATAGTTCGCAGTAGACTCTGCTGGGTGTAAACTCGAAGTTCCAAAACGGGTCTTCCAAGTGCCTTGCCTGCAACTGTGGACCGGTCCCCGGTGCCTTGCAGGTAAAGACTGCGCAGAATTATTCATTTAGTAGTTCAGCTTTATCAGAATCTGATTCTATATAATTCCCGTCTGTTTTCCTAAGGCGTACTATCCCATCTGTGTTTCGTTTCCTGTCGCTAATGTATCTAAAGAAGGATTTATCCCCTTTTTTAATGTTCTTTGCTAGATTTTCTTCTATTCGAAGCTTGGCCTCTCTGACTGCCATTTTGACTACTTTAGACCTGACCAGATAGTCTTCTTTTGTCACCCTTTTTTCTGATTGCTTGTAGGAAATAAAAGCTTTTTTCTTTTCTGTAATGAGATCTGAGATCTCCGCAGTGAACCATTGGGGTTTGTTCTTTCTCCATTATTTGCTTACTGTTTTTATATAACAGTTTGTTGCCTCATGCAGGATACATTTCAGGGTTGACCACATAGTCTCTACATTATTGGTTTCAGCTTGGTTTTGCAGCGCCCGATGGACGAAGTCTCCCATGCGTTTAAAGTCAGTGCCCCAAAAATTGAGGAACTTTGTTGCTGTGTTTGATCTAGTGAAACCTTTCTTGAGGTTTAACCATACCATGTTGTGGTCACTGGAGGCTAGCGTATCGCCTACCGAAACCTCTGAAAAGCTTTCTCCGTTGGTGAGCATCAGGTCCAGTGTCACCTGATCTTTAGTGGGCTCCAGTACCATTTATTTAAGTCGTGCTCCCTTTATGGAGGTTAATAGCCTTCATGCTGCCACTGGTTATAGCAGAAAGTGTGTTCCAATCAGAATCGGATATATTGAAGTCCCCTAACAGTACCGTGTCCCCTAGCAAAGTGATGTTCTCTATGTCTTCGATTAATTCCATATCCTTGTCTTCCTGTTGTTTTGGAGGTCTGTATACCACTCCAAGATACAGGCATTTTTCATTACCTCTGGCCAGGTTCACCCAGAGTGATTCCTCGGTGTACTTGACATCTTTGATTCTGGTAGCTTTGATGTCTTCTCTAGTGTATAGTGCTACCCCTCCCCCTATCCTACCCTCTCTCTCGACAAAGTAAGTTGTAACCTGGTATAGCCATATCCCACCCATGTGAGTCTGTGAACCAAGTCTCAGATATCGCTACCACGTCCAGGTCAGCGTTCATTATTTCTGTCTCCAATTCCAGAATTTTATTGCCTAAACTGTGTGCATTAACATACATAGCCCTCCATACCTTATGTTTGCTAAGACCCTGTGTGGAATTTCCCACCTGAGTTTGAGTGACTCTTATAGTATTGTTTTTATTTTGTGTACTTACCTCGGTCTCAGAAATGGAGTTTCGACTCACCTCTCCTGGATAATTACTTACTGCGCTGGTACATGAGTGGTTACCCTCCCCCAACTTACCTAGTTTAAAGCCCTTCGAAGTAGGTGGGCTAGTCGATGTCCGAAGACGTTCTTACCTCTTCTGGTCAGGTGGAGTCCGTCTGGTCCCTGGAGTCCCTGTAGTGCCTCTCCATGGTTCAGGAAGCCGAAGTTCATCTCCCTGCACCATCCGTGTAGCCACTCATTTGTCCTCTGGACACGCTCTTCCCTGGCTCTTCCCTTGTCTCTTACAGGGAGGATCGAGAAGACCACCTGCACTCCCATCTGCCTCAGCTTCTCACCCAGGGCTCCAAAGTCCTTAGGTATATTCTTCGGGGTGTTCCTGGCAGTGTCGTTCGTTCCGACGTGGATAAGGAGCATGGGGAAGTGGTCCTTGGGCTTGATGTGTTGATCCAGGCAGGCGGTTACATCTCGTATCCTGGCCCCTGGTAGACAGCAAACCTCTCTTGATTGCATATCTGGTCTGCAAATTGGTCCCTCGGTGCCCCTCAGCAGGGAGTCCCCAATGACTACCACTCTGCGCTTCTTTGGGGGGAGCTGATCTGTTGTCTCCGGAACTGGGACCGTCTGTTGGTCAGCCTCCTGTGCCTCACTTGCAGGTCCTTCCTGTAACAGCTGGAATCTGTTCCTCAAGGTGATTTGTGGGGTCGATGTAAAGCTGCCCTGTTTACAAGAGAAAGAGACAGAAGAAGAAGAAGAGGAAGGTCTTCTGTGTTTTCCTGTGGAGAAGGTTACCAGCTGCCAGGAGTCAGCGTCTCCATCCTCTTCCTGCACCCCAATCGTTGCAGGTTCGGTCGGTTTGGATGTCATGAGGATGGTCTTGTCTGGCTCCTGCTCGGACAGCTCCTGGATGACTCCGTCGATGAAGGCCTCATCTTCCTGGATGCTTCTCAAGCACTTCACTTCTCTTAGGTCTTCTCTTAGGCTCCTCAGCTCCTGCAAGATGTTTCACATTGGATTGTGATTTGCAATCTAATCAAACTTTGAAATAAACTTGAAACTTCTCCCGACCAACCAATGTTGGAACTGTAAGTCATTTCCAGGCACTTTACTTCACATGTTCTTTGAATGTCCCTGAATTTGGAATTTCTGGACAGACGTTTGGTCTGTTTTTCAATTCGTTTTTGACATGCAGACCGACATATCTGCTAGTGTACTTTGAAATCAGAGGCTCCTTCTATTAAACTATCAGTATCTCAACAGGCATTATTTCAGTGTCTCAAACTCATGGTCTGGGGACCACATGAAGCCCTTGGTATGTTTATCATAATCACAAAAGTAAAATAAAACAGTTTCTTTATCATATGTCTCTTTAGCTATATATTACAATATTATTATTAAGACTTAGCTAAAAGGAAAGATTTATAAACTATAAAGAGTTTTACCTCATGCAAAATTGTCATTTCTTTAATAAGACTATTTTTTCTGAGGCCCTCCAAGTACCTACAAATCTAAAATGTGGTCTTGCAGAGGGTTTGAGTTTGAGACCACTGCATTATTTGATACTCTTCTCATTATAGCTCTGAGACTCATACTATCCAACTGGAAATGATTTGACTCACTTATCTCACACTTTTGGTTACAATCTGTGTTATTACAACATAAACGCGAAATGTTAATTTCTGCCACTATGCCTCTGAACACCAAAATAAATAAGAAATGGGCCATTTTTAAAGATTATTTATTTATTTATTCAATTTTCTATACCGTTCTCCCAGGGGAGCTCAGAACAGTTTACATGTATTTATTCAGGTACTCAAGCAGTTTTCCCTGTCTGTCCAGGCAGGCTCACAATCTATCTAATGTACCTGGTGCAATCAGGGGGATTAAGTCACTTGCTCCGGGTCACAAAGAGCAATATGGGTTTGAACCCACAACCACAGAATGCTGAGGCTGTAGCTTTAACCACTTCACCAGACTCTCTTTAAAGTTCCACAGTCGCATATAATACTGTCCGTTCATCTTCTTTCCTCTTCTCTTTGGCCTCTCTCTGAGGGACCTTCTTTCCCTTGATTTCTTACTGTCTCCTCTCTCCCTCCCTTTAATAGCCCCTTCCTCTTCTTCCCCTTTTCACTATTTCCCTTTTTTGTCACTATATAAAGGTATAACGCAAAATCAAGAGAAAATTATTATGTTTATCTTTGATTCTTGTATGATACTATTGTACTTTCTCTGTTTGTTTTGATGACATGTTTTTCTTTGGTATTGGTTTCTGTTTGTATTCTGATAAAATTTTCAATAAAATGTATTGGGAAACCCCCCTCCCCCCACAATACAGATACATGTATATAGGCTATATTTAGTTGAACTGGCATAACTCCTTAGGAGGTGTATAAATATTGGGTACTTAGCTGCAATAGTAAACTTAATATTAGATGTGAAGATAAGTAGGAGATAGATCTGGTATGAACATATACATATAAGTAGGACGATCGATGTGACAATAACATAAGTAGGATGATTGATTGATTATGCCATATTTATGTAACACCGCTACAGAAGCCCTTGTAACTCTGTATAGAGCCCATGTATTATAACACCTCCCTCCCTATCCCCCAGGCAGGCAGCAGGCAGGCCCCAGCCTCCTCCCTCCCTATTTTTAATTTGGCAGGGCAGGCAGGCAGGCCCTGGTCTCTCCCTCTTCACTCCCTACTCCCCAGGTAGGTAGCAGGCAGGCCCCAGCCTCTCCCTCCTCCCGCCCTATTTTTTAATTCAGCAGGGCGGGCAGGCAGGCAGGCCCCAGCCTCTCCCTCCTTCCTCCTCCCTCCCTACCCCCCAGACAGATGGCAGGTAGGCAGGCCCCGGCTTCTCCCTCCCTATTTTTTAATTCGGCAAGGCAGGCAGGCAGGCCCTGGCCTCTCCCTCCTCCCTCCCTACCCCCCCAGGCAGGCGACAGGCAGGCCTCAGCCTCTCCCTCCTCCCTCCCTATTTTTAATTCAGCAGGGCAGGCAGGCAGGCTCCAGCATCTCCCTCCCTACCCCCCAGACAAATGGCAGGCAGGCAGGCCCCGGCTTCTCCCTCCCTATTTTTAATTCGGCAGGGCAGGCAGGTAGGCCCTGGCCTCTCCCTCCTCCCTCCCTACCCCCCAGGCAGGCATCAGGCAGACCCCAGCCTCTCCCTCCTCCCTCCCTATTTTTAATTTGGCAGAGCAGGCACTAGCCCTCTCCCCCCGCCCCCACCTTTTTTTTTTACTTCTGGTGCCCTCCTTCTCTGGAAGTGGTGCCCTCCCTCACTGGACGCAGCACCTTCCCTCGCTTAGAGCGGCACACAAGGCTGGCTGGCTGCCTGGTCCCCGCTGCTTCCCCTGAAAACGGCTGACGTGGCTGCCTCCTCTTCTGTTCCCTTGAAGCATAGCGGTGCATCAGGTTGCCTGCCTGATGTGCCGCTGTGCCGCAAGAGAACAGAAGAGGAGGCAGCCACATCAGCCATCAGTTCTTGTGAGAAGTGGCAGAGACCAGGCAACCAGGCAGCCTTGCTGGTCATTGTAGACTTTTCAAGGAATGCAGTGGGGAAAAGCCTGACTGAAGTGGGTCAAGAAATGCTTGAGATGAAAGAAAGACCAGGCAAAAGTGGTGAACAGCACATTCAAGTAGCTTGGATAAGAAGGAATGGAGAGGCATGTGGAGTCTAGTGAGGGTTTTTTAAGGAGAAGTGTAATTATGGCATGTTTGAAGACATTGGGAGCAGTTGCAGTGGAGAGTGATAGGTTGAGGAGGGATGACAGTGGGAGAGAGAGCACCGAGTAGGTGGGTGGGAATAGGATCAGACAAATAGGTGGGTTTAGAAAAGAGAAGATGTGCAGTTTCCTTTTCAGTGATTTCAGTAAAGGAGGAAAAGATGGCAAAAGGACAGATGGAAGGGGAGGTGACCTGGTTGAGAAGTCAAGGTGAATCTTCTGAACCATGTTGTAGAAGAATTTGAAGGGGGTGTTGGTGAGGGCAGTTTGAGTAGGGAGTGGTAAAGACACAGTGAGAGTTAGAGCTATGAGAGTTAGTTAAATGGGCAAGTGAGAGTGAAATCTGGAAGGATATCAGCAGGAATTTAAAGTGTGTGCAGGATTTAAGCCAATTCTGCAGACTGGGCACAGGAGTGCAGGTAGTGGATGTTGGAGGTCAGCCAGGGCTGTGGTTTGGCATGCCTTACAGAAGTGTTCTTCATCCACCGGTCCGTGGACCGGTGTCGGTCCACAGAAATTTCCTGCCAGTCCACAGGGCCAGCACATGCATCAGGTCCAAAACAGTGTTCTTCAACCACTGGTCCACGGTGCAATCAATGTGACGTTATCTTCGAGCCAGTTCACTCTTCCTCACTGATTCAGTGCACAAAGCCACAGGCAGTGGCTCCTACATGCGTCCTGAGCCTGAACTGGAAGTCTTCTCTCTGACGTTTAAACGTCAGAGGGAAGGCTTCCAGATGAGGCACGGGACGCGCAAGGAGTCGCTACCCGCAGCTTTGCGCACTGCATCAGTGAGGAAGAGGGAACCGGCCTGAAGATAACACCGGGGGGCGGCATAAAATGGCCAGGCGGGAGCAGACCAGAAGGTAAGGCAAAGCATGGAGGGAGGGAGACGACAAAGGTAGGGGGGAATGATTTTATATTTGAATTTAGTGATTGAATTATGTCAACTTTGAGAATTTACATCTGCTGTCAGTATGCTTTGGGAAGTTTAATTTTATGGTTAACCATTATGTGTTGTTAATAAGCTTATATTGTGTATTGGTGAAAAATGAATGGAAAAAATAGTGTTACAATTAGTACTATTATGGGGGCGGGGTTTGGGGTGGAGATTGGATAGAGATGGGTCCAGTCTGCCTATCTGCAGTAACCATTATCTCTTCCTGTCTCTAAGAGATCCTATGTGCCTATACCACCACCTCTTCCAGAACCAATAGAAATTGCCACCCTTAATCAAAATCTGTCTAAGAATAGAGTGGCTTCATAGTCTTTGGTTACAAATAAATGTAGTTAAATCACGAGGTATAGTTTTTAACTATCTTACTGGCAGGTACTTCTATTGTCTTCTCTATCTCTGTGAGAATCCTAGGGGTTACATGTATTGATTGATTGATTGATTTATGTATTTGATTTTTTAGCCTGTCCTCCCCAAGGAGCTCTGAATGGGTTACAAATCAGGTACTCAAGCATTTTTCAAATCTGTCCTGGTGGGCTCACAGTCTATCTAATGTACCTGGGGTAGTGGAAGATTAAATCATAAGGAGCAGCACAGAGTTTGAACACACAACCTCAGGGTGCTGAAGCTGTAGCTCTATCTATTATGCCGCACTCTTCTCGCCCTTGCTATTAAAACGTCTTTATTTCAAGCTCAGGCAACTGTACTCTTTTTGACAAGTCAGACCTTTGTTTATTGATCCACATGTTGGAGATATAACAAGAAAATATATAATATAAATACTGTAGATGTTAATTTGACACTACCTGCCTATAATTTAATTCTGTGTAATATTTAAGAACAGATACTTAAGAGCATTTAAGGAAGAATTAGAATTTTATTTTACAGAGCAAGTTTACTTATGTAGGCCAGGGTTTCTCAACCTGTGGTACGCATACCCTAGGGGATACGTGGACCGCCTGTTGGGAGTATGTGAGCCACCCACCCCCCACCCTAATACAGCAAAACAGCCCCCCGCCGCTGCTTGCCGCCCACCCGCCTACTCCATTTAATTACCCCTCACTGCTGCCACAACTCTGAGAAAGGAAGGGCCAGGCGCATGCAACAATTACAACCCACTGGGCCACAAACCTTCCCCCCCCAATCATTGCTTGACTGGCTCAGAACCTTCTCTCCGACATCAGAATTGATGTTGGGGGGAAGGCTTGTGGGCCAGCAGCGTGCAATCGCTGCATTCACTTGGCCCTTCCCGGAGTTGTGGCAGCATTGGGAGGTAATTAAATGGAGCAGGTGGGTGGCAGCGAACCGGGGGAGAAATAGGTGGCAGGTCTACTTAGGGGCAGGCAGGCTTCGGCGCGGCTTTGGACAAAGGCTGGAAGGCAGTGAGGGGAACATAGGAACTCAGGACATAGGAAGGAGGGAGGGAGGAAGGAAGGGGCCATGAACTTGGGACATAGGAATGAGGTCTGGAGGAGAGGAAGCATGAGAATGAAAGAAAGAAAAGAAAAGCAATATTGGATGCACAATCAGAAGGATGTGCAACCTGAGACTCATGAAATCACCAGACAACAAAGGTAGGAAAAATTATTTTATTTTCAATTTAGTGATCAAACTGTGTCAGTTTTGAGAATTTATATCTGCTGTCTATATTTTCCATTATATTTGTTTATTTTTCCATAGTTGTTACTGAGGTGACCTTGCATATTTTAAAGTCATCTGCCTTGACATCTGAAAACCCCCCTGAATATAAATGATATTTAACATTTTCTCTGAGTACAGTGTGTTTTGTGTTTTTTAAATTTTGTGGTTACCATTATGTATTAATAAGAAGTATTGGACAATCAGTGAAAAAAAAAATATAGTACAAATTATCAGAAATACATACAAGATAAAAAATTAAAACAGTGAATCATTAGGTAACAAATCGATCAAACAACTGTGGGCTCCTTTTATCAAGGCGCACTACGGGGGTTATTGCGTCGGACATTTCATCACGCGCTAACCCCCGCGGCAGCCTAAAATCCTAACGCCTCGTCAATGGAGGCGTTAGGTACTAGCGCAGCAGGCAGTTTAACACGCGGTATTCCGTGCGTTAAACCGCTACTGCGCCATTGTAAAAGGACCCCTGTGTCTTTACTAGTTTTCTAAAAATAAAATAAGATGGAGCACGCATAATATTGCCCAGCCAGTCATTCATTTTTCCTGCCCGGAAAGCAAGAGTTCTATCCAGAAATCCTTTAAAATGACAAGCATTTATTAAGGATTCTGCATGTAGGCCTGTTAGAACGGTCTAGAAAAAGTGAGAGACCAGATATGCAGGAGCCATACCAAATATTGATTTAAAACAGATACAAGAAGATTTAAACAGGACCCTTGCCTCCATTGGTAGCCAATGTAGTTTTTGATAATAAGGAGTAATATGTTCCCATTTTTTCAAACCAAAAATCAGCCAAACTGCTTCTTATTGTTGCTTCTGGTTAGAAGAGTGAAGGAGGTCTGTTGTTTGCAGAGGGTGGCAGGAGGAGATGATATCCTTGCTGGAAGAAAAGTTTGTCAGTTGCAGAATAGCTGGGAGTGGAACATGGAGACTTAGATGCAGAAGAGATTCTAGCAAGGTGTATTGCAGATCCAGCTCCGATCTCAAGTGTAGAGGTTTAGGTAATATCCCCTTTTTATGAACTGAAGAGGCCTGGTTTGGCGCACAGTATGCAGAAGCGTTAGCAGGGCATGATAGAGACCTTCCTAGCAGTGGCGTACCTAGCATATGTGACACCCGGGGCCCATCATTTTTTGACCCCCCCCCCCATCTATATGAAAAATATGATTTTTAGTAACAATCTACATATCGCACAACAAGAGTGTACCTAGGAAAAGGCAGCATCTTAAACACTGCAGTGAGCACTAGAACACCAACACATACATTGTAAAACTAAACAAACCAGATCCTGCACAGTCAATTGATCCTGTACAGTCAATGCTATCAGAAAGCCATGTCCCTTTCATACACACAGACAGATACATCCTTGCCCAATATGGAATAATCACAAACTAAAAATATACATGCAAACAAATTTAAAACTTTGAAAAAGTCAGGATAATTAACAAAAGGCCAGGAAATCAATGTGTAGCGTAGGAAAATGGGAATTTTATATTTATGTGAATTGTTCGATGAATCAAGACCATAAGGGAAATCAGGATACACTCTAGAGGTATTAAACTGCCTCCATGTTTCTTTCTCTCTCTTTCTGCGTCTTTGTTCAGTTTCCCGCTTTGAGCCTCATGGTCTAATTCATACCAGATGTGCTTGAACTGGTTAGGTGGAACATATTAGATTACATATCCCAAAATGGGGTATAACAGAGAAAGCTTTCTTGTATTAAGGATGAATGCAATATACTGTGTTGTGTGTGAATGGGGCCCCGAATGAATGATGTATGAATGATGTGTGAAGGTATACTAAACATGAGAGTGGGTTTTTCAAAACATATTTTATATATTTTAAACCTAAAGAAACTTAAAGGGAGCCTAAAAGGCAACATCTGGAAATGGTTAAGTTAGAATCAAAGACAATGTACCAGTCTTTGCAAGGCTCAGAGCAGGGAAAGGTCAGCTAGGTTGTCCTCCAGCATAGGAAGGGATCTGGGTCTTCTTTGTGTATGTCAGTGAAACTTGAAACTGTCAGTTTTCCAAAGCAAGTTTTGCGTCTGACACAGACAAGCTGTTTGGATTTCCTGTCCTATTAACCCTCTTTCTTCCTCCCCTCTTAAAGTCAATCAATTTGTACCTTTGCTTAATCTTTGTAAACCGCATAGAACTTCACGGTATTGCGGTATATAAGCTGTTATTATTATTTGATTTAACCTTTTTGAGAATGACAAAAAAGAGTATTAGGTATGTTAAAATATGTGTATGCATATTCAGAAATGAATGTAAATAAAAATATGATTTCTGAAACTTTTATTTCAATGTCAAAAAAAGGAAGTTCTTTGTTTAAACTTAAGGACAGCCTCTGTCAGTTGATTGGCTGACAAGTAATGATGTCATGCTGGTCATGTAAGGTATATATTGGTGAACGACAATTAAGAGGTTCAGATTCTTTGCCAGAATGCCAGTGTTTGGCGTCTGTAAAGATCTCCCGGTGATGCAAACAATCTTTTGAGAATCAATATGGATAATTAATAAACAATTAATAATTGTTTTTGGAACCATTTGCGTCATGTGCCATTTTTTATATACTCTTTACCCACCCATGAGCAAACCTGTATACTCAGAACCATAGGAGCTGGAAGTCAAGTCCAATCATAAGTCAGGAATAGTGTCCAATCGCAACCCAGGAATTCAGTTCAAACTTGTTCTTTGTTTCCTGCTGACCAGATACTGGCAAGATTAAGAGAGTCATTGAGAGTTTCATGCAGTTGACATCACTTTTGTTACATCCCAGCTTTTGATTGCTTAGGTAATTAACACTTTTGCTTTTTGTTCTAATCCAGCCTCTGATCACAGTTCATAGCTTAGAGAATAGAGCTCTTTTTGACACTTCTATTATTGTGCATATTACTGAAAGGGGTATTTAACTTCTTTGTTTCAAACTTGCAATAGTATGAAGACAGGTGGCTAGAGTTTTCCAGAGGTCAGCTTGAGAAATAATTTATATAATTTTTAGTTATAATTCTTAGATTCAGATACCCCATAAAATTAATCATATGCAACAGTGACAGCCCAGCTGGAATATTGTAATTCTCTTTTTTATGGCATCACTGCAGGGGAGATCCATCGTTTACAGATTGTTGCATAGTTAGTCATTCATCTGGTTACAAACTCAACTAGATTTGATCATGTCATGCACCATATGAGACAAGAGCACTGGCTGCCTCTCCCTTATTGAATCATTTACAAAATATTTACACTGATTCATAAAATGTGCTATTTGGGCACTCTATATGCTCTAATTGTTCGCTCCCTCACAGATGTTACACTTTTCCAAGCTAATAATTTTGCTGTTCCCTCCATTGCTTTTGTGCTTACTCATATTTTTATTGTAGGAGGACCCACACTGTGGAATGCCCTTCTAACTGATCTCTGACTCAGAAGTCATTGGCTGAGATTCAGGTTCATAGTCAGTGGCGCGCAAGACGCCAGCGTGCCGACAATTCGGCGCAAGACAGAAGCGCGTGGGGGAAAAAGTAATTTTTAAAGAGCTCCGACGGGGGGTTTGGGGTGGCTGTTGGAGGGGGGATCGGGGGGTTGGAAACCTCCATTATAGAGAAAACGGAACTTTTTCTGATTTTTTTCGGGAAAAGTTCCATTTTCTCTATAATGTGGGAGGTTTCACCCCCCACACCCCCCCGCAACGGCAGCACAAACACTAACCAATAAAGTGTGTGGGGGTTACCACCCCAAATCCCAAGTCGGAGCTCTTTAAAAATTATTTTTTTCCCCGCGCGCTTCTATCTTGCGCTGAATTGTCGGCGCTGGATTGTCGGGCGCGCTGGCGTCCGGTGCGCAATTATCCCGTCACTGAGATTCAAGTTAGGTTTGAGAGCTCAACTGTTTCACACTGCTTATGGTGCATAGCCTGCTGTTTGCTTGTGGTGATAGCTGCCCAGACTTGCTAATTTGCCTCTTTAATATATTTTCTCTCTCCCTCACTTTTTAAATATATTTTTGAATTGTTAACTGTCCAGAAGAATTACTTGATGGGCAGTATATCAAGTATTAATAAACTTGGAAACTTGGCTTTGAGTTAGGTGCTAACCGTGAATTTCAGCAGCACTTAGCTGGTAAGTGCCACTGAAATCAGTGGCTAGCCCTGACCAAGTGATTTAGCTGGCTGCTGTGCTGACCAGTTAAATTGCTTTGAATATTGGATAGTGTTTTTTCTATAATTTTACACATGCAAATGCCACACCATCCTTCTAAAATTACCTCCAAAATACTGAAAGTTGTATGTCTAGATTCAAATGATATCACTTTTGATCTGAAAATACAGTATATAATGTACTTGTGGAATGCTGTTTACATTTTTATCATATTTACTGTAGGTAAACAAGGAGTGTGTTAGAGGGCTTTGGGCTGGACAGCAGCAAGAGCTAGTTTTTCTACGCAATCGTAATCCAGAGAGAGGCAGTATTCAGAACAACAAACAAGTACTGAGGAATTTACTTAATTCCTCATGTGACCAACCACTGGGCTATCCAATGTATGTTTCCCCCTTAACCACTTCTTATATTGGAACACATGGACAACTGAGGAACATCTGGGGTGGTCCAGTCAGTTTGGACAACATTAAAACCTGGTTTAAAACCAAGTGGTTAAGGTAGGAATAATCATCTTTTTTCATACCTCAGTTGAAGTAATTAATGCATTTTTGCTTGTTTTACATCAAGTGCTATGTCTGATTTATTTTACTTTTGCAATTTAATATTGCTGGGTTATTTTCTGCAGCTTTAATCAAAGAGAATTATCTTATCTTTCATATATTGGGAAGCTTGTTTGCTTTTTTACACCAGGGCTTTGTTTTATACCTCCACTTCAAACGGAGAGACAAACTACCATATATACTTGAATATAATTTGGTCGATCCGAATACAAGTCAAGACCCCCTTTTTTCCTCAAAAGAGGAGGAAAAATGGTTGACTCAAATATAAGTCGGGCACCTTAATATTTAAGTGCCCTGCCAGGATCTTCACCCAGTGACCCCACTCTCCTCTGTCAGGCTCTGTACCCAGCCCACTTTCCTCCCTCCATCCCATGCTCTCTACCCTGTCCCCCCTCCTTGCCCTGTCCATTGCACCTCCTCTGCCGCTGGAATCCCTGGTGGTTAATCCGGTTGATCGCTACCACGAGTTCCAGCTTCAGCTGCTGAGCGGCACCAAGTGGGAGTGAGCTTTGGCGCTGCTGATTGGTGCTAAGCAGCTTCCTGAATGGCTCCCATGAATTCTCAAGAGAATTTGCAAGAGCCATTCAGGAAGCCACTCAGCACTGAGCTGCAGTGCAAAGTGCACTACCGCTCAGTACCGTTCAGTAACTGAAGCTGGAACTCGTGGCAGTGACCGACCGGGTTAACAGTGCCCGCTGTACCTCTGGACCACCAGGGATTCCAGCAGCAGAGGAGGTAAGATGGACAGGGCAGGGAGGGGGGACATGGTGCAGAGTTTGACAATCTGGTGGAGGCCTGCAATAAGTCTGGGAGGGGGGGGGCGAGTGTGCGCTGGACTGTATATAAATCGGGACCCCCATTTTTGGGCCTATTTTTTGGCCCAAAAATCCCAGTTTATATTCGAGTATATACGGTAATTACACTCTTTATAGTTCCATCACTTGGGAATTATTAGCTCTCTCCCTACCCCAACCCCCAGTTTCCACATTTTGCTATGTAGATCCACTCATCAATTAGCTCAATCGAACTAGATAGAAGTGTTTGCTGTTTGGATGGAAATTAAGGAAATAAATTAGTTACATTTTATTTATCTTTTAAAAAAGAATATTTCTTGGGGTTTAATTAATCTATTAATCATTTCTATAGTACTACTTGACATATGCAGTGCTGTATACATTATATGTAGGTACTTTTTCTATCCCTAGTGGGCTCACAATCTTTTTTGTACCTGGGGCAATGGAAGGTTAAGTGACTTGCCCAGGATTACAAGAAACTGCAGTAGGAATTGAACCCAGTTTCCCAGTATCTCAGTCTGTTGCACTAACCATTAGGCTACTCCTTCACTCGTAAATCTTTGAGGAAACACAATATTAGCATTCTTTCATTGAAGATCTGTGTGAGAACATATAGCTTAGAAACTGGATAATTAATACACATATTCAAATTATTTTTTGTACTGACAGAATACGGAAAGATTGTGATACAAGCTTTAACAGTGGAGGCAACATTGAAGACATAGAGTGTGGAGTTGCAGCTTCATCTAGCAGCAATAATTCTTCAAGCTCTTCAAGTCAGAATAGCTGCTCACAGCAAACAAGCAATTATGAGGCACCTCAAATGAAGACTTATTCACAAAATGGCCATCAGCTCACTGGTATGTTGTATGCCAATATTTTCAAAATGCTAGCAGCATCTGTGGTACAATCAATTCTTGGTTCTGTGACATGATGCAATTTAGGATTCTAATTTTCATTTTTAATAAGTACCCCAAATGTAATAAAATTGAATAGGTGTTTATTGGATAAACATTGGCCATCTGATATTCAGCACTGTTTTACTGACTAAATGTGAATATTCACTGTAAGATAACTGGTTATCTCTGCTGACTATTCCAGGTAGCAGCTAAAAGTTGCACAATAACTGGCAATTTTCAGCCCTGACCAGACAAGTTTAGCAGCCAAATTGGGCCGTGTAAATAGCATTCTTATCTTTGGCTGATATAAACTTATCCAACCAATGCTGAATATTGATTTAGTCAGTTAAGTTTATGCTAGTCAAAAAAACAACAACAACAAATCAGATATTCAGAGCGAATAACAGGAAAGAGCCCAGCATTGAATATCTTTGGTCAGCTAGCTGGCCCTCCCACGGGTGCCCAGTAATTATTTAACTGGTTAAACTGCACTGATGGGGTAACCTCCAAATTTTCAGCAGCACATAACTAATTGCGAAAGTGCCCAAAAAGGCTGCCCTAACTTACAGTATCTTGGCAGTTATCTGGGTACTGATCTGATTGTTGGTTGGGACCTGAATAATGTCCAGTGGCCATGAAAGACCCAGATATTCAATGTCAATGCCTGGACACCACCATCTTGTTCCTCCTTCCTCCACCCAATCCTCGCTGCACCATACCAAGCTAAGCCCCACCTCCTCAAGACCAGCAGCACCTCTTCTGCCCTGTAAAAGGGCAAGCCGCAAACCAAGCCGCAGACCCAGCTATAGCTACTGGCAGGGGAAGGAGGAAGAACCACTATCTTGTCTCTCCTTATTCCATCTGATCCTCACTTCACAAGACCGAGCCAAGGCCTGCCTCATCAAGACCAGCAGCACCTCTTCTGCCCTGTAAAAGAGCCATACTAAAGGGCCAAGGGAGACCATTGCGTGCCCTGGATGAGCATTTAGGACCTTCAAGCACAATCCTTAGCACAGCAACTACGAAGCCAAACCAATGGCCCTCCCACCATAACCAACCATGTTGTTCCACTGAAGATGCTGAAGAACCCACAGATCCGAAGAGAGAGGAGGAAGGGAAGCAGGAACATCGTCCCTCCTCTCTCCACTGACAATCCACGAGGCCACTCACAAACTTGTGCCTCCCATACAAGAGTCATTAAACCACCAGTTCAGACTTGACCACTCAATCCATCCAGCCCTCTTCAATCCTGTAAAAGGGCCAGATGAACATCAAGATCCTCCCACTGACAGCACCATTGAAAAATACACCATGGGGCCCTTGAAGAGACCTTGCGATGACTGAGTAGAGACATTGGACCTGACCAATGCAAGGCTATTCCATCCAAAATGATACTCACTCAAACTAATATAGAAATGCCCTTGTTGCTTGCAAGCTGTCTGACCATTCTAGTTCTCACTGCAACGATGAGGGGCACACAGGAAGACTCACACCAAATATCTAAGCCAAACCATATGTCATCAGCAGCTTTAAGACCCAGACTAAATAACTCACTGAAGCCATGAGACCTAAGCACCAACACTCATGCTCAGATGCTGCTGCCCAGACAAATGTCATATGAAACCCCAACAGTTGTTGTCAGAAGGGGTAGAGGAATGCCACCTCCTTCCCATAATTTCAACAGGAGGTGAAAATACAACATAAGCATACGGTGGTCTGGACAAACTGCTTACCACAAAGACAAAAAGAACATCATGCCCATCACATGCCTCTACCTCAACGCCCACTCTATTTGCAACAAAGCGCTTATTCTGAGAGACCTAATAATCAGAAAGCAAGCAGAATGAATGTGCATCACAGAATCATGGATCCCAGACACAAACTACCACATTCTAACTGCCCTGGACCACTGAAGAAAGAAGGTGGACTCCTGATCCTGTACAAGTCGCTGCTGTCACTCAGATTTTTCAACAACAAAGCAGACCAAAATCTAGAATATATGCTTTGCTGTAGCCCAAACCACAAAGGTGGAAAAGCCCTAGGCATATTTAATTTATAGATCACCAGGTAACTGGGCCACGGTAGAAGAAAAATTCTACATTCTTGTCTCATACATCTTGATCTCGTTCCCAAATCTATAATACTTGGGGACATTAATCAGACAAACCCCAAGGCTAACTCATTCCACAATCTGCAACTATAACTGAACTTATCATCCTTCCCCTATGAGGACACTGCCTAGACTTTGTCATGTTCAACACAAGATTCCAACACAGCCAATGGCAGAACTAGGTAGATGGGAACCTGCTATCTGGTCAGATCACTATATGCTCACCTTCCAATTGAGGCCTAACTGTCCTTTTAAGGGCAATTGAGTGAAAATACTACTGAGCTACAGCAGTACTCACTCTTGTTTTTTCCTTAATTGTTTTCTTTTATTTTGCCTTATGTAGTTCTTGCCTTTTACCTTATGTTCTTGTTTGTCTGTGTTTTTAATAGTTTTTAAAAGTTTTTATAGTTAGAGTTTGGTGACGTAGTGTCACTTCAAACTTTTATTTTATTTAAAGTTTGTCCTTTGTTTTTACAAACTTGTACACCGCCTAGAAGACTGATTGGGTGGTATAAGAAATTTTAAATAAACTTGAACCTTACCTGAAGCTTACAACACCAAACCATCCACTAAGCCCTTTCAAGTACAGGTCTCAACCGAACTAATTCCCATTGAAAAAGACATAGAGAAGTCCATAGTTAAGGGAATAGAGAAAGTGGAGAGGGACAGATTCTTCACACTTTCAAAAACTACAAGAACGAGAGGGCATTCGGAAAAATTAAAAGGGGCCAGATTCTTCTTCACCCAAAGGGTGGTGGACACCTGGAATGCACTTCCAGAGTGTGTGATAGGACAGAGTACAGTATTGGGGTTCAAGAAATGATTAGATAATTTCCTGAAGGAAAAGGGGATAGAAGGAGATAGATAGAGGATTACTATACAGGTCCTGGACCTGATGGGCCGCCGCGTAAGCGGACTGCTGGGCATGATGAACCTCTGGTCTGACCCAGCAGAGGCACTCTTCTGTCCTTTCTTGATGAGGGAAGTTTGCTGTGGCTACCCTAAAACCATAGAAGGTTGGTGAAGAGAACTGTGATATAAAGACTAGAGTCCAGTCAAAAAATGTTTGTTTGATTTATTATTTTGGAATTAGAGCCAGGCTAGTGTGTAAAGCCAGAATGGCCAGGTTGGCCGGGAGCTCTGTTTTCTACAACTTGTATTGAAACTACTGCTATTGGCTATCAATACCTGGACAAAGTAACCAGAAGTATAAAAATAAAATACAACTGTATTTTTCTGACGTTCTTGGAAGTGTGTGGCTTTCTTTTTCCCTTTGCCTGATTTACCTGAGAACATTGAACCTACTGTTTTACCTTAGGCGGTTGCCTAAGAAGGCCTGAAAGAATCCCTGGTTAAAGGGTACACGCTGGGAGCAGTCAAGGTCACTTGGAATACAGCTCGCTGCAGTGATCAGGAGCTGTGGGATGTGACAAGGGCCACAATGAAGAACAGTTAGACCTAGGTGTTGGAAATAACTGCTCAGATCCATCCATTTTCTACTCCATTCCCCTCCCTTCTACTCACCCACCTGCCCATACCTCCTAGTCCCATCCATCTTCTGACTTCCAGTATCTCCTGTATATTTGATTTTTCAATTTTCTCCATGTCCATCTTTATTCCCTCTGTGTCCCTACCTGTTCTTTCCAGCACCTCTCTTCAACCTCCCTGTTCAGGATTTATGTTCATAATCCTCCCCTGTCCAGCTTCTCTAACTTCTTTCCCCTTCTCCCTCCCCATGAATCCCAATCACTCCTCCTAATGTCTCCCATCTATCTCCTCATTCCACCATCTCTCTCCCCATGGGTCAAGCTTTTCTTCCCTCTCTTCCTCCAAGTATTTGCTTCCTTCCCCCCTCCCCCCCACCTCCACAATCAGGCAGCTCTCTTCCTTATCCGGTGATGTGGTGTCTTTTCATCCTGGCATCCCCATCTCTCTCCTTCTACCCTTGATATCATTCTCCCTCCTAACTCATCCCACACTGCAGTCTACCAATCTTCTAGGCCACCAGCAGACTCAGCAACAAAAGCACAGTGCCTTTGGCCTGTCCCCAAAGCCCTTTTCTCTGCAGCCTCCTGCCTTCATTGAAACAGGACATGGTAGTAGAGAAAAAGGCAGGTCAGGGCAGTGTGTTTTCATTGATGAGGCTGCCGTTATCCCATGGTGCAACCTCATCTGGAGAATTGCGTTCAATTCTGGTCTCCTTATCTCAAGAAAAATATACTGTAGTAGCACTAGAAAAGGTTCAAAAAAGAGCAACCAAGATGATAAAGGGAATGGAACTCCTCTCATTTGAGGAAAGACTAAAAAGGTTAGGGCTCTTCAGCTTGGAAAAAAGAGACAGCTGAGGGGAGATATGATTGAAGTCTACAAAATCCTGAATGGAGTGGATCAATTTTTCACTCCATCAAAAATTACAAAGACTAGGGGACACTCGATGAAGTTACAGGGAAATACTTTTAAAACCAATAGGAGGAATTTTTTTTTCCACTCAGAGAATAGTTAAGCTCTAGAACACGTTGACAGAAGTTGTGGTAAGAGCAAATAGCGTAGCTGATTTTAAGAAAGGTTTGGACAATTTCCTGGAGGAAAAATCCATAGTCTATTGTTGAGAAAGACATGGGGGAAGCCACTGCTTGCCCTGGATCGTTAGCATGGAATATTGCTACTCCTTGGGTTTTGGCCAGGATCATGGAGCAGAAATAATTGTGGAGGGCCACAAATGGAATCAACAAGGCAGAGCCAGTAACTGGAATATTGCTACTCCTTGGGTTTTGGCCAGGTATTATTGACCTGGATTGGCCACCATGAGAATGGGCTACTGGGATTGATGGACCATTGGTCTGACCCAGTAAGGCAACACAAATGATCATGGAGCAGAAATAATTGTGGAGGGCCACAAATGGAATCAACAAGACAGAGCCAGTAACCACAGGAAGCAATTTATTCAATGTCCTGACACTGCCTGTAGGAAAGATTGGAAGATTGCAGCATGAAGGATGGGGAGTGATACTGGATCACATGGGGGTGGAAAGAGAGAGTGAGATGCCACACCACCTGGGGGATGCTGGACAGGTAATGAGGAAAATGGAGTGACAAGATGTTTTTGAGGGCTTCAACCGAGGTAAAGTCAGCTTGATTGGGGAGGGGGTGACAATGCCCCTCCTTGACCATGCCTAAAGTAGCTATGCAGGTACTGCCACTGAATATTGGTGGTATTTGAATAATTTCTGGTTGACACTGAAGAATCGGATATTCAGCAGTGGTATCAGGATAGGCAGTTCTCTGGAATCCTGCAGAGCTTGCCTGTCCCTCACTACTGAAAATATGATAGTGAAATAGCATCACCCACTGGCAGGATTTTAGATGGAGGACTCCTGCTCAGCTTAGAGGGAACAATGGTCTGCATCCTATCACCTTGCTTTTAGTGCTTCTATATTGAAGACATGCTGTTTCTCTCAACACCCAAAGCCTCTCTCTATAGCAGGGGTGTCCAACCTGTGGCCCGAGGGACGCATGTGGCCTCGTGAAGTATTTTGAGTGGCCCCGGTCGAAGGCGATGCAGTGTTTTCCTCTGCTGCCCTCGGGTGTTTACCATCTTGCCGGCTCCCTCCTCTTGTCTTGCTGCAGTGTTTGGGCGGCCCCAGAAAAAGTTTTTTCAGCCAATGCGGTCCAGGGAAGCCAAAAGGTTGGACACCCCTGCTCTATAGCATCCCACCTCCTCTGACAGAACTTCCTGTTTCCAGGTGGGATGCTACAGAGAGGTTTCAGAAGGTGAGAGAAGCAGCACTAAAGGCAAGTTCAGAGGGCTGAGATAAGCACGTGGATGGAGCGAAGAGTGGGAGGACATGGACAGCAGGGACAAGGGGGTAGTGCCAGAGTGCCAAAGTTCCAGGAAAGGTATACAGCAATGTCCATCAAGAGATGGTGCTCATAGAGGGAAGGGGAAAGGAAAAGAAGAAAAGGGAGGTGGTAATGCTTATAGATGGGAAGGGAAGAGATGGAAACTAGATAGATTTGAGAAGGAGGAAGAAAAATTGAAGAAAGTTGAATGTGAAAGATGGATATAGGACAGGAAGGGAAGGAGGAACAGAATGATTATAAAGATAAAATCACCAGACAACAAAGATAAGAATAGTGAAATTATTTTTTTATTTAAAAAAATTAAAAATGTAAGCCTGAAATCTTTTGGTGGCCTTCAGAACCTACATGAGAAAGGTTGGAGACCCATGGGCTAGGAGGTATGAGTGGTGGAGAGGAATAAAGTAAAAGATGGATGGTGCTAAGGAGTATGGTGAGGGAAAGGAAACAGAGCAGAAAATGAATGGAACTGGAGGTTGGGAGAGATCAGAGAACAGAGCAGAAGATGAATGGGACCAGGTATGAAGGGGAATAGAGTACATGATGACTAAAGACTGGAAAAGGCAGACAAATCTGAAGATGGCTATGACTAGGGGATGGGGTGGGGGAGCAAGAGCAGAAGATGGAATGGGAGAGTGTTTGAATGGGTGAGTGTTGGAAAGTAGAGCAGAGCAGGTTCCCTATTCTGTATAACATGAGATAGGAGAGATGGAGTGGAACTGTTAAGGGTATATTGATGAGTTAGAAGACATAAGGGTGTATAATGAGGGATAAATGGATGACATGTGAAGAAAGGTTGAGGCATAAATGTTTGAGACCTGGAAGACTGGAGAGGTATTGAAAAGGATGGGGTACTAGAGATGGATATGGAAAGAAGAGAATGGGTATTTGAAGGGGTTGAGTGAGGGTGGAAATAGGGTTTTAAAAGATTGTAAAAGAGAGGCAATAGGATATGGAGTAAGAGATAAAGAAATGGCCTTGGAAGCAAGGGAAGAAAGAAACTGAGACTGATAGGGTGATCAGAAACCATGGAGGTTAGGTATCTCGGCTGGTCCAAATAAAAACCCAGAAATTCAATGCCAGTTGCATTGAATTTCCGGTTTTGCCACCAACCACAGGAGATAGTCAGCTCTCTCCCACAGTCTGAATGTTGGATGGAAAGTGTCTGGCAGTGGAAGATGTGTGTGCTGTTCCTGAGATGATGGTCTTAATATGAACATTTTTATATGGTGCTGTTCCTGAGGTGGTGATGATAATTTGAATATTTTTATATGGTGCGTTAGCTTGTTCAGGACAGAAAAATCTACAGGCAATTCAGCACTTAACCAGCTAAGATGAACTGCAGAAAACTAGAGTTGTGTCTGTTTATGCGGTTATCCTAACTGGTTAACTGAATAAATAGGACTGAATAAGACACAGCTGTGTTTTTCTGCAGTTTATCCTAGTTGGTTAAGTGCTGAATTGAATGCAGATTTTTCTATCTTAACATTTTTTGGGGGTGGGGGATGATTTGTGCTTCCACTGCATTTCCATTTTGGACTCAGGATCTCTGTTATAGACCCATACAATGAAAAAAATTCACTAGGTCTTTGTGGAGCATCTCCAAGTTCTCCTGATAGCACTGGAGCCTCATGGCCTTCTGACATTGCATCACCATTCTTGGAACCCATCTTGCACTAACCTTGGACATGCCCAGCTTTTCATGAATTATTTTCCAAACTGTACCTGCCGAGATTCTCTTTTTCTTCAGCTATTCAGGAAACATTAATTCATCTGAGAAAATTAAATCCTCAACTTTCTTGCACATTTCTGTGGAAGTTGCTTTCACAGGATGTCCAGTGTGAGGGTCAGTTTTCAATGGACTCTCTACCCCACTTAAACTGCTTGCTCCAAAATTTTACTTTGTAGGATGATGGGGCAGACTAACCATAAACTGTAGTCAAGTGTTCATGGGTCTCCTTTGGTTTTTTTTCCCTTCTGTGAGAAATGTTATCACTGAGTGATGCTCCAAATCTAGCAGTTTCTTAATTGATTTGTGCAAGGACTCTCCTGACATCCTGTCTCTTGGAGTATTAGACTTGCAGTGAGCTGCAACTGTGCATGAGTAACCTTGAGACATGACAGAACATACGCAGATTTGTCTCAACATGCTGGCTATTTTCTTTCATACTCAGAAAGATAAATTATTGAACACCCCTCATACGAGTGCCATAAAGTTTTGAATTGTTCCCTCGCATTGTCACAGGCTACATGGCCTTATTCGTAAGGTCTTTTGTTGACTCCTGATGAAGGCTGCCTTGTTGAGTCACCCCTACATTTTACATCAATAACTTTATAAATATTAGTTACCTATTGGAAAACTGACTGCTCGCCTCAGTTTTGTTTTGGAATAACAATAATGAATATGTATGAGATGGGTTTAAGTATTGCAAATAAATATGATAATGTGCCAAATCCCACCCTTTGCCCCCTAATGAATCAACCAAAGTACGCCCATGTATCCAGGCAGAGAGAAAGAGTATGGCACAGACTTTTATGTAGATGATGGCATGAAATCCTTGCCCACAGCCAGAGGCAATGGGTCAGCTAAAAAGAATACAATGTTAAGAACACAATGTTAGCAGAGGCCAATATTAGACTTCACTAAATCACTTCTAACAGTCAAGAAGTAATGGCAGCATTTCCTCAAGAAGATCATGCCTAGATCTCAAAGTAGATACCCCACCACTACAGAGAAGCTTGGGCTGCATTGGGACTTAAAGAAAGATATTTTTACATTTCAAGTGTCTGCCCAAGAAAACCCATATACACACAAAGGTGTCTTGTCGACAGTTAATAGTCTGTACGATCCATTGGGGTATGTGGCTTCAATCACTATCCAAGCGAGAACCCTATTAAGAAAGCTGTCTCAAACCACTAATGAGTAGGATGTTCCACTGCCACCAGAAATGCAACAGGAGCAGGACAGATGGAAAAGTTCCTTAAAGACTCTGGAACAACTGCATATCCCATGTACCTATGTGTCTACAGCATTTTGTACAGACTGTCAAAAGGAAATTTGCATCTTCTTAGATGCTTTGGAGAAGGCCATAGCAGCAGTGGCCTACTTGAAAATATCAGATGTAAGTGGGATTCATTTTTGGAAAAGCCAAGTTATCACCACAGCCAAGTCATACCATTCCATGTATGGAATTATGTGGAGCAGTACAAGCCATAGAAATAGTAGATACTAAAAGAACTTGACTGTGTTTTAGGTGGTATAGAGCCTGTATTTCTGACTTACTAGTTTTTAGCCATTGTGTCTGCTGATTAGGTGGAGAAGGGAGGGGCTCTGATTTACTTCTAAGGTTAACTGCATTATCTTTGGGACAGTGCTGTGAACAAGGCTGTCCTGTGAACTTCAAAAAAGCTAAGTTGCTCAGCATTTCATATTCTGCTCTTTTCACTGGTTTTCAGCATTATGTCTGCTTAATTTCTCTTCTCCTCCCTGTTTCTTACTTAAAAAAAACAAAAAAGCACAAAAAAATAAACCCTTTTTTTCCTCTGTTAAATCTTATTTCCTCTTCAAAGGAATAAGGGTAAGAGTTTATTAACTCTAATTAAATCCTGGTGCCTGCTGTGGCACAGGGTGACTAAAGTAGGGAAAATCCTGTTATAAATCCTGTGTTTTAGGGTAGCCACTGATTTGTTATAGAGCCTGCATTTTTGTTTAAAATACTGTGTTTTAGGGTGGTATAGAGCCTGTATTTCTGACTTACTAGTTTTTAGCCATTGTGTCTGCTGATTAGGTGGAGAAGGGAGGGGCTTTGATTTACTTCTAAGGTTAACTGCATTATCTTTGGGACAGTGCTGTGAACAAGGCTGCCCTGTGAACTTCAAAAAGCTAAGTGCTCAGCATTTCATATTCTGCTCTTTTACAGCTGACAGCTGAGATAACCAGAACGTACGACCCGACCAAAGTTTTTTATAGATCTCATATGTACTATAGAGAGCTGCACGGGAACGGGGATGACGGGAATCCCGCAGGACCCGCGGGGATCCCGCGGGTTCCCCCTTTGGGTCACGGGGATCCCGTGGGGACGCCCCCTAGGGTCGCGGGGATCCCATGGGGACGCCTCCGAGGGTCGCGGGGTTCCTGCGGGGTTGGATCGCAGCGGGGTTGGTCGAGCCGCGAGGGTAGTCTCCTTCTCCTTACCTGCCCTGTCGCAGCACACATCCGAACGGAAATCTTCCCGATGTCAGCGCTGACGTCGGAGGGAGGGCTTAAGCAAAGCCCTCCCTTCCTCCGACGTCAGCGCTGACATCAGGAAGACTTCCGGTCGGCTGTGTGCGGCAGGGCAGGTAGGAAGAAGGCAATGGCGTACGAAAGAGGGGGGAGGGGGCGGTCCGCCCCGGAGAATGTGCACAGCCGGTCAGGTCCCCCGATCGACCGACAACAGGCCCGGCCGACAAATCTCCCTGCCCTGTAGCCGCGAATCTAAATTACCTCTTACAGCAGCTTCACTACTCCAGCTGCTGTAAGAAGGTAATTTAGATTCGCGGCTACAGGACAGGGAGATTTGTCCGACCGGGCCTGTTCTGTTGTCGGTCGGGTGCAAAAGCGTCACAAAGGTGGAGGCAGGGAGGGAGGAAAGGTGGAGTGGAGAAGAAAAGACGCTTAAGGGGGGAGAAGGCCGCTGAAAGCACTGGGGAAGACAAAGGGGTGGAAAAGAACGCTGAAAGGACATGGGGTAAATGGGAGGAAGGGGGGGAAGGACCCTGAAAGCACTGGGGAAGACAAAGGGGTGGAGAATGCCACTGAAAGGACATGGGGAAGACAGAGGGGGAGAAGGCCGCTGAAAGGACATGGGGAAGGCAGAGAGGGGAGAAGGATGCTGCCTGACAGGACATGGGAAAGATGGTGGGGGAGAAGGACACTGAAAGGAAATGGGGAAGAGGGAATGGGAAGAAGACGCTGGCAGGGAAGAAGACAGAGGTGCCAGACTATGGGGGGAGCGGAGGGAAAAAGATGGGTGCCAGACCAATTTGGGAGGGGGGAGAAAGGGAGAGGCACAGTAACAGAGCAAATGGAAGACACAGAGAGAAGAGAGGCAGTGGATGGAAGGAATTGAATGAGAACATGAAGAAAGCAGAAACCAGGCAATAAAGGTAGGAAAAAAATTATTATTTTTTTTTTTTTTGCTTAAGGATAAAGTAGTATATTAGTTGTGTTGATAAAAATTTATAAACATTAGAGGCTCTGGTAGAAACCCGTTTACAAAGTATGTATTCTTCCCAATTAATATTTCCAAATTAATAAAGTCTTTTTGCTTATTTTTAAATGGGTTTCTACCAGAGCCTTTAATTCAGTATCATAATTAAATGAAATAACTATTTCTGTAGTTTATAGGGACAGGCGGGGACGTAGGGGATTCCTCGCAGGGACGGGTGGGGACGTAGGGGATTCCTCGCGGGGACGGAGGGATTCCTCGCGGGGACGGGTGGGGACGGGTGGGACTTTAGCGGGGACGGGTGGGATTTCTGTCCCCGCGCAACTCTCTAATGTACTACTTTCGCCTCCCTTTGTTTTTCCTTTCCTAATGTTGTTTACCATAAATGTTTTCTTTAACCTTCTCAAAATTGTATTTCTTTCCCTTCTCCTTTCCCTTTGTATCCCATGTTTGTCTTAAGTGTTTTGTTTTTTTTTATATTAAATTGTCAGTCTCCCTCTATTAACTTATGTTTATTATTATACTATCTACATCGCTTAGAATGTTGAATAAGCGATTAATCAAATATTGAATAAACTTGGAAACTTTTCACTGGTTTTCAGCATTATATCTGCTTAATTTCTCTTCTCCTCCCTGTTTCTTATTTTAAAACAACAAAAAAATAAACCCTTGTCTTTCCTTTGTTAAATCGTATTTCCTCTTTCCCTTTCCCTTCATAGGAATAAGGATAAGACTTATAGTCCCACCAACCCCAGGGACCACTTTTCATATATAGAGACCCAAATAATCAGGACTACTCAAATCAAGTCACTTCACAACCAATCAAGATGACCTTTATTCTATGCAATCACTTTAATTCCAAGACATACTATTTGGAGGCTTAAGGCTTGCCCCATCTGTCTTCAACTTGCTAGTATTAAGGAGGAGCTCTGTAAACTTAAACAAGAACTGAATACAATTAAAGCAGCTTCCATTGCTCCACAAAATCATACCAACTTACCACCTCTACCTCAAAGAATAAAACAGCCCAGGAATAAATGGGTCATAGTAGGCTCAGGAAGACTGCGACATGTAACACAGAAACATCCACCTTCACAAATATTACCTCTACAGAATTCATTCACTCCACTAGTGCACTGTGATACTCAAGAAAACAGAAGGGGGGTGGAACTGGAACCAATGAAGGTAGCTCAAGAGAACAAGCGCACCCTAAGCACAAATAAAAAGCCAAAAACAGAAAATTATTACTGTTGGGGGATTCCATCATCAGAGGCATTAACCTTGGAACACAAGGCGAGGAGACCAAAATAGTGAAATGTCTTCCAGGATCCTCAGCTACCAGGAGTTCCAGGCAAATACAGACTATAATTAAGGAAGAAACTAAGGATTTTAACACTGATGTTGTTATCCATCTGGGAACAAATGACCTGGCCAACAACTCCACACTTGCAGCACGGAGAGCTTTTTGGGAGCTTGGTGAAGGCGTGAAACCTTTTGTAAAGACTTTAGCTTTTTCTGAAATACTGCATGTATATGGAAAGGGAGAGCAAAGAGTGAAAAACACAGAGGACTTTAATAGATGGCTCAAAGCCTGGTGTCATCAAGAAGGTTTCAGGTACATAGGAGGATGGGGAAATTCATGGAAAGACAAGAAGCTATATTGCACTGATGGGCTACATATTACTACAGCAGGAAAAAGAAATCTTGCAGAGAAATTTAGACAATATTTTACTAGGCATTTAAACTAGAAAGTGGGGGTGGTGTATGTACGAAGGACAATTATAGAGACCACCCCTGGCAAAAGAAAAGATGCGATAGTAGTAAAGACTGCAACATAAACAAAATCAGCAACTCATTTCTTAGTATTGCAACGGAAAGTGAAACGAAACAAAAATCCACATGAAAAAGGAGATTATCGCTGAAAAATAGCTGGAAAGCAATGACCACAAATGCTCGCAGTCTAAGCAACAAAGTTCATGATCTGCAAGCCCTGATGTTAGAGGCAGATCTAGATATTGTCGCTATCACAGAGACATGGTTCAGTGAATCACATGGATGGGATGCAAACATACCGGGATATAATCTTTTTAGGAAGGACAGAGATGGTCAAAAAGGTGGAGAAGTAGCTCTCTATGTAAAGATCAATATCCAAGCGACCGAAATGCAAGGGACCTGGGGAGAGGAAGAAGCGATATGGATTGCTCTGAAAAGAGAAGATGGAACTTCTATCTACGTGGGTGTAGTCTACAGACCTCCGACTCAATCACAGCAAATTGATAAGGATCTGATTGTGGATATCCAAAAGTTTGGAAGGAAAGAGGAGGTTCTGCTGTTGGGAGATTTCAACCTGCCAGATGTGGACTGGAATGTTCCGTCTGCGGAATCGGAAAGAAGTAGGGAGATTGTGGATGCCTTTCAAGAGGCTCTACTCAGACAAATGGTAACGGAACCCACAAGGGAAAAAGCGATATTGGATCTGGGTCTCACAAATGGAGAGAGTATCTCTAATGTTCGAGTAGGTGCTCACCTGGGAAGTAGCGATCATCAAACGGTTTGGTTTGATGTAACAGCTAAAGTGGAGAGCGGCCGCACAATACTTAAAGTCCTAGATTTCAAACGTACGGACTTTAATGCAATGGGAGAGTACCTGAAGAAAGAGCTGTTAGGATGGGAGGACATAAGAGAAGTGGAAAGACAGTGGTATAAGCTGAAAGGAGCGATAAAAATGGCTACGGACCTTTATGTGAAGAAAATCAATAAAAACAAGAGAAAAAGGAAGCCGATATGGTTCTCCAACCTAGTGGCTGAGAAAATAAAGGCGAAAGAGTTGGCGTTCATGAAATATAAAAAAACCCAAGAAGACGAGAGCAGAAAGGACTACAGGGTGAAACTGAAAGAAGCCAAGAGAGAGATACGTCTGACGAAAGCACAGGTGGAAGAACAAATGGCTAGAAATGTAAAAAAGGGAGACTAAATTTTTTTCAGATATATTAGTGAAAGAAGGAAGATGAAAAATGGAATTGCTAGGCTAAAAGATGCTGGGAACCAATATGTGGAGAGTGATGAGGAGAAAGCAAATGTGCTAAACAAATACTTCTGTGTTCACAGAAGAAAATCCTGGAGAAGGACCGAGATTGTCTTGCAAAGTTACACGAGAAAATGGAGTAGATTCTGCGCCATTCACAGAGGAGGGTGTTTATGAGCAACTTGAAAAACTGAAGGTGGACAAAACGATGGGACCAGACAGGATCCATCCCAGGATAGTAAGGGAGCTCAGAGAGGTTCTGGCGAGTCTTATTAAAGACTTGTTCAACAAATCTCTGGAGATGGGAGTGGTTCCCGGGGATTGGAGGAGAGCAGATGTGGTCCCTATTCATAAAAAAGTGGTCACAGGGATGAAGCAGGAAACTACAGGCCGGTAAGCCTCACTTCGGTTGTTGGAAAAATAATGGAAGTGTTGCTGAAAGAAAGGATAGTGTACTTCCTTGAATCTAATGGGTTACAGGATCCGAGGCAACATGGCTTTACAAAAGGTAAATCATGCCAAACGAACCTGATTGAATTTTTTGATTGGGTGAACAGAGAGCTGGATCGAGGACATATGCTAGATGTAATTTACTTGGATTTCAGCAAAGCCTTTGATACAGTTCCTCATAGGAGGCTGTTGAACAAACTTGAAGGGCTGAAGTTAGGATCCAAAGTGGTGAACTGGGTCAGAAACTGGCTGTCGGACAGACGCCAGAGGTGGTGGTTAATGGAAGTCGCTCGAAGGAAGGAAAGGTGAGTAGTGGAGTCCCTCAGGGTTCGGTGCTGGGGCCAATCCTGTTCAATATGTATGTGAGTGACATTGCTGAAGGGTTAGAAGGAAAAGTGTGCCTTTTTGCAGATGATACCAAGATTTGTAACAGAGTAGACACTGAAGAGGGAGTGGAAAATATGAAAAAGGATCTGCAAAAGTTAGAGGAATGGTCTAATGCCTGGCAATTAAAATTCAATGCAAAGAAATGCAGAGTAATGCATTTGGGGACTAATAGGAAGGAACCGTATATGCTGGGAGGAGAGAAGCTGATATGCACGGACGGGGAGAGTGACCTTGGGGTGATAGTGTCCGAAGATCTAAAGGCGAAAATACAGTGTGACAAGGCAGTGGCTGCTGCCAAAAGGATGCTGGGCTGTATAAAGAGAGGCGTAGTCAGTAGAAGGAAGAAGGTGTTGATGCCCCTGTACAGGTCATTGGTAAGGCCCCACTTGGAGTATTGTGTTCAGTTTTGGAGACCGTATCTGGCGAAGGACGTAAGAAGAATTGAGGCGATCCAGAGGAGGGCGATGAAAATGATAGGAGGCTTGCGCCAAAAGACGTATGAGGAGAGACTGGAAGCCCTGAATATGTATACCCTAGAGGAAAGGAGAGACAGGGGAGATTTGATTCAGACGTTCAAATACTTGAAGGGTATTAACGTAGAACAAAATCTTTTCCAGAGAAAGGAAAATGGTAAAAGCAGAGGACATAATTTGAGGTTGAGGGGTGGTAGATTCAGGGGCAATGTTAGGAAATTCTACTTTACGGAGAAAGTAGTGGATGCCTGGAATGTGCTCCCGAGAGAGGTGGTGGAGAGTAAAACTGTGACTGAGTTCAAAGAAGCGTGGGATGAACACAGAGGATTTAGAATTAGAAAATAATATTAAATATTGAACTAAGGCCAGTACTGGGCAGACTTGCACGGTCTGTGTCTGTATATGGTCGTTTGGTGGACAATGGGCTAGGGAGGGCTTCAATGGCTGGGAGGGTGTAGATGGGCTGGAGTAAGTCTTAACAGAGATTTCGGCAGTTGGAACCCAAGCACAGTACCGGGTATAGCTTTGGATTCTTGCCCAGAAATAGATAAGAAGAAAATTAAAGCTTTGGATTCTTGCCCAGAAATAGATAAGAAGAAAATAAAAAAATTTACATTGAATCAGGTTGGGCAGACTGGATGGACCATTCGGGTCTTTATCTGCTGTCATCTACTATGTATGTTACTAATTTCTATACTGATAGTAAAAGTTGTCCTGGGCCACATCCATAACCAGACAAGGAGATTTTACATGTACGACAGCAATAGAGTTGAATGAATAAGAAAGTCAACATGACCGGACAAGTGGCATAACATGCCAATGAACCAAAATCCAGTAGATTGGGCAACCGGAGCAGTACCAGCATCCCGGCTAATAGAAACTAGCCAGAAGCAGGGCCAGAATTTCTCCTGAAACTTGGTCATCCAATGTCGACTGAAGAAATCCTTTTGAGCTCATAGACTCTAAGTCTGATGCAGAGATTCATCCATATAGAACTGTTCTTACCACAAGGATTGCAACTGAAAGCAACATAGGAGTTCAACGGTTTTCTCATTTTTCAAGCTGGTCATCACTTAGAAAGACCATAGCACACATGATCCACAACGCAACTTCAGTGCATCAGCCAGTTGATAAAAATACTGATGTGTCACCACTGGCACATTTGCACAAAACCTCTATCAGTAAATGAGATAATTCAAGCAGAGAGCACTATCATACAATATGTATAGCAAGAAACATATGTAGAAGTGATCTTCATGCATTGTGAAGGAACCTGAGACGAGGACGTCATGGATCGTTGTCCACCACATAGACTCAAGAACTCTCTCTCTTTCATGTTGTTTGTCTATGTTGTCAGTCTCTCAATAGAGAGAGTTCGGCCATGCTTCAGAGATGACAAGACAAGCCTGAAGTCATCAAGTGAAGCTTCAGTGACTTATGGACTTTGACAAGACTGTGTGGTATTATTAAGTAATAGCAATACCAGGCGGGGAATGTTATGCCCCCACTATGTGTGAGCTTTGCTCAGTTTCTTGTATTAGAACAACTTTAAGTTTTTATGCTAAGATGTATAAGTAAAGTGAGCTCTGTGGACTTAAATCCCCAGAAAGCTTTGCTTTTCCCAGAGAGCTAGGCTGTAATTACAGAGCTTAAGCCTAAGCTCAAAAGGGTTTCTTCAATTGTCAGGCCCTCATGTCAGGCACTCCTCCTTCAGGAAACTATTGAAACCTATTCTCTTTCATCTTCACTTGGATCCATCCAAAGTCCATTAACGAACCTCTCTAGCTAATATTGTATCTGGCGCTAGCCTTGGATGATAAATTGAGGCGTTTGTTCTATCTATTGGGCTAGAATGAAACTTAGAACTATAAACTGTCTAGAGTTTACTTTAGTTTAATTTTAATCTCATTTTCCTGTTATTGATATTTATAAATTTAGATTGTTAGTTTAACTATTCTATTTTTCCTTATAATGTTCATTTTCTTGGATCTTGAGGGTTGTTTTTTTTTTTTTTGCCTTCAATGTTCTTTATTTTCCATGGGGTATTACCTTACAATAAGTCCACGTAGCCTTTGAGAATGCAAGGGAACAATTTGAAACTTTATGGTACTTGTATGAGGGGTGTTCAATAATTTATCTTTCCTCCATTTTATTATATATCTCCGCAATGTTAGTGATGTCTTCTCATGTATGCTTAATTAGACTGTGAACCCGTTCGGGACACAGAGAGTAGCTCAATGCCTATATTTAGGGCTCCATTTACAAAGGTGCGCTAGAGTTTTTAGTGCACGCACAAAATTACCGCGCGCTATAGCACGTGGTAGCTGAAAATCTACCGCCTCCTAAAAAGGAGGCTGTAGTGGCTAGCGCACTCGGGAATTTAACGCGCACTATTGCGCGCGTTAAGGCCCTAGCGCACCTTTGTAAAAGGAGCCCTTAGTATTATAAACTGATAAATACCTATGTTCAAGCAGTATATCGAATGCAATCAATCTAATCCAATAACTCAGAGAAATCCTTGATTTTCAGTACAAAGCCTGAGGAGATTTCAGTGAGGAAATCTATAAAGACTGTTCAGGGAAGCTGTAAACGGTCTAGTAAAGCTATAGTCAGCACATAAACCAAGGTGACCTTTTTCCCCCCAAAAGGAGGGAAAAAGGTTGACTCGAATCTAAACAGAGATTAGAAATTTGGGTGATCCTGATGAGCCAGTATACAAAACTTGGGAAAATCCACTGATTTTTATTTTTTGGGGATCTTCCCAGATAATTGTGATCTGGATTGACCACTGCTGGAAAAAGAATACTGGGCATGAGGAACCTTCAGTCTGTCTCAGTATGTTCTTAATTAATAGACAACAAGCTCTGTTTCCCTGTCCATGTGTACTAGGCGTATGAAAAACAGACTTGAATTCTATAATTACATTGAGAGATGATCAACTAAGAGTAAACAATTAATAAACCTTAAAACATATTGGACAAAAGATCAAAAATCCTGCTGTACATTATGCCAGTTTCCTGGGTGACAATAAGAAAATTGGGTTGTTTTGTTTTGATAGTCACAGCACAGAATCTTAAAGTTTGGACTTCTTTTAAATACTTTTTTTGTGTAATCAGTACTACCCCACTTCCTCTTTCATCTTCCACTCACAAGCAAGTTCCTTTTTATTATAAACCATTCTGGATGAGATATTCCCCTCCCTCCTAGCTGGCATCATGCTTACTATTGGTAATATACTTACTATTACTGGCTATACATGCCCTCCCCACAATGAACATCACCGCTATCCTCCTTGCAGACTATGCCCCCCCTCCCCCCACTGCCACCTTCCTGCATGCAAGTCCCTCCTTCCTGGCATCACACTTACCATTGGTACTGAAGAAAGCTGCTGCCCCAGACTGGGGAGACCCTATAATGTAGCCAGCTCTGCCTTAAGTTAAAGGTGTAAAAACCAAAAAGAACTCAGAACATTGCAGATTTTTCTCAAACACATACAACCCTTTTACTTTTAGTTCAGGCAAAACAAACATTAGAGGCTTCCTTCACTGACTGCTAACAAGCTTTGAACAGTCCATCAGTGAGTGACAAAAGAGAGAGGAAAAAATCCCCCAATGTACTGACTTTTACTCTGGTAACAAAACCCACATAAGCCAGCTTTCATGCAAAAACCAGGCACTTCTTCCAGGTAAGTACCTCTGACTCCATTACTGAGCCTACAGTGTCCTGGTGGTAGCCTTGCACAGTTCAAACATAGCAAGTGAAACAAATTCCACTCCTTTGAAGAGACCTGGGCTTCAGTCAGCACAGTCCCTATCTTCACCAGGCCCTTGTACTTTCATAAGAAAAAATAAGCAAACAAAACTCACCAAAATAATACCATACTTTGTCATCAAGTTATAACAGTTCACTATAGTTGCCTGTTTGTGATTAAGGCAATTGCACAGTTCCTAGGACCTGGAAGGCAGAATTGCTGGGTTCACTTCCTTGGGTCTAATGAATTATCCATGTTCCCTAGTTGGTTAAGTTGTTGCTTATTGTTACATGTCTTGTTTTGCTTAGCTAAGAGCTTTGCTTCTACTTTCTTCTGCACCAATTTTTCATTAAGCGCTTCAGTTTTCTTAAGGCATAATAGTATATCTTGAATTGGGTCTGTGTTCCTAACTGTTGAAGTTGAGCATTTACTTGTGTGATCTTTTCTTGGAGGGCCGAAACTTCTCTAATCGTTTCCAAAAGATCCATAATCATCTGATTATCAGGGTTAGGTAACAGATTCCTCCATTCCTGCTGAGCCGAATCCAACTCCTTTCCACAGGGCCACCTGGGTTTTACCCATCTCATTTAAGTCACCCCGTAAAGATTTTATTTCCTCATAAAGGGGACAAACCTCCTTCTCCTGGGGCTTAGGCTCGGAACCTAAGGTTCCCTGTAAACCTACTGGCCCTGCTCCCATCTCTTTCCCTGGATTGGCTACTTCCTGGGCTTCGGCCTCCCCATAGGTTCTATTAGGGTGAGGCTCGTTCGTAGACCCAAACCCCTTTTTGCCTCGTCTGATACCTGGGATTCATACCTACCTTTCTAACTTAGGTCCCTCATGCAGACCTTATAGACAGCATTGCCGTGGTTAACCAGCAATACCGCTAGATTACCCCTGAATTCTGGTCAATTACCCCTGCGGCCACATCCATGGAGTAAAGTAGAGCCAAACCTGACCACAGGGCATACCTCAGATAGGAGCCGGGACCCTTATATATCGGTATAAATCGAAGTCCTCCCTTGAGCTGGGACTACCTGGTCTTGAGCTGCATACAAATCATACCCAGCAGCCTGGACATAAGCCCATGTAGGAGCGTGGCCCCTGTCCAACAAAGGGACCCACCTAATGATGGGGCACCATTTTTTCCGGCTTGCCCTAGGACTCCAATAACCTGCCTGTGGTAAAAATTGAACTGGCCTCTTCTCTCTTCTAATTTGGGTTCCTAGCACCCACCTCTTATTATCATTGCAAAACTGGCCTGAGGTATCCTTCCTAGAATAACTGGGTAGGGGGAGAGTTCACAACTGCCACCTTGATGTTCAAAGGGAATCTGATAGAGGGTACTCCTGGGAATCACCATGTATGCATGAGCTAGGGACACTCCCAAGACCCTCCTGACCGGAACTTGTTGTTTGAACCTGCTTCCACAGTTGGTGCAAAATGACCGATTGCTCCGCATAGTATCCACTAAGGAAATTATCCTTCTACCAGCTATAGACAACAATACCTGATATTCTCCTGTAGTATCACCCCTGGGAGCCCATGTGACCACAAAATCCCTTTTTTTCCTGCAGTAACACTGGGTGTGTCCCCACTTCCCATACCTAAAGCACTGGGGACCTCCATCCTGCATGGGCAGTAGGCTTCTTCTGAGGCATATTCCGAGACTTAGGCCCTGGAACTTGTTTCCTCAGTGCCTTTAAATGGGTTTTCAGGCTTAACTACTTCAAAAAATGTCTGCGCATCAAGATAGGCCTCTTCTGCCTCTGCCACTTGAGACAGGCTTTGACAACCTTTTCTCCTGATCCAACCCCGTAAATCTTTGGGGACTGCCTCAAGCAGCTGTTCCTTCACCACTTCCGCAAAGAGGGCTTTAGGATCAGTGAGATTAGGTTGTAACCACCTCTTTGCCAATCTTGAGAACCTCTGTAAAAGAACTTTGGGTCTCTCTTTGAGTAACATTTGTGTAACCCTAAATCTCTGTCTATAATGTTCAGTGGTATATCTTAAGTAGTCCAGTATGTGCGCCATAACTATTGGGTAGTTGCTAGCTTGCTCAGGACTGAGAGTTTGAAATGCGACTAGCATCTCCCCTGCTAGGCAAGGTAACAAGCGCACTGTCCACTGCTATGGTGGCCATCCTGCAGCGGTGGCAACCCGTTTAAATGTATTCAAAAAGTCATCAGGTGCATCCCCTGGAGCAATCTTGCAGAGGTTTAAAGAAGCTAAAGAATTTAGTCCTACCATGGGTTGAGACTGCTGGTTCATTATCACCGACAGACTTGGGCTGGTGGCTGAGGTCTGTATCAACTGTCCATACTTTGGTTTGTTCACCCATAGCCATTAGAATCTTGTCATGCTGTGCCACATGTCCTGATTCGCTTTAATCAGATCACACAGATCAGAACATAAGAACATAACATAAGAATTGCTGCTGCTAGGTCAGACCAGTGGTCCATCGTGCCCAGCAGTCCCCTCATATGGTGGCCCTCTGGTCAAAGACTAGCACCCTGAGACTAGCCCTACGTGCATACATTCCGGTTCTGCAGGAACTTGTCGAATTTGGTCTTGAATTCCTGGAGGGTGTTTTCCCCTATGACAGACTCCGGAAGAGCGTTCCAGTTTTCTACCACTCTCTGGATGAAGTAGAACTTCCTTACGTTCATACGGAATCTATCCCCTTTCAATTTTAGAGAGTGCCTTCTCATTCTCCCTACCTTGGAGAGAGTGAACAACCTGTCCTTTTCCACCAAGTCTATTCCCTTCAGTACCTTAAATGTTTCAATCATGTTCCCTCTCAATCTCCTCTGTTTGAGGGAGAAGAGGCCGAGTTTCTCTAATATTTTGCTGTACGGCAACTCCTCCATCCCCTTAACCATCTTAGTCGCTCTTCCCTGGACCCTTTTGAGTAGTACTGTGTTCTTCTTTATGTACGACGACCAGTACTGGACGCAGTACTCCAGGTGAGGGCGCACCATGGCCCGGTATAGCGGCATGATAACCTTCTCCGATTTGTTTGTGATCCCCTTCTTTATCATTCCTAGCATTCTGTTTGCCCTTTTTGCTGCCGCCGCACATTGTATGGACAGCTTCATCGACTTGTCGATCAGAACTCCAAGTCCCTTTCCTGGGAGGTCTCTCCAAGTACCGCCCCGGACAACCTGTATTCGTGCATGAGATTTTTGTTACCAACATGCATCACTTTATACTTGTCCACGTTGAACCTCATCTGCCATGTTACAGCCCATTCCTCGAGCCTGATTATGTCACGTTGTAGATCTTCGCAATCCCCCTGTGTCTTCACTACTCTGAATAACTTTGTATCGGTCTGCAAATTTAATCACCTCGCTCGTCATACCTATGTCCAGATCATTTATAAAGTTGTTGAAGAGCACGGGTCCAAGCACCGAGCCCTGCGGCACCCCACTGGTGACACTTTTCCAGTCCGAGTATTGTCTATTTACCCCCACTCTCTGTTTCCTGTGCTCCAGCCAGTTTTTAATCCACATGAGTATTTCACCCTTGATTCCATTGCTCGCAATTTTCTGAAGTAGTCGTTCATGCAGAACCTCAGAGATCTCGGTGGGAGAACCGCTAGCCACCAGTGACCATAACATGGTATGGTTCAACCTTAGGAAAGGCTTCCCTAGATCACAAACAAAAACAAGGGTACTCAATTTCCGGGGCACTGACTTCACACGCATGGGAGACTTCGTCCATCAGATGCTTCAGGTTCAAGAAGTGACGGATAATGTGGAGGTTATGTGGTCAACCTTGAAATCAACCCTTCATGAGGCAACTATCCGCTACATAAAATCAGTAACTAAACAACAAAGAAAAAAGAAACCCCAATGGTTCACTGATGAGGTCTCGTACCTCGTCAAGGATAAGAAAAGAGCGTTTCTCTTGTACAAACGCACGGGGGAAAAAGAAGCAAACATTGAATACAGGACAAAGTCTGCAGCGGTCAAAACAGCAGTCAGGGAGGCCAAACTTCGAATGGAAGAAACACTAGCGAAGAACATTAAAAAAGGGGACAAATCCTTCTTCAGGTACATTAGCGACAGGAAAAAGAACGCAGACGGGATAGTACGCCTTAGAACGCCAGACGGGAATTATGTGGAAACAGATTCTGAAAAAGCCAAACTACTGAATGATTACTTCTGTTCAGTCTTTACCTGCGAGGCGCCAGGGCAAGGGCCACGGCTGGAAGCAAAGGAAAGCAAAGAAGACCCATTTCTGAATTTTGAGTTCACACCAGCTGATGTTTACAGAGAACTTTCAAGACTCAAGGTGAACAAAGCCATGGGACCGGACAATTTGCACCCAAGAGTGCTCAGAGAGATGTGCGATGTTCTGGCGGAACCGTTAGCCATGCTCTTCAATCTCTCCCTAAGTACGGGGAGAGTCCCCCTGGACTGGAAAACAGCTAATGTCGTTCCTCTGCACAAAAAGGGTTGCAGAGCAGAGGCTGCGAATTACAGACCAGTGAGTCTCACATCAATAGTGTGTAAACTCATGGAAACTCTACTTAAAGGTAAATTAGACACGATAATGGATGAAGGGAATCTAAGGGATCCCTGTCAACATGGATTCACCAGAGGCAGGTCATGCCAATCCAATCTTATAAGCTTCTTCGATTGGGTGACAGGAAAGCTAGACCTGGGAGAGTCTCTGGACATAGTGTACTTGGATTTCAGTAAAGCTTTCGACAGTGTCCCACACCGTAGACTATTAAACAAGATGAAATCGATGGGTTTGGGTGAGAAACTAACTGCATGGGTCAGGGATTGGCTGAGTGGAAGACTTCAGAGGGTGGTGGTCAACGGCACCCTCTCTGAGACATCGGAGGTGACTAGTGGAGTGCCGCAGGGCTCAGTCCTGGGACCATCCCTTTTCAACATATTCATAGGGGACCTGACCCGGGGGCTTCAGGGTAAAGTAGCACTGTTTGCCGACGATGCCAAACTGTGTAACATAGTAAGTGAAAGTAACCTCCAGGATAGTATGACACAAGATCTGATCACGTTAGAAAACTGGTCCTCGACATGGCAGCTAGGCTTCAATGCTAAAAAATGTAAGGTCATGCATCTCGGCAGAGGAAATCCATGCAGAACATACTCCTTGAATGGAGAAACGCTAGCTAGGACTTCAGAGGAAAGGGACTTGGGGGTAATCATCAGTGCAGACATGAAGGCTGCCAAACAAGTAGAGAAGGCCTCATCAAAGGCAAGGCAAATGATGGGATGTATTAATAGAAGCTTCGTCAGCCGTAAACCTGAAGTCATTATGCCACTCTATAGAACCATGGTGAGACCCCATCTGGAATACTGTGTGCAATTCTGGAGGCCACATTATCGGAAAGATGTGCTTCGAGCTGAGTCGGTCCAGAGGATGGCCACTAGGATGGTCTCGGGGCTCAAGGGTCTCTCATACGAAGAAAGACTGGGCAAACTGCAGCTCTATACCCTAGAGGAGCGCAGGGAAAGGGGTGACATGATTGAGACATTTAAGTACGTCACGGGTCGTGTCGAGGTGGAAAACGATATATTCTTTCCCAAGGGACCCTCGGTCACAAGGGGGCACCCGCTCAAACTCAGAGGAGGAAAATTTAGTGGTGACACCAGGAAGTATTTCTTCACAGAAAGGGTAGTAGATCACTGGAACAGACTTCCGGTGCAGGTGATCAAGGCCACCAGCGTGCTCGACTTCAAGAATAAATGGGATATCCACGTGGGATCCCTACGAGGGTCGAGTTAAGGAACTAGGTCATTAGCATTCAGACTTAATGGGGTGGGTCAATAGAGTGGGCAGACTTGATGGGCTGTGGCCCTTTTCTGCCGTCATCTTTCTATGTTTCTATGTTTCTAACCTTATCAAATGCCTTCTGAAAATCCAGATATACAATGTTGACCAGGTCACCCTTGTCTAACTGCCTATTTACTCCCTCGAAGTGCAGCAAGTTTGTCAAACAAGATCTGCCTTTGCTGAAACCATGCTGGCTGGTCCTCATCAGACCGTGTCCGTCAAGGTGATCAATGATGCAGTCCTCTTTATCAGCGCCTCCACCATCTTTCCCAGTACAGACTCACCAGTCTGTAGTTTCCCAGGTCTCCCCTCAAACCTTTTTTGAAGATCGGCGTAACATTCGCCACCTTCCAGTCCTCCGGAATCTTTCTCAATTTGATTGACAGATTGGCTATTAGCTGAAGCAGTTCAGCTATAGTCCCTTTCAGTTCCTTGATGACCCTCGGATGGATACCGTCCGGTCCTGGGGATTTATCGCTCTTAAGCCTATCAATCTGCCTGCATACCTCTTCTAGACTGACCGTTAACCCTGTCAGTTTCCCATTTTCGTTTCCAGCATATAGCCTGATGGGTTCTGGTATGCTGTGTATATCCTCTTTGGTAAATACAGACACAAAAAATGTTTTCAGTTTGTCGGCGATTGCTTTGTCCTCCTTTAGCACTCCCTTTATTCCAACGGCCCCACCGCTTCCCTCGCAGGTCGTTTCCCCTTAATATATCAAAAGAATGGCTTGAAGTTTTTTGCCTCCTTGGCTATTTTCTCCACATAGTCTCTTTTGGCCCCTTTTACCGCCTTATGGCACCTGCGTTGATGTTGTTTGTGCTTATTCCAGTTTTCGTCAGTTTTTGACCTTTTCCATTCCTTAAATGAAGGTTTTTTTGTCTCTGATTGCTTCCTTTACCTCTACAGTGAGCTACGCCGGTTCTTTGTTCTTTTTCTTCTTGGATCCCTTGTTGATACGTGGTATATATAGATTTTGCGCCTCGGTGACCGTATCCTTAAAAAGGGACCAAGCTTGTTCTAGTGTTTTTACATTGTTCATGCTCTTCTTAATCTTCTTCCCCACCATGCGTCTCATCACTCTGCCTTTGTCACTCACTGTTGTTGTGGATCCATCTCAACCACCTGGACAAACCAAAAAAACAACACAACCCAAGTGCAGTCTCACAAGAGAGAGGACACTCTCCTACCCCCTTTAAATAATACCCCTTTTAAATAATACCACTCTTATCCCCTTTCTAGGTACTCTTTACCTGAGGGCCTGAGGAGTCTTAGCCTTGTAGATTAAGGCCTCCTTGGCCCCCAGTTGCTCCGGCATTCCGAACATGTCCTACACCCCACTAGAACAGTCACCAATTAACTCCTCCTGGTCCTCTCAGGTAAACTTCCTTCGAGTCTGGTTCCAGTATCTCTCCACAAAAAATGTCCGGTGAGAAGCAAGGAAAAGAAGTTCACAATTTTTTTTTTCTTTTGCAATGCCTTCTTTTGCAATGCCTGAGTTTCAACTGTAGAAGGCACCAGATCTCATTCCTGTCACCACTTTGCAACCTGCCAGGGCCACAGGAAGGCTGCAGGGGCAGCCAGCAGGTGGCAGCATAGATCCTGGCGTGGCTCCCAGACAGGAGACCCTACAACTTAAAGGAGTAAAAACCAAAAAGAACTCAGAACATTGCAGATTTTCCTCAAAACACATACAGTCCTTTTAATTTTAGTTTAAGCAAAAACAAATGGAGGCTTCCTTCACTGACTGCTAACAAGCTTTGAAAAGCCCATCAGTGAGTGACAAAAGAGAGAGAAAAAAAAAAATTTACTGTCATGCTGCTCAGGATAGTCAGCTTTGGGTTCTGCAGACTCTGTGATTCTTTGTACAGGCTTTCCTACCTTTGGGAATTGCTCTAGCAAAGGATTTACACATGACAGTTTCAGCACTGGGGCTAGAAATTCCACAGCATGCTCAGGTCCCACATTGGATCAGAATATAGTTTTGGTGATGGCAGGTTTCTTCAGTACCAATAGTCAATGCGATGCTAAGGAAGGGGGCGTGCATAGAAGAGGGTGACAGTGGGGGTTGTATGCATGGAGGATAGTGGCACCAATGTTCATTGCGAGGAGGTGTATGGAGGATAGCCATGCCAGTGTTCAAAAGGGAGAGTAGGGGGTTGTCATCCTATGGAAGATCACAGCCCTGATGACCATCAGGAGTTGAATGAAGGAGGTGCGCAGCCACACCATTGGTTGGGTGGTGGCTTGAATATAAACTGAGATACTAATTTTTGGGCCAATTGTTTGGCCCAAAAATCTCATATTCAACTATACAGTATATAGAAACACATGTTGACTCCATTACTTACAAACCATATATTAGGTGCTAGTTTCAACATGTAACTTAATATGGTGACTACATTGGCTCAATATTAGGCCTAATATGTTTTTTAAAACTTCTATTAAAAAGAAAATAATAAGGAATGAAGGCTTTGGCCAACTTTTTTTTTTAATGCTGCAATAATCAGTCTCCATGGGGCTAATATTATACCATGGTGTTTATTAAAATACCAACTAAGCAGATAAGAAAAAACAGATATTCAGCGACAGTACCTGGATAACAGTCAGCATTGAATACAGTATCTGAGAATCAGTGCTGACGAGTGGTGCAGTCTGATTAGTTTCGCTATTCAGACAGCTAATTGGATAAAGTTAGGACAACTAACCTGTTAACTATCTGAATCTTGTTGCTAACCAAATAATTTGTGACTCTACCCAAGCCCCATCCACTTTTTGCCCTGGCACTGTCCAAGGCAGTTAGACAAAATATTCAAGAGCACTATCCAGTTAGTTCTACTCAAAATTCTGCTTGGCAATACTTAACTATTAGTAGACCCACTAATTGGACAAGTGCCTTTGAATATAAGCCAGAACAGTCTTTATTTTAGGACAAGCCAAGTACATCTATGCATCTTTATTCTAGAGCACGCCAAGTATGTGTATGGGCTATAACTAAAACAAAATATTTTTCTTGTTTAGAAGGCAGAAGAAAATACAGAAGTCAGTCTGTACAGACACATGCTTCCTTCAACCAAAGGCCACCTGTTTCAAGTCATTCTGGACCTATCCTAGAAAATCACCAATCATTTCCACAGGTCTCCACCTCTGACCATAACATAATGCAAAAGCTTCCCAATGACCAGCTTTCCTTTCACAAATCAGCCACATCTGTGTTTCCTGAGTCTGCCAAGGTGTCTGATGCAGGTTTGCAGAATGTTCAAGAAAATTCCAGAACAATATGTAGAGCCAGTGTGACCTCATCCACCAGCTCAACACTCAGCTTTCTGTTTGGAAAGAGAAGTTTTTCAAGTGCATTAGTGATATCTGGGCTCTCAGCAGCTGACGGAGGGAATACAACAGATACTCAATCATCCAGCAGCGTTAATATTATGTTAGGACCATCCACTAGAGCAATAAATCAAAGAAAACAGGTAAGGCAGCACTAATGTCTAAATAGTATTGCATTTATTTACTATATTAATTATTGAATTACTCAGTAGATTCTTAGAAAGTTGTGATATCAAAGATCACCAAAATATGGTGCTATAAAACATCAGCTTTTAAGAGCACACAGACTCCTTTCAAAATCTTCTAATAAAAGGAATGTTGGAAATAATTATGTCTGCATGTTTGTAACCACAATAATTTTCAAAAAAAAGAAAAAAGAGACAAAAAAATAGCAAATTTAACATTCAAAAAGAAAATTGAAATATTATAGACAAGTGAAAAAATATGTGGTCATGAGAGTTACCTGGGTATTGCAGATATTCTGAGGTGGTACCTGGTTAATTTAGGACAGTTAGGCAGAATTTTGACATTTACACAGCTTCGCCAAAAGTTAACAGTTATCCAGATATCACCACCAAATATTGACAGTGCCTGAGTAACTCTCTGTTCCCCCCCCCCCCCCCAACTTCACCCTGCCACTAACTGGATGGTCCTGTAGGGGTCAGATCCTCCAACAAAAAAACAAAAGGCTCCTCCTAAACAATGATCTTGCCAGATAAGACCCATTCAAGAAGATTCTCAAGAACACAACAGAAATATAAAATTAAAATTAAGAAGATTCCTCTCCATACAAACCTCTCAATACTCTCCCCAAATGAAGCAAAAAATTACCCCCTCCGATATACATGTGTTGCCAACACAGTATCACATGAGGTCAGCTGGCATCACTGTTTATTTCATTGCATCTGAGAAGGGGCTTAAGGCTCTGATTGGCCCAAATGCCTAAGGTCCCTCCCATAGGAGAAGCCTTAAGCAACCTGAGACAATCATAGTAACATAGTAAATGATGGCAGATAAAGATCTGAATGGTCCATCCAGTCTGCCCAGATGCACTGGGCAGAGGTAGGCCCGCCATTTTGTAAAAGGTAGGCCTGCCAACTAAAGAAGGTAAGTGTCCCTCCAGCTGGACTTCCTGAATAAGGTAGGGAGGGGTTGGGGGTATAGGGGGGTTGAGCAACAATGGGAGAGGGGTTCTGCTGCTGAGGGTGTAGAGGGAGGATTGTTGGGGGGTTGGGCAATGGCAGGAGAGAGTGGGCTTCTCTCCCGCTGCAGGGGTATGTGTGTGTAGAGTTGGGGGCACAGAAGACGTTGTGGGGTTGGGCAACGGCTAGAGAGAGTGGGCATCTTTCCTGCTGCTAGGGGTGGGTGTTAGGAGTTTGTGCGATGTGGCAAGACAGTAGGCATCTCTCCTGCTGATCTTTGATTTCTTTTTGTTTTTTTTGGATGCAGCTGTATTCTGCGCATGTGCTGATTCATTAAATGGATCATCTCAAGTAAATTTAGTGAGCCTACACTCTGAAAACCTCATTTGCTTGCACTGTTTTTGGAGAATGACTCAGCTTTTTAAGAACAGCTTCGACAGTGTTCCGTTGGTTTTTACTAGTGCTGCCTGATTCACGATTAAAATCGATTCACCGATTCATTTTGGGTGAATCAATTGAAATCGATTTACCCCGACATAAAATCGGCCTCCCGATTCGTTGACTGACCCTCCCCACTTGCCCTCTAAAGCAGGAGCGGCAGCGCGGGAGGCCAGCGGGTAAGCCACTTCCTGACTGACCCTCCCCACTCACCCTCTAAAGCAGTAGCGGCAGGCCAGCAAGCATTTGCTGGCCTGCCGCTCCTGCTTTAGAGGGTGAGTGGGGAGGGTCAGTCGGGAAGTGGCTTACCCGCTGGCCTCCCGCTGCTGTGCTGTCCTGTCTGTCTTCCCCAGCCTGCAATAAGATCGCTGACGCTAGTGATCTTTGCAAGCTGCTGTACGGCTTCGGAGCTTTCTTCTCTCTGCTGCGGTCCCGCCCCTTCTCTGACGCCAGAGAAGGGGCAGTACCGCCATAGAGAGAAGAGAACTCCTATGCCGTACAGCAGCTTGCAAAGATCGCTAGCACCAGCGATCTTATTGCAGGCTGCTGAAATTAGGAAAATTCATTCCGGGAGGCCAGGGGGAACACGCAGGCCTTCCAGGGGGGGAATGCAGCCTTCCGGGGGAGGGGGGTACAGGACTTCAGAGGAGATAGGCAGGCCAGCCTTCGGGGGAGAAGCAGGCCTTCAAAGGGGGGGGACAGACCTTCAGGAGGGAAAGGCAGGCAGGCCTTCGGGGGGGATGCAGGCCTTCAAAGGGGGGATAGGCAGGCATGCCTTCGGGGGGGGGATGCAAGCCTTCAAAGGGGAGGGGGCAGGCAAGCCTTTGGGGGGGATGCAGGCCTTTAAAGGGGGGTGACAGGCCTTCAGGGGGGACAGACAGGCAGGCCTTCGGGGGGGAAGCAGGCTTTCAAAGGGAGGACAGGCAGGCAGGTCAGGGGGATATAGGCCTTCAATGGGGGGACAGGCCTTCAGGGGGAGGTGCAGGCCTTCAAGGGGGGGACAGACCAGGGAAGAGGGTCCTGGTGTAGAAGTACACAGAGGGAGGGAGGGAGAGAGGTAAGGGGGGGTTCAAAGAGACATGCATATGCCAGACTTTGGGGGGGAAGAAATAATGGGTCTGAAAATAGAGGAGAGGAAGAGAGATGATGGACAATGGGATTTAGGGAGGGAAGGAACAGAAAGGGAGAAAAGTTGGACACAAGGGATGGTGTGGAGGGGGGATAGCGATACTGGATAGGAGGATAGTTGGGAAAAGAAAGGGAGAGATGGTGGACCCTGGGGTGGTGAGGAAGGAGAGAGAGATGCTGGATGAAAGGGTAGTTAAGAAAAGGTGGATCTGTGGATGGAGATGACAATAAAGAAAGATGCCAGATCTCCGGGGGAGGGAAGGGAAACGGAAGGGGAGGACAGAGATGGCTGATGGATGGTTAGAATGGAGAAAGAAGAAAGAAGGAGACCCTGGCAGCAAGTTATCAGAAGACAACCAGAGCCTTGGGACCAACAAGATTTGAATAATGACCAGACAACAAAAGGTAGAAAAACTAATTTTATTTTCTATTTTGTGATTACAATATGTCAGATTTGAAACGTGTATCCTGCCAGAGCTGGTGTTACACCACAAACGTGAGCTAGGATTTAAGAGAGAGAGGAAAAGTCTTTTGTTTGTTTACACCACAGTGCCAGTGTGGGTAGGAGAAGGCAAAGGGGGTGAAGAGGCTATAAAATAAACCCACCAGAATGTTTGAAAAAAATACCCAATTGGGCAGGAAAATTGAATCAAATCGAAAATTCAATTCAGTAGGCTGAATCGAATCTAATTTTTTTTCCCTGAATCGGGCAGTACTAGTTTTTACCGCGAAGCTTTGAGAATCTTC